>NC_058086.1:120873604-121473604 GCF_014858855.1 Bufo gargarizans | reverse complement strand
GTGGTGGCTGACGTGAAGCCTCATTCTCTGCTATGACATGCAGACTAATTCTCTGCTGACATGAAGCCAGATTTTCTGTTACGGGACCTCTCTCCTCTGCCTGGGTGCTGGGCCTAAATTTATGACAATGGACTGTTGCAGTGGTGGGTGACGTGAAGCCTGATTCTCTGCTATGACATGCAGACTGATTCTCTGCTGACATGAAGCCAGATCCTCTGTTACGGGACCTCTCTCCTCTGCCTGGGTGCTGGGCCTAAATTTATGAAAATGGTCTCTTACAGTGGTGGGTGACGTGAAGCCTGATTCTCTGCTATGACATGAAGACTGATTCTCTGCTGACATGAAGCCAGATTGTCTGTTACAGGACCTCTCTCCTCTGCCTGGGTGCTGGGCCTAAATATATGCCAATGGACTGTTGCAGTGGTGGCTGACGTGAAGCCTCATTCTCTGCTATGACATGCAGACTAATTCTCTGCTGACATGAAGCCAGATTGTCTGTTACGGGACCTCTCTCCTCTGCCTGGGTGCTGGGCCTAAATATATGCCAATGGACTGTTGCAGTGGTGGTTGACGTGAAGCCTCATTCTCTGCTATGACATGCAGACTAATTCTCTGCTGACATGAAGCCAGATCCTCTGTTACGGGACCTCTCTCCTCTGCCTGGGTGCTGGGCCTAAATTTATGACAATGGACTGTTGCAGTGGTGGGTGACGTGAAGCCTGATTCTCTGCTATGACATGCAGACTGATTCTCTGCTGACATGAAGCCAGATCCTCTGTTACGGGACCTCTCTCCTCTGCCTGGGTGCTGGGCCTAAATTTATGAAAATGGACTCTTACAGTGGTGGGTGACGTGAAGCCTGATTCTCTGCTATGACATGATGACTGATTCTCTGCTGACATTAAGCCAGATTGTCTGTTACAGGACCTCTCTCCTCTGCCTGGGTGCTGGGCCTAAATATATGCCAATGGACTGTTGCAGTGGTGGCTGACGTGAAGCCTCATTCTCTGCTATGACATGCAGACTAATTCTCTGCTGACATGAAGCCAGATTGTCTGTTACGGGACCTCTCTCCTCTGCCTGGGTGCTGGGCCTAAATATATGCCAATGGACTGTTGCAGTGGTGGCTGACGTGAAGCCTCATTCTCTGCTATGACATGCAGACTAATTCTCTGCTAACATGAAGCCAGATCCTCTGTTACGGGACCTCTCTCCTCTGCCTGGGTGCTGGGCCTAAATTTATGACAATGGACTGTTGCAGTGGTGGGTGACGTGAAGCCTGATTCTCTGCTATGACATGAAGACTGATTCTCTGCTGACATGAAGCCAGATCCTCTGTTACGGGACCTCTCTCCTCTGCCTGTGTGCTGGGCCTAAATATATGCCAATGGACTGTTGCACTGGTGGCTGACGTGAAGCCTGATTCTCTGCTATGATATGAAGACTGATTCTCTGCTGACATGAAGCCAGATTCTCTGTTACGGGACCTCTCTCCTCTGCCTGGGTGCCGGGGCCTAAATATCTGAGAATGGACTGTTCCAGTGGTGGGTGACGGGAAGCCAGATTCTCTGCTATGGGACCTCTCTCCAATTGATTTTGGTTAATTTTTATTTATTTAATTTTTATTTTAATTAATTTCCCTATCCACATTTGTTTGCAGGGGATTTACCTACATGTTGCTGCCTTTTGCAGCCCTCTAGCCCTTTCCTGGGCTGTTTTACAGCCGTTTTAGTGCCGGAAAGTTCGGGTCCCCATTGACTTCAATGGGGTTCGGGTTCGGGACGAAGTTCGGATCGGGTTCGGATCCCGAACCCGAACATTTCCGGGAAGTTCGGCCGAACTAATCGAACCCGAACATCCAGGTGTTCGCTCAACTCTAGTCAAAGACATTCAGGACATCAAGAAACGTGGCAAGAAGACTTACAGTCGTGGCCAAAAGTTTTGAGAATTACATAAATATAGGAAATTGGAAAAGTTGCTGCTTAAGTTTTTATAATAGCAATTTGCATATACTCCAGAATGTTATGAAGAGTGATCAGATGAATTGCATAGTCCTTCTTTGCCCTGAAAATTAACTTAATCCCCAAAAACCTTTCCACTGCATTTCATTGCTGTCCTTAAAGGGCCTGCTGAGATCATTTCAGTAATCGTCTTGTTGACTCAGGTGAGAATGTTGACGAGCACAAGGCTGGAGATCATTATGTCAGGCTGATTGGGTTAAAATGGCAGACTTGACCTGTTAAAAGGACGGTGATGCTTGAAATCATTGTTCTTCCATTGTTAACCATGGTGACCTGCAAAGAAACACGTGCAGCCATCATTGTGTTGCATAAACATGGCTTCACAGGCAAGGATATTGTGGCTACTAAGATTGCACCTTAATCAACAATTTATAGGATCATCAAGAACTTCAAGGAAAGAGGTTAAATTCTTGTTAAGAAGGCTTCAGGGCGTCCAAGAAAGTCCAGCAAGCGCCAGAATCGTCTCCTAAAAAGGATTCAGCTGCGGGATCGGAGTTCCACCAGTGCAGAGCTTGCTCAGGAATGGCAGCAGGCAGATGTGAGTGCATCTGCACGCACAGTGAGGCGAAGACTTTTGGAAGATGGCCTGGTGTCAAGAAGGGCAGCAAAGAAGCCACTTCTCTCCAAATAAAACATTAGGGACAGATTGATCTTCTTCAGAAAATATGGTGAATGGACTGCTGAGGACTGGGGCAAAGTCATATTATCCGATGAAGCCTCTTTCCGATTGTTTTGGGCAATAGGAAAAAGGCTTGTCCGGAGAAGAAAAGGTGAGCGCTACTATCAATCCTGTTTCATGCCAACAGTAAAGCATCCTGAGACCATTCATGTGTGGGGTTGCTTCTCATCCAAGGGAGTGGGCTCACTCACAATTTTGCCCCAAAACACAGCCATGAATAAAGAATGGTACCAAAACACCCTCCAACAACAACTTCTTCCAACAATCCAACAACAGTTTGGTAAAGAACAATGCATTTTCCAGCACGATGGAGCACCGTGCCATAAGGCAAAAGTGATAACTAAGTGGCTCGGGGACCAAAACGTTGAAATTTTTTGTCCATGGCCTGGAAACTCCCCAGATCTTAATCCCATTGAGAACTTGTGGTCAATCCTCAAGAGGCGGGTGGACAAACAAAAACCCACTAATTCTGACAAACTCCAAGAAGTGATTATGAAAGAATGGGTTGCTACCAGTCAGGAATTCGCCCAGAAGTTGATTGAGAGCATCCCCAGTCGAATTGCAGAGGTCCTGAAAAATAAGGACCAACACTCCAAATGCTGACTTTTTGCATAAATGTCATGTAATTGTCGATAAAAGCCTTTGAAATGTATGAAGTGCGTGTAATTATATTTCACTACATCACAGAAATAACTGAAACAAAGATCTAAAAGCAGTTTAGCAGCAAACTTTGTGAAAACTAATATTTGTGTCATTCGCAAAACTTTTGGCCACGACTGTACTATCTTGGGGATTGGAAGGGCTTTGGTCCTGAGGAGAGGTCTTCGGAACAAGAAGAGAACATTCATGCTCCAAACTTGATAAAAAGGTTACTGTCTCGTCATGGACTCAATGGGAGGGTACTGTAACAGTGGCTGATGTGCGCCGCAGTCCCGGGCGCCTTGTTTAGTGGTGATCTGCTACCAGTTTTACCTTTCAGCCATGGCTACAGCATGCTTGATGTTTGTTTCCTGCAGCATTTCCTTAAGGGCCAGCATGCGTCACTTCCTGTGTTTTATGGGTTGGATCATGTGACCAAGCCAACCAATTCTACCCCTCCTGCACATATATAAGTGTCTCAACCCCCTTCCCAGATGCCTCAGTGTCAAGGTCCTTGTGTCCTGTTAAGTTTCCTGATATCCGCTTGTGTTCCTGTGTTGCTAACTCGTACTTGTGTTCCTGGACTCTGCTGCCTGTTTGATCCCTGCTTGATTGCCTTGATTCTCCTATGCTGATCCGGATGGCCTGACTTGTACCTGTGCCGCCTTCCCTGACCTATTGCCTGTCTGACTTCACCTCTGCCTCATCCTTCGGTTCTTGCACTGTTGTTCCTGGTAATGACTTACCGTGTGCCTATTCTTCTTAAGAGGTATCGACCTGGTGTTCCCCTTTGGAAAGTCTATATATTAGCATGTCCTATTCTTGTTCGTTTTGCGGACAAAAATAGGCATGTCTATTCCACAAATTGCGGAAGTCAGACGGGCGGCTTCCGTTTTTTGCGGATCCGCAGTTTACGGTCCGCAAAAAACAGCACAGTCATGTGCATGAGGCCTAAAGGTGCTTTAAAGGTGCCGCACAGCCATTAGAATGAAGAAGGACTAGTGTGGTCTTCATTATGAAATGAAAGGCAGCTGTGGGCTAATTGGCTACATGGTTTTCCCCTGCAGCATGGCCGCAACCCACCCACAGTACGGCTGCTCCGTCTGGCTGTATCCTAAGGCAGAGTGGCCTGGGTATACCTGATTTATGGCGATTTATGAAAAATTTATTTGTAACAAATCAAATTTCTTGGCAAACTTCTGAGAAGTTGCCGAATCGAAACTTCGCTCATCTCTAACTTTAACACAGAAAACCCAAAGCATATCATGAAACCAACTTGTATGTATGTTATACTTAAGTTTCTGCACTGCACTGTATGTACTTTGCAATTTAAAGCTACAAGAATGACTACTTTACACAGACTAATGCATAAATACTATTTAATATGACTTTATTGACACATTCACCTTCTTAATAGGATCTGAATCATTTTACATAGTTGATAAATGTTCTCACTAGTCATTGAACATTTTTGTGATAAGCATGACAGCATCTTTAAAGAAAAATCTAAAGGGATTTAAACAGTTCAGAGAGAATTTTATTTTGTACTTTATTGAAAGTCAAGTTTAAAGTGTTTTTTTTTTTGCTGCATATGGCTTTGTTCCTGTCATCCTCTCCCAATGATATTTAGTAGTACTTTTTTATTATTATTCTTAAAACAATTTGCCCAGGTAAATTAATGTAAAAATGGAAATGGTAATTTATGAATGCCTATTTTAAAAGCATTTATTAATTTTATTTAATTTACATTGTGGTGAACAGATGGTGCCTCACATTCATGTTTATCAGTTATGAATAGCAGCAATTCATGTCCTTTTTTTCTACAATTTTGCATATTTACCTTCAGCCCCCTCTTCATGGTATCAGCAGTTCTGCCATTCAGCCAATGTACTTTTTAAATATAAGGAACATGCATGAGAGCTAATAATTTACTTGGTCTCAGTCTAGTTTCTGAGACCACATGGATAGATGAAATTTCAAAATATGTTCACAGAGCTGCCTGGTTCACATACTTTTTCTTGCAACTGAATAATTTTTTATAGTGCTCTGGTCAGACAGGCAAAGAAGATGCTCTTACTCGATCTACAGCAGGGGCTTGGCTGTTACTGTAAGATAAGGCCCTGCTGTGAAAACTTAATTGCCAATGTATTAGGCTATTCCCTTACGTCCTACCAGCAGCACAGATGGGGTTAACTGCCCCTGTGGACTGGTAGGACTGGCGGAATTTTAATGAGCCCAAGAACCAATAAACGATCTTCAGCTCCCTGAAAGGGAGGAGATCACCCCCCAGCCCACCGTGTTTTTTTCTGTCCTTTGGACAGGTTGGACTGGCGTATCGCTCCTTTTTGGAGCTGAGAGTTAGGGGATCCTTTTTTTCTTCTAATGTAAAGGATCACCCCGGTTTTTTACATGGCTCTCTCTTTTGCCTTTATTTTCAGGCGGATCGCGGCGATTTGCTATACCTGGGGACCGCGGGGAGCGGGGTGTCCCCCTCCCCTCTTCTTTTCAGTTTTCTCCTGGTCTCCCATTCCCCCATCGCCACACACGCGTGGCGCTATGGGCGCCGCCATCTTCCGGAAGTGACGCGCACTAGCTGCGCTACGTCACTTCCGGTTTTTTTCCGCAGCGCGGCTGAGGTCCTATCCTCACCCTTTTTTAAGAATTATTTACCGATAGATATCCTGTGATCCAGGATGACCTGGGGCAGCTATCCAAAGCAGGCTGAGCTGGTTTTGTTAGCCCTCTTATATCTTAGGATATTTACGATTGGGACCCGCCCAGGGGGCGGGGCTTCTTCCTTTTAAGCGCCCAGAACCTGTCATTCAGTGCTCTGGTTGCATTGCTTTGACAAGCTAGCTCCAGAGTTCCCTGTGCCTTGTAATATCCTTATATATTACTTGACCGTGGGTTTGTGTGTTCCTTCTGCAGCTCTATATTTCTCTAGTGCTGGTGGGCCCCCTTAAGGTCTCGTTTCTCCACCTCCAATTTTTTTGTTGGTGTTATGACCTGTCTTTTTTGTTTCCAATTACAGACTATGGCTTCCCCCAAGGATCCGGATCAGCGAAAATCCGGGACCAAGAGGAAGCATTTGGCGTGCTTTGATTGTAACACGCCCTTAGACGACGGCTGTCCCTATTCTAGGTGTGAGAGTTGTCGCACGGCGTCCACGGATCCCACGATGCAGGAGATGTTTCAGTGGACGAAGACATATGTGGATGATTCCATTAAGGGAGTGGTGCGCTTATTGAATGAGAGGTTACCAGGACCCTCTCAGACTCCCATGGATGTGGCCGCTTCAGTCGCACCACCCGAAAGACCCACCCCCTGTTCGGTGGGGTCTTCTTCTGAGGAAGAAGAGATCACTTCTTGCTTTTTCCCTCCAGAAAAGACGCAGAAGTTACTTAAGTCCATCAGGTCGGGGGACCATGATGTTGACATTGGGGAGTCCTCCGATCCCGCCGTACGGACACAGCGTGTCTTCAGAGCGGATGAGACCCTTCTTTCTGTGATGCGCACAGAATGGCGAAAGCCTGAGAAAGGCCCAGTTCTCACTAGAAAGTTCAAGCTCATGTACCCGATGGCTAAACCCTTGGTGGAATCGTGGGGTTCCATTCCCAAGGTGGACATGGCGATAGCCAAGTTGTCCCGGCGCACTCTAGTCCCTGCAGATGATGGGTCTAGCCTGCAGGACCCTCTAGATCGGAGGGCAGAGTGCACCCTCAGAAGGAGTTATGCGGCGGCCGCTGCCTCCGCATCAACTTCAATTGCGGCCACTGAAGTGGCCACCTATCTACGCTCTAGGCTCAATCAGATCCAGACAGATGTGGACCAGAGCGTATCCAGGGATGACATCTTAGCAGCTTTCAAGTCAGGCAACCTGGCTATGGATTTCTTAGTCGACTCCACCCAGATGCAGTTGAAGCTGGCCGCCAAAACCATGGCCTTAGTTTCGGCTGCCCGCAGACCACTCTGGCTGAAACCTTGGGTCGCGGACAACGCGTCCAAGTTTAATCTTTGTGGGCTCCCCTTCGAACCAGACAGGCTGTTTGGGTCCGAATTGGATAAAATCATGGAGGGGCTCTCCGACAAAAAGGGGAAGAGCCTCCCTCAGCAGCCCTTTCGGGGACGCCCCAGGCAGGGAAAAAAGCGCGAATGACGCCCGGGGCAGCAATCTAGGCGCAGAGATTGGGGGGGACCGTCTCGTAAGTATTCGAGGCGCTCCCGTAAACCCGCTAAGGAGGCAAAACCCTCCTGACTATGGGCCTCGTCGAGGCTCTTGGATAAGCCCTGCTGTCCCTGCAGTGTCTCCTCTAGACTTTCCCACACCACTCCCCCAAACGCCCGTGGGGGGCCGTCTCTCCCATTTCAAAGACTCCTGGAGTCAGTTGATCGCAGACCCTTGGGTTCTGAACTTAGTCTCCGTTGGGTACCGGGTAGACTTTCTCTCTCTCCCCCCAGAAAGATTCGTCGCTACACGAAACTTCGGGCCGGCCAAACAAATGGTCCTGGAATCTTACATCCAGGACTATATCTCCAAGGGAGCCCTAGAGGAGGTGCCGGCAGGGGAGAGAGGCCTAGGCATTTACTCACCAGTGTTCCTGGTTCCCAAAAAGACGGGAGACCTCCGGATTATCATCGATTTGAGATTTCTCAATCGATTTATAAGGAAAACAAGGTTTCGCATGGAAACCATAAGGTCAGTCACCCATATCCTCAACCTCGGGGATGTCATGGCTACTCTGGACCTCAAAGATGCTTATCTTCACATTCCGATCCATTCCGCCTTCCGGAAATTTCTCAGGATCGCGGTCCAGATTTCAGGGGTTCGCAGGCACTTTCAGTTCACCGCGCTCCCCTTCGGAATCTCTTCTGCCCCCCTTATCTTCACCAAGGTGGTGGTATCGGTGGTGGCAGCATTGAGACTCCAAGGGCTGACTATCATTCCTTATCTGGACGATTGGCTTTTCATAGCCTCTTCAGTTCCGATCCTTACCCACCATCTTCAGATCGCAATCTCCTTTCTTCTCCGCCTAGGCTGGATCATCAACTGGCAGAAGTCGAATGTGAGCCCATCATCTTCAATCCAATATTTAGGATTCGTGGTCGACTCTGTGGAGATGTCCCTCCGGTTGACTCAAGAAAGGAAAGCGCGGATTCAGGACCTGGCAAAGGTCCTTCATGTCCCTCGTCGAGTCTCTATTCGGACTCTCATGAAGATGGTGGGGCTCATGTCAGCGGCTGCGGACGCAGTCCCTTGGGCGCTATGGCACCTCCGTCCTCTTCAGTCGGAGGTCTTACACTTATGGAACGGCAGCCCTGCGGGGCTAGATTCCCTGTGCTCCCTGTCCGGTCAAACCCGGAATTCCCTCAGATGGTGGTTTCGACTGCCAGCAGGGAAGTCTATGACCCAACCAGTTTGGGTCATATTGACTACAGACGCGTCCCTTGTAGGCTGGGGCGCTCACCTGGACGGATCCCAAGTGCAGGGATCTTGGTCCCCCCTGGAGCGGCATCTTTCCTCCAATCTTCGCGAGATGCGAGCTATCCGGCTAGCCCTCCTTCACTTCGCCCCTCAGATTCGGGGCAAAGCGGTGAAAGTCCAGTCAGACAATATGACTGCGGTTCTCTATATAAACAAGCAGGGAGGCACAAGGTCATTACCCCTTCTATCAGAGATCGGGGTGATCCTTCGGTGGGCAGAGCTGAACCTTTCCCATCTATCTGCCGTTCATATCCGAGGTTCCCTCAATATGATAGCAGACCGCTTAAGTCGAGGATTACCGACCATGGAGTGGTCTCTGCATCCGGAGGTCTTCAGGCAGCTAGTTCACACTTGGGGTATGCCAGAGGTGGACCTCATGGCAACCAGGTTCAACGCCAAGGTGCTGAGGTTCTGTTCCCTGTACCGGGAAGACAACCCCCTGGCGATAGATGCTCTGTCGATACCGTGGAGGTTCAGGCTGGCTTACATCTTCCCTCCCTTTTCCATGATACCGAGGGTATTGATGAAAATCCGTCAGGATCAGGCCTCGGTAATAGCCATCATACCGTTTTGGCCCAAAAGATCCTGGTTTACCCAGCTCATTCAGATGAGTCGGGGACAATACTGGAGACTCCCCCCGGAGCAGACCCTGGTGTCGTGGGACACTCACCTCTGCCCAGATCTGCACAGGTTCAACCTGACAGCCTGGAGGTTGATCAGCCCCTTCCCAACATAGAAGGGCTTTCCGAGTCGGTCCTGAGAACTTTGTCGCATTCCCGAGCAGAGTCTACAAACAAGGCCTACTCCAGGATCATGAGAATCTTCGTGGCATGGTGTGATTCCAAACAGGTGGCGTCTGCAGATCCGCCCCTTCCTGCGATACTACATTTCCTTCAGGACGGATTAGAAAGAGGCCTATCTCCAGCT
Organism: Bufo gargarizans; assembly: GCF_014858855.1. Classification (NCBI taxonomy): domain Eukaryota; kingdom Metazoa; phylum Chordata; class Amphibia; order Anura; family Bufonidae; genus Bufo; species Bufo gargarizans. Next base: position 121,463,856 of record NC_058086.1, on the reverse strand, counting down.
ACCTAGAAGGTACAAATGTGTGCCATCTCGGCCTGTCTCAACAGGCCATACTCTCGGGACCCACTCATCAGACGCTTCTTGAAGGGAGCGGAAAGACTAAAGCCTACTATACTGAAACCCATTCCCCAGTGGGATCTTTCAGTAGTGCTCAGGGGTCTAGCATCTCCCCCCTTTGAGCCTTTGGAGGAGGTTGATTTCAAATATTTAACTCTAAAGATGGTCTTTCTTCTGGCTATAGCCTCAGCCAAAAGAGTCTCTGAATTGCAGGCTTTCTCTGCAATTCATCCATATATTATTTTCTTACAGGACAGAGTACTCCTGAAGTTTTTACCATACTTCAGACCTAAGGTGCCTACTTTTCAAAATATCAACCAGGTAATCTCCTTACCAGTTTTGTTTACAGCCTCCTCCTCTGATACTCCAGCTAGAGATCCGCTGGATATTTCTAGATGCCTCCAGATCTATGTGGATAGATCCAGAGAGTTCAGGATAGACGAGAATCTCCTTATCCTGTTTGCCGGTAAGTCTAAAGGCCGTAAAGCGTCTAAAGCCACCATTAGTCGCTGGATCAAGGAGGCCATTAAGGACGCTTTTGTCTCCCAAACCTTAGATCCTCCCGAGTTTGTGAGAGCCCATTCTACTAGAGCGGTCTCCACCTCGGTTGCGGAAAGAAGCCTTCTCCCCTTAGAGTTGATCTGTAAGGCGGCCTCCTGGAGCTCTGAGTCAACCTTCATCTCCCATTATAGGATAGATGCTAGGATGGCAGAGTTTTCGGCTTTCGGGCAGACAGTTCTTACTTCTGCCAGGCATGAGGACCCTCCCTAGGGGTTTTATCTTGCTATCTCCCCATCTGTGCTGCTGGTAGGACGTAAGGGAATCGTTAATTTCTAACGATAATTTGTTTTCCCTTAGTCCTAACAGCAGCACACAAATATCCCTCCCTAACTTACATCATACTTGTTAAAGACACGGTGGGCTGGGGGGTGATCTCCTCCCTTTCAGGGAGCTGAAGATCGTTTATTGGTTCTTGGGCTCATTAAAATTCCGCCGGTCCTACCAGTCCACAGGGGCAGTTAACCCCATCTGTGCTGCTGTTAGGACTAAGGGAAAACAAATTATCGTTAGAAATTAACGACTTTCCACTAGCGTTTCTATTTTCCGGTATTGAGATCTGTCATAGGGTCTCAATAAAAAAACTCTTCTGTTTCGTCCCCGTTCATTGTCAATGGGTACAAAACGTAACTGAACAGAACAGAATGCTCCAAAATGCTATCCGCTCCGTTCTCATACCTGGGATGTGAAACAAAATAATCTGTCATGACCCACAACGCAAGTCAATGGGGACGGATCCGTTTTCTCTGACACAATAGAAAACGGATCCATCCCCCATTGACTTTAAATGGATCCGTCTTGGGTATGTTATAGATAATACAACCAGATCTGTTCATAATGGATGCAGATGGTTGTATTATCAGGAACAGAAGTGTTTTTGCTGAACCCTGCCGTATCCAGCAAAAACGATAGTGTGAAGGCCTTAACCCCTTACATATTATCTACCACTGCAGCCTAACAACCTTCTATAAAAAATAAAAATAAAATCACATTATCTACCTTGCCAGGTGAATGCTGTGAAAAATAATAAAAATTGTGCCAGAACAGTCATTTTTTAGTCACCTCGTCTCACAAAAAGAATAATATTAATTTACCAAAAAGTACTATGTACCACAAAATGTACCACAAAATAGTACAATTGAAAATGTCCACTCATCCTGCAAAATATTAACCCTTGCACAACATAATTTTCAGCAATGCCAGCAGATACAGCAGGGGCTGAAGCTCAATGGGAAAGGTGTAGCTATTTTGGGAAAAGATGGGTAGAAGGTTGGAGGAGTGTTTAACCACTTCAGCCCCCCTAGCTTAAACCCCCTTAATGACCAGACCACTTTTTACAATTCTCTTTCACGGTTTATTGCTCGGTCATACAACTTACCACCCAAATGAATTTTGCCTCCTTTTCTTCTCACTAATAGAGCTTTTATATGGTGGTATTTTATTGCTGCTGACATTTTTACTTTTTTTTATATTAATCGAAATTGACCGAAATTGTTGCAAAATTGTTGCAAAATTTTTCAATTAAAACTACATTTCTATATAAATTTTTCTCTAAATTAAGTTAACCTGCTACACACTGTCACCACTAGGTCAGGCTCAGTTCAGTCTGTTCGGTATCGGTAGGTTAGGGTAGGGCCACGCCACGCCACACCACACACTGTCTGTTCTCTAGTCTGGGCCTGGCTGGCTTAAAGAGCTTCTGTCACCCCACTAAAGTCTTTTTTATTTTTTTTGGGCAACTTAAATTCCTTATAATGCGATATATCAATATATAATGTTCTTACTCATTTTGGTTGGGCAGTTCCTTAAAAAAACTGACTTTTATAATATGTAAATGAGCTTTCTACCAGCAAGTAGGGCGGTTACTTGCTGGTAGCAGCCGCATCCTCCTTTCATAAACACGCCCCCTCCTCATGTTGATTCACAGGGCCAGCGAACGCCCTCGTCCCCTGGCTAGCCCTTACTGCGTTCAAAATCTGGTGTCTGCACCGTACCCGTCTTCAGTCGGCGCATTCGCACTGAGAGGAGGATGCTCGCTCGGCCGCTCCTTCCTCAGTGCGCCTGCGCCGGGTGTTGATGTGACGTTATCGGCGCAGGCGCACTGAGGAAGGAGCGACCGAGCAAGCAACCGCCTCTCAGTGCGCCTGTGCCGACTGAAGACTGGTACGGCGCAGGCGCCATATTTTGAACGCAGACAGGGCCAGCCAGAGGACGAGCGCGTTCGCTTGCCCTGTCAATCAACATGCGGAGGGGGCGTCTTTATAAAAGGAGGATGTGGCCGCTACCAGCTAGTAACCGCCCTACTTGCTGGTAGAGAGCTCATTTACATATTATAAAAGTCTGTTTTTTTTTAAGAAACTGCCCAACCAAAATGAGTAAGAGCATTATATATTGATATATTGCATTATAAGGAATTTAAGTTGCCCCAAAAAAATAAAGGACTTTAGTGGGGTGACAGAAGCCCTTTAACTGCCTCCGGACCGCCTAACGCAGGATCGCGGTCCGGAGGCGGCAGCTCTGCGCACAGTCACGCATATATGCGTAATCTCGCGAGACGCAAGATTTCCTGTGAACGAGCGCACACAGGCGCGCGCGTTCACAGGAACTGCAGGTAAGCGAGTGGATCTCCAGCCTGCCAGAGGCGATCGTTTGCTGGCAGGCTGTAGATGCAATTTTTTTTAACCCCTAACAGGTATATTAGATGCTGTTTTGATAACAGAGTCTGAAATACCTGCTACCTGGTCCTCTGGTGGTGCCTTTTGTTTGGATCGACCACCAGAGGACACAGGCAGCTCAGTAATAAGTAGCACCAAACACCACTTCACTACACCCCCCGTCATTTATTAACCCCTTATGAACCCCTGATCACCCCATATAGACTCCCTGATCACCCCCCTGTAAGGCTCCATTCAGACGTCCGTATGTTTTTTACGGATCCACGGATACATGGATCGGATCCGCAAAACACATACGGACGTCTGAAAGGAGCCTTACAGGAGGTTGATTAATGACAGGGGGGTGATCACCCATATAGACTCCCTGATCACCCCCCTGTCATTGATCATCCCCCTGTAAGGCACCATTCAGACATTTTTTTTGGCCCAAGTTAGCGGAAATTGTTTTTTTTTTTTTTTTGTTTGTTTCACTATTCTCATATTCCACTAACCTGTGTCAAAAAATAAAATCTCACATGAACTCACCATACCCCTCACGGAATCCAAATGCGTAACATTTTTTAGACATTTATATTCCAGACTTCTTCTCTTGCTTTAGGGCCCCTAAAAGGCAAGGGCAGTATAAATACCCCACATGTGACCCCATTTCGGACAGAAGACACCCCAAGGTATTCGCTGAGGGGCATATTGAGTCCATGAAAGATTGAAATTTTTGTCCCAAGTTAGCGGAAAGGGAGACTTTGTGAGAAAATACAAAAAAAAAACAATTTCCGCTAACATGTGCCAATAAATAAATAAATTCTATGAACTCGCCATGCCCCTCATTGAATACCTTGGGGTGTCTTCTTTCCAAAATGGGGTCACATGTGGGGTATTTCAGGGGCCCGAAAGCGTGATAAGAAGTCTGGGATCCAAATGTCTAAAAATGCCCTCCTAAAAGGAATTTGGGCCCCTTTGCCCACCTAGGCTGCAAAAAAGTGTCACACATGTGGTATCGCCGTACTCAGGAGAAGTTGGGGAATGTGTTTTGGGGTGTCATTTTACATATACCCATGCTGGGTGAGATAAATATCTTGGCAAAAGACAACTTTTCCCATTTTTTTAATACAAAGTTGGCATTTGACCAAGATATTTCTCTCACCCAGCATGGGTATATGTAAAAAGACACCCCAAAACACATTGCCCAACTTCTCCTGAGTATGGCGATACCAGATGTGTGACACTTTTTTGCAGCCTAGGTGGGCAAAGGGGCCCAAATTCCAAAGAGCACCTTTCGGATTTCACCGGTCATTTTTTACAGATTTTGATTTCAAACTACTTTGCACGCATTTGGGCCCCTAAGATGCCAGGGCAGTATAACTACCCCACAAGTGACCCCATTTTGGAAAGAAGACACCCCAAGGTATTTCGTAATGGGCATAGTGAGTTCATGGAAGTTTTTATTTTTTGTCACAAGTTAGTGGAATATGAGACTTTGTAAGAAAAAAATAAATAAATAAATAAATAAATCATCACTTTCCGCTAACTTGTGACAAAAAATAAAAAGTTCTATGAACTCACTATGCCCATCAGTGAATACCTTAGGGTGTCTACTTTCCGAAATGGGGTCATTTGTGGGGTGTTTGTACTGTCTTGGCATTGTAGAACCTCAGGAAACATGACAGGTGCTCAGAAAGTCAGAGCTGCTTCAAAAAGCGGAAATTCACATTTTTGTACCATAGTTTGTAAACGCTATAACTTTTACCCAAACCATTTTTTTTAACCAAACATTTTTTTTTTATCAAAGACATGTAGAACAATAAATTTAGCGAAAAATTTTATATATGGATGTCGTTTTTTTGGCAAAATTTTACAGCTGAAAGTGAAAAATTTAATTTTTTTGCAAAAAAATCTTTAAATTTCGATAAATAACAAAAAAATGTAAAAATGTCAGCAGCAATGAAATACCAACAAATGAAAGCTCTATTAGTGAGAAGAAAAGGAGGTAAAATTCATTTGGGTGGTAAGTTGCATGACCGAGCAATACACGGTGAAGTAGTGTAGTGCAGAAGTGTAAAAAGTGGCCTGGTCATTAAGGGTGTTTCAGCTAGGGGGGTTGAAGTGGTTAAGCAGCTGCTGCCAGTAGTTGAATGAATCAGAATCAGCTAGTCTTGACTAGCGGCACGCTTATTTATGCCACGCTTATTTAAGCACTGCCACTGAGTCTGACTGAGTCTTACTCAACTGGTCAGGTCCGGGGGCGGGGCCTGGGCGGGGCTGTGGACGCGGTGCGGCATCGGTGAGTGGAGACTAGAGAGTGAGACCGCAACGGCACTGAGTCCAAGACTCAGTCAGAATGTCAGATCAGATCATCAGAAGAAGATGTCCGGTAGGGTTGCCTAGTGCCTACACAGTGCGCAGCAGCGCAGCACACACCAACTAGTACCAAAATGAATGGGGGACATTTTAGTTGGGGGGGCACACGGGCGGCACAACTTGATGTAGGGGGAGCCGTGGCCCACTCTGGCCCCCCTCGGCGACACCACTGCCTGTATGAACAGAGGAATGTGGTCAACAATTTCTTAATGCAGCAGGCAGACAGATTTACTCCCCAGTGTAACATCCATGTTAGCCAGAGACAGCTCATGCGTGACACATGCTGTTTTCTCAAGCCCTTTGAGGAGGCCACTTTATTTGTCAGAAGTACAGGATGAATGATGTCATTCTACTCCTTCACATTTTCGAAGGTATGCTGACAAATATGATTGGCAAGGGAACAAAAGACATGGCACCTAGATCTCACGGTCACCTGAGCCCTAAAGGAGGATATAGACGAGGAGGTGGACATAAATGCCTAGGAATTCTATACACAACTAGGTGGTTTATCTGCCCAAGCAGCAGGAGAGGAGCAGGAAGGCCTCTGAATCCCTTGCGCAAATGGCTAGCTGCATGCTTTCTTATATGATTACTGACAGCCACATTGTCATGATTCAGCAGAGGGATGACTACTGGCTATCCACATTGTTAGACCCTTGCTACAAGTAAAAAATGGGGGCATTTTTTTAGCCCCTTTGAGAGGGATAGAAAAATGGACTACTACAGAAAATTACTGTGTAGTCGGTTGGTCACTGCCTACAATCCCATCCTCATGGAGGTCTGACCGAGGGGACCCTCTGCCCTCCTGCTCCACTGCCATGACGTGAGTAGGTGGTGAGGGGACAGGAGTAGCACCAGCTCCATAGGCAGCAACTTCAGTCTGGAGTTTATGATTATTAGTGTTGAGCACGAATATTCAAATAACATTTTTTTTTACCGAATATTGCAACTTCGAGAATTTGCAAATATATTGAATATAGTGCTATATATTTGCTATATCAAATATTCGTAATTTTTGAGCATCTGAAAACATGATTTCTCACTGATTGTTGCTTGTGGGCCAATGAGTCATTGGCCCACAAACAACTTAAACAGGAAGGAATCATGTTTTCATATGGAAAAAAAAAATGACAAATATTAAAAAAAAACTAATATATAGCTAATATATTAGTTATTTAGAATATTCGTCTATTTTTTCCCCCCAATCTGTACAGTTGCTCGCATACTCCACCCCAACAAGCGTCAGAAAAACAAATATACGTGTATAGCAATATAGCGAATATATTCATTATTTAGAATATTCGCCCTTTTCTTTTTAAACCGTACAGTTGTTTGGCATACTCCTCCCTGTCAAGCATCCACGTCACCATGGGAATGCCTGTGGGTTAGAATATACTATCAGATCTAAGTTTTCCCTGAGATCGTGAAAACTCAGATCCGATGGTATAGTCTAACCCACAGGTGTTCCCATGGTGACGTGGATGCTTGACGGGGAGGAGTATGCCAAACAACTGTACGGTTTAAAAAGAAAAGGGCGAATTTTCTAAATAACGAATATATTCGCTATATTGCTATACACGTATATTTGTTTTTCTGAATATTCGTCATATTCTAAAACAAGAAAATATAGTAATATAGCGAATATTCGCTAAATACAAACAGAGCAATTTCGCTAATATAGTGCTATAATCTTTTTTTTTAAGAGTCTTAATTATTTTTTTTATCTGATGTTCAGAAGAGGAAAAAAGTTACAACTATTAGACAAAGAAGATTATAGCACTATATTAGCTAAATTGATCGATTCTAATTAGTTTTTTTGAATATTTGCTATATAGCTGGAAGCAGGGTGGAATCAATCTTTATATTCGAGTTCCCGTTTTTTTGCCGAAAATCGGGAACATTATGAATGATCGCATGAGGACGCGATCTTATGAAGTAATCGTGTCACGTGTCATGTGCCCTGGTTTTGGCTTCACTTTTGCTACTAGTGGAGTTTGGCAGTCTGCCTGAAATAAAATCGTAGATAGAAAATGGTGTGAAAAAGCTTTATAAAAGAAGAAGAAGAAGAATGTCTTCTCACTGTAAGTAATACTGTATTACAGCATGGCAGAACAATATTTTGCAACACTCGATCTACGTATAAATTATTTATATGTAGATCAAGTGTTGCTATATTTTCATGTATGCAAATAAGAACTACGGTACATTGATACTATTTTTTTATTAAAAATTTCCTCTGCCAACTGCCCCTACCAATAGTAGATACTAATGATTAGTGCACTGAGTATTCTTGTTACTTTGCAGCACTATGTCATTAGGATGTATGTATGGACAACAGATAAATATCTATCACATGCACATAGCACGTCCATTTTCCTGCCATGCAATATATACCCCATACTATATACCATACACACAATATATATAGGTTTAATTTTATGTCCATGAGCTTTTTTTGTCAGACCAAAAGTATTTGCTAGGTTCATTTAGCGTTACCGCGTTACCCAGGGTGCACCACGGGTAGGTGAACGAGCAGTACACCCAATACCGTACCGTCACTTAACTAGACAGGTACATCGCAGCTTAGCTGGCCAATATCTGATTGCTCAGACCTCACACACATACAATCGCAATGCAATCGGATCTTATAGCGGTAACATTAAATCTAATATTTCCCCTTCAAAGACATAACTACTGTAGGATGGCGCAAGGGTCCGTCATTGACGGAAGGTATGTGTCACTGAGGTTCCTGGCCTCGGTGAGATAAGAAGCAGTAATTTTGTGTGTCAGCGGCAGCTAGTGCTTGCTGACACTGTTTTACTTTGTGTGGCTGTAAAGCCAATCTGGGACGGTTCTTATTGGGAGCAGCCAAAGAGTAGGGTGGGTGGCTGTTCCCCACATCCAGGCCAGGTTGTGGGCTGGGGTTTAAAAACCCAGCCAGCAGCTCAGCTGGGTGTGGTATGTTCCTCCAAGTGAGAGTGAAGCTGTGAAAGCTCTGTGTTTTTGGGAGCTGCATGAGAGCCGCCTGCTGGGAGTCAGGCGCCCTAAAGCCTGCTGTGGTCTGCCAGGTGATTTATGTCATTTTTGGGAGCTCTTGCTGTGTGAACTAACGCCAGGACACTGGACTTTTGTTTTTTCAACTGTGGTCTTGCCTCTGTATTGCGTCCGCTTACCCTGCCTACCAGAGCAAATCTCTACACTACTTTTTGCTTTTTTGTAGAGAATATTTTTTTGAATATTTGTATAATAAAAAAAAATTGGGATTATGCAGTACGCAGCCCTGCAGGGTGAGCGATGGTGAGGTCACAGGGGTAGTTACTAACCGAGGGTGTTTTTGGTACTCACAGTTTTTTATATATACCCTGGGCAGGCGTACAGCAGTTATGGAGAAGCTGGCACATGGATCCTCTGGGGCACTCTCTATGTATAGGGACCAGGCCGGGTGGTAGGTGAGGTGCCCTCGGTGTTGCAGGTTTAATGTGCCAGTGGCAAGATCCCTTTAAGTTTGTGACGCCAGTGCCGGTAACGGTGGCACACCAATTTATTGCAGTAATAATTGAGGAGCACAAGTTGCAGTGAATCAGAACTTTCTTTTACTGAAACAGTTCAACTATTTACAGTTCTTCAGTTAGTTCCACATGTAAAAAGGTTGTAACAGGCAGGATTTTATAAACGGCAGGCAAAGTCCTTGCAAGATACTCAGAGGGAATAACACTTACAGATCAGGCTGTATTTTCCTCAGTTCCTGTCTGGCTTTCTCCAAGGCCCGTATGCCCTATTGCTGGCTTTATCCTTGGGTAGGGAAACTTTTCTCTGGTATCCTTGCTGTAGAATATAATTCTGCCCTTCAGCACTCTGTTTTGCTGGAAATAAACTTGGCTCTGCTCTGTACTTTTAAAGGAACTTAGTTTCTCAGGAGGCAAACTCTTCCCCTGGATGCAACTTCTGAGCTCCTTTTGCTCAGGAAACTCAGGCAGGCTAGACTGCACTAACTAGCCTCCTGGACTATACTGCACTGCCCCTTTCCTGTCTGAACCTAACTATATATACTAGGGGTTCCCTAGCTCTCTCTACTGTCTAGGAGGAGGAACTACCCCTAACAGGCCTGATACAGGAGATAACAGGAAAAACACATAAAAACATTATATAAAATACAATAACCATGTTCCACAGGAGGTGGAGAATAACGTGGCCACATTGACCCTAGTGTTATGCCCACATTTACTTAGTGGGACACTACAATTATATGCTTTCATCTTTATCTTTCAGCGCTTTCTGGAGCGGGGTTATGCAAGGACCTGGAAAAGAGATGAGAAAGATGCCATCATATGGGGGGCGGAGCCTGCACCGCAGCTGAAAGGCAGCTTGAAGTGAAGCTCTGCTGTAAAAGTATCCATCACAGCCTTATTTAATCGTCACTCTGGACCCAGCATAGTCAAGATCGGAGGCCCTAGACCCACTGAAGCGCAGGGACACGCTAAAGACTTGATTCCAAACGAATCCTTGGAGAAATTTATAAAAAAAATCCGCTCAATCACATGTGGCTAAAGACTCCAAGATGGCACCCGGAACACAGAGAGCAACAGGGAGCGCTCTGAAAACTGCAGCTGCCTCTGAGAGGGTAAGGGAAGTCTCCCCTGGGGCCGATACCCTACCAATCTCCAGATCCTTCCTGAAGGACGCTTTGTTAGAAGCCCTGGAACCCCTCGGATCAGACCTTACCTCCATAAAAGAAGACGTGCCATATTGGGAGGAGGGTTAAAACATTAGAGGACACTCAGTCTCCTCTACTCTGACCCTGTAAGTTACTTTACTACCCAGTTAAGGATGCGATTCTCAGCAAAGCGCAAAATACCCTGCAACTGGTTCTGGACGAGTCCACTTTAAAGAAAAGAAGAGCATTGAAACTGCTTACTGTTTGGCTTCATAACAAGAAAATCCTGTATAAGTGGCTATTTCCTTTTGGACTATCCTCTCTCTATGATGGTCAGCGCATATCCATTTCCTCATTCAACGACCTACCTAAAGCGTTTGACACTCTACAAATAAACCAACTTCCCATTGAAAACTGGGACTTCATTCAAGGCAATACACCACCACCAAATCTCCTAACAATTGTTCCCTGGAAGACACCCCGACTCAGCGAGTCCCAAAGATCCAGAAGAGGTCGCCACTTCTCAACACGAGACGCCTTCCACTTAATGAAGCCTGAGTGACTCTCGGCTTAAATCTATAGGATCCTCATCCTTTCACGCCTGAAAATCAATACCGGTCCCAACTATGTAGTGTTTCAGATAAAGTATTATCCTGGTTTAGGGTTCGGTCTAATGTAGTTCATGAGTTATGACTTATTTGATAGCAGTCTATGTCCTTAGCTGAGTGCCAATATCTAGATATATAAGAGGGTAGGTACTACACTATGTCACATTATGATGTGTACAGTTTTCCCCCTCTATTATTATTGAAGCAGAAATGCTCTAGTTTACAAGGTTTATATAACCATTCTATGTTTTATGCTTTGTTTTACGTTGCTTTCTTTTCTTTGGTCTTATGACAGGTACTACCAGATATCTAAGCTATATCCCCAAAAGAGGAGGGGACGTCTTTGGAATTTTGTTGCTCCACCTTCGGAGGTTAAGTACTCACAACACCCATTCAAACAGATCACGCTTAAAACTTACAGCTGTGCACGATTAGACATCCCCTTGTTAGATGGCTGACATGTGCATACCCTCTTTTAATGTTAAGGGTTTTCATGCCTCATCCAAACGCAGTCAAATATTCACTTGTGCAAAAAAAAAAAATGCTCAGTCCTGATGCTCTAGGAGACGCATTTTAAATTAAATAAATATCCTAACCTTTCCCGATTACTGTTCCCACACTGGTATCATTGTGGATCAAACTCTGCTGCATTTAGAGGTGTGAGCATAGGGTTCCAGAGAGGTCTTCCTTTCACATATGTCTCACATATTTAAGATGAGGAAGGTAGATATATCTTGTTAAAAGGTACTATAGCCAATCAACTATATAACTTTGCAAATGTATATGCCCCAAAGTCAATCAGGTATCATGGTTGGTCGAGGTGCTTTCTCTTTTAGAAACATATAAGGAAGGTGTGGTGGTGCTTGGGGGAGATCTAAACATTGCATTAGAACCATTTTTGGACTCATCATCCAGGAAATCTGCATTATCTACCAAATCACTTAGACACCTTAAGAAATAATTACAACAAGGAGACATTTTTTTATGTATGGCGACTCCACAACCCCTCCACGCAGGACTACACCTTCTTCTCCCATCCCCATAGCTCGTACCATAGACTTGATTTTTTATTTCTGTCTAAAGAACATCTAAATTTATGTACTCATGCCTACATAGGCAATATGCTCCTCTCTGACCATGCACCAGTGTTTATTACTATCTTAGCCCCCTCACTAGAACCCCGGGCATTTAGATGGAGACTAAATGAACAACTGATATCCACAGAAGAAAACTTAAAGAGCGCCCAAAACTTATTAGAGGATTTTTTCCCCTTAACTCCCTCCCTGAGACCTCCCCTCATATATTGTGGGACACTCACAAGGCCTACATGAGAGGTCAATTTATTAGTATGGGGTCCAGAATCAAAAAAGAGATGAAAAAAAGAGTAGACAAACTTTTATCCCAGATCCAGCGGTTAGAAAATATACATATAAAATCCTTACTAGAATCACATCTTGTGGAACTCAGTGAATTGAGAACAATTTTAAAAAACCTTCTCAATACATCTTCAGCAAAGTAGTATCTTCATGTGCAGTTCAAATAGTATGCGCATGGGAATAAAGCTTCTAAATTCATGATGCAGCGTATTAAGCAGAGGAAATCCCACCACTATATACACAAGATTAAAGTCCCTAACAAGGGAGATGTATTTACCACCCCAGAAATAGCTAAACAATTTCAAAACTTTTACTACTCCCTATATAATAAATGAATAAAAGAAGTGGAAAAAAAGAACTGATGCCCTCCCTCCCCATCCCTCAGAAAAATCAATAACATCCTTTTTTAATTCCCTCTCCTTGCCAGCCTTATCAGACTCTCAAGCTCAGGCTCTACAAGCCCCTTTCACAATAGAAGAGCTCACAACAGCAATTAAACAACTTCCCAACGGGAAAAGCCCAGGGCCAGATGGCTTTGCAGCTCTATATTATCGCACTTTTCACAACATATTAGGACCACATTTACTCTCTATATTCAACAGCTCCCTGTCTGGTGTCCCATTATCTGCAGACATGACTAGAGCACATATCACGTTGATCCCGAAAGAAGGGAAAGACAGTTCCCAATGTGCTTACTACCACCCAATCTCCCTGTTAAATTTGGATTTCAAATTATTAGCTAAAATGTTAGCCACCCGCCTGTCTAAATTTCTCCCATCCCTAATTGAAGGAGACCAGGTAGGCTTTGTCCGTGGTAGGGAGGGCAGAGATAATGTCGCCAAAGTATTAAATGCTATCTACTTTGCAAAAAAGTCTAAACGTCCTCTAGTCCTCCTTAGCACAGACGCAGAAAAAGCCTTTGATAGAGTTAGTTGGGAATACATGAGAGAAGTCCTTAAGACACTTAAAGAGGACCTTTCATGAGAAAAAAAGAGTCAGAACTTCTTACATTACCATAACTGGCTGCTGCCACAGATGTCAGTACACCTTATTTTTTTTCAAATTTTTATAATAGCAATTTGCATATACTCCAGAATATTATGAAGAGTGATTAGATGAATTGCATAGTCCTTCTTTGCCATGAAAATTAACTTAATCCCCCAAAAACTTTCCCCTGCATTTCATTGCTGTCATTAAAGGGAACCTGTCACCAAAAAACGGATACTAAACTGTTAATAGTACCTTATAGTGCTGCAGAGTAGTTTCCTAATGCACTTTTTGATCGTTTAGCCGCATCTAGCCTTCTGGAGAAATCAATGTTTTATTCAGCCGCTGCCCCCTGCTTCAAGTCAGGTTGGAAGTCAAGGGGGCACCGGCCTAGGCATCTCGAATGCTGCTCTCCCCGCCTCCCGCCGCCTTTATTGACATGCTGGATCTCAGTGCAAGGACCGCGCTCCCAGCCCGCATGCGCAGTAAAGGGCTGCTGTAGCGCGATCCCGGCTCCGGCTCGTACACTCAGCCGGCTTCAGTTTTGCAAATGCGCATGCGCCCGGCATCTTCTGTAACTGCGCTAGTGTGAAAGGCTGGCGGGCGCAGTAGCGAAACTGAAGCCGGCTGAGAGTACGAGCCAGAACCGGGATCTCGCTACAGCAGCCCTTTACTGCGCATGCGGGCTGGGAGCGCGGTCCCTGCACTGAGATCCGGCGTATTAATAAAGACGGCGGGAGGCGGGGAGAGCAGGATTGGAGACGCCTAGGCCGCTGCTCCCTTGACTTCAAACCTGACTTGAAGCAGGGGGCAGCGGCAGAATAAAACATTGATTTCTCCAGGAGGCTAGATGCGGCTAAACAATCAAAAAGAGCATTTGGAAACTACTCTGCAGCACTATAAGGTACTATTAACAGTTTAGTAACAGTTTTTTTGGTGACAGGTTCCCTTTAAAGGACCTGCTGAGATCATTTCAGCAATCGTCTTGTTAACTCAAGTGAGAATGTTGACAAGCACAAGGCTGGAGATCATTATGTCAGGCTGATTGGGTTAAAATGTAAGACTCGACCTGTTAAAAGGACGGTGATGCTTGAAATCATTGTTCTTCCATTGTTAACCATGGTGACCTGCAAAGAAACGCGTGCAGCCATCATTGCGTTGCATAAACATGGCTTCACAGGCAAGGATATTGTGGCTACTAAGATTGCACCTCAATCAACAATTTATAGGATCATCAAGAACTTCAAGGAAAGAGGTTCAATTCTTGTTAAGAAGGCTTCAGGGCGTCCAAGAAAGGCCAGCAAGTGCCAGGATCGTCTCCTAAAAAGGATTCAGCTGCGGGATCGGAGTGCCACCAGTGCAGAGCTTGCTCAGCAATGATAGCAGGCAGCTGTGAGCGCATCTGCACGCACAGTGAGGCAAAGACTTTTGGAAGATGGCCTGGTGTCAAGAAGGGCAGCAAAGAAGCCACTTCTCTCCCAAAAAAACATCAGGGACAGATTGATCTTCTGAAGAAAATATGGTGAATGGACTGCTGAGGACTGGGGCAAAGTCATATTCTCCTATGAAGCCTCTTTCGGATTGTTTAGGGCATCAGGAAAAAGGCTTGTCTGGAGAAGAAAAGGTGAGCGCTACCATCAGTCCCTTGTCATGCCAACAGTAAAGCATCCTGAGACCATTCAAGTGTGGGGTTGCTTCTCATCCAAGGGAGTGGACTCACAATTTTGCCCCAAAACACAGCCATGAATAAAGAATGGTACCAAAACACCCTCCAACAGCAACTTCTTCCAACAATCCAACAACAAATGGTGAATAACAATGAATTTTCCAGCACGATACAGCACCGTGCCATAAGGCAAAAGTGGTAACTAAGTGGCTCGGGGACCAAAACATTGACATTTTGGGTCCATGGCCTGGAAACTCCCCAGATCTTAATCCCATTGAGAACTTGTGGTCAATCCTCAAGAGGCGGGTGGACAAACAAAAACTCACTAGAAGTGATTATGAAAGAATGGGTTGCTATCAGTCAGGAATTGGCCCAGAAGTTGATTGAGAGCGTGCCCAGTCGAATTGCAGAGGTCCTGAAAAAGAAGGGCTAACACTGCAAATACTGACTCTATGCATAAATGTCATGTAATTGTCGATAAAAGCCTTTAAAACGTATGAAGTGCGTGTAATTATATTTCACTACATCACAGAAACAACTGAAACAAAGATCTAAAGGCAGTTTAGCAGCAAACTTTGTGAAAACTAAAATTTGTGTCAATCTCAAAACTTTTGGCCATGACTGTATAGCAATATAGCGAATATTCGCAAAATACACATATACAATACGCAATTTAGCTAATATAGTGCTATGAACTACAGATTTGCAGAAAAATTACAACTTTAAAAAAAGGTTAGAGCATTATATTAACTAAACCGCAGTCTATATGAGTATTTTACAAATATTCGCTATATTGCTATATATTTTTGTTTTAGAATATGATGAATATTCTTAAAACGAATATATAGCACTATATTGATTTACTGCTATATATTCTTTTTTGATCAACTTCACATTACGCGATTATTACATTTTAGATTAATCAAATATGAATATTAGTGAATATAAAACGAATATTCTAGCGAATATTCGCAAAATATCGCAAATTCGAATATGGGACCTGGCGCCCATCACTAATTATGAGCAGTTTTATTCCGCCACCAGCCAGCAGCAGAACATGAAGCAGAACTTCAACCAGCAGTTGGTGGCATACTTGAACAGTACCCTGTCACCCCAGATCCAAGATCCCCTGGACTACTGGGCATGTAATCTCGAGGTGTGGCTGCAACTGACGATTTTGCAATGGGCATTTTTTCCTGTTCAGCCAGTTGTGTGGCATCAAAGTGGGTGTTCAGTGCTGGAAGGAACATAGTTACCCCTAAGAGAACTTGCCTTTCCTCCCAAAATATTGAGAGAAAAACCTTCATAAATATGAATCTGGTGTGGATCAACCAGGATTTCCAGACACTGATGCCTGATGCAACAGAATAGAATAGAATTCAGAATAGAATTTTGCAACCAATGATCATACTATAGTATGCTGGCACACCGGAACATTCTGCAAATTGGTCTGTTACTTCTGGCCAGGTGCTGCTGCCACCATTCTGATGTTGCCCCCCACCTGATACCTCCCAAATACTGCCTCTACTGCTGTTCCTACAAAAGGGCTTCTTGGCATACTGATACAGTATTTACATGTAAAAATGTTTGGCCACTATGGTCCCGCTTACTGCCACTGCTGTTGACCCCCAACCACACTCTATTATGGGGCCACTATTGAGCTTGTTTGTCCGTGTTGACATTATAATTTATTTTGCCCTTCTTCTAAACCATCAGAAAAACAGAAAATAATGATCCTGTATTTTGAGCATCTGTATTGTCACGGGGCGCCAAAGGCGCACTCGGTCTCCCATCAGCCGCAGACCTGCTTTGGGAGCGAGGATCAGTGTTTGGCCTTGTTCCCAGGGCGGCTTTGCTAGCTGGGAGGCTCCCTGCTTCATGGTCTGCCTTGAGCACCGAGCTGATCACTCGGTGCTCGACTTGTCTGTCTGTCGGTCATGTGATGCTGGCCACATCACATGACCCTCAGACCCCACTATAAATACAGGCAGCCTGCTGGCCACAGGTTGCCTGTTAATTCTAGGTTCCTGGCTATTTGTTGGACTACTGAACACTCACCTGATCCTGTTCCCTGACGATCCTTTGCCTGCTCCTCCTGTACTGTGCATCAGTCTTGGTATTGTGACCTAAGCTCCCACCTGACTACTCTTTGCGGACTCCTCTGGTACTTCTCTACTCTCCTGGTATTTGACCCGTCTTCTCGTGACCATTCTTTGCTTAACCCTTTGTACTGCGTAGCTCTCTTGGTTCTGACCCGGTCCGTTCCGTATTTTGTCATGTCTGTCTTCCCTGCACATATCCTAAGTAAGGGACTGTCGTCCAGTTGTCCCCTGTCATCAGGACTCATGAGGCAAGTAGGCAGGGCCAGGGGTGAGGATGGAGCGCAGTGGTCACTATCCTTCCCCCTGTGTGTGTGTGGACGTGACCATTACACGTATGGCCTCTTTTACACTTCACACTTCTTTCAGTCATTATTTGATCAGAATGTGCAAAACCCAGGAGTGGGTCCAAAACAGATGAGATACAAATAATTCCATGACATTTTAGCTCTGTTTGGGACTTTTTCCTTTTTTTGGCTTACAAATACTGATCAAATACTGATGCAGAACACTGACAAAATACTGAATGTCTGAAAGAGGCTTTGTGGATGCTCAAAATACAGGATTTGATATTTTGTTTTTAGTTTTTTGTTCTTCTATAGGATCAGAAGAAAGGGGAAAAAAATGATATGTTAATACATTTCTGCCACTGCTAATGCCCCCCCCCCCACTCTGTCATGGAGCCATTATGTATATGTTTACTGCCACTTCTACTGTTTCCACCATCCCCATTATTCACGGGGCCACTACTTGTATCTTGGGAAACTGCACAGTTAAGTCCACGATGATAAATTGGACCTGATGCTAATATTGACCTATAATAGTGATACACAGCGATTTGACAGCTAACAGAAAGGTTAAAAAGCATATGTTGGGACTGGCACAACATGCATTAAAAGAATGTTTACTATTTTTTCTCCGCTACTTTATGGCGCTGCTTCCATATCTTTATTTTGTTCCACTAAGGAGCCATTTGGACACAACTCCCGCAGGGATGTGCATGTTTTTTTTTTGCTTTACAGAAGGGTGTTGTATGCTTTTCTTTTCTTTTTTAACAGAAGCAATAAGCTATGAATCTTGGTGCGCACTATTACTGCCACTGCTGTTGATGACTTGAATCTTGATGCATTGCACAGTTAAGTCCACGGAGATAAAATAGACCTACCACTTTTAATGACATATAATACTGACACACAGTAAATCAACAGCTAACAGAAAGATATAGCTATGAATCTTGGTGCCCTGCTCAGTGATGTAGAGGGTGATAAATTACAACTGCTTGTAATACTGACGACACAGTACCTACAGAACGGATTAACTATGGATGTGGGTGCTTTAGAACTGAATACCAACATCATTACACCCTCCCTGCAGTTTAAGTTCCAAGCCTTCACACTGACATTGGGCCACCAAGTGGGATGAGAGGGGCCTGGATATACCAGATTTATTGTGATTTGTGACAAATTAATTTGGAACAAATACAATTTCTAGAGGAAGTTTGGAGAATCATCCAAATCAAATTTTTCAAAACTTTGCTCATAGTCGTCGGTATCTGATTGTTGGCGGTCCGACACTTGGAACCCCGGATGATCAGTTGTTTGAGAAGGCACTGGCGCTCCTGTGAGTGCTGCAGCTATTTCTGTGCTTACCAAGCATTGAAGTGAATGAGGATGAGCATGATACCAAGGACAGCAGCTATACAATGTATGACACTGTCCTTGGTAAGCAGGGAGAAGGCTGTGGTGCTCACAGGAGCACTGGTGCCTTCTCAAACAGCTGATTGGCAGGGATTCTGATTGTCAGACACTCACTGATCAGATACTGATAACCTATTCTGAGAATAGGTCATCAGTATCAAAATCCCAGAAAACCCCATCAACATTAAATTGAGTGTCAGGCAAGCCTCAATAATTTGCTTATTCTATAACCACACAGTTTGAATTTCATTTTTCTGGGGAACTCGTTTAATTTTATTAAACCATCATATTGTTGTTAGATAGCGTAGCAGCTTGACGTGAGAACATGGAAGTTCAGCAGGCCCCTCCTCTCTCTTTGTCCCTGCCTCCATGCTTTGGTACACCCGACTCTCACCGCCCTCACCTGACCGCGTGAGGGCTTTGTGTTTCCCACTGGAGGAGCGCGTGTGGTTGGGTATGTGGGAATACAGGGAGTGCAGAATTATTAGGCAAATGAGTATTTTGACCACATCATCCTCTTTATGCATGTTGTCTTACTCCAAGCTGTATAGGCTCGAAAGCCTACTACCAATTAAGCATATTAGGTGATGTGCATCTCTGTAATGAGAAGGGGTGTGGTCTAATGACATCAACACCCTATATCAGGTGTGCATAATTATTAGGCAACTTCCTTTCCTTTGGCAAAATGGGTCAAAAGAAGGACTTGACAGGCTCAGAAAAGTCAAAAATAGTGAGATATCTTGCAGAGGGATGCAGCACTCTTAAAATTGCAAAGCTTCTGAAGCGTGATCATCGAACAATCAAGCGTTTCATTCAAAATAGTCAACAGGGTCGCAAGAAGCGTGTGGAAAAACCAAGGCGCAAAATAACTGCCCATGAACTGAGAAAAGTCAAGCGTGCAGCTGCCAAGATGCCACTTGCCACCAGTTTGGCCATATTTCAGAGCTGCAACATCACTGGAGTGCCCAAAAGCACAAGGTGTGCAATACTCAGAGACATGGCCAAGGTAAGAAAGGCTGAAAGACGACCAGCACTGAACAAGACACACAAGCTGAAACGTCAAGACTGGGCCAAGAAATATCTCAAGACTGATTTTTCTAAGGTTTTATGGACTGATGAAATGAGAGTGAGTCTTGATGGGCCAGATGGATGGGCCCGTGGCTGGATTGGTAAAGGGCAGAGAGCTCCAGTCCGACTCAGACGCCAGCAAGGTGGAGGTGGAGTACTGGTTTGGGCTGGTATCATCAAAGATGAGCTTGTGGGGCCTTTTTGGGTTGAGGATGGAGTCAAGCTCAACTCCCAGTCCTACTGCCAGTTTCTGGAAGACACCTTCTTCAAGCAGTGGTACAGGAAGAAGTCTGCATCCTTCAAGAAAAACATGATTTTCATGCAGGACAATGCTCCATCACACGCGTCCAAGAACTCCACAACGTGGCTGGCAAGAAAGGGTATAAAAGAAGAAAATCTAATGACATGGCCTCCTTGTTCACCTGATCTGAACCCCATTGAGAACCTGTGGTCCATCATCAAATGTGAGATTTACAAGGAGGGAAAACAGTACACCTCTCTGAACAGTGTCTGGGAGGCTGTGGTTGCTGCTGCACGCAATGTTGATGGTGAACAGATCAAAACACTGACAGAATCCATGGATGGCAGGCTTTTGAGTGTCCTTGCAAAGAAAGGTGGCTATATTGGTCACTGATTTGTTTTTGTTTTGTTTTTGAATGTCAGAAATGTATATTTGTGAATGTTGAGATGTTATATTGGTTTCACTGGTAAAAATAAATAATTGAAATGGGTATATATATTTTTTTTAAGTTACCTAATAATTATGCACAGTAATAGCTAAAACTAAAAACAAACTAAAAACTACTTCCAAAAATATTCAGCTTTCATATTAATGAGTTTTTTGGGTTCATTGAGAACATGGTTGTTGTTCAATAATAAAATTAATCCTCAAAAATACAACTTGCCTAATAATTCTGCACTCCCTGTATATCTGTATAGATGGCAAGTACAAGGCCAGAGTAAGACAGCGAGGTATCTGGATGTGATCTGAAAGTGTGTGTTTCTGGGTCCATTGGAGTTGAAGATGGAGTGAGCCAGAGGCCAGGAGAGTCCTGGAGTAGAGGCACAGGAGTTCTGCTGGAGCTGTGGGGTGTCAGCATCTTGCTGGAAGAGAGCAACGGGCATTGTCAGGCAGGAAGATTGGGATAGCTGCTCACACAGACCCACGGACATGGTCATCTCATGAGGTGAGATGGTATAAGAGGAGAGTAAAGGAGAAGAAGTGGAAGGTGCATGAGAAAGCTCCAGGGTGGAGGTAAATTTTGTGGACTTTTTGAAGCACCTTAATATATCTGATTGCAATGGGAGACCTTATATTATATATGGCTATATTAGCCATTAAGTGTAGCTGCACTTTAAGCGCTATGTTGCAAAATAAGGGAATTATGAGAAGAGTGAATTGCCTCAGGATAAGGAGACTGCTTGGTACTTATCATTTCTGCAGATGAACTTATGAACTAATGATTTATGAATTTGCATCTTTAGGAACTTAAGAACATGTGAATTCTCTCTTTTTTATATAACTTATTGATTTAAAAGAACTTGGTATTGAAGTATATGATCCTTTTTGAGGGGAACAAAGAGACAAATTAATTCGCTGGTGGGGAGTGATGTCAAGTATGCTTATATGAAATAAGCTGCCAGCAGAAAGGCTAATGAACTATTGACTGCATTAAGGGGGAATTTTTGTGTTGGACTCTGGTAGAAAAATGCCCACTAAAGCACAAAATAGAAAATCAGTGGGGACGGTTTCACCTAAAGGAGGAGTGGGAGGGAGTAGCCCCATTACAAAAATGTATACATTCCTGAATTTTCCCCCTGGTAATACCAGAATGGCCCAGAAAAATCAGGAACCTACAGAAGGAAGGGAGGATGATCGTTCTTAACATAGTAGTTGTAAAATCCTATAAAGGGATCAAGGGCATGCTGGTTAGCTGACCCTGTAAAAAATGATATGCGAGGACCTGCTGGTGACCTGACCCTGTAAAACATTGTAGGTGAGGGCCTGCTGGTGAGCTGACCCTGTAAAACATTATATGCTAGGGCCAGCTGGTGAGCTGACCCTTTAAAAAATTGTATTCAAGGGCATGCTGGTGAGCTGACCCTGTAAAACATTGTAGGTGAGGGTCTGCTGGTGAGCTTACCCTGTAAAGCATTATATGCGAGGGTCTGCTGGTGAGCTGACCCTCTAAAAAATTATATGCGAGGACCTGCTGGTGAGCTGACCCTGTAAAACATTGTAGGTGAGGGCCTGCTGGTGAGCTGACCCTGTAAAACATTATATGCTAGGGCCAGCTGGTGAGCTGACCCTTTAAAAAATTGTATTCGAGGGCATGCTGGTGAGCTGACCCTGTAAAACATTGTAGGTGAGGGTCTGCTGGTGAGCTGACCCTCTAAAAAATTATTGTTAGCGGTTTTTCTTCAGGCAGATTTATGCTGGTTATATGATGAGGCATCAGACCTCCAACCCATGAATATGTCCCTGTACAATGAATATCTGGTTTGCTTCTGGCAAGGAGGTAGAGATCAGCCCAGACTGAACTTGGGTTATCAATTACCTGAAATCTTTATTTCACAGCACATACTTATAGGGCTTTTTGGGGGTGGGAGCATATTGTCTGGCAAGATACAATTGAAACAATACTGGTATTCTTAGGAGTCCTTTGGGGTGGGAATATAATGTTTGGCAAGATACAACTGAAACTTGAAAAGGGTTATTTTACATGTTGAACAGGTTTACTCTAAATACTAATACGTTGAATGACTTGTCATAGGTAGGGATGAGCGAACTCGAACTGTATAGTTCGGGTTCGTACCGAATTTTGGGGTGTCCGTGACACGGACCCGAACCCGGACATTTTCGTAAAAGTCCGGGTTCGGGTTCGGTGTTCGTCGCTTTCTTGGCGCTTTTGTGACGCTTTCTTGGCGCTTTTTGAAAGGCTGCAAAGCAGCCAATCAACAAGCGTCATACTACTTGCCCCAAGAGGCCATCACAGCCATGCCTACTATTGGCATGGCTGTGATTGGCCAGAGCACCATGTGACCCAGCCTCTATTTAAGCTGGAGTCACATAGCGCCGCCCGTCACTCTGCTCTGATTAGCGTAGGGAGAGGTTGCGGCTGCGACAGTAGGGCGAGATTAGGCAGATTAACTCCTCCAAAGGACTTGATTAACTGATCGATCTGCAGCTGTGGATCATTGAGCTGCTGATCCTCAATTGCTCACTGTTTTTAGGCTGCACAGACCGTTTGTCAGTCTCATTTTTCTGGGGTGATCGGCGGCCATTTTGTGTCTTGTGGTGCGCCAGCACAAGCTGCGACCAAGTGCATTTAACCCTCAATGGTGTGGTTGTTTTTTGGCTAAAGCCTACATCAGGGTGAAGCTGTCACACCAAGTGCATTTAACCAGCAATAGTCTGTTCATTTTTTGGCCATATACAAAATCAGGGGCAAGCTGCGCCTGTCACCAAGTGCATTTAACCCTCAATGGTGTGGTTGTTTTTTGGCTAAAGCCTACATCAGGGTGAAGCTGTGACACCAAGTGCATTTAACCAGCAATAGTCTGTTCATTTTTTGGCCATATACAAAATCAGGGGCAAGCTGCGCCTGTCACCAAGTGCATTTAACCCTCAATGGTGTGGTTGTTTTTTGGCTAAAGCCTACATCAGGGTGAAGCTGTCACACCAAGTGCATTTAACCAGCAATAGTCTGTTCATTTTTTGGCCATATACAAAATCAGGGGCAAGCTGCGCCTGTCACCAAGTGCATTTAACCCTCAATGGTGTGGTTGTTTTTTGGCTAAAGCCTACATCAGGGTGAAGCTGTCACACCAAGTGCATTTAACCAGCAATAGTCTGTTTATTTTTTGGCCATATCCCAGTCTAATTCTGTCACTAAATCCATACCGGTCACCCAGCGCCTAAATACTAGGCCTCAAATTTATATCCAGCTAAATCTGTCCCTAGTGCTGTAGCTGGGCGAGTTATTTAGTGTCCGTTCAAGCACATTTCTTGTTCTGGGTTGAAATACAATTCCCAATTTAGCAATTTCATAATTTAGTGGTTCCTGCTATATCAGAGCTATTTGAAATCTATCCCAAAAAGGGTATATAATATTGAAGGTGCACATTGGGTCATTCAGAATAACTTCACACACACCCGCTACTGTGTATTTCCAAGTCTAATTCTGTCACTAAACCCATACCTGTCACCCAGCGCCTAAATACTAGGCCTCAAATTTAAATCCCTCTAAATCTCTCGTTACCGCTGTACTGTTGTTGCTGGGCAAGATATTTAGTGTCCGTCAAAGCACATTTTTTGTTCTGGGTTGAAGTACAATTCCCAATTTAGCAATTTCATAATTTAGTGGTTTCTGCTATATCAGAGCTATTTGAAATCTATCCCTAAAAGGGTATATAATATTGAAGGTGCACATTGGGTCATTCAGAATAACTTCACACACACGCTTCTGTGCATTTCCAAGTCTAATTCTGTCACTAAATCCATACCGGTGACCCAGCGCCTAAATACTAGGCCTCAAATTTAAATCCCTCTAAATCTCTCGTTACCCACCGCTGTACTGTTGTTGCTGGGCAAGATATTTAGTGTCCGTCAAAGCACATTTTTTGTTCTGGGTTGAAGTACAATTCCCAATTTAGCAATTTCATAATTTAGTGGTTTCTGCTATATCAGAGCTATTTGAAATCTATCCCTAAAAGGGTATATAATATTGAAGGTGCACATAGGGTCATTCAGAATAACTTCACACACACGCTTCTGTGCATTTCCAAGTCTAATTCTGTCACTAAATCCATACCGGTGACCCAGCGCCTAAATACTAGGCCTCAAATTTAAATCCCTCTAAATCTCTCGTTACCCACCGCTGTACTGTTGTTGCTGGGCAAGATATTTAGTGTCCGTCAAAGCACATTTTTTGTTCTGGGTTGAAGTACAATTCCCAATTTAGCAATTTCATAATTTAGTGGTTTCTGCTATATCAGAGCTATTTGAAATCTATCCCTAAAAGGGTATATAATATTGAAGGTGCACATAGGGTCATTCAGAATAACTTCACACACACGCTTCTGTGCATTTCCAAGTCTAATTCTGTCACTAAATCCATACCGGTGACCCAGCGCCTAAATACTAGGCCTCAAATTTATATCCCGCTAAATCTCTCGTTACCGCTGTACTGTTGTTGCTGGGCAAGATATTTAGTGTCCGTCAAAGCACATTTTTTGTTCTGGGTTGAAGTACAATTCCCAATTTAGCAATTTCATAATTTAGTGGTTCCTGCTATATCAGAGCTATTTGAAATCTATCCCAAAAAGGGTATATAATATTGAAGGTGCACATTGGGTCATTCAGAATAACTTCACACACACCCGCTACTGTGTATTTCCAAGTCTAATTCTGTCACTAAACCCATACCTGTCACCCAGCGCCTAAATACTAGGCCTCAAATTTAAATCCCTCTAAATCTCTCGTTACCGCTGTCCTGTTGTAGCTGGGAAAGTTATTTAGTGCCCGTCAAAGCACATTTTTTGTTCTGGGTTGAAGTACAATTCCCAATTTAGCAATTTCATAATTTAGTGGTTCCTGCTATATCAGAGCTATTTGAAATCTATCCCAAAAAGGGTATATAATATTCAAGGTGCACATTGGGTCATTCAGAATAACTTCACACACACCCGCTACTGTGTATTTCCAAGTCTAATTCTGTCACTAAACCCATACCTGTCACCCAGCGCCTAAATACTAGGCCTCAAATTTAAATCCCTCTAAATCTCTCGTTACCGCTGTCCTGTTGTAGCTGGGAAAGTTATTTAGTGCCCGTCAAAGCACATTTTTTGTTCTGGGTTGAAGTACAATTCCCAATTTAGCAATTTCATAATTTAGTGGTTCCTGCTATATCAGAGCTATTTGAAATCTATCCCAAAAAGGGTATATAATATTCAAGGTGCACATTGGGTCATTCAGAATAACTTCACACACACGCTTCTGTGCATTTCCAAGTCTAATTCTGTCACTAAATCCATACCGGTCACCCAGCGCCTAAATACTAGGCCTCAAATTTATATCCCGCTGAATTTGAATACAATACATTGGGCCAAATAATATATTTGTTGTTGTGGTGAACCATAACAATGAGAAAAACATCTAGTAAGGGACGCGGACGTGGACATGGTCGTGGTGGTGTTAGTGGACCCTGTGGTGCTGGGAGAGGACGTGGCCGTTCTGCCACATCCACACGTCCTAGTGTACCAACTACCTCAGGTCCCAGTAGCCGCCAGAATTTACAGCGATATATGGTGGGGCCCAATGCCGTTCTAAGGATGGTAAGGCCTGAGCAGGTACAGGCATTAGTCAATTGGGTGGCCGACAGTGGATCCAGCACGTTCACATTATCTCCCACCCAGTCTTCTGCAGAAAGCGCACAGATGGCGCCTGAAAACCAACCCCATCAGTCTGTCACATCACCCCCATGCATACCAGGGAAACTGTCTCAGCCTCAAGTTATGCAGCAGTCTCTTATGCTGTTTGAAGACTCCGCTGGCAGGGTTTCCCAAGGGCATCCACCTAGCCCTTCCCCAGCGGTGAAAGACATAGAATGCACTGACGCACAACCACTTATGTTTCCTGATGATGAGGACATGGGAATACCACCTCAGTATGTCTCTGATGATGACGAAACACAGGTGCCAACTGCTGCGTCTTTCTGCAGTGTGCAGACTGAACAGGAGGTCAGCGATCAAGACTCGGTGGAAGACGATGCAGGGGTTGATGAGGTCCTAGACCCCACATGGAATGAAGGTCGTGCCACTGACTTTCACAGTTCGGAGGAAGAGGCAGTGGTGAGACCGAGCCAACAGCGTAGCAAAAGAGGGAGCAGTGGGCAAAAGCAGAACACCCGCCGCCAAGAGACTCCGCCTGCTACTGACCGCCACCATCTGGGACCGAGCACCCCAAAGGCAGCTTCAAGGAGTTCCCTGGCATGGCACTTCTTCAAACAATGTGCTGACGACAAGACCCGAGTGGTTTGCACGCTGTGCCATCAGAGCCTGAAGCGAGGCATTAACGTTCTGAACCTGAGCACAACCTGCATGACCAGGCACCTGCATGCAAAGCATGAACTGCAGTGGAGTAAACACCTTAAAACCAAGGAAGTCACTCAGGCTCCCCCTGCTACCTCTTCTGCTGCTGCCGCCTCGGCCTATTCTGCTGCTGCCGCCTCGGCCTCTTCCTCCGCCTCTGGAGGAACGTTGGCACCTGCCGCCCAGCAAACAGGGGATGTACCACCAACACCACCACCACCACCTCCGTCACCAAGCGTCTCAACCATGTCACACGCCAGCGTTCAGCTCTCCATCTCACAAACATTTGATAGAAAGCGTAAATTCCCACCTAGCCACCCTCGATCCCTGGCCCTGAATGCCAGCATTTCTAAACTACTGGCCTATGAAATGCTGTCATTTAGGCTGGTGGACACAGACAGCTTCAAACAGCTCATGTCGCTTGCTGTCCCACAGTATGTTGTTCCCAGCCGGCACTACTTCTCCAAGAGAGCCGTGCCTTCCCTGCACAACCAAGTATCCGATAAAATCAAGTGTGCACTGCGCAACGCCATCTGTAGCAAGGTCCACCTAACCACAGATACGTGGACCAGTAAGCACGGCCAGGGACGCTATATCTCCCTAACTGCACACTGGGTAAATGTAGTGGCAGCTGGGCCCCAGGCGGAGAGCTGTTTGGCGCACGTCCTGCCGCCGCCAAGGATCGCAGGGCAACATTCTTTGCCTCCTGTTGCCACCTCCTCCTTCTCGGCTTCCTCCTCCTCTTCTTCCACCTGCTCATCCAGTCAGCCACACACCTTCACCACCAACTTCAGCACAGCCCGGGGTAAACGTCAGCAGGCCATTCTGAAACTCATATGTTTGGGGGACAGGCCCCACACCGCACAGGAGTTGTGGCGGGGTATTGAACAACAGACCGACGAGTGGTTGCTGCCGGTGAGCCTCAAGCCCGGCCTGGTGGTGTGTGATAATGGGCGAAATCTCGTTGCAGCTCTGGGACTAGCCAATTTGACGCACATCCCTTGCTTGGCGCATGTGCTGAATTTGGTGGTGCAGAAGTTCATTCACAACTACCCCGACATGTCAGAGCTGCTGCATAAAGTGCGGGCCGTCTGTTCGCGCTTCCGGCGTTCACATCCTGCCGCTGCTCGCCTGTCTGCGCTACAGCGTAACTTCGGCCTTCCCGCTCACCGCCTCATATGCGACGTGCCCACCAGGTGGAACTCCACCTTGCACATGCTGGACAGACTGTGCGAGCAGCAGCAGGCCATAGTGGAGTTTCAGCTGCAGCACGCACGGGTCAGTCGCACTACAGAACAGCACCACTTCACCACCAATGACTGGGCCTCCATGCGAGACCTGTGTGCCCTGTTGCGCTGTTTCGAGTACTCCACCAACATGGCCAGTGGCGATGACACCGTTATCAGCGTTACAATACCACTTCTATGTCTCCTTGAGAAAACACTTAGGGCGATGATGGAACAGGAGGTGGCCCAGGAGGAGGAGGAGGAGGATGAGGAAGAGGGGTCATTTTTAGCACTTTCAGGCCAGTCTCTTCGAAGTGACTCAGAGGGAGGTTTTTTGCAACAGCAGAGGCCAGGTACAAATGTGGCCAGCCAGGGCCCACTACTGGAGGACGAGGAGGACGAGGATGAGGAGGAGGTGGAGGAGGATGAGGATGAAGCATGGTCACAGCGGGGTGGCACCCAACGCAGCTCGGGTCCATCACTGGTGCGTGGCTGGGGGGAAAGGCAGGACGATGACGATACGCCTCCCACAGAGGACAGCTTGTCCTTACCCCTGGGCAGCCTGGCACACATGAGCGACTACATGCTGCAGTGCCTGCGCAACGACAGCAGAGTTGCCCACATTTTAACCTGTGCGGACTACTGGGTTGCCACCCTGCTGGATCCACGCTACAAAGACAATGTGCCCACCTTACTTCCTGCACTGGAGCGTGATAGGAAGATGCGCGAGTACAAGCGCACGTTGGTAGACGCGCTACTGAGAGCATTCCCAAATGTCACAGGGGAACAAGTGGAAGCCCAAGGCCAAGGCAGAGGAGGAGCAAGAGGTCGCCAAGGCAGCTGTGTCACGGCCAGCTCCTCTGAGGGCAGGGTTAGCATGGCAGAGATGTGGAAAACTTTTGTCAACACGCCACAGCTAACTGCACCACCACCTGATACGCAACGTGTTAGCAGGAGGCAACATTTCACTAACATGGTGGAACAGTACGTGTGCACACCCCTCCACGTACTGACTGATGGTTCGGCCCCATTCAACTTCTGGGTCTCTAAATTGTCCACGTGGCCAGAGCTAGCCTTTTATGCCTTGGAGGTGCTGGCCTGCCCGGCAGCCAGCGTTTTGTCTGAACGTGTATTCAGCACGGCAGGGGGCGTCATTACAGACAAACGCAGCCGCCTGTCTACAGCCAATGTGGACAAGCTGACGTTCATAAAAATGAACCAGGCATGGATCCCACAGGACCTGTCCGTCCCTTGTCCAGATTAGACATTAACTACCTCCCCATAACCATATATTATTGGACTCCAGGGCACTTCCTCATTCAATCCTATTTTTATTTTCATTTTACCATTATATTGCGATGCTACCCAAAGTTGAATGAACCTCTCCTCTGCCTGTGTGCTAGGCCTAAATATATGCCAATGGACTGTTGCAGTGGTGGCTGACATGAAGCCTGATTCTCTGCTATGACATGCAGACTAATTCTCTGCTGACATGAAGCCAGATTGTCTGTTACGGGACCTCTCTCCTCTGCCTGGGTGCTGGGCCTAAATTTATGACAATGGACTGTTGCAGTGGTGGCTGACGTGAAGCCTGATTCTCTGCTATGACATGCAGACTGATTCTC
Source organism: Bufo gargarizans (assembly GCF_014858855.1). Classification (NCBI taxonomy): domain Eukaryota; kingdom Metazoa; phylum Chordata; class Amphibia; order Anura; family Bufonidae; genus Bufo; species Bufo gargarizans. Next base: position 121,434,116 of record NC_058086.1, on the reverse strand, counting down.
TGCTGACATGAAGCCAGATCCTCTGTTACGGGACCTCTCTCCTCTGCCTGGGTGCTGGGCCTAAATTTATGACAATGGACTGTTGCAGTGGTGGCTGACGTGAAGCCTGATTCTCTGCTATGACATGCAGACTGATTCTCTGCTGACATGAAGCCAGATCCTCTTTTACGGGACCTCTCTCCTCTGCCTGGGTGCTGGGCCTAAATTTATGACAATGGACTGTTGCAGTGGTGGCTGACGTGAAGCCTGATTCTCTGCTATGACATGCAGACTGATTCTCTGCTGACATGAAGCCAGATCCTCTTTTACGGGACCTCTCTCCTCTGCCTGGGTGCTGGGCCTAAATTTATGACAATGGACTGTTGCAGTGGTGGCTGACGTGAAGCCTGATTCTCTGCTATGACATGCAGACTGATTCTCTGCTGTCATGAAGCCAGATTGTCTGTTACGGGACCTTTCTCCTCTACCTGGGTTCTGGGCCTAAATTTATGAAAATTGACTCTTACAGTGGTGGGTGACGTGAAGCCTGATTCTCTGCTATGATATGAAGACTGATTCTCTGCTGACATGAAGCCAGATTGTCTGTTACGGGACCTTTCTCCTCTGCCTGGGTTCTGGGCCTAAATTTATGAAAATTGACTCTTACAGTGGTGGGTGACGTGAAGCCTGATTCTCTGCTATGATATGAAGACTGATTCTCTGCTGACATGAAGCCAGATTGTCTGTTACGGGACCTTTCTCCTCTGCCTGGGTTCTGGGCCTAAATTTATGAAAATTGACTCTTACAGTGGTGGGTGACGTGAAGCCTGATTCTCTGCTATGATATGAAGACTGATTCTCTGCTGACATGAAGCCAGATTGTCTGTTACGGGACCTTTCTCCTCTGCCTGGGTTCTGGGCCTAAATTTATGAAAATTGACTCTTACAGTGGTGGGTGACGTGAAGCCTGATTCTCTGCTATGATATGAAGACTGATTCTCTGCTGACATGAAGCCAGATTGTCTGTTACGGGACCTTTCTCCTCTGCCTGGGTTCTGGGCCTAAATTTATGAAAATTGACTCTTACAGTGGTGGGTGACGTGAAGCCTGATTCTCTGCTATGATATGAAGACTGATTCTCTGCTGACATGAAGCCAGATTGTCTGTTACGGGACCTTTCTCCTCTGCCTGGGTTCTGGGCCTAAATTTATGAAAATTGACTCTTACAGTGGTGGGTGACGTGAAGCCTGATTCTCTGCTATGATATGAAGACTGATTCTCTGCTGACATGAAGCCAGATTGTCTGTTACGGGACCTTTCTCCTCTGCCTGGGTTCTGGGCCTAAATTTATGAAAATTGACTCTTACAGTGGTGGGTGACGTGAAGCCTGATTCTCTGCTATGATATGAAGACTGATTCTCTGCTGACATGAAGCCAGATTCTCTGTTACGGGACCTCTCTCCTCTGCCTGGGTGCTGGGCCTAAATTTATGACAATGGACTGTTGCAGTGGTGGCTGACGTGAAGCCTGATTCTCTGCTATGACATGCAGACTGATTCTCTGCTGACATGAAGCCAGATTCTCTGTTACGGGACCTCTCTCCTCTGCCTGTGTGTGTGCTGGGCCTAAATATATGCCAATGGACTGTTGCAGTGGTGGCTGACGTGAAGCCTCATTCTCTGCTATGACATGCAGACTAATTCTCTGCTGACATGAAGACAGATTCTCTGTTACGGGACCTCTCTCCTCTGCCTGGGTGCCGGGGCCTAAATATCTGAGAATGGACTGTTCCAGTGGTGGGTGACGGGAAGCCAGATTCTCTGCTATGGAACCTCTCTCCAATTGATTTTGGTTAATTTTTATTTATTTAATTTTTATTTTAATTCATTTCCCTATCCACATTTGTTTGCAGGGGATTTACCTACATGTTGCTGCCTTTTGCAGCCCTCTAGCTCTTTCCTGGGCTGTTTTACAGCCTTTTTAGTGCCGAAAAGTTCGGGTCCCCATTGACTTCAATGGGGTTCGGGTTCGGGACGAAGTTCGGATCGGGTTCGGATCCCGAACCCGAACATTTCCGGGATGTTCGGCCGAACTTCTCGAACCCGAACATCCAGGTGTTCGCTCAACTCTAGTCATAGGTTGCTGTCATTGTATGTATGGTGTGATTTTAAATAGCCCTTTGTTAAGGGAGACTGCTATTGTGTCCAGCAACTGTTAAAGGGTGTGAGATATGCTAATTTGGGGTACTGCATTCTACAAGAGATGAGGCTTGTATATCTTCTATAATCTATGATGTCCTAAAAAAAAAAAATGAAAAATCCCCTCCAATTATATACGAGTTCCTGCAGCTGAGCTGACCCTGTAAAACATTATGTGCGAAGGGTATATATGTGAGGGCATGATATGCGACAAATAAGCATGTTGATATGATGAAAGAGGAGAAGCTGGATGAGAAAAGGAAGATTCAACCATATACCCTTGTTTGTGGTAAGAAGGGGTGCATGGGAATACAGTGTATTCAGTACATTATAAACAACACATTTAAAGTGTCTTTATGTTCATCAGCTTTCCTCTTGTGGAGTCAAAAAGTCATGGTCAATCCAGGCCTTGTTCATTTTTATAAGAGTCAACCTGTCAGCATTGTCAGTTGACAGGCGGATATGCTTATCTGTTATAATGCCACCAGCAGCACTAAAACTCTGACAGCAGGGCAGGCCAGCACCTCCAAGGCGTAGAGCGCCAGTTCGTGCAACGTGTCCAGCTTGGACACTCAGTATTTGTAAGGCACTAAGGGATCAATGAAGACTCTGACACGGTCTGCTATGTACTCCTTTACAATCTTCCAAAATGTTTCCATCCTTGTGACAGTAGGTCGCAAATCAGGGTGAGGGTGCTGGCGGGGTGTCATGAAACTGTCCCAGGCTTTGAAGAGTGTTGCCCTGCCTCTGTTGGAACTGCTGTGTGTTCCCCTTGTCTCCCCTCCTCGGTTGGCCAAGGAACTACGGACTCTGCCGCCAGCGTTGTCAGATGGAAATTTTTGTAGCAATTTTTCAATAAGGATCTTCTGGAATTGCTCTGTTTTGCTTGTCCTCTCCACCAGAGGAATGAGAGATGGGAATTTCTCTTTGTAGCGGGGTCGAGATGGGTGAATACCCAGTAATCCGCGTTGTCTAAAATGCGTATAATGCGCAGGTCGTGGGAAAGGCAGCCTAACATGAAGTCAGCCATGTGTGTTAGAGTAACAACAGGCAAGACTTCGCTGTCGTCATCAGAGGGATGTCTGTCCATCTCCTCATCATCTTCTTCATCTTCTGCCCACCCACACTGAACAGCTGGAATTAAAATTCCATGGGTACTACTCTCTGTAGCGGAGCCAATCGTCTCTTGCTTCTCCACAGTCTACGGAAAAAGTACACTGGATGTCACTGATATTTTAGGGATGCGCACACTTTATACATGTGGCGCGGATAATTTAAATGTCCGTAGCGGCCTATTAGACGCTATTTAGCGCAGAATGTGCTTAAAATGTATTTTGCTGCTGTCACACACAATAGTCCTTAAAAGGATTTTTGGGTCTCTGAAAAGATTTTCTAATAAAAATCTTCCAATAACACTCCCTACACTCTATTCCTTCCTATGCACAGCTCTCCCTAACAAACATATATTGCTGCTGTCACACAATAGTCCTTAAAATGACTTTTGGGTCTCTGAAAAGTTTTTGTAATAAAAATCTTCCAATAACACTCCCTACACTGTCTTTCACTTCCTATACTCAGCTCAGACTAAGACTAAGCTGAACACGTGTCATTGGGTGCTTTATAGCACCTGATGACGCGTTCCTGTCAGCCAATTACTGTAATGCCAGTAGCCAAAATGGCTACGACATTACAGTGCATGCCAGTACCCCCCAGCACGTTTATGGCTGCGTAGCCGCCAAGAAACATGTGGGAAGGAGACTCGAGTGTTCGGCCGAGCATACTCTATCAACATTTATAACACATAGGCTGTTGATGTGGAATTTGAGAGGCTTAGGAGATAAGATAAAAAGGAGAGCAGTATTTAATAAAGTAAATAAACAACTCCCTTCTATTGTAGGTTTAGTTGAAACCCACCTTACACAAGATAACATCAAGTATATGAAAAATAAATGGGCTCAACATGAATATCATTCGTACCTCTTGACATACTGTATATACGTGGCGTTAGTGTATGCATATATATATAAAGGTAAAATATGAACCAATAAGAAGTGGTTTTGGACAAGGAGGTAAGGTTTGTTTTTTTATTCGCCCACCCTTTGGAATGCAAGTCATGTCTCAACTAGCAGAATTTGTTTGTAGCAAGAATAACTGTCCGATATTAGTAATGGGAGACTTTAATAGTGTAATGGAGATTGATAAGGATAAAGTCTCAACTAAGAGAAAGAAAGAAATAGCAGGAAGAGATACATTACTTTACTTTTTAAAACTGTCCAGGAAATGGCATTAATCCCTTAGTGACCACCCATATGCCTATTTACAGCGGTCACTAAGGGGCCTTAGGCTGGGTCGCCACGTTTTTACGGCGGCCTAGTCGAAGCGCTGCACTGCTCCCCCGTGCAGCAGGGAGCGCGGACCCGGCTTTCACATGAGAGCTGGGGCCCTGCTCTAACAGCCCGTACTGGCAGGAGTACCGATCCGGGCTGTTTAACCCTTTACATGCTGGGTGCAATGGCGCCCGCGATCAATACAGGTATGGAGTCAAAAACGATTATATAGCACTATAGAATATTCGTTTTTAGAATATTTGTCATTTTTTCCATAAGAACACATGATTCCTCCCTGCTTCTTGCTTGTGAGCCAATGAGTCATTGGCCCATAAGCAACTTAAAGGGGTTGTCCAGGTTCAGAGCTGAACCTGGACATCCCTCCATTTTCACCCCGGCAGCCCCCCTGACATGAGCATCTGAGCAGTTCATGCTCCGATGCTCTTCTTTGCCCTGCGCTAAATCGCGCAGGGCAAAGGCATTTTTCTGAGTTCCGGTGACATACCGGGCTCTCTATGGGGCTGACAGGCAGCCCGGTGACGTCACCGGCACTGATGGGCGGGATTTGGCTCTGCCCTAGCCAGTAAAACGGCTAGGGCAGAGCTAAAGCCCGCCCCTCAGAGCCGGTGACGTCACCGAACACACTGCTGGGCGGAAGTTACCGCCCGGTAGTGTGTTATTGAAAACACAAGAGCCTGTGCCCTGCGCGATCTAGCGCAGGGCACGGGAGCGCATCGGAGCATGAGATGCTCCGATGCCAGGCTCAGGAGGGCTGCCGGGGTGAAAATAAGGGTATGTCCGGGTTCAGCTCTGAACCCGGACAACCCCTTTAAGTGAGGAATCTTGACTTCAGATGGAAAAAAAAATGACAAATACTCTTAAAAACAACTATATAGCACTATATTGAATATAGTGCTATATATTAGTTTTTTTAGAATATTCATCATTTTTTCCATCTGAAGTCAAGATTCCAATGACTCATTTGCCCACAAGCAGGAAGCAGGAAGAAATCATGTTTTCAGATGGAAAAAATGCTGAATATTCGATATAACAAATATATAGCACTATATTCTAAATATTCGCAAATTCTCAAAGTGGTGAAATTCACGAAAATTTGTCTTTTGAATATTTGTGCTCAACACTGCTGCTTGCAAGATTAGAAAGAATTGCTTTAATTAAAATGACATTACTGCCGCAAATATTATAGGTATTGACAGCTTGTCCAATTTGGCTTGAAGATTTATTCTTCCATTTTCTGGAAAAGACAATAAATGACCTGCTATGGGGAAGAAAAAGGGTTAGATTAAACAACAATACCTTTGGCTGGCAGAGGAGGATGGAGGCTTAGTCTTGCCTTACCTGCATGGATATTATCTGGCGGTGCAAAAACCTGTGCCTATGGTGCCTAGGCCACCCGGAGGGTGGTTTTATTCATCAAATAAAAACTGAATCTAAAGGAACTTTTAAAGATATCTTCAGACTCTTACAAGCAGGCTATTTTTAACGGAAAGGAAAACATGCCAGATCAGTTATATGCTACAGAGAATTTGGGCAAAGATTAGAATGATCTTCAACAGTAAGATGTGAAGCGGCACTCACAGTCCTCCGCTAGACCCCGGTGTATGGGAATCGACCACAACTCAGCCTCCTTGTTCCAAGACACTATTGGTGGTGCTCAGCCTTAATAGAGTATGATGATACAGGTACAACAATGTAGAGAAATGAAGAAGGGCTGCACTCACCAGTGAACAAACTTTGATTGTTGCTTTATTCAATACGTTGCAAAAGGCGGCATCGGGCAGGATGCCAAAAGCTTCACACAGGTAAGACAGCGATGGACATTTCGCACTTGGAGCGCTTCGTCAGGCTGCTACGTCAGAGCGCAGGTGTGCCCCACCTTCTTAAGCCGTGGGATCGATGCGTTACCTGGGTGACCAGTGATGCTGCCACGACGCTCCCCGAAGAGATTTAAAAAGATAAGGTATACAGAAACAACAGCACATATAGAAACAGCTTTGCGAAGACATTTTTAAAGAAACATGCTTAAATCAATTCTGTCGTTAAGGCCCAATTCATCTGCCGCTTGAGTGCGGAGAATCCACCTCACCTCCCCCGGTAGGAGAAGCCAATGTCTATCACCCCCCTGCGGCGGTGGTTGCACCACCTCTAATCCTGAAAAAGACCGGGAACTAATATCCCTGCCATGTACCTTTCTGAAATGCTCTATTAACCTGGGGCAACCTTTACCAGAGGTTACGGAGTTGATGTGTTCTCTTATGCGCTCGTATAAGCATCTAATTGTCTTGCCGATATAAAATTGGCCACATTTGCAGTTTAAAAATAAACCACAAATGTACTTCTGCAATTGATAAAACTCTGCACCCTGTGGTGTACCCCTGCAAAATCAATGAATTTTTTACAAGAATCATATTTACATTGGGAACAATTCCCACATCTGAAGTTCCCTTCTGGTCGACTAATTGTCAGCCACTGACTAGACCGTACGGGAACCAGCCCACTCCTTGCAAGTTTATCTCTTAATGTAGAAGGAGACTAGAGGTTTTTGCTCAGTTACCTCACTCAGGGTACTATCTCTTTTTAGTATGTCCCAGTTCCTAAAGATCACAGAACGGATCTGGTCGGCCATTGGGCTGAACCTAAAAGAGAAGGCAAATCTGCCTGTACTTATGTCCCCATGACTCGACCCAGGCAACTCCACCACTTTTCTAGGTTCCCTATTCTTTTGCAGTAAATCCCTTTGAGAGAATTTTTTTCTCAACCCTTTCTATGTCTCTGCTGACTTCACTCTCTGGGTATCCTCTTGCCACCAACCGTTGATTTAACTCTAATGCCTGCCGTCGATATCCTTCTAACTCACTGTTAATCCTGCGTAATCTAATAAATTATCCGTACGGCAACAATTTTTTTTTATTTTTTTTTTTAGTTTTAAAATATGTTATTTTCGCACTTTGAAAATATACAGTGTAAACAAAACACCAACAGTGGTGTAAGTTGGTACCCAGACACATAGACAAGCGAATATACTTTAGTACAGGAAGGACTGAGGATAATGGCTACTACAATCCATTAGATGAAAATTTCAGCATACAGATTATACATACCAAGACCAGTGGGGTACATTTAAGATACTGCAAGGCAAGACAATGTTAACCAAATTGAAGGAGCGAACTAGAGCAAAGACACTGTGCTTTATGAACACAATCGCCGACTTCAATCTGCATGGAGTGTTCGTGATAACACAAGACAGATTAATTCACCTACCCAGCCCACCCCTGATAAAACAACCCAATGAGCCATACTTTGTCTTGCAGTGAAACTCTCACGGCAAGACCGAAAGACCTAAAAAGGTGGGGCTGAATAGCTTAGTACTAAAGGAACCTATATTATGTCCAGGGAGCCCACCTTCTCAAAAATGTCGGGTGTGTTCGTAATTCCCAGGAGGCCAGCTCCTCAAAACGGCAAATTTGGTCGACCTTAAGCCTCCATTGCTTCACCGAGGGTATGCTAGTCTGTAACCAATATTTGGGTATCAAGAGACGAGCCGCTAACAAAAGCTGTTTGAAGAGAAAAGTAGGGGGAGGGGTAGCGTTGTCATTGAAAAAGGAGAGCAGGGCCCAATAGGGGGAAATAACAACAGCTGAGGAGCATATTTGATTGCAAATCTGAAATATCTCCTTCCACCATTTGTTAATAGGGGGGCACAACCACCAGATATGGAGAAAGGTACGTATCTCCTCTTGACATCTCCAGCATTTGTTAGAGGTAGGTCTAGTGAAGCATGCGGACTTCAAATAGTATGGGTAGAATTTGAAGAGGGCGATCCAATCCAGTTTCCTTTTCCCAAGAGCGGATAAAAGCCGGGGAGATCTCAGTTTGTTGTAGATGAGGGATATAGGCTTTTATGGGGGGTTCGGATTTGCTATTAAAGCTTCAAACCAGGTAAGGGGACGTAGGAGGTCACCATTTGTATTGTTTCTACGGATGAAGGACTTAATGAGTGGAATGAGGGTGAAGTCACGGGGTTGTGGGTTTAGAAGGGTTTTGATGGAATTAATCGAAGGTGATTAGCCTTGTGGCTCTAAAAGTTGAGAGATTGGCACAGAAGAGGATCTGATTAATTTAGAGGAGGTGTTTCGAGGACCAGTGGAAGAGGAGCCAAGGATATCGCTAGTTGTGATAAGGGGAGAAGGAAAGGGTACAGAGCAATGGGAGCAGTTCCACCACTTCCAAGCATCTATAGTAGCTTTAATATTGGAAAGGGTTGCAAATTGATAGGGGGAGGGGCGTAATGGCCCAGGCATACAGCACGAGTTGGCATTCCAATGATGCTTTGTTTCAAAGCTACCCAGGATTTATTACTTGAGTTCCTCAGCCAATCAATGATTCTGGACATTAGAATGGCCTTTTCATAGAGTTCAGGGTCTGGGAGACCAATCCCGCCTGTCAAGCGCGATCGAGACAGGAAGGAGTAGGAGAGTCTAGCCTTCTTACCACTTCGTACGAATGTTCTAAATCTTTGTTTTAGAGAGGCATAATAGGACTTTGGAATGGGAATTGGGAGGACTTGTTGGAGGTAGGTGAGACGGGGAATGATAAGAGAAGAAAGAGGTTTTTCCTACCAAACCATGAGAGGGTTGGGGGTGATTTATTGATTTTATCTAGTGCTGCGAATAAAGAGGTTTTTAATGGGACAAAATTAAGTTAAAATAGATCTGAAATATTGGGGCTAAGTTTCACTCCTAGATAAGTAATGGTTGGGGAGGACCAATTAAATGGGTAATTTTCCATTAAGGAGAGTTTACGTTCGGGGATAGACCAGTGCTGATTATAATAGATTTACTCTCATTAATCTTAAAGTCGGAAACAGCACTGTAATTCTTTAAATGCTCCTGAATTATAGGAAGGGAAATTTTAGGATTAGATGTCATGATCATAACGTCATCCGCAAATGCCGCTAGTTTGTGGCTCCGGCCCCCTAAAAATAATACTTTAATCTCAGTATCGGCCCGAAGCTTTGATAGGAGGGGTTCCATTGCCAGGATGAATAAAAGGGGAGACAGAGGGCAACCTTGCCGGGTTCCATTGTGGATTTGGAAGGGAGAGGATAGGTCACCATTGACCATGACTCGGGCCGTGGCCTGGTCGTACATTGCAAATATAGCTTTAATATATGGATCAGGCAGGCCGAAGAACTCTAAAACATGGCTTAAATAGTTCCAGTTTATGCGGTCAAACGCTTTTTCAGCATCAGTGCTGAGGAGTACCAGAGGAGAGGAGGTATGTCTGGCATAACAAAGCGCATTAATGACTCTGGCAGTGTTGTCTCTACCCTCCCTGTTGCGCACAAAGCCCACCTGATCCATATGCACCAAAAGAGGAAGAAGGACTGCCAAACAGTTCGCCAATAGTTTCGCTAAAAGCTTAAGGTCAATGTTTAGGAGAGAGATAGGCCTATAGTTTGCGCACAGCTTAGAGTCCTTCCCCTCTTTAGGAATTAAAGCTATATGGGCAGTCGTCATGTCTCTGGATAGAGGGACGCCTTGCAAGGTTTGATTGCATACAGTGAGTAGACGCGGCAGAAGTTGTTTCCTAAAAATTTTGTAATAGGAAGTGGGGAGTCCATCTGGGCCTGGACTTTTCCCCTGGGGCATTTGAGCTAAGGCTGTGGACAGCTCGTCAATGGTAAATGAGGCCTCAAACGTCTGTTTTTGAGCTGCAGACAAAGTCGGGCAGGATGTGGATTTCAAGAACGTGTCAACTAGCAAGGAGTGAGCTGCTGGAGAAAGGTCGGAAGGGAGGTTATATAAAGCTTCATAGAAGTCCCAAAATTGTGTGGCTATTTTAAATCAGGCCAAAACTGGGTCACCATTTGGGGAGGATAGTTGATGTATATAATTTTCTGCCCTTCTGGTTTTTATTCTGTTTATAAGAAATTTGGTGGCTTTGTCCCCATGCGCAAAAAATTTGTATTGGGAATTGAGATAATATTTTGCTGAGTTGCTCTGTAGTAGGGCTTTTAGTTCGGCTCTTGTCTTAGTTCTTGGAGTTGGATGTCAATGAGGGATTGTTTATGGACAGCTTCCAACTTGTTTATCTTGGAAAGGAGATTTTTAATGTTACTCTCTCTTAGTTTTTTCAAATGCAAACCTATGCTAATGAACTCACCCCTGATAAAGGGTTTGTGCGCGTCCCATACGATTTGGGGCGAGAGCTCAGGTAAGGAATTCAGGCTGAAGTATTCATCCAATAGTGCAGCAATTTTTTTTGATGGATTCAGGATTGCCGAGAATGGATTAGTTTAGTCTCCAATTAAAACTTTTGGTTTTTCGTATTGGGGAGGATACCATGAGGTAGATAGGTGCATGGTCTGACAAGTGGATAGACCCAATATTGGCCTTCGGGCAAAATTTGAGATGTTCCTTTGAGATGAAAAGGTAGTCTATGCGGTGGTAAGTACAATGGACATGAGAGTAAAATGTATAATCTAGGGTATTAGGATAGAGAGTACGCCAGACATCAATTAGATGGAGGTCCTCAAAAATGTTTTTGATCAATTTTAAAGACTGCCTTGAATGGGAAGTTTTATGTGAGGAGGAGTCTATTTGGGGGTCAAAGGCTATATTGAGATCACCTCCCAAAATGACTATGCCTTCCTTAAAGGAGGTAATTGTTTGGGCAATGGAAGAGAGCCATTTAGCCTGATTGGTATTGGGAGCATACAGATTTATAAAGGTGTATAATTGGGGACCAATATGACCTTTAACCATGATAAATCTGCCCTCTGGGTCCTGTAGATGAGTAGCGTATTTGAAAGGGACCTTTCTCTTAAACCCAATACTTACTCCTCCGGACGAGGCAGAACCCCCCACAGTGGAACCAAAGAGGGTAATGAGAAATTTCCATATTGGGGTAATGATTAAATCTGAAATGTGTCTCCTGGAGGAGCAGCACATCTGCACCCTCTTTTGTAATATAGAGAAAATTTGGCTTCTCTTAGAGGGTGAGTTGAAGCCCTTTATATTATAAGAGGCTATATGAATATCAGCCATGATCAAGGGTTAACGTGGATGAAGGAATGTAGAGTGTGCTGGTCCACCAGGGGAGAACACTTACGATTTGAGGTAACTCCACCCCGTCCAGAGGGGAAGCCAGATCCCCAGAATCCTGTGTATTCCTCAAAGGAATCAAGGATGACTGTATCAGGTACCTAGAACTGAACAAAGGGACAGGGAAAACAATGAGAACAAAACAAATTATCAAAAAATAACTTTGTGTGGGAGGTGACCCACTGGTGTAAAGCATGGGGGAAAATTGGTTGAAGACCAGTGCACATAGAATTGCAACCTGAGAAAAAGCTTATGGTCATACAGGCAACTATCAGGTTTTAAATAAAGAGAAGGCCAGAGCCAGCTTAGGCTGGACTAGGAAAGCGAATGACCTAAGAAGTCAGAAGTAACATAGAAGGGTAGATGATGAGATAAAGGGGAGGAAAGGCGAGTGAGGCATGTAAGACAGGAGCAATATCTAATAAAGCATGACTTAAACATGACTTCAACCTGACTTCAGCATGGATCTACTAGCAGAATTGAGCTGATCTAAACGTACAGTAATGGAAGTCCACCTATAAGAGAGAAGCAAATTATCTGGATAGATCCAATAAAGTCCTAGAAGAAAACAGCTCCCGGTATGTTGATTGGGGCTGAAAGTTTGAGATTACTAATCTTGAGCTAGCCTCTTAGGTGTCAGTTGTCGGCTCCTCTTCCCCGCTTTGTGAGCCTTGGGAGTGTGCTGTAAGGTAAAGGCTGCAACCGTCGAGACTTCAGGTAAGGCGAGGAGGTCTTGAAACAAGTCCCAGTTGTCAATTGGCATGGGAGGAATTTGTAGGTGATCGTAGACAGCGTCCAAGTCTTCATGAGTAGTAATATTAAAGCGGCGGCCTCCTTGTGAGAAGGAAAGTCCAAAAGGAAAATTTAATTTGTAGAGGATCCAATTGGCCCGCAGCCATTCCGTTAGTGGCTTGAGAGATTTGCGCTTTCTCAAGGTGGAGGGGACTAAATCTTGATAGATTGACACTTGAGCGCCTTCAAATAAGATGTCTGGTCTGTTTCTGGCAGCTTCTTGAACTGCTGATTTGACCTAGAAGTTCAGGAATTTACATATTATATCCCTTGGGGGCTCCTCTGATTTAGGCTTGGGTCACAAAGCCCTATGAGCCCTCTCGATCACAATCTCCAGGGCGAACTCTGGGCCAAGGAGCGAGGAGCAGAGGGAGATAACCGCAGCCGGAATGTCTCCAGGCAAAACGGACTCTGGAATCCCTCTTATGCGCAGGTTGTTCCGGCGGCCCCTATTTTCCTGATCTTCTAAAGCGTTTTGAAGTTCGTTCAGGTAGGTGCCACACTTTCGGAATGAGCCTGAGGTAGCCCTCTGATGGTCCAGAATCTGGGCCTGAGTATTTTCGAGCGCTTCAACTCGATCGCCCACCTGTCTCATAGCCTGGCGCAAGGTGGCAAATTCGCTTAGCAGGGGCTCTAGGGCTTTGCTCAAGGTGTTTTTCAGATATTTTCTGGTAATCGGGAGAGCCCCCCAACATTGCGGCTCCTCAGTGTCGCTTTCATCATCCGATTTGTCTTGCTGGCTGGCTTTCTGATGCTGGGCCGGCGCCATCTTGGAGTCACGAGCGACAAACGAAGCGGCCGCTTTTCTAATAAATTTGTCCATGTCTCCTCCAGCAGCGTGACTTTTGTTGGTGCTCGGGTGCTCTCCTGCTTTAGGGTTCCCGATTTTAACCATTTCAGGTGTAAAGCTTAAAGATTGCTAGTGCTATGAACGGGCTGTAGCACAGAGCTCAGAATCAAGCTGCCATCTCAGACCGGCGCTGGCTCCGCCCCCCCCCCTGCAACGATTTCTTGACAGTTCCGAGATGGAAGCCGTCATGGTGAAGCAAGGAGTTGGTCGCCGTGGGCTTGCGAAAGCCCTTCGTGACCAGCCTGTCGCCCCTAGCCATGACAACCACATCCAGGAATTCCAACCATGCCCCCCCAAAATTAAGGGTAAATGTTATCCCCATATCATTCGTATTTAAGTACCGGACAAACTCTTCACACTGTACCTTCGTTCCAGACCAAACAATGAAGACATCATCAACAAAACTTAAGAAAACTTTTAAGTACTTTAAAAACTGATTGGACACTCAAAACACAAATCTGTCTTCACTGTCTCGCAAGATACATGTTGGCAAATGTGCATGAGACAGGGGTACCCATTGCCGTGCCCAGCTTCAAATCCCCACAGACAAAATTACAGAAGGGGTCACTCCTCCCAACATTCTGTAGGATGACTCGGATCGCCTCCACACCCGCATCATGGGTTAGAATGATATTTGGGCTGACACAGGCCATTTATTGCACCCCATTATGACTGTCACTGCCAGTTCTGTGAGAAGATAAACCTAAAAATGTTGCTAGAAAAACAACCATAGAATGCCCAATAAAAATATAAATACTTTATTAAGTCATCAATTGATCAAAAAATTCATGAGACATTTTCACAGAATTACTATGGAGAATAATCAGCAAAACAACCTGGATGCAGTAGTCCCTCCCGTCGGTGCCTCAAAATCCCGCCAAACAGATGAAATACATGTCTGTGCAATATGCAGTGAGGTGATTCACAAGTAGAAAGTATCAAGTAAATATCCGCTACAAGTGACTGTGATGTTCAACTCACTGCACAGCCCAGTGAGAGTTAGTGTGTAATAATACAGCCCTAAATAGTAATACTCTAGAGCACATAATCACATAACATCCATTTAATAAATCCAGATGAATATGCCCCTTTACAACAGATCATAAATAGCAGGCTGCAAAATAACAAGCTCTTACACAAAAGTACCCACTGGGAACGTGAACATACCCACAGACATGATGAAGGGCTGAGACACCGAACACAAGGCAGGCTACAACCCCGACGAGCGTTTCGCCTCAGCTTCGTCAGGAGGTACTCATTTTGCACGTTTCGCCTCAGCTTCGTTTGCGGATCAAACCCATATGCACCAAACAGTGGTGACTTATCAGAGTACCTCCTGACGAAGCTGAGGCGAAACACGCGTCGGGGTTCTAGCCTGCCTTGTGTTCGGTGTCTCAGCCCTTCATCATGTCTGTGGGTATGTTCACGTTCCCAGTGGGTACTTCATCTGGATTTATTAAATGGATGTTATGTGATTATGTGCTCTAGAGTATTACTATTTAGGGCTGTATTATTACACACTTACTCTCCACTGGGCTGTGCAGTGAGTTGAACATCACAGTCACTTGTAGCGGATATTTACTTGATACTTTCTACTTGTGAATCACCTCATTGCATATTGCACAGACATGTATTTCATCTGTTTGGTGGGATTTTGAGGCACCGACGGGGGGGGGGGGGGGGACTACTGCATCCAGGTTGTTTTGCTGATTATTCTCCATAGTAATTCTGTGAAAATGTCTCATGAATTTTTTGATCAATTGATGACTTAATAAAGTATTTATATTTTTATTGGGCATTCTATGGTTGTTTTTCTAGCAACATTTTTAGGTTTATATGATTGGTTCTCTGTTTGCCCTCATTTACGGTATTATAGGGAGGCCTTTTTTCCTCTTTTTCCGGTTCTGTGAGAAGGTCTGTCAGACTTTCCTCTCTACCTCTTGCATGACGTTTTTTGTTTTGATTTCACTTTCTCATCTCCTTTCCTTCTCTCAGGTGTCAACTATTTAGACTAGCTACTTCCTGGATGAGGTGTTCACTGCTGGAGGCTGCTGCTGCAGCTGTTTTCTCAGATAAGTCGTTTTCCTTTATTTGTGTTTCCTTGCTGGCTTGATTCTAGGTGACCCTGACTCTGTCCGTATTAAGTGCAGGGAGCCGGTGGTCGTGTTCCCTCACTATTATAGGGTTATCAGGTGTCACACTGTCTTAGGTACATGGGCATGCAATCGTCTACCATAGAGATTCTTGCATGGGCATAGCAGTCAGGGAGAGCTCTAGAGGTTTTATAGGGCTCACCCATATTCTCCTTAGTTTGGGATCAAGCCAGTTGGATGTTTATTTATAAGTTCCAGCTTTCTGCAACATCATCCTTGACATTATAAACCACCATAACCGTCTTAAGCATGGATCCGGTTTCCGCCTTGAGTGACCGCATACTAGGTATTTTGCTGGAGGTAGCATATCTCCATAAAACTGTGTCTCAGTTTCAGGTGAACGGTTCTGCTGGCGTTCATGGAGTTTGTTCCGAGCCTAAGATCTCGCTTCCAATTACGTTCTCCGGGGGTAGTGAGAATTTTGTTCGCTTTAGAGAGGCTTGCAAACTCCATTTTCGCTTGCTTCCCCATTCCTCTGGTGATGAGGAGCAGAGGGTGGGGATCATCATCTCGCTGGTCAGGGATAACGCTCAGTCTTGGGCCTTTTCGCTGCCGGTGGGGGCATGGCCCCTCCAATCAGTGGATGAATTTTTTGTAGCCCTGGGGCAGATATATGATGACCCGGATTGTATTGCTCTGGCTGATTATAAACTGTGTCTTTTATGCCAGGGTAAACAGTCCGCAGAGATATATTGTTCTGAATTTCAGAGATGGGCAGCTGATACTGGTTGGAATGATGCTGCACTCCGAAGTCAATTTTGCCATTGTCTTTCGGAAAGATTGAAAGATGCATTTGCTTTTCATGAGAGACCAACCTCGTTAGAGTCTGCCATGTCTCTAGTTGTTCGTTTTGACAGGTGTCTTAGAGAGAGAGAGAGGAGACTACTCCTTCCTGTCATATTCAGCCCAAGGACAGTGGGCTGTATCATTCAGTGCACAGGGGTCTCAGTCTCTCTCAATCCCCTCTGAGGAGGAGGCCATGCAGCTGGGTTTGCTTGCCTCTGATAGTAGAGGATTCAGCTCTCAGAGGAGGGTTTGTTTATGTTGTGGGGGTATAAATCATTTGGCTAATGTTTGCCCCTCTAGGAGATTCATGGAGTTTTCTGAGGGTAATAAAACAAAAACAAAAATAAAAAAAACTGTAAAAACTTTCCATTTGCTACTATTGGCAAGGTTGATGCGGAAATTGAAGGTTTGTCGTTTACTTGTAGTTCCCGTTTTCTCCTACCTGCCAGGGTGGCGCTAGACAGCAAGAACATTGTTTGTGAGATTTTTGTAGATAGTGGAACAGCTGTCAATCTCATTGATAATCAATTTGCAATAACACATGGTTTCCAGGTATGCACTTTGGAAAAGGATATACCTGTTTTTGCTATCAATTCCGCTCCACTTCTTTAAAGATCGTTAAAGGGCATAGTTCACAATATCCGTTTGACTGTGGGTGACGCTCATGTTGAGGATATGTCGTGTTTCGTCCTAAGTGGATTACCTACTAGTGTTGGGGCTACCCTGGCTCACTAAATATAACCCCACCATTGATTGGCAAGTAAGGCAAATAAATAGTTGAAGTGAGTTTTGCAGAGAGAATTGCCTCACGGCGTCTCTTTCAGAGGTTTCTACCAAGACTGTACCATCTTTTCGCTCTGAATTTTTGGATGTGTTTTCCCAGAGTGGTGTCCAGGAGTTGCCCCCTCACCGGGAGTACGACTGCCCTATTAATCTCATCCCAGGTGCCAAGCTGCCAAAATCACGTTTATACAATCTCTCCCAACCTGAAAGAGTCACTATCTCTGAGAGCCGTAGAAAGAGACATATCCAACCCTCGAAGTCACCTGTTGCCGCAGTTTTATTTTTTTTTGTTAAGAAGAAATATGGTTTGGATCTTGTTTGGATTTCAGAGAGCTGAACCGTATCACAATTCATGACCCATATCTGTTTCCTCTGATCCCAGATCTGTTTAACCAGATTGTTGGGGCTAAAGTTTTTTCTAAGTTGGATTTAAGAGGGGCATACAACCTAGTCAGGGTCAAGGAAGGGGACGAATGGAAAACAGCCTTCAATACCCCTGAGGGTCATTTCGAGAATTTGGTTATGCCCTTTGGTTTGATGAATGCTCCGGCCGTCTTCCAACATTTTGTGAACAGCATTTTCTATCATTTAATGGGGAAATGTATACTGGTGTATCTAGATGACATTTTGATTTTTTTTCTCCTGATTTCAAAACTCATCGGGACCACCTACGTCAGGTGTTGCTGATTCTGCGGGAGAATAAATTGTACGTTAAACTGAAAAAATTTGTGTTTGCTGTTTCCGTAGATTCAATTTCTTGGTTTTCTTCTCTCCGCTTCTGGTTTTCGCATGGACCCTGAGAAGGTCCGCAGCTGTGCTTGATTGGGAGCTTCTTGAGAATCTGAAGGTGCTGTTGCGTTTTTGGGGATTTGCCAATTATTACAGAAAGTTTGAATGTGTAATCGAGAAAATAGAAAAAATCTGCGGCACTCACCAGTTGCAGATTTTCAACATATCATCACTTTATTGTGACAATAGGTGCATGCTTTTACAGGGCTCAGGCGGACAACTGGATCTCAATCGCAATTAAAGGCAACACCTGTGTACGTATACAACTGAAACAAAATCAAAAGCAATTAGTACAATTCAAATGAATACATTAGGTCATTTCGATCGTTCAGACCTAGGGGTCCC
This sequence comes from Bufo gargarizans, assembly GCF_014858855.1. Lineage (NCBI taxonomy): Eukaryota > Metazoa > Chordata > Amphibia > Anura > Bufonidae > Bufo > Bufo gargarizans. The sequence goes on along the minus strand of NC_058086.1, from coordinate 121,415,987 downwards.
ATGGCATCTGTGCGGATTATCCACCTTGCTTCTTTCTGTAACAGGAGGCGATGTCTGTCAGACATCGTTTCTGATAGGGGCACGGCTTCTGTTCTCGCTTGGGGATTCGGTTGTCGCTTCTCTTCTGCTTTTCACCCGCTGTTGAGTGGTCAGACCGAACGTGTCAATCAGAATCTGGAGACATATCTGCGCTGTTTTATGGCAGAGAATCAGGAGGATTGGTATTATTTTTGTCACTTGCTGAGTTTGCTTTAAGTAACCGTCGCCAGGAGTCCTCTGATAAGTCACCATTGTTTGATGCATATGGGTTTCATCCGCAGTTTGGGACATTCTCTGGAGAGGGGTCTTCTGGTTTACCTGATGAGGAAAGATTTTCCTTATCTTTGTCATTTATTTGGCAAAAGATTCAGGGTAATCTGAAGAGGATGAGTGAGAGATATAAGCATGTGGCGGATAAGAGACGTGTGCCTGGTCCGGACCTGAATGTGGGTGATCTGGTGTGGTTGTCTACAAAGAATATCAAACTGAAGGTTCCCTCCTGGAAGTTGGGTCCTAAGTTTATTGGGCCTTACAAGATCTTGTCCGTCATCAATCCCGTTGCCTTCCGTCTTGATCTTCCTCAGACTTGGAAAATCCATTATGTCCAACCCACTGTACCCTCCTCTTTGCCTCCTCCTCCGATTTTTGTTGATGGTAATCTTGAATTTCAGGTCTCTAGGATTGTGGATTCTCGCATTATCCGCGGTTCTCTCCAGTACCTCGCTCATTGGGAGGGTTAAGGTCCTGAGGAGAGGATGTGGGTCCCAGTGGCGGACATTAAGGCCACTCATCTCATCAGGGCTTTCCATAGGTCTCATCCTGAGAAGGTGGGCTCTGAGTGTCTGGAGTCCACCCGTAGAGGGAGGTGTACTGTCACCGCCAGTTCTGTGAGAAGGTCTGGCAGATGTTCTTCTCTACCTCTTGCATGACGTTCTTTGTTTTGGTTTCACTTTCTCATCTCCTTTCCTTCTCCCAGGTGTCAGCTATTTAGACTAATTCTCTCTCTTTATATTCCCTCCCATACTGGCTCACTTTGCGGTTTATACTACTTCCTGGATGAGGTGTTCACTGCTGGAGGCTGCTGCTGCTCTTTCCTCAGATAAGTCTTTTTCCGTTATTTGTGTCTCCTTGCTGGCTTGATTCTAGGTGACCCTGACTCCGTCCGTATTAAGTGCATGGAGTCGGTGGTCGTGTCCCCTCACTATTATAGGGTTTTAAGGTGTCACACAGTCTTAGGTACGTGGGCATGCAATTGTCTACCATAGAGATTCTTGCATGGGCATAGCAGTCAGGGAGAGCTCTAGGGGTTTTAAAGGGCTCACCCATATGCTCCTTAGTTTGGGATCAAGCCAGTCAGATGTTTATTTATAAGTTCCAGCTTTCTGCAACATCATCCAGGACAATGACATAATGAAAAATTAGTTGAGTTCTAATCTATATTAGATTATGCATTTTGGGAAAATAAGGGCATAGTAAATGTATCCCAGTTTATTTCACAAGGGAGGATAAAGTCACTTGAAGAATTGCACTTAGTAGATGGGGCTGAAGTAATGACTAAGTCCAGGTATGCACAAGTGAAATATGCATTTGATAATACTAAGGATAAGAAGTATTTTAATATTATGGATTATGAGTTTACTGATTTTTGTTATATGCATAAACATATGGAATTGTCGGTGTCACAAATATATAAAAGAATTATAAATGCATTTGGAAACATTTTTTTTATTTAAGAGTATTAATACATTGGCGAGAGATACTAGATTTAGGAGTGCACTGCAATGGAAAAATATAAGCAAAAATATAAAGAGAGCATCTCGTTAAACAAAAGAACCCCAAAAAAGCCCATTTTAGGGCTAGTACATCAGTCTGTTTTTTCCCCCTCTGTAATCTAATTGCAGTTGCCTGCCAGCATGTGTGTCAGGCCCACGGTGTATACTGTGCCCACTTGCCCAGTGCCACCACTCATATCTGGTGTCACAGTAGCTTGCATAAAAAAAACACTTTTTTGACTGTAATATAATTGCAGTTAGTTGCATGCAAGCGTGTGTGTCAGGCCTACAGCGTCAGCGTGTACTATGCCAACTACTGCCAGTGTATAGTGCCACCAGTGCCACTCATATCTGGTGTCATAGTAGATTGCATAAAAAAAAAAAAAAAAAAACTTTTCGGACTGTAATATAATTGCAGTTAGTTGCCTGCAAGCGTGTGTGTCAGGCCTACAGTGTCAGTGTGTGTGTCAGGCCTGCCAGTGCACAGTGCCACCAGTGCCACTCATATATGTTGTCATAGTAGATTATATTTTAAAAAAAAATATATAACATTTTGACTGCAATATAATTGCAGTTAGTTGCCTGCAAGCACATGTGTCAGGCCTACAGAGTGTACTGTGCCAACTACTGCCAGTGCACAGTGCCACCAGTGCCACTCATATCTGGTGTCATAGTAGATTATATTAAAAAAAATATATATATAACATTTTGACTGCAATATAATTGCAGTTAGTTGCCTGCAAGCGTGTGTGTCAGGCCTACAGCGTGTACTGTGTGCCAACTACTGCCAGTGCACAGTGCCACCAGTGCCACTCATATCTGGTGTCACAGTAGATTGCATTAAAAAAAAAATAATACAATTTTGATTGTAATATAATTGCAGTTAGTTGCCTGCAAGTGTGTGTGTCAGGCCTACAGCGTCAGCGTGTACTGTGCCAACTACTGCCAGTGCATAGTGCCACCACTCATATCTGTTGTCATAGTAGATTACATTAAAAAAAAAGCTATTTTGACTGTATAATTGCAGTTAGTTGCCTGCAAGCACATGTGTCAGGCCTACAGAGTGTACTGCGCCAACTACTGCCAGTGCACAGTGCCACCAGTGCCACTCATATCTGGTGTCATAGTAGATTACATTTAAAAAAATAAAATAACATTTTGACTGCAATATAATTGCAGTTAGTTGCCTGCAAGCGTGTGTGTCAGGCTTACAGCGTGTACTGTGTGCCAACTACTGCCAGTGCACAGTGCCACCAGTGCCACTCATATCTGGTGTCACAGTAGATTGCATTTAAAAAAAAAATGCAATTTTGACTGTAATATAATTGCAGTTAGTTGCCTGCAAGTGTGTGTGTCAGACCTACAGCGTCAGTGTGTACTGTGCCAACTACTGCCAGTGCATAGTGCCACCACTTATATCTGGTGTCACAGTAGATTGCATAAAAAAATAAAAAATAATTTTGACTGTAATATAATTGCAGTTAGTTGCCTGCAAGCGTGTGTGTCAGGCCTACAGCGTCAGCGTGTACTGTCCAACTACTGCCAGTGCACAGTGCCACCACTCATATCTGGTGTCATAGTAGATTACATTTAAAAAAACAATTTTGACTGTAACATAATTGCCGTTAGTTGCCTGCAAGCGTGTGTGTCAGTCCTACAGCGTGTACTGTGCCAACTGCTGCCAGTGCACAGTGCCACCAGTGCCACTCATATCTGGTGTCACAGTAGATTAAATAAAATAAAAAAAAGAAATTTTGACTGTAATATAATTGCAGTTAGTTGCGTGCAAGCATGTGTGTCAGGCCTACAGCGTCAGCGTGTACTGTGCCAACTACTGCCAGTGCACAGTGCCACCACTCATATCTGATGTCAGAGTAGATCAGTAGATTATATTTAAAAAAAAAACTATTTTGACTGGAATATAATTGCAGTTAGTTGACTGCAAACATGTGTGCCAACTACTGCCAGTGCACAGTGATACCACTCATATCTGGTGTCACAGTAGATTACATAAAAAAAAAAAAGCAATTTTGACTGTAATATAATTGCAGTTAGTTGCCTGCGAGCGTGTGTGTCAGGCCTACAGCGTCAGCATGTACTGTGCCAACTATTGCCAGTGCACAGTGCCACCACTCTGCGAATCTGGTGTCACAGTAGCTTGCACGCATAGTACAACTAATCTAAAAAAAAATTACAGGCAGAGTCAGGCCACCCCGCAGGGGCCGTCGTGGTTGTGGTGCTGTGATTTCCTTTGGCACCAAAATAATAATTGTGTTCAGAGGCCACGTACCCTGAACTCGAAAAGTTCTGAGGACATAGTTGACTGCCTAACACAGGACACCCAATCTTCTACAGCTTCCGCTCGGAACCTTGACGCACCATCCTCCTCCAGCTCAGCTTCGGGCACCTCTCAAGTTACTACTTGCCCGCCTGTCACCACCACCATAACTAGCACCACAGCTGCTTCACTTGATCTGTCAGAGGAGTTATTTACACATCAGTTGGAAGAAATGAGTGATTTGCAACCATTATTGCCAGAGGATAACAGGGATATGTCTCAGTCAAGCAGCATTACACACATGGACGTACTGTGTGATGATGATGATGATGTTCTACCCGCTGCTGCTTCCTTTGCTGAGTTGTCAGATACAAGTGAAGCGGTTGATGATGACGATGTGTCCGTGGATGTCACGTGGGTGCCCGCTCGAAGAGAAGAAGAACAGGGGGAAAGTTCAGATGGGGAGACAGAGAGGAGGATGAGACTAGTTGGAAGCAGGGGGAGGTCTTCACAAGGAGCTAGTGGCACAGTCAAACAGCATGTATCGGCACCTGGGGTCAGCCAGACAGTACGCCAATCAACGCATGCTTTTGTCACCACCGTCATTGCAAAGCTCAGCAGTGTGGGATTTTTTTGGTGTGTCTGCCTCTGATAACAGCAATGCCATTTGCAACCTGTGCCAAAAGAAACTAAGTCGTGGGAAGTCCTACACCCACCTAGGTACAACTGCTTTGCGAAGGCACATGATCTCACATCACAAACGCCTATGGGATCAACACATGATGACTAGTACAAGCAGCAACAAACTCAAAGCCACCATCCTCCGCTTCAGACACATCAACCACTGCTGTCCTCCTTGCTCCCACTCAACCACCTGCCACTTCATCTCTTGCCTTGAGCAGTTCCTGCTCATCTGCCCAGTCAGGTGTCTGTAAAGGAAATGTTTGAGCGTAAGAAGCCAATGTCACAAAGTCACCCCCTTGCCCGGCGTCTGACAGCTGGCTTTTCGGAATCATACAAGCTGGTGGCGTCTGAGGCCTTCAAAATACTTTGTAGCTATTGGGACACTGCAGTGGAAGGTACCCGGACAAAATTTCTTTTCACAAAAGGCAATCCCCAACCTGTACTCTATTGTGGAAAAGGAAGTCATGGCATGTCTGGCACACAGTGTTGGGGCAAGGGTCCATCTGACCACTGATACCTGGTCTGCAAAGCACGGTCAGGGCAGGTATATCACCTACACTGCGCATTGGGTAAACCTGCTGATGGCTGCCAAGCATGGAATGCGTGGCTCTGCAGAGGAGTTGGTGACAATGCCACGACTTGCAGGCAGGCCTGCTGCCACCTCCTCTACTCCTCCTACTCCATCCTCTTCGCTAACCTCCTCGGCTGAGTCCTCATCTGCTGCTGCGTCTTGCTCCACATCAACTGCACCCCCCCAGCTCCCCAGGGGCTATTCCACATCCCGGATACGACAGTGTCACGCCGTTTTGGGGTTGACCTGCCTGAAAGCAGAGAGTCACACCGGACCAGCACTCCTGTACGCCCTGAACGCACAAGTGGATCAGAGGCTGACTCTGCACCAACTGGAGATCAGCAAAGTGGTGTGTGACAACGGAAGCAATTTGTTGGCGGCATTGAATTTGGGTAAGTTGACACATGTGCCGTGCATGGCACATGTGTGTAATCTGATCGTGCAACGCTTTGTGCATAAGTACCCAGACTTCCAGGACGTCCTCAAGCAGGCCAGGAAGGTGTGTGGCCATTTCAGGCGTTCCTACACGGCCATGGCGCACTTTCAGATATTCAGCGGCGAAACAACATGCCAGTGATGCGCTTGATTTGCGACAGCTTGACACATTGGAATTCAACACTCCTAATGTTCGACAGCCTGCTCCAACAAGAAAAAGCCTTCAACGAGTATTTGTATGACCGGGGTGCTAGGACAGCCTCTGCGGAGCTAGGTATTTTTTTTGCCACGTTACTGGACGCTCATGTGCAATGCCTGTAGGCTCATGCGTTCTTTTGAGAAGGTGACAAACCTAGTCAGTCGCACCGAAGGCACCATCAGCGACATTATCCAATTTGTTTTCTTCCTGGGGCGTGCCCTGTGAAGAGTACTGGATCAGGCCGTAAAATGAGGAATGTGAAGAGGAAGAGGAAGAGTTGTGGTCACCATCACCACCAGAAACAGCCTTATCAGCATTGCTTGCTGGACCTGCGGCAACGCTAGAAGAGGAGTCTGAGGAAGAGGAGGAATGTGGCTTTGAGGAGGAGGAAGACCAACCACAGCAGGCATCCCAGGGTGCTCATTGTCACCTATCTGGTACCCGTGGTCAGGGCCGGCCTTAGGTGTTCAGGCGCCCTGTGCAAGCTAACCTTGTGGCGCCCCCCCCCTCAAAAAAATAAAATAAAATATTGTGTGGCACAGTGTATGCTATATGTGTATAACAAACATATTTCATATGAAAACTTACAGTTACTTGGCTTGGCCTTTGGGGATCTCGGACGCTACTTCCACACTTTGGCCGGGGGCTCGGCGGAGCTGATGAGGTGTTTTAGCCTAATGAGAAAGATTTCATAATAAGTATTTGGAGAAGGGGCAGAGGGATAGCAGAGCAGGGAGAGGCTGGTGCTGCTACTAGGGGGTCATACCATGGGGGAGTAATAAAGCCCACCATAATGCCCCCCCCCCCCTGTAGTAATAATTCTCCTTATAATGTGCAAAAAATACGCCCTTGTAATGCCCCCATTTGAGCTAATGTCCTCATAGTGCCCCGATAATGTGCCAGTATAAAATACCCCTATATAGTGCCCCTAGTAAATGACCCCATAGTGCTCCACACCCTCCTTCCTCCTAGTGCCCCCCATAATGTACCAGTATAAAATGCTCCAGTAGATGCCCTCAGTGTCCCCCATAATTTGCAAGTATAAAATACCCCTCAGTGCCCCCCGTAGATGACCCCATAGTACTCCTCTCCCCCCTTCCCCATAGTACCCACCATGTGTCCCAGTATAAAATTGTACTGTACTCCTTCTTTGTGGCCTCAGTAGATGCCCCTATAGAGCCCCCAATCATGTGCCAGTATTAACAGCCCCCCCGTGCCAGTAATAATAGCCCCCTATGCCAGTAATAGCAGCCCCCAGTAATAATAGCCCCTCTGTGTCAGTAATAACAGCCCCTCTGTGCCAGTAATAACAGCCCCCTTTGCCAGTAATAACAGCCCCCCCTTTGCCAGTAATAACAGCCCCCGCTTTGCCAGTAATAACAGCCCCCCCTTTGCCAGTAATAACAGCCCCCCCTTTGCCAGTAATAACAGCCCCCCCTTTGCCAGTAATAACAGCCCCCGCTTTGCCAGTAATAACAGCCCCCCTTTGCCAGTGATAACAGCCCCCCCTCTTTGCCAGTAATAACAGCCCCCCCCCCCCCTTGCCAGTAATAACAGCCCCCCCCTTTGCCAGTAATAGTATTGTACATAATAAAAAAAAAGAAAGCACATACTTACCTCCATGTCAGCGATGCGATGCAGGCCTCTTCTGGCCTGTGTCCCACACTGTATGGCTCAGGCGGCGCAATGACGTCATCGCGCCGCCTGCGCCGGCCTCTGATAGGCTGCCGGCCTAGTGCCTGCAGCCTATCAGAGGAAGGGAAAGGGACACGCCTCTCCCTCCCCTACCGCAGCACAGGCAGGCATCTGTATGGCTGTCCTGAGGACGGCCATACAGATGACTGGAGATGAGCGCTTCCACAATGGAAGCGCTCATCTCCCTGTGCCCAGCCGCCGCCGCCATTACACTGCGGGCTGTCGGCCGCCGGCGCCCCTGTTGCTATGGCGCCCTGTGCGGCCGCACAGCCCGCCCACCCCAAAGGCCGGCCCTGCCTGTGGTGTTGTACGTGGCTGGGGGGAAGAACAGACCTTAAGTGAGATCAGTGAGGACTAGGAACGGGACATAAGTAGCTCGGTATCCAACCTTGTGCAAATGGGGTCTTTCATGCTGTCGTGCCTGTTGAGGGGCCTTCATATAAAAAGGCTGAAGGAGAACGACCTGTACTGGGTAGCCACGCTATTAGACCCCAGGTATAACCAGAAAGTGCCTGAAATGTTACTGAATTATCAAAAGTCGGAAGAGGATGCAGCAGTTCCAAAACAAGTTAAAAAGTATGCTTTAGGCCTCATGCACACGACCGTTGTGTGCATCAGTGGCCGTTATGCCGTTTTCTGCTTTTTTTCGCAGACCCATTGACTCTCCCCTGTAGTTAACTTGTTGGTGCCAGTGGGCCCTCCCTACCCCATCTAATTAAAATCTCCCCCCTATCATTGGTGGGCAGATTCCCCCCCCCTGTTTTTAACTCATTGGTGGCCAGTGCGGCCGCCCCCCCTCCCCCCCTGTAGTTAACTCATTGGTGGCCAGTGGGCCCCCCTTCCTCCCCTGTAGTTAACTCGTTGGTGACCAGCCCCCCTCCCTCCCCTGTAGTTAACTCATTGGTGACAGCACCCCCTCGCTCCCCTGTAGTTAACTCGTTGGTGACCAGCCAACCCTCCCTCCCCTATGGTTAACTCGTTGGTGACCAGCCCCCCCTCCCTCCCCTGTAGTTAACTCGTTGGTTACCAGCCCCCCCTCCCTCCCCTGTAGTTAACTCTTTGGTGGCCAGTGGGCCCTCCCCCATTCCTAACCCTCCTAATTAAAATCTCCCCCCTATCATTGGTGGCAGTGGAGCGTACCGATCGGAGTCCCAGTTTAATCGCTGGGGCTCCGATCGGTAACCATGGCAACCAGGACGCTACTGCAGTCCCGGTTGCCATGGTTACTTAGCAATTTGTAGAAGCATTATACTTACCTGAGAGCTGCGATGTCTGTGTCCGGCCGAGAGCTCCTCCTACTGGTAAGTGACAGATCATTAAGCAATGCGCCGCACAGACCTGTCACTTACCAGTAGGAGGAGCTCCCAGCCGGACACAGACATCGCAGCTCGCAGGTAAGTATAATGCGTCTACAAATTGCTAAGTAACCATGGCAACTGGGACTGCAGTAGAGTCCTGGTTGCCATGGTTACCGATTGGCGCCCCAGCGATTAAACTGGGACTCCGATCGGTACTCTCCACTGCCACCAATGATAGGGGGGGAGGTTTTAATTAGGAGGGGGAGGGAGGGGGGAGGGCCCACTGGCCACCAACGAGTTAACTACAGGGGAGGAAGGGGGGGCTGGTCACCAACGAGTTAACTACAGGGGAGGGAGGGCGAGGCTGGTCACCAACGAGTTAACTACACGGGAGGGAGGGGGGCTGGTCACCAACGAGTCAACTACAAGGGAGGGAGGGGGGCCCACTGGCCACCAATGAGTTAACTACAGGGGGGAGGGGTAGGGGGGGTGGCCGCACTGGCCACCAGTGAGTTAAAAACAGGGAAGGTGCCCCCTGCTGCCTGGCAGCACCTGCCAGGCAGCAGGGGGCAGTCATGTACACAGTTCTTTTAGTATATTTTAACCTGAAGCGTCCCCATCACCATGGGAACGCCTCTGTGTTAGAATATACTGTCGGATCTGAGTTTCACGATCTAACTCATATCCGACAGTATATTCTAACATAGAGGTGTTCCCATGGTGATGGGGACGCTTCAAGTTAAAATATACCATCGGATTGGAGAAAACTCTGATCCGATGGTATAAAAGGGACTCCTGACTTTACATTGAAAGTCAATGGGGACGGATCCGTTTGCAATTGCACCATATTGTGTCAACGTCAAACGGATCCGTCCCCATTGACTTGCATTGTAATTCAGGATGGATCCGCACGGCCAGGCGGACACCAAAACGACTTTTTTTTTCATGTCCGTGGATCCTCCAAAAATCAAGAAAGACCCACGAAAGGAAAAACGGTCACGGATCACAGACCTATGGAACCCGTTTTTGCGGACCGTGAAAAAATACTGTTGTGTGCATGAGGCCTTACACAGCGTATAAGGGTGATGTCACAGCACAACGGGAATCTAACAGGGGAAGAGGTGAAAGTAATCCTCCTCCTACCACGACCACGCCGGTAAGGACAGGACGCTTTACAGACGTGTTGTTGATGGAGGACATGCAGAGCTTTTTAAGTCCTACGCATCGCCACAGCCCTTCAGGGTCCACCCTCAGAGAACGACTCGACCGACAGTTAGCAGACTACCTCGCCTTAACTGCAGATATCGACACTCTGAGGAGCGATGAACCCCTTGACTACTGGGTGTGCAGGCTTGACCTGTGGCCTGAGCTATCCCAATTTTTGCGATAGAACTTCTGGCCTGCCTCGCTTCAAGTGTCCTGTCAGAAAGGACCTTTAGTGCAGCAGGAGGTATTGTCACTGAGAAGAGAAGTCACCTAGGTCAAAAAAGTCTAGATTACCTTTACCTTTATTAAGATGAATGAGGCATGGATCCCTAAGGGACTGACAGTGGGCGATACATTTGACATAAAAAGGCCTGATGAGATGCCTTGGGCTAAAAATGGTCCACACACTGCTGTATCTTATCTCTGCATGCCGGATGACTTGCGTGACTTCTCCACCACCAACTAGGGTTCAAGCCGCAATGTTTTTGTGCACTTTCTGCCTGGAAAACATAAAATGTCTAATTTTTCTGGTCTCTGGTGCTGCACTGTGGCTGCAAAAAAACAAAACAAAAAAAAGGCACATACATACAGTACAGACCAAAAGTTTGGACACACCTTCTCATTCAAAGAGTTTTCTTTATTTTCATGACTATGAAAATTGTAGATTCACACTGAAGGCATCAAAACTATGAATTAACACATGTGGAATTATATACATAACAAAAAAGTGTGAAACAACTAAAAATATGTCATATTCTAGGTTCTTCAAAGTAGCCACCTTTTGCTTTGATTACTGCTTTGCACACTCTTGGCATTCTCTTGATGAGCTTCAAGAGGTAGTCACCTGAAATGGTTTTCACTTCACAGGTGTGCCCTGTCAGGTTTAATAAGTGGAATTTCTTGCCTTATAAATGGGGTTGGGACCATCAGTTGCGTTGTGGAGAAGTCAGGTGGATACACAGCTGATAGTCCTACTGAATAGACTGTTAGAATTTGTATTATGGCAAGAAAAAAGCAGGTATGTAAAGAAAAATGAGTGGCCATCATTACTTTAAGAAATGAAGGTCTGTCAGTCCGAAAAATTGGGAAAACTTTGAAAGTGTCCCCAAGTGCCGTCACAAAAACCATCAAGCGCTACAAAGAAACTGGCTCACATGCGGACCGCCCCAGGAAAGGAAGACCAAGAGTCACCTCTGCTGCGGAGGATAAGTTCATCCGAGTCACCAGCCTCAGAAATCACAGGTTAACAGCAGCTCAGATTAGAGACCAGGTCAATGCCACACAGAGTTCTAACAGCAGACACATCTCTAGAACAACTGTTAAGAGGAGACTGTGTGAATCAGGCCTTCATGGTAGAATATCTGCTAGGAAACCACTGCTAAGGACAGGCAACAAGCAGAAGAGACTTGTTTGGGCTAAAGAACACAAGGAATGGACATTACACCTGTGGAAATCTGTGCTTTGGTCTGATGAGTCCAAATTTGAGATCTTTTGTTCCAACCACCGTGTCTTTGTGCGACGCAGAAAAGGTGAACAGATGGACTCTACATGCCTGGTTCCCACCGTGAAGCATGGAGGAGGAGATGTGATGGTGTGGAGGTGCTTTGCTTGTGACACTGTTGGGGATTTATTCAAAATTGAAGGCATACTGAACCAGCATGGCTACCACAGCTTCTTGCAGTGGCATGCTATTCCATCCGGTTTGCGTTTAGTTGGACCATCATTTATTTTTCAACAGGACAATGACCCCAAACACACCTCCAGGCTGTGTAAGGACTATTTGACCATGAAAGAGAGTGATGGGGTGCTGCGCCAGATGACCTAGCCTCCACAGTCACCTGACCTGAACCCAATCAAGATGGTTTTGGGTGAGCTGGACCATAGAGTAAAGGCAAAAGGGCCAACAAGTGCTAAGCATTTCTGGGAACTCCTTCAAGACTGTTGGAAGACCATTTCAGGTGACTACCTCTTGAAGCTCATCAAGAGAATGCCAAGAGTGTGCAAGGCAGTAATCAAAGCAAAAGGTGGCTACTTTGAAGAACCTAGAATATGACATATTTTCAGTTGCTTCACACTTCTTTGTTATGTATATAATTCCACATGTGTTAATTCAAAGTTTTGATGCCTTCAATGTGAATCTACAATTTTCATAGTCATGAAAATAAAGAAAACTCTTTGAATGAGAAGGTGTGTCCAAACTTTTGGTCTGTACTGTATGTCAAATCCCCTTTGTGATCGTTACCTTGTTGTGGTGAAGGGTCTTGCGTATCACAATGAAGCGATCACCTCTATGAGTGTGTTGACAATAGCAATGTTGGCACACCCCAGATGATAAGGTCATTGCTTCATTGTGAACAGACCAAAAGCGATCGGCTAGATAATTTTGCATAGAAAAAACATTAATTTTCTTTGTGATCATCTAAGGTGATCATTAAAGCCTACTAGGCCAACAATGGGCCCACATTGCAGAATCATTGTTTTCTAGGTCACTTAACTGTCACTGAACTACCTCAGCACAACCATAGGCTTTGAAAAACCACCATCGCCTGCAATCTCCCAAACGTGCGCACAAGCACAGTCATCACTACACCAAGATTGACGCATAGAGGAATAAAATTTATTGACAACTCTTTGCGGTTGTCTAAAATATATTCGATACACATCCCCTGATAGGGGACGTGACAGGGATTAAACTAATAGGAATAGTACTACTTAACACACCACTCATATCTGGTGGCACAGTACCTTGCACGGCGCACACGCAGTGCCCCAAATTGGAAGTAGCAGGACCAACCAAGCATCTTTTTCTATCTCCCGGTTCCTAAAATCTATTCGATACACATCCCCTGATAGGGAACGTAACAGGGATTAAACTGATAGGAATAGTACTACTTAACACATCACTCATATCTGGTGGCACAGTACATTGCACGGCGCACACGCAGTGCCCCAACTTGGAAGTAGCAGGACCAACCAAGCATCTTTTTCCATCTCCCGGTTCCTAAAATCTATTCCATACATGTCCCCTGATAGGGGACGTAACAGGGATTAAACTGAAAGGAATAGTACTACTTAAAGGGAACCTGTAACCAGTTTTATGGTGTCCTAACTAAGGGCAACATAAATAAGTGACTGATTCGCTTAGCAAAATGCTGGGTCACATTCTTTAATTGACCCAGTCAATCTGCCAACATCTTGTATTGAAAAGCTCCAACTGATAATAATGAGTCATGAATAGGGATGAGCGAACTCGTACTGTATAGTTCGGGTTCGTACCGAATTTTGGGGTGTCCGTGACACGGACCCGAACCCGGACATTTTTGTAAAAGTCCGGGTTCGGTGTTCGTCGCTTTCTTGGCGCTTTTGTGACACTTTCTTGGTGCTTTTTGAAAGGCTGCAAAGCAGCCAATCAACAAGCGTCATACTACTTGCCCCAAGAGGCCATCACAGCCATGCCTACTATTGGCATGGCTGTGATTGGCCAGAGCACCATGTGACCCAGCCTCTATTTAAGCTGGAGTCACATAGCGCCGCCAGTCACTCTGCTCTGATTAGCGTAGGGAGAGGTTGCGGCTGTGACAGTAGGGCAAGATTAGGCAGATTAACTCCTCCAAAGGACTTGATTATTGATCGATCTGCAGCTGTGGGTCATTGAGCTGCTGATACTCAATTGCTCACTGTTTTTAGGCTGCCCAGACCGTTTTTCAGTCACTTTTTTCTGGGGTGATCGGCGGCCATTTTGTGTCTTGTGGTGCGCCAGCACAAGCTGCGACCAAGTGCATTTAACCCTCAATGGTGTGGTTGTTTTTTGGCTAAAGCCTACATCAGGGTGAAGCTGTCACACCAAGTGCATTTAACCAGCAATAGTCTGTTTATTTTTTGGCCATATACTACATCAGGGGCAAGCTGCGCCTGTCACCAAGTGCATTTAACCCTCAATGGTGTGGTTGTTTTTTGGCTAAAGCCTACATCAGGGTGAAGCTGTCACACCAAGTGCATTTAACCAGCAATAGTCTGTTTATTTTCTGGCCATACACTACATCAGGGGCAAGCTGCGCCTGTCACCAAGTGCATTTAACCCTCAATGGTGTGGTTGTTTTTTGGCTAAAGCCTACATCAGGGTGAAGCTGTCGCACCAAGTGCATTTAACCAGCAATAGTCTGTTTATTTTTTGGCCATATACTACATCAGGGGCAAGCTGCGCCTGTCACCAAGTGCATTTAACCCTCAATGGTGTGGTTGTTTTTTGGCTAAAGCCTACATCAGGGTGAAGCTGTCACACCAAGTGCATTTAACCAGCAATAGTCTGTTTATTTTTTGGCCATATACTACATCAGGGGTAAGCTGCGCCTGTCACCAAGTGCATTTAACCCTCAATGGTGTGGTTGTTTTTTGGCTAAAGCCTACATCAGGGTGAAGCTGTCACACCAAGTGCATTTAACCAGCAATAGTCTGTTTATTTTTTGGCCATATACTACATCAGGGGTAAGCTGCGCCTGTCACCAAGTGCATTTAACCCTCAATGGTGTGGTTGTTTTTTGGCTAAAGCCTACATCAGGGTGAAGCTGTCACACCAAGTGCATTTAACCAGCAATAGTCTGTTTATTTTTTGGCCATATACTACATCAGGGGCAAGCTGCGCCTGTCACCAAGTGCATTTAACCCTCAATGGTGTGGTTGTTTTTTGGCTAAAGCCTACATCAGGGTGAAGCTGTCACACCAAGTGCATTTAACCAGCAATAGTCTGTTTATTTTTTGGATATATACTACATCAGGGGCAAGCTGCGCCCGTCACCAAGTGCATTTAACCCTCAGTAGTGTGGTTGGCCAAGCTGTCACACCAAGTGCATTTAACCAGCAATAGTCTGTTCATTTTTTGGCCATATACTACATCAGGGGCAAGCTGCGCCTGTCACCAAGTGAATTTAACCCTCAGTAGTGTGGTTGGTCAAGCTGTCACACCAAGTGCATTTAACCAGCAATAGTGTGGTTATTTTTTGGCCATATCCCAGTCTAATTCTGTCAGTAAATCTATACCTGTCACCCAGCGCCTAAATACTAGGCCTCAAATTTATATCCCGCTAAATCTGTCATTACTGGTGTACTGTTCTGGCTGGGCAAGTTATTTAGTGACCGTCAAAGCACATTTTTTGTTCTGGGCTGAAATACAATTCCCAATTTAGCAATTTCCTAATTTAGTGATTTCTGCTGTATCAGGCCTACTTTAAATACATCCCTAAAAGGGTATATAATATTCAAGGTGCACATAGGGTCATTCAGAATAACTTCACACACACGCTACTGTGCATTTCCAAGTCTAATTCCGTCAGTAAATCTATACCTGTCACCCAGCGCCTAAATACTAGGCCTCAAATTTATATTCCGCTAAATCTATTGTTACTAATTTACTGTTCTGGCTGGGCAAGTTATTTAGTGTCCGTCAAAGCACATTTTTTGTTCTGGGTTGAAATACAATTCCCAATTTAGCAATTTCCTAATTTAGTGGTTTCTGCTGTATCAGAGCTATTTTAAATCTATCACTAAAAGGGAATATAATATTCAAGGTGCACATAGGGTCATTCAGAATAACTTCACACACACGCTACTGTGCATTTCCAAGTCTAATTCTGTCAGTAAATCTATACCTGTCACCCAGCGCCTAAATACTAGGCCTCAAATTTATATTCAGCTGAATTTGAATACAATACATTGGGCCAAATAATATTTTTGTTGACATAGACTGCACTGACGCACAACCACTTATGTTTCCTGATGATGAGGACATGGGAATACCACCTCAGCATGTCTCTGATGATGACGAAACACAGGTGCCAACTGCTGCGTCTTTCTGCAGTGTGCAGACTGAACAGGAGGTCAGGGATCAAGACTGGGTGGAAGAGGATGCAGGGGACGATGAGGTCCTAGACCCCACATGGAATGAAGGTCGTGCCACTGACTTTCACAGTTCGGAGGAAGAGGCAGTGGTGAGACCGAGCCAACAGCGTAGCAAAAGAGGGAGCAGTGGGCAAAAGCAGAACACCCGCCGCCAAGAGACTCCGCCTGCTACTGACCGCCGCCATCTGGGACCGAGCACCCCAAAGGCAGCTTCAAGGAGTTCCCTGGCATGGCACTTCTTCAAACAATGTGCTGACGAAAAGACCCGAGTGGTTTGCACGCTGTGCCATCAGAGCCTGAAGCGAGGCATTAACGTTCTGAACCTTAGCACAACCTGCATGACCAGGCACCTGCATGCAAAGCATGAACTGCAGTGGAGTAAACACCTTAAAAACAAGGAAGTCGCTCAGGCTCCCCCTGCTACCTCTTCTGCTGCTGCCGCCTCGGCCTCTTCTGCTGCTGCCGCCTCGGCCTCTTCCTCCGCCTCTGGAGGAACGTTGGCACCTGCCGCCCAGCAAACAGGGGATGTACCACCAACACCACCACCACCTCCGTCACCAAGCATCTCAACCATGTCACACGGCAGCGTTCAGCTCTCCATCTCACAAACATTTGAGAGAAAGCGTAAATTCACACCTAGCCACCCTCGATCCCTGGCCCTGAATGCCACCATTTCTAAACTACTGGCCTATGAAATGCTGTCATTTAGGCTGGTGGACACAGACAGCTTCAAACAGCTCATGTCGCTTGCTGTCCCACAGTATGTTGTTCCCAGCCGCCACTACTTCTCTAAGAGAGCCGTGCCTTCCCTGCACAACCAAGTATCCGATAAAATCAAGTGTGCACTGCGCAACGCCATCTGTAGCAAGGTCCACCTAACCACAGATACGTGGACCAGTAAGCACGGCCAGGGATGCTATATCTCCCTAACTGCACACTGGGTAAATGTAGTGGCAGCTGGGCCCCAGGCGTAGAGCTGTTTGGCGCACGTCCTTCCGCCGCCAAGGATCGCAGGGCAACATTCTTTGCCTCCTGTTGCCACCTCCTCCTTCTCGGCTTCCTCCTCCTCTTCTTCCACCTGCTCATCCAGTCAGCCACACACCTTCACCACCAACTTCAGCACAGCCCGGGGTAAACGTCAGCAGGCCATTCTGAAACTCATATGTTTGGGGGACAGGCCCCACACCGCACAGGAGTTGTGGCGGGGTATAGAACAACAGACCGACGAGTGGTTGCTGCCGGTGAGCCTCAAGCCCGGCCTGGTGGTGAGCGATAATGGGCGAAATCTCGTTGCAGCTCTGGGACTAGCCGGTTTGACGCACATCCCTTGCCTGGCGCATGTGCTGAATTTGGTGGTGCAGAAGTTCATTCACAACTACCCCGACATGTCAGAGCTGCTGCATAAAGTGCGGGCCGTCTGTTCGCGCTTCCGGCGTTCACATCCTGCCGCTGCTCGCCTCTCTGCGCTACAGCGTAACTTCGGCCTTCCCGCTCACCACCTCATATGCGACGTGCCCACCAGGTGGAACTCCACCTTGCACATGCTGGACAGACTGTGCGAGCAGCAGCAGGCCATAGTGGAGTTTCAGCTGCAGCACGCACGGGTCAGTCGCACTGCGGAACAGCACCACTTCACCACCAATGACTGGGCCTCCATGCGAGACCTGTTTGCCCTGTTGCGCTGTTTCGAGTACTCCACCAACATGGCCAGTGGTGATGACGCCGTTATCAGCGTTACAATACCACTTCTATGTCTCCTTGAGAAAACACTTAGGGCGATGATGGAAGAGGAGGTGGCCCAGGAGGAGGAGGAGGAGGAGGAGGAAGAGGGGTCATTTTTAGCACTTTCAGGCCAGTCTCTTTGAAGTGACTCAGGTTTTTTGCAACAGCAGAGGCCAGGTACAAATGTGGCCAGCCAGTTCCCACTACTGGAGGACGAGGAGGACGAGGATGAGGAGGAGGTGGAGGAGGAGTAGGATGAAGCATGGTCATAGCGGGGTGGCACCCAACGCAGCTCGGGCCCATCACTGGTGCGTGGCTGGGGGGAAAGGCAGGACGATGACGATACGCCTCCCACAGAGGACAGCTTGTCCTTACCCCTGGGCAGCCTGGCACACATGAGCGACTACATGCTGCAGTGCCTGCGCAACGACAGCAGAGTTGCCCACATTTTAACGTGTGCGGACTACTGGGTTGCCACCCTGCTGGATCCACGCTACAAAGACAATGTGCCCACCTTACTTCCTGCACTGGAGCGTGATAGGAAGCTGCGCGAGTACAAGCGCACGTTGGTAGACGCGCTACTTAGAGCATTCCCAAATGTCACAGGGGAACAAGTGGAAGCCCAAGGCCAAGGCAGAGGAGGAGCAAGAGGTCACCAAGGCAGCTGTGTCACGGCCAGCTCCTCTGAGGGCAGGGTTAGCATGGCAGAGATGTGGAAAAGTTTTGTCAACAAGCCACAGCTAACTGCACCACCACCTGATACGCAACGTGTTAGCAGGAGGCAACATTTCACTAACATGGTGGAACAGTACGTGTGCACACCCCTCCACGTACTGACTGATGGTTCGGCCCCATTCAACTTCTGGGTCTCTAAATTGTCCACGTGGCCAGAGCTAGCCTTTTATGCCTTGGAGGTGCTGGCCTGCCCGGCGGCCAGCGTTTTGTCTGAACGTGTATCCAGCACGGCAGGGGGCGTCATTACAGACAAACGCAGCCGCCTGTCTACAGCCAATGTGGACAAGCTGACGTTTATAAAAATGAACCAGGCATGGATCCCACAGGACCTGTCCGTCCCTTGTCCAGAGTAGACATTAACTACCTCCCCTTAACCATATATTATTGTACTCCAGGGCACTTCCTCATTCAATCCTATTTTTATTTTCATTTTACCATTATATTGCGAGGCTACCCAAAGTTGAATGATCCTCTCCTCTGTCTGGGTGCCGGGGCCTAAATATATGCCAATGGACTGTTCCAATGTTGGGTGACGTGAAGCCTGATTCTCTGCTATGACATGCAGACTGATTCTCTGCTGACATGAAGCCAGAGTCTCTGTTACGGGACCTCTCTCCTCTGCCTGGGTGCTGGGCCTAAATATCTGACAATGGACCGTTGCATTGGTGGCTGACGTGAAGCCTGATTCTCTGCTATGATATGAAGACTGATTCTCTGCTGACATGAAGCCAGATCCTCTGTTACGGGATCTCTCTCCTCTGCCTGAGTGCTGGGCCTAAATATCTGACAATGGACTGTTGCATTGGTGGCTGACGTGAAGCCTGATTCTCTGCTATGATGTGAAGACTGATTCTCTGCTGACATGAAGCCAGATCCTCTGTTACGGGACCTCTCTCCTCTGCCTGGGTGCTGGGCCTAAATATCTGACAATGGACTGTTGCATTGGAGGCTGACGTGAAGCCTGATTCTCTGCTATGATATGAAGACTGATTCTCTGCTGACATGAAGCCAGATTGTCTGTTACGGGACCTCTCTCCTCTGCCTGGGTGCTGGGCATAAATATCTGACAATGGACTGTTGCATTGGTGGCTGACGTGAAGTCTGATTCTCTGCTATGATATGAAGACTGATTCTCTGCTGACATGAAGCCAGATTGTCTGTTACGGGACCTCTCTCCTCTGCCTGGGTGCTGGGCCTAAATTTATGAAAATGGACTGTTGCAGTGGTGGGTGACGTGAAGCCTGATTCTCTGCTATGATATGAAGACTGATTCTCTGCTGACATGAAGCCAGATTGTCTGTTACGGGACCTCTCTCCTCTGCCTGGGTGCTGGTCCTAAATTTATGAAAATGGACTGTTGCAGTGGTGGGTGACGTGAAGCCTGATTCTCTGCTATGATATGAAGACTGATTCTCTGCTGACATGAAGCCAGATTGTCTGTTACGGGACCTCTCTCCTCTGCCTGGGTGCTGGGCCTAAATATCTGACAATGGACTGTTGCATTGGTGGCTGACGTGAAGTCTGATTCTCTGCTATGATATGAAGACTGATTCTCTGCTGACATGAAGCCAGATTGTCTGTTACGGGACCTCTCTCCTCTGCCTGGGTGCTGGGCCTAAATTTATGAAAATGGACTGTTGCAGTGGTGGGTGACGTGAAGCCTGATTCTCTGCTATGATATGAAGACTGATTCTCTGCTGACATGAAGCCAGATTGTCTGTTACGGGACTTCTCTCCTCTGCCTGGGTGCTGGGCCTAAATATCTGACAATGGACTGTTGCATTGGTGGCTGATGTAAAGCCTGATTCTCTGCTATGATATGAAGACTGATTCTCTGCTGACATGAAGCCAGATCCTCTGTTACGGGACCTCTCTCCTCTGCCTGAGTGCTGGGCCTAAATATCTGACAATGGACTGTTGCATTGGTGGCTGACGTGAAGCCTGATTCTCTGCTATGATGTGAAGACTGATTCTCTGCTGACATGAAGCCAGATCCTCTGTTACGGGACCTCTCTCCTCTGCCTGGGTGCTGGGCCTAAATATCTGACAATGGACTGTTGCATTGGAGGCTGACGTGAAGCCTGATTCTCTGCTATGATATGAAGACTGATTCTCTGCTGACATGAAGCCAGATTGTCTGTTACGGGACCTCTCTCCTCTGCCTGGGTGCTGGGCCTAAGTTTATGAAAATAGACTGTTGCAGTGGTGGGTGACGTGAAGCCTGATTCTCTGCTATGATATGAAGACTGATTCTCTGCTGACATGAAGCCAGATTGTCTGTTACGGGACCTCTCTCCTCTGCCTGGGTGCTGGGCCTAAATATCTGACAATGGACTGTTGCATTGGTGGCTGACGTGAAGCCTGATTCTCTGCTATGATATGAAGACTGATTCTCTGCTGACATGAAGCCAGATTGTCTGTTACGGGACCTCTCTCCTCTGCCTGGGTGCTGGGCCTAAATTTATGAAAATAGACTGTTGCAGTGGTGGCTGACGTGAAGCCTGATTCTCTGCTATGACATGCAGACTGATTCTCTGCTGACATGAAGATAGATTCTCTGTTACGGGACCTCTCTCCTCTGCTTGGGTGCCTGGGCCTAAATATCTGAGAATGAACTGTTCCAGTGGTGGGTGACGTGAAGCCAGATTCTCTGCAATGGGACCTCTCTCCAATTGATTTTGGTTAATTTTTATTTATTTAATTTTTATTTTAATTCATTTCCTATCCACATTTGTTTGCAGGGGATTTACCTACATGTTGCTGCCTTTTGCAGCCCTCTAGCCCTTTCCTGGGCTGTTTTACAGCCTTTTTAGTGCCGAAAAGTTCGGGTCCCCATTGACTTCAATGGGGTTCGGGTTCGGGATGAAGTTCGGATCGGGTTCGGATCCCGAACCCGAACATTTTCGGGAAGTTCAGCCGAACTTCTCGAACCCGAACATCCAGGTGTCCGCTCAACTCTAGTCATGAATATTCATGATCTCCTGACTCTCCCCGCCCACCTGCTGCTGAGTGACAGTTTGTTTCCATATGAATCAGCAGCAGGTGGGCAGGGGAGTGGCTATAGCTCTGAATTAAATATATGCTGGTCAGAGGAGGAAGGTGGCTTTGAGGAGGTGGAAGACCAACCATAGCAGGCTTCCCAGGGTGCTTGTTGTCACCTTTTGGGGATCCTTGGTGTTGTATGTGGCTGGGTGCAGAAATAGACCTTCAATGACGTCAGTGAGGTCAAGGAACGGGACGTGGCTAGCTTGGTATCCAACCTTGTGCAAATGGGAAGTTTGCGGTTGTGCAAATGGACTGTTTGCGGTGCGCTATACGGCGAGTTTGGTCTGTCACTGTAAAGCGGGCATAACCCTTGCTCTACCTGATCGATACAACATCATACCTGATTATATACATACACTGGATGTTTGAAAGCATGTTATTCCAAACAATTTAGGAATGTTAGGTGATTTATGCCCTTTACGGATTAAAACCCGACTCTGCGTCAGCTAAGTAATTTTCCATGGGAGTTTTGCCATGGATCCCCCTCCGGCATGCCACAGTCCAGGTGTTAGTCCCCTTGAAACAACTTTTCCATCACTATTGTGGCCAGAAAGAGTCCCTGTGGGTTTTAAAAATTGCCTGCCTATTGAAGTCTGTCAGTTCGCCCGTTCGCGATCATTTGCAGAAATTTGCATTCGCCGTTCGCAAACGGAAAATTTTATGTTCGCGACATCTCTACCCCCAGAATTCCCCCCAGTCCTAGGAGTTAGTGCGAAGATAGTGTGGGACTTAATGCTTCCACTGCTGGATAAGGGTTACCATCTATAGGTGGATAATTACTACACAAGTCTACCACTGTTCCAGTCCCTGGAAGTTCCAGGGGTACTGTGTTTTGCGGCACAGTATGCAAAAAACAGAGAGGCCTCCCTAGATCCCTGGTAGGGCAACCACTAAGAAAAGGAGACAGCACATGGTCAAGAAGGATGTCCTATTGCTGACTTTCATTTACAGTAACACCCCTGCACGTGGTACAACTACTACTGCCCCAAACTAGACTGCATTCTGGACTAAACAGGCACATGGGCGGGGTTGATCTTTCAGATCAAGTTCTAAAGCCGTACAGTGCCTCACGAAAATCTAAAGTGTGGTACAAAATGCTGGCCATGCACATTGTATAGATGGCGCTGTACAATTCATATGTGCTATTTAGATCTAGAGGCCAGCCAAGAATTTTCCTACTATTTCAAGAGGTGGTAAAAAAGGCCCTAGTTCTTCCAAACCAAGCAATGGAGGGCCCCAGTACTTCTGCAAGTTATGGTGCCTGAGTTGTACCAGGGCAAAATTTCCCTGGTGAAGTCCCCCAAACAGCGAGGAAGGGAAGGACTTAAATAAGATGCAAGGTCTGTTCCAAAAGGAGGATAAGGAAAGATACTACAATTGCAAAACCTTCCCTGAAAAACCTGGCCTATGCATCAAGGATTGTTTCAGAATCTACCACTCATTCATGCAGTATTAATTTAATTTCATGCTTGATGTGCCCTGTAGTTTTAAAAAGAACTGTGACGGTCGATGACCGGAGAATCCCTGTAGGGGTCCTACCTATAACTTTAAAACAATAACTTTATTTATGCCAATAAAACACCAACCTATACTAACTGAAATTTAAAACTATCAGGCTAGATATGGGAGATTAGCGATGCTCCATTATCGATTGCAGAGCCTTATTCAAGCATGCTCCTAGGGTTTTTCTTGCATGAGTGGGCAAGGATACTGTGTGACTTAAATGTTTTAATGGCCGTGTATTATACTCATTATATTACTGGATGACCCTGTGTGTGTTAGATAGAAAAGAGCTTGTGCTTCCTATTGTTAGTTTTTCAATATGCACGGGTTAGTGTAAGAATAGGGGTGACCCTATTGGTCACACTCCCCAATATTCAATACACTGTCACCTATCACACACATGGACCTGTCTCCTGCACCACCACTAGGTAGACACGGTCACTTTTACAGGCTGGAGACTTGCACACTCATGCATGCCCAATATACTGTGTGTGGCTACTATTTCTGAGCCACTCTTGCATTGCTCGCTGTTGCCTAAAAACGCACTCCTAACACCCGACATGTTTCGCCGCTGCTGCGGCTTCGTCAGGGGTATAGGGTATTAGGATCGGCGTGCCTCAAAACAAACTCCTATATACATAGTTACTGCCCCCTTCTTACCACTCACAGCCAATCTGCTGTGAGTCGTTGCGGAATGACATCACATACTGGCTAGTACTGATAGGAGCGTGAGTTGTCCCGCCCCCTTTGTTGTCACAACACCCCTGTGAGTATGTGTTCAATGACCTCAGACACCGATCTATTACTGGTTGGAGGATGAGCAGAGCGTCATACATATGTGCTCTCACTCTTCGCCAACCCGAGTCGGCTTTTCCCTTCCAGGCTCCTCCCCTGCTGGCGTCTGTAAGCCGTAACTCATACCTGTGAATGTAGGGGGAAACGGTACAACACAGAAAGCCACAGAGTTAACCCCTTCCTCATTAATTTATATTAACCCGATGCTTTCTGTTTATACTAGTTGGTATCGTAAGTAGTGCCTTCACTGTATTATGCAAACCATGTGCGCAGAGTTATCCCTACACGTTGTAAAACATCCCTTATTATTATAGGGTATATTAGATGCTTTTCACTCGTAAATTACCAGCATTGAATAAGGCTCCATGATCGATAATAGAGCATTGCAAATTTCCCATATCTAGCCTGATGGTTTTAAATTTCAGTTAGTATAGGTTGGTGTTTTAATGGCATAAATAAGGTTATTGTTTAAAAGTTAGAGGTAGGACCGGTATTCTCTGGTCATCGACCGGCACAGTTCTTTTTGGAATATACCCTGTGGTTTTACCACCATATATCTCTGATTTTGTCCGCATAGCTTACATATCCACTTTTCACCAACCACTACATATTCATTTTTATGAAACACCTGTTAGGTCAAAAGTGCCTTTTCCACCCCTTTGAATGTTCGTACGCGGGTGCTGTTTCCAAAATGGGGTCACTTATTGGGGTTTTCAATTTCTTGGTACCTCAGGAATTTTTTTACATGTGACATGGCACCTAAAATCAATGTCCATTTGATAAAGCCTGCAAAAAAAATATTTTGCACTTTTCCTCTAGAGCCTTGCTGTGCTTCCATACAGCAGGCTACAAGCACATGTGGGGTGTTGCCGTATTAAGGGGGGAATGGGTGACAAAATTTGGGGTGCATTTTGTCTTTTTATCCCTTGTGAAAGTGAAAAATATGGGTGTAAAGCAAAATTGGTAATTTTTC
The DNA here is from genome assembly GCF_014858855.1 of Bufo gargarizans. Taxonomy (NCBI): domain Eukaryota; kingdom Metazoa; phylum Chordata; class Amphibia; order Anura; family Bufonidae; genus Bufo; species Bufo gargarizans. The sequence goes on along the minus strand of NC_058086.1, from coordinate 121,391,142 downwards.
ATTTTCACAGCCAAGTGTTGCCTGATTATATAAAATGCCTGATGGGTCAAAGTGATCACTAAATACCTTGAAAATGCTCCTTGAGGGGTCTAGTTTCTGGAACTGGGTCAACTGGGGGTTTCCACTGTAGAATGCCAAGAGTGTGCAAAGCAGTAATCAAAGCAAAGGGTGGCTACTTTGAAGAACCTAGAATATGACATATTTTCAGTTGTTTCACACTTTTTTGTTATGTATATAATATAATTCATAGTTTTGATGCCTTCAGTGTGAATCTACAATTTTCATAGTCATGAAAATAAAGAAAACTCTTTGAATGAGAAGGTGTGTCCAAACTTTTGGTCTGTACTGTATATCGACAGAAATTTACCACTGTCATGGAGTACAATGTGTCACGAGAAAACAATCTCAGAATGGCTTGAAAAAGTGTTCCAAAGTTATTACCACATAAAGAGACACATGTCAGATTTGCAAAAATAGCCCTGGGATTTAAGGTGAAAAGTGGCTCGGTAGTGAAGGGGTTAAACCTAATTGGTATCTGTTTAATAGTTTTGAGCTCGAATATTGGAATCATGAATTTTAATTGTGAATATTGTCACTTTGAGAATTCACAAAAATCTTGAATATAGTGCTATATATTTGCATTAGCGAATAGTGTTGATCGCAAATATTCTAATCGCTAACTTATCGCAAATATCGGCACTTGGCAACATCCCTAGCAACCAGTAGGAATGTTGCCTACCCTTAGTGTTGATCACAAATATTCTAATCTTAATTTTTATTGCAAATATATTACATTGCCGATTTTTGCAATCAAGAAAATAATGACGAGATCACAAATTCTCGAATTTGCAAATTTATGGTGAATATTTGGCAACATTTTATTGAAATATCATGAATTTGAATATTGCCTATGCCGCTCATCACTACTGTTTAATTCAACTTTGGAGTATCCCATTAAAATGAGAAGTTAACATAGGTTCTTTACAGTAGATGTTTATATCTGCTTAAAGTATAATGTTGGCTTGTCTGGGGATATGCTAGGTTCAGGGGGTGTTATAGTTTAAGTATTCAGCATTTCTGAAGTTGATTGATTTTTCCCCATTGATCAGCTGAATATCTTGACTTTTCTACACTCATGTATCACACTCATTACAATCATTTTACAGTGTATGGTTAAGTGTGATATAGTTGGACATTAACAAATCCCTCTCTGTAATGTCCACATGCTCTATTAATTGTCCATAACAACACCTTTAAGTATTAATTTGGAGAAGCTGATGGGAAGGCTAAGACAATCAGAAATTCCTTCTAAAACAACTGCTGCTCATATAAATTCTTTTAGCCGCATAGAACAAATCCTGAAGACTGCAGATCGATAGTTAAAATTGGAAAGTCACACTACAAAAGGTCTCACAGTAGTTCCCAGGCTAAGTCACAGTGAGTAAGTGTAATATTGGAATTCACTGTGCAAGCAAGATATTGATTAGAAAACAATTAAATAGAAAAGTTAAAGAAGCTACTAGATACACATTTTATACATATCAGAAAATAGAATTACTCCTCTGTGCTGTTTTGCATTTTGAAAAATATAAATATCTATATTTTTTTAACTATCCTCATAGCACAGTTTAAAATATGTTTTTTACATTCATTGTAGCAGCATGGGTTATCACAATTTTAAGGGTCATTCATGTGGCTGCCAGTGATTTCCACTAGTTTCTAAGAGATTCATTGTATAGAAAAAATATTCCTTCTGTTTATCATTCACAGAAACCTTAGGGCATCACAGAAAATGTGCCCATACCAAGGAAGCTGTAAGGCTAAAATTGTTGCTCATCCTTTTTGAAAACTTTTGGTTTCCTCCATTTCATTTTAAAGTTATAAGTGACAGACTACCAATCGGAATCATAATTTATGTATTAGAGAAAGAACAGGATCAGACATTTTAATTTGAATGTGCAGTGAGAGAATGTCTTTAGTACAGGATTATTTAAGGCTGCCAGACAAGCTTATATAAACTAAAAAAGTTATAATTTATACTTAATGAAACTGAAAAATGTACCATACCACATTTAGATATATGTATTAGTTGTATATGTATTAGCATTTTCATGTTTCCTCTGGTTTAGATAAGAGGACAAAGTAAAATGTTATCAAAAAAAGTAATCATGGATACAAAGTTATTTAATTGAATTTAGTATTTTTAAACTATGTAACCCATTCTTGCACCCTGAACCTCCTGCATCTGGTCATAACTGTATGTCCAGGTGAGCAGTGACATTGTGAACCTGGATGTATAGTTACGCCAGAACTTCTAACCAATACTGTGACAGAAGGAAGTGTCACAACACCGGTGTATCTGCTGTCACAGACAGAATATACTCGGAAGATGTCAACAAGGAACCAATCAGAGCCGTTCCTTGCCAGCGATTGCTTTGATTGGCTAGTTTGTACAGACTAGTCAATCGGAGAACAATTCTGTGAAAAAGTTAGTTACAGCCTCTGATCTTTGCATTTCCTGTTTGTGAAGATCATACTCTGCAACTGCAACCCCCTGTGCCCCTTGCTGCCCTCTCAGCACCTTCCACCAATCCTCAGTGCTACCCCCTCTGTGTGCCAAACCTCCCACTCTGCTACAATGGCTGAGATCAGTGCTGGCACCTATTCCCAATGTTCAACCCATTAAATGCCACGGTCAGTACCCATAGTGGCATCCATGGGGTTGACAAAGGGAGAAAGCTTCCTCTCTCCCCATCTGGCCGCTGCACTGCGATGGCAGCATCCCGATGGTTGCCATTGTAGACAGATTCCTTACAAAGGCATCCAGGCTTGCCATGTATCTAAGCCTGACAGACCCTGAGGGTTTGATCAGGCTTAGTGTCAGTGCAATTCTGAAAGTACAGTGCATTGCAATAGATGACTATTGCATTGTAAGTCATCAGCCGCACTGGATCTTCAAGATCCTAGTGGGACTTGATAAAAAAATAAAAAAGTTTAAAAATAAAAAAGTTTAAAAATGTAAATAATAAATAAATAAAAATAAACACATAAATATATTATAAATATAAAAACTAAAGCCAATTCCACAAAAACAAGCCCTCACACAGATGCATTGACAGAAAAATTTCTGCATCTTAGAAATGGCAATGCATTTTTATGGTGTAAAAGTGGTAAAACATAAAAAGAACCAATATAAATGTGGTGTCATCGTAACTTTATCAACCCACAGAACAAAGTTAATATATCAAATATTCCTGGAGAAAACATTGACAGAATTGCAATTTTTACCCACCTCACCTCCTAAACAAATCAAAGAAAAATTTATCAAAAAGTCATTTGTACCCAAAACAGTGCCCATTAAAACTACAACCCATCCCACAAAAAAATTAACTACCACATAGCTCAGTCAATAAAAAAATAAAAAAAGGTTAAGGCTCTTACAAACAATTTCAGCAAATTCCATGTTAGAAAACGCAGATGCTACTCTTTTCCTTTTGAACTCTTTTTGAAGACTGCAGTCTTCCCATACAGTAGTTTATGACCACATATTGGTTGTTGCCGTATTGAGAAGAAAATAAAAATAAACTGTGGTACATTTTCTCCTATTACCCCTTGTGAAAATGAAAAAAAAAATTGCGCCTAAAGCGACTATTTCCTGTAAAAATATTTTTTTTCATTTTCATAGCCAAGTATTTTGAAATTCAATAAAAGGCTTGTTGGGTCAAAGCCCTCACTCCCCCCTCAGTAAATTCAATGAGGTTGTAGTTTCCAAAATGGGGTTACCTTTTGTGAGTTTCCTTTCTAGGTGTACTTCAGGTTCCCTTCAAATGTGACATGAGACCCGAAAACCATTCCAGCAAAATCTGGCCTCCAAAAACCATATGACAATCTTTCGCTTCTGAGCCCTGCTGTGTGCTGATATGGAGGTTTACAATAGCATATGGGGTGTTTCTGTAAACTGCAGAATCAGGGGAATAAATATTAAGGTTTGTTTTGCTGTTAAAGGATAACTGTCATATATATATATATATATATATATATATATACAGTACAGACCAAAAGTTTGGACACACCTTCTAATTCAAAGAGTTTTCTTTATTTTCATGACTATGAAGGCATCAAAACTATGAATTAACACATGTGGAATTATATACATAACAAACAAGTGTGAAACAATTGAAAATATGTCATATTCTAGGTTCTTCAAAGTAGCCACCTTTTGCTTTGATTACTGCTTTCAACACTCTTGGCATTCTCTTGATGAGCTTCAAAAGGTAGTCACCTGAAATGGTCTTCCAACAGTCTTGAAGGAGTTCCCAGAGATGCTTAGCACTTGTTGGCCCTTTTGCCTTCACTCTGCGGTCCAGCTCACCCCAAACCATCTCGGTTGGGTTCAGGTTCGGTGACTGTGGAGGCCAGGTCATCTGGCGCAGCACCCCATCACTCTCCTTCATGGTCAAATAGCCCTTACTTTAAAAGTTTTCCCAATTTTTCGGCTGACTGACTGACCTTCATTTCTTAAAGTAATGATGGCCACTCGTTTTTCTTTACTTAGCTGCTTTTTTCTTGCCATAATACAAATTCTAACAGTCTATTCAGTAGGACTATCAGCTGTGTATCCACCTGACTTCTCCTCAACGCAACTGATGGTCCCAACCCCATCTATAAGGCAAGAAATCCCACTTATTAAACCTGACAGGGCCACCTGTGAAGTGAAAACCATTTCAGGTGACTACCTCTTGAAGCTCATCAAGAGAATGCCAAGAGCGTGTAAAGCAGTAATCAAAGCAAAAGGTGGCTTCTTTGAAGAACCTAGAATATGACATATTTTCAGTTGTTTCACACTTTTTTGTTATGTATATAATTCCACACATTTGTTAATTCTTAGTTTTGATGCCTTCAGTGTGAATCTACAATTTTCATAGTCATGAAAATAAAGAAAACTCTTTGAATGAGAAGGTGTGTCCAAACTTTTGGTCTGTACTGTATATATTTTGGAGTATTGGATCGTGGTGATTAATATATTAATATATTTCAACTTTTTACTGTGTATTCAATTGCCCCTTAATTCCACATTTTTGTTCCCTGTACTGCCTACTTTTACCTGTGCTTAAAATAGGGTTGCAAGGCATGGTCCGTCTATCTGTTGAAGGATGGAGGATGCAGAAGCAGGCTGCATGCAAGGTCAGATTACTGACAGCCAGGGACTGTAAGTAAATGATTAAAGCCAGGTCCTCCCCAGCAGCTGATAACAATGCCTGGGATGTGTGCACTTCTGCCTGTCCCTGCACTTGACAGATGCTCCCTCACTCAGCAGACTTGGAGAAAGCAGAGTTGGTGCAGCGCAGACCAGGGAACGGAGATCTGCCGTCTGCTTAGTGTATAAATTAAAGCGACATGTGGTAAGAGGACCCCTTTGTGCTGCAGGAGATTAACCCTTTGGGGGGGGAGGGCTCTGGTTACTGACACTTTTGGGGGGCTATTGTTACTGGCTAGTGAGGGCAGGCGGGATTAGCCTTAGGGTGAGGGCAGTGGTGGCCATCTTAACTGAATAGTGAAATTGCAGTTTTATGCAGACTGGTTGCTAAGGGCAGAATCTTATTAAATATGGGGTAAGTCAGTCTAATAGCAACTGATTCTGGAATATCATGTTATTTAGTAACTACATATATGAAAATTGAAATTAGGGTCTAAATGTGACAGTTATCCTTTAACCCTTGCTGTGTTATAAGAAAAAATAAGGACAAAAAATGAATATTTTTAATTTCACCTCCATTTTCCTTTAATTCTTGTGGAACACCTCAAGGGTTAAAAGTTTGTAAAATCAGTCTTCAGTAATTTGAGGGATGTAGTTTATAGAATTGGGCCATTTATAGGTGGTTTGTATTTTTATATCTTAAAAAAGTTGGTTTTGAAAGTTTTATAGAGAATTACAAAAATTATTAAATTGCCTTATAATGTCCTAAAAAATAAAAATGACATTTACAAAATGATGCCATCATAAAGTAGACATATGGGGGATGTTAATTAATAACTATTTTATGAGGCATCATTATCTGTCTTTAATATGTAGAAATTCCAATTGAGAAAATTGCATTTTTCTCAAATTTTCTGTAAATTTTGGAATAAAAAAATAAAGGTAATACATATTAACTCAAATTTACCTCTAACATCAAGTACGATGTGTCATTAGAAAATGTTCTCAGAATAGCTTGCATAAGTAAAGCAATCCTAAGTTATTGGCACATAAAGTGACGTCACATCTTCAAAATTACATTTGGTCATGAAGGCGACAAATGGCTTGGTCCCGGGGTTAAATACATGTTACATCTTATAAACAACATACAGTATATGCATTGTATATTTAAGGACTGTGGCATTTATTTCTTGTTGCACACATAGTATAGAGCCAAAAGCAGTGCAGATCACATCTTCCCCTGCTTCCAAAGGGGCTATACTCTAATTTCTGTACCTTACACACATACACAAAAAGTCAGTAGTCTATCTTTATGGCTTTTAAGCATGAAAGGAAGCCAGAATACCAAGAGTACACTCACTCAAACTCAAGGAGACCAAATAAGTGGTAAACAGTGGCTGTCCGTTGTTGGGTGCAAACCCATGAGCCCAGCATGATATGGTAAAGGTGATTGCCATTGAACAACCATACTGTATACTGAGAGTGTGATAGCTCACTGATATGGAAGCAGTATGGTATGCAAGGAGACAGGATGTTCATAGTTCTTTCACAATGGATTCTGTGATATGGAAATAAATGGGCTCACACACAGTTGCTACATGAATAATAATACACAATTTCTATGACAAACAGTGTAAAAGGCATATATAGCCAATCAAATACAGCTACTAAATAGGTAAGTAATGTACCAAATACACAAAATAAATGCTTCAAGTCTGTTGGTGATGCATATCCATTGTGTTTACCGACTACCAAGATATAGTACAGTAAGAGTGGCATTTTCAAGAATAGTCTATCACATGCAATATTTTTTGTCATAGGTAGAGTTGAGCGAACACCTGGATGTTCGGGTTCAAGAAGTTCGGCCGAACTTCCCGGAAATGTTTGGGTTCGGGATCCGAACCCGACCCAAACTTCGTACCGAACCCCATTTCAGTCAATGGGGACCCAAATTTTTCGGCACTAAAAAAGCTGTAAAACAGCCCAGGAAAGAGCTAGAGGGCTGCAAAAGGCAGCAACATGTAGGTAAATCCCCTGCAAACAAATGTGGATAGGGAAATGAATAAAAATAAAAATAAAATAAATAAAAATTAACCAAAATCAATTGGAGAGAGGTCCCATAGCAGAGAATCTGGCTTCACGTCACCAACCACTGTAACAGTCCATTGTCAGATATTTAGTCCCAGGCACCCAGGCAGAGGAGAGAGGTCCCTTAACAGAGAATCTGGCTTCATGTCAGCAGAGAATCAGTCTGCATGTCATAGCAGAGAATCAGGCTTCACGTCAGCCACCACTGTAACAGTCCATTGTCATATATTTAGGCCCAGGCACCCAAGCAGAGGAGAGAGGTCCCGTAACAGAGAATCTGGCTTCATGTCAGCAGAAAATCTGTGTGCATGTCATAGCACAGAATCAGGCTTCACGTCAGGACCACTGTAACAGTCCATTGTCATATATTTAGGCCCAGGCACCCAGGCAGAGGAGAGAGGTCCCGTAACAAAGAATCTGGCTTCATGTCAGCAGAGAATCAGTCTGCATGTCATAGCAGAGAATCAGGCTTCACATCAGCCACCACTGTAACAGTCCATTGTCATATATTTAGGCCCAGGCACCCAGGCAGAGGAGAGAGGTCCCGTAACAGAGAATCTGGCTTCATGTCAGCAGAGAATCAGTCTGCATGTCATAGCAGAGACTCAGACTTCACGTCAGCCACCACTGTAACAGTCCATTGTCATATATTTAGTCCCAGGCACCCAGGCAGAGGAGAGAGGTCCCTTAACAGAGAATCTGGCTTCATGTCAGCAGAGAATCAGTCTGCATGTCATAGCAGAGAATCAGGCTTCACGTCAGCCACCACTGTAACAGTCCATTGTCATATATTTAGGCCCAGGCACCCAAGCAGAGGAGAGAGGTCCCGTAACAGAGAATCTGGCTTCATGTCAGCAGAAAATCTGTGTGCATGTCATAGCACAGAATCAGGCTTCACGTCAGGACCACTGTAACAGTCCATTGTCATATATTTAGGCCCAGGCACCCAGGCAGAGGAGAGAGGTCCCGTAACAAAGAATCTGGCTTCATGTCAGCAGAGAATCAGTCTGCATGTCATAGCAGAGAATCAGGCTTCACATCAGCCACCACTGTAACAGTCCATTGTCATATATTTAGGCCCAGGCACCCAGGCAGAGGAGAGAGGTCCCGTAACAGAGAATCTGGCTTCATGTCAGCAGAGAATCAGTCTGCATGTCATAGCAGAGAATCAGGCTTCACGTCAGCCACCACTGTAACAGTCCATTGTCATATATTTAGGCCCAGGCACCCAGGCAGAGGATAGAGGTCCTGTAAAAGAGAATCTGGCTTCATGTCAGCAGAGAATCAGTCTGCATGTCATAGCAGAGACTCAGACTTCACGTCAGCCACCACTGTAACAGTCCATTGTCATATATTTAGGCCCAGGCACCCAGGCAGAGGAGAGAGGTCCCGTAACAGAGAATCTGGCTTCATGTCAGCAGAAAATCAGTCTGCATGTCATAGCAGAGAATCAGGCTTCACGTCAGCCACCACTGTAACAGTCCATTGTCATATATTTGGCCCAGGCACCCAGGCAGAGGAGAGAGGTCCCGTAACAGAGAATCTGGCTTCATGTCAGCAGAGAATCAGTCTGCATGTCATAGCAGAGAATCAGGCTTCACGTCACCCAACATTGGAACAGTCCATTGGCATATATTTAGGCCCCGGCACCCAGACAGAGGAGAGGTTCATTCAACTTTGGGTTGCCTCGCAATAAAATGGTAAAATGAAAATAAAAATAGGATTGAATGAGGAAGTGCCCTGGAGTACAATAATATATGGTTAAGGGGAGGTAGTTAATGTCTAATCTGCACAAGGGATAGACAGGTCCTGTGGGATCCATGCCTGGTTCATTTTTATGAACGTCAGCTTGTCCACATTGGCTTTAGACAGGCGGCTGCGTTTGTCTGTAATGACGCCCCCTGCCTTGCTGAATACACGTTCAGACAAAACGCTGGCCGCCGGGCAGGCCAGCACCTCCAAGGCATAAAAGGCTAGCTCTGGCCACGTGGACAATTTGGAGACCCAGAAGTTGAATGGGGCCGAAACATCAGTCAGTACATGGAGGGGTGTGCACACGTACTGTTCCACCATGTTAGTGAAATGTTGCCTCCTGCTAACACGTTGCGTATCAGGTGGTGGTGCAGTTAGCTGTGGCGTGTTGACAAAACTTTTCCACATCTCTGCCATGCTAACCCTGCCCTCAGAGGAGCTGGCCGTGACACAGCTGCCTTGGCGACCTCTTGCTCCTCCTCTGCCTTGGCCTTGGGCTTCCACTTGTTCCCCTGTGACATTTGGGAATGCTCTCAGTAGCGCGTCTACCAACGTGCGCTTGTACTCGCGCATCTTCCTATCACGCTCCAGTGCAGGAAGTAAGGTGGGCACATTGTCTTTGTACCGTGGATCCAGCAGGGTGGCAACCCAGTAGTCCGCACACGTTAAAATGTGGGCAACTTTGCTGTCGTTGCGCTGGCACTGCAGCATGTAGTCGCTCATGTGTGCCAGGCTGCCAAGGGGTAAGGACAAGCTGTCCTCTGTGGGAGGCGTATCGTCATCGTCCTGCGTTTCCCCCCAGCCACGCACCAGTGATGGGCCCGAGCTGCGTTGGGTGCCACCCCGCTGTGACCATGCTTCATCCTCATCCTCCTCCACCTCCTCCTCATCCTCGTCCTCCTCGTCCTCCTCGTTCTCCAGTAGTGGGCCCTGGCTGGCCACATTTGTACCTGGTCTCTGCTGTTGCAAAAAACCTCCCTCTGAGTCACTTCGAAGAGACTGGCCTGAAAGTGCTAAAAATGACCCCTCTTCCTCCTCCTCCTGGGCCACCTCCTCTTCCATCATCGCCCTAAGTGTTTTCTCAAGTAGACATAGAAGTGGTATTGTAACGCTGATAATGGCGTCATCGCCACTGGCCATGTTGGTGGTGTACTCGAAACAGCGCAACAGGGCACACAGGTCTCGCATGGAGGCCCAGTCATTGGTGGTGAAGTGGTGCTGTTCCGCAGTGCGATTGACCCGTGCGTGCTGCAGCTGAAACTCCACTATGGCCTGCTGCTGCTCGCACAGTCTGTCCAGCATGTGCAAGGTGGAGTTCCACCTGGTGGGCACGTCGCATATGAGGCAGTGAGCGGGAAGGCCGAAGTTACGCTGTAGCGCAGACAGGCAAGCAGTGGCAGGATGTGAACGCCGGAAGCACGAACAGACGGCCCGCACTTTATGCAGCAGCTCTGATATGTAGGGGTAGTTGTGAATGAACTTCTGCACTACCAAATTCAGCACATGCGCCAAGCAAGGGATGTGCGTCAAACCGGCTAGTCCCAGAGCTGCAACGAGATTTCGCCCATTATCGCACACCACCAGGCCGGGCTTGAGGCTCACCGGCAGCAACCACTCGTCGGTCTGTTGTTCTATACCACGCCACAACTCCTGTGCGGTGTGGGGCCTGTCCCCCAAACATATGAGTTTCAGAATGGCCTGCTGACGTTTACCCCGGGCTGTGCTGAAGTTGGTGGTGAAGGTGTGTGGCTGACTGGATGAGCAGGTGGAAGAAGAGGAGGAGGAAGCTGAGTAGGAGGAGGTGGCAACAGGAGGCAAAGAATGTTGCCCTGCGATCCTTGGCGGCGGAAGGACGTGCGCCAAACAGCTCTCCGCCTGGGGCCCAGCTGCCACTACATTTAACCAGTGTGCAGTTAGGGAGATATAGCGTCCCTGGCCGTGCTTACTGGTCCACAGATCTGTGGTTGGGTGGACCTTGCTACAGATGGCGTTGCGCAGTGCACACTTGATTTTATCGGATACTTGGTTGTGCAGGGAAGGCACGGCTCTCTTGGAGAAGTAGTGGCGGCTTGGGAACAACATACTGTGGGACAGCAAGCGACATGAGCTGTTTGAAGCTGTCTGTGTCCACCAGCCTAAATGACAGCATTTCATAGGCCAGTAGTTTAGAAATGCTGGCATTCAGGGCCAGGGATCGAGGGTGGCTAGGTGGGAATTTACGCTTTCTCTCAAATGTTTGTGAGATGGAGAGCTGAACGCTGCCGTGTGACATGGTTGTGATGCTTGGTGACGGAGGTGGTGGTGTTGGTGGTAAATCCCCTGTTTGCTGGGCGGCAGGTGCCAACGTTCCTCCAGAGGCGGAGGAAGAGGCGGAGGCGGCAGCAGCAGAAGAGGCCGAGGCGGCAGCAGCAGAAGAGGTAGCAGGGGGAGCCTGAGTTACTTCCTTGTTTTTAAGGTGTTTACTCCACTGCAGTTCATGCTTTGCATGCAGGTTGTGCTAAGGTTCAGAACGTTAATGCCTCGCTTCAGGCTCTGATGGCACAGCGTGCAAACCACTCGGGTCTTGTCGTCAGCACATTGTTTGAAGAAGTGCCATGCCAGGGAACTCCTTGAAGCTGCCTTTGGGGTGCTCGGTCCCAGATGGCGGCGGTCAGTAGCAGGCGGAGTCTCTTGGCGGTGGGTGTTCTGCTTTTGCCCACTGCTCCCTCTTTTGCTACGCTGTTGGCTCGGTCTCACCACTGCCTCTTCCTCCGAACTGTGAAAGTCAGTGGCACGACCTTCATTCCATGTGGGGTCTAGGACCTCATCTTCCCCTGCATCGTCTTCCACCCAGTCTTGATCCCTGACCTCCTGTTCAGTCTGTACACTGCAGAAAGACGCAGCAGTTGGCACTTGTGTTTCGTCATCATCAGAGACATGCTGAGCTGGTATTCCCATGTCTTCATCATCAGGAAACATAAGTGGTTGTGCGTCAGTGCATTCTATGTCTTCCACCGCTGGGGAAGGGCTAGGTGGATGCCCTTGGGAAACCCTGCCAGCGGAGTCTTTAAACAGCATAAGAGACTGCTGCATAACTTGAGGTTCAGACAGTTTCCCTGGTATGCATGGGGGTGATGTGACAGACTGATGGGCTTGGTTTTCAGGCGCCATCTGTGCGCTTTCTGCAGAAGACTGGGTGGGAGATAATGTGAACGTGCTGGATCCACTGTCGGCCACCCAATTGACTAATGCCTGTACCTGCTCAGGCCTTGCCATCCTTAGAACGGCATTGGGCCCCACCAAATATCGCTGTAAATTATGGCGGCTCCTGGGACCTGAGGTAGTTGGTACACTAGGACGTGTGGCTGTGGCAGAACGGTCACTTCCTCTCCCAGCACCAGAGGGTCCACTAACACCACCACGACCATGTCCGCGTCCGCGTGATTTACTAGATGTTTTCCTCATTGTTATCGTTCACCACAACAACAAAAATATTATTTGACCCAATGTATTGAATTCAAATTCAGGCCTTTTTTTTACAGACACCTAACACTATCTGGCTATCTATTTAGGTACCGTATTACACTAATACAGGCACAGCAATAACCACAGATTTAGCTGACTATAAATTTGAGGCCTATTATTTAGGCACTGGGTGACAGGTATATCTTTACAGACAGAATTAGACTGGGATATGCACAGTAGCGTGTGTGTGAAGTTATTGAGAATGACCCTATCTGCACCTTGAATCTAATATACCCTTTTAGGGATAAATTTAATGTGGGCCTGATACAGCAGAAACCACTAATTTAGAGAATTGCTAAATTGGGAATTGTATTTCAACCCAGAACAAAAACTGTGCTTTGACGGACACTAAATAACTTGCCCAGCTACAGCAATAACCACAGATTTAGCTGACTATAAATTTGAGGCCTATTATTTAGGCGCTGGGTGACAGGTATACGTTTACAGACAGAATTAGACTGGGATATGCACAGTAGCGTGTGTGTGAAGTTATTGAGAATGACCCTATGTGCACCTTGAATCTTATATACCCTTTTAGGGATAGATTTAAAGTAGGTCTGATACAGCAGAAACCACTAATTTAGAGATTTGCTAAATTGGGAATTGTATTTCAACCCAGAACAAAAACTGTGCTTTGACGGACACTAAATAACTTGCCCAGCTACAGCAATAACCACAGATTTAGCTGACAATAAATTTGAGGCCTATTATTTAGGCGCTGGGTGACAGGTATACGTTTACAGACAGAATTAGACTGGGATATGCACAGTAGCGTGTGTGTGAAGTTATTGAGAATGACCCTATGTGCACCTTGAATCTTATATACCCTTTTAGGAATAGATTTAAAGTAGGTCTGATACAGCAGAAACAACTAATTTAGAGATTTGCTAAATTGGGAATTGTATTTCAACCCAGAACAAAAACTGTGCTTTGACGGACACTAAATAACTTGCCCAGCTACAGCAATAATGACAGATTTGGATGAATATAAATTTGAGGCCTATTATTTAGGCGCTGGGTGACAGGTATACGTTTTACAGACAGAATTAGACTGGGATATGCACAGTAGCGTGTGTGTGAAGTTATTGAGAATGACCCTATCAGCACCTTGATTCTGATATACCCTTTTAGGGATGTATTTAAAGTAGGCCTGATACAGCAGAAACCACTAAATTAGGAAATTGCTAAATTGGGAATTGTATTTCAACCCAGAACAGAAAATGTGCTTTGACGGACACTAAATAACTTGCCCAGCCACAACAGTACAGCAGTAACGACAGATTTAGCTGGATATAAATTTGAGGCCTAGTATTTAGGCGCTGGGTGACAGGTATAGGTTTACTGACTGAATTAGACTTGGAAATGCACAGTAGCGTGTGTGTGAAGTTATTCAGAATGACCCTATGTGCACCTTGAATATTATATACCCTTTTAGGGATAAATTTAAAGTAGGCCTGATACAGCAGAAACCACTAAATTAGGAAATTTATAAATTGGGAATTGTATTTCAACCCAGAACAAAAACTGTGCTTTGACGGACACTAAATAACTTGACCAGCCACACCAGTAACGACAGATTTAGCGTTATATAAACTTGAGGCCTAGTATTTAGGCGCTGGGTGACAGGTATACGTTTACTGACAGAATTAGACTGGGATATGGCCAAAAAATAACCACACTATTGATGGTTAAATGCACTTGGTGTGACAGCTTGACCAACCACACTACTGAGGGTTAAATGCACTTGGTGACAGGCGCAGCTTGCCCCTGATGTAGTATATGGCCAAAAAATAAACTGACTATTGCTGGTTAAATGCACTTGGTGTGACAGCTTCACCCTGATGTAGGATTTAGCCAAAAAACAACCACACCATTGAGGGTTAAATGCACTTGGTGACAGCTTGCCCCTGATGTAGTATATGGCCAAAAAATAAACAGACCATTGCTGGTTAAATGCACTTGGTGTGACAGCTTGACCCTGATGTAGGCTTTAGCCAAAAAACAACCACACCATTGAGGGTTAAATGCACTTGGTGGCAGCTTGTGCTGGCGCAACACAAGACACAAAATGGCCGCCGATCACCCCAGAAAAAAGTGACTGAAAAACGCTCTGGGCAGCCTAAATACAGTGAGCAATTCAATAGCAGCAGTTCAATCATCCACAGCTGCAGATTGATCACTGGATGGAGTCTTTTGGAGGAGTTAATCAGCCTAATCTCGCCCTACTGTCGCAGCTGCAACCTCTCCCTACGCTAATCAGAGCAGAGTGACGGGCGGCGCTATGTGACTCTAGCTTAAATAGAGGCTGGGTCACATGGTGCTCTGGCCAATCACAGCCATGCCAATAGTAGTCATGGCTGTGACGGCCTCTTGGGGCAAGTAGTATGACACTTGTTGATTGGCTGCTTTGCAGCCTTTCAAAAAGCGCCAAGAAAGCGACGAACACCGAACCCGAACCCGGACTTTTACGAAAATGTCCGGGTTCGGGTCCGTGTCACGGACACCCCAAAATTCGGTACGAACCCGAACTATACAGTTCGGGTTCGCTCATCCCTAGTGGTGATTCAAACTTTTAATATAGTGGTGTTTATTAAACTTTATTTAACTTGTTTTTTTACAGCAATTAGCCCCCATAGGGGCCTCGTATATGGGATCTTTTGATCCCGTCTCCTATTCACGATAATAGAGATCTATTACGGTGAATAGGATTCTTACACACTCCAATCTGCACTGTGCCTCGTGCATAGCTCAGTATGGAGAAAGCCATGGCAGGCCTGAATAGCTTCAGCAGCGTCCATGCTGCCCTGGCAACCACTTGGAGCCCCGCAATTTCACTGCAGGGGCTCCGATTGGAAGGCAGATGGAGGCGCATCACGTCACAGGTGCCGCAATGAGCCTTGATCGCGATACCTGAGGGGTTGAATGGCAGGGGCGGCGCGATCGCCGCTTCCTGCTAGTGCGGCCGGATGTCGGCTGTATCATATAGCCGGCAGATCATTCGTATGGAGCGGCTTACTGCAGAGGCCCGCTCCATACATCCCCTGTCACGCAATGACATACCTTTACGTCATAATGTGTGAAGGGGTTAAAGGCGTAACTACTTTTTGATTATTTTTTTGTGGATATTTCTTTGAATATTTGTATAATAAAAAAATTGTGATGATATGCTTTCATCTTTATCCTTCAGCGCTTTCTGGAGCCGGGATACCCTTGGACCTGCAAGATGGTAGAAAAAGAGGCCATCGTGCGGTCTGTCCGGGCCAAATTAAAAAGCGGGATATGGCACGACCACAAGGCCATTCAAACAAGTTTTGTGACCTGAAGCGCCTATGCAACACGCCAGACCTGCAGGGTATAGCGAAGTGAGGTCACGGTTATGGGCAATCGAGGGTTGCTCACTGTATTGGAGAACCCTGGGCAGGCATGTGACAGTGAAGGAGAGGTAGACACTGTTCCTCTGGGGCACACTCTGTATGTAGGGACCAGGCCTGATGGTGGATGAGGTGCCCTGGATGTTACAGGTATTTTGAGTGCCTGGGGAAAGGTCCCTTTGAGGTTTGTGACGCCAGTGCCTGTGACGGTGGCACACCGGTGTATAGTTGGAATAAGTGAGGTACACAGGTGGTATAGTGAACCAAATGTTGTTTTACTTAACAGTACAACTTTGTACATACAGATGGTAAGACAGTCCTTTAGATCACAAGCTTCACAAGCAGGCTTATTCCACAAGATGGCAGGTATTGATTATGCAAGATACTCAGAGGGTAAATCCACAATGCACTCAGAATCAGGTTGTACCTTTCCTCAGAAATAGTGTACACTGTTCTTTCTAGAACTCCTGTCTGGCTTACACGTCTCATAAAGCATGTGTGTTACCTCTACGACATCCGTGTTCCATCCCTTTGCAAATGATTACTTAATACCTGTTGTGACGTGTACAAAATATTCTGGTTTCATCATACATCTCTACCTCGCTGAGATTGTATATATATTGTTATACACACAGCGCGGTACTGATGTTAAAGGGGTGTTCACCGTGAAAGCCACTGTGTATTAGGGCCGGTCACCATCAAAGTCACTGTTAAAGGGGCAGTCACCGTCAAAGTGACACTTAAAGGGGAGACTTTAAGCCTCCTTCTAATTATAAAGTTACCGTGACAACTAAATCAACAGATCTTCAAAATGCGGCTTAGCAGACAGTATAACGCTGGCAGCCACAGAAAAATATATACCTAACATAACACCATCCAATAACCCCTCATCTAATTTCCGAACTGTTGTTTGCTTTACCCAAACATCCAATACCCAGTCACAATACCCTATAGGGCACCTTCCTAACAAATCCCGTTACCTCACCCTACCTTGTAACTTAGACTAGTTTTTGTTTTTTTGTTTTTAAAAATGGTAAATCCACTATTGGTATAATTCATAATCCCATGCAGATTCCACCATATAGGAATTTCTTGATCTTTACTTTGGCTATGGTTTATGAGTTGTTAAATTCTTAACATTGTGTCATTATTACAGGTCAACCCGTTCCCTCGGTCCGCTACCACAAAAAAAAAAAAAAAAAAAGGTGACCGAGGAGCAGATGAAAATGTGGAGGCGCCGATGGAGGAGGAGAGAGAAAATGTTGAGGCGGCCATAGAGCAGGAGGTGGAAAATGTAGAGGCCACTTCCCCCCAAGATGTTGCAGAGACAGAGGCCACTGAGGAGGAGGCCGGATCTTCCCAGCCACCTGATTCCGCCCCCCCAGCTCCAGAAGAGGAGGAAGAGGTGGTCTACATCCCCCACCAGGAGGGTAAATATGTGCACACATTACTATAATTTGATATACATAACATATTCACAAGCATCTCAAGATCCCCACAACACCCTGCATCTCCGGAGCTGTAATGCACATGTGTAATGAATCTGACAAATAGCAGCCCTTAGTTAACATGGCTGCCTGTTTAGCTGAGTTTCATTTGCACCCCGGTTCACAAACGATTATGCCTGGGAGCAGGGTGTTTGTTGGTCCGTATCAGTAATAGATTGTCCCTCTGCATCAAGTCACGTTTCGCTGAGGCCTACGCTTAATGGCCGGTCGTGAAGTTGATAACGTGTGTTGTTTTTTATTTTTATGTAATGTTACGGTGTAATTTTAGACATTTGTTGTAAGGCCCCTTTATTCCAGGGTCAGGAGGACAGACAGCAGAACAGAGAGCATTAGGTACACAATAAGGCTACTTTCACACTAGCGTTCGGGGCTCCGACCATAAGCGGCGCCATGTCTATTACCCTGTTTCCATGTAACTGCGGCTGCTGTATGTAATGATAATGAATTATTACTTTGAGCCAGACTAAATTGTCCGTACTGTAACCCCATTGGTTGCAATAAAACAAAACACAACTAATTTTATAGAACAATAAAGTTTTATAAAACAATCTTTAAGTAAAAAAAAAAAAAATATTAAGAATATAAATAACAGAAGCCCCAAAAAACAAATGAAAAAAAATATTAAGGCAATTTTTTTTTATTTCTTGGAGCTTTTGGAGCAGTCCAGCCATAGCCTTTTTGTTGGCCTCCTCTACTAGGGTCAGCTCATCCCTCACCCTTTTCAGCAGCTGCGCCCTCAACTTTTTCATCCGGTCGCACTGCTCCCGCTGCACATTTTTGACTTCTTTAATTAAGTTGTTTATTGCTGTAAAAGTAAAGGAAATATACATTTTAAATCTACTTTAAAAGAGTAGAGTAGAGTAAGTTCTAGACTTAACAGCAGCAAATCAATGGATGTCTTATATCTGGACTTCTCCAAAGCATTTGACACTGTACCACATAAAAGGTTAGTATATAAAATGAGAATGCTCGGACTGGGAGAAAATGTCTGTATGTGGGTAAGTAACTGGCTCAGAGATAGAAAACAGAGGGTGGTTATTAACGGTACACACTCAGATTGGGTCACTGTCACTAGTGGGGTACCTCAGGGGTCAGTATTGGGCCCTGTTCTCTTCAATATATTTATTAATGATCTTGTAGAAGGCTTGCACAGCAAAATATCAATTTTCGCAGATGACACTAATCTGTAAAGTAATTAACATTGAATAGGACAGTATACTGTATATATATATATATATATATATATATATATATATATACACTACAGAGGACAGTATAGTACTACAGAGGGATCTAGATAGACTGGAGGCTTGGGCAAATAAGTGGCAGATGAGGTTTAACACTGACAAATGTAAAGTTATGCACATGGGAAGGAATAATGCAAGTCACTCGTACATACTAAATGGTAAAACACTGGGTAACACCGACATGGAAAAGGATCTAGGAATTTTATTAAACAGCAAACTAAGCTGCAAAAACCAGTGTCAGGCAGCTGCTGCCAAGGCCAATAAGATAATGGGTTGCATCAAAAGGGGCATAGATGCCCGTGATGAGAACATAGTCCTACCACTTTACAAATCACTAGTCAGACCACACATGGAGTACTGTGTACAGTTCTGGTCTCCTGTGAACAAGGCAGACATAGCAGAGGGTCCAGAGGAGGGCAAGTAAAGTAATAACTGGAATGGGGCAACTACAGTACCCTGAAAGATTATCAAAATTAGGGTTATTCACTTTAGAAAAAAGACGACTGAGGGGAGATCAAATTACTATGTCTAAATATATCAGGGGTCAGTACAGAGATCTCTCCCATCATCTATTTATCCCCAGGACTGTGACTGTGACGAGGGGACATCCTCTGCGTCTGGAGGAAAGAAGGTTTGTACACAAACATAGAAGAGGATTCTTTACGGTAAGAGCACTGAGACTATGGAACTCTCTGCCTGAGGAGGTGGTGATGGTGAGTACAATAACGGAATTCAAGAGGGGCCTGGATGTATTTCTGGAGTGTAATAATATTACAGGATATAGCTACTAGAGAGGGGTCGTTAATCCAGGGAGTTATTCTGATTGCCTGATTGGAGTTGGGAAATAATTTTTTTATTCCCCTAAAGTGGTTATAATTGGCTTCTACCTCACAGTTTTTTTTTTGCCTTCCTCTGGATCAACCTGCATGTTAACAGGCCGAACTGAATGGACAGATGTTAAGTTAATGCTTTTGATGAACACTATAAAGTAATTAATCTACATGTTTTATATTACTGTTGTGTGTTGTACATTCTTTGTTGACAGTTTTATCGTTTTTTCACCATTTTTTAGATAAATATTAATATGGTTTTGTGCACTTTATTTTTTAGTCTAAGAAAAATTTAATATTTTGGATGCTTGTTACATCCAATATTAAACAGTATGCCTCATTCAGATACTTTACGGAAATCGGTACACCAGTAACATCAGCTAGCTGTAAAAAAAACTTTACGTGGAATTAATTGGGGTCCGGCTTTTTGTGCCCAGACACATATAGTGGCACAGGTCACTCCCATACTCCATCAAGCCTTTTTAATAAAGTTTGGATTAAAAATGCTGTTCTTTTCAAGTGTGGACAGGAGATGTGAAAACTGAACCTGCAGAGAAATGAGGATGGTCTCTGACCAAAGAGTGGTGATATACTAATATTTTTGTTACACTGCTTCGAGTGAACGTAAAGTGTGGGACTTTAGGTTATGCAATATCTGAAGTCTGAATAACAATTAGAGGTTGAACTTGAACGTGTTTATAATTGTTTTCTTGAATCAAATCTGCCTGTGGTGAAGACTAAACTAACACCTGTATGTGTGTGGGGACATTTTTTTTTATTAAAACATCAACAGAATAAATTTACCCTCCTGGTGGGGGGTGGTCACCACCTTGTCTTCTTCCTGATTGTCCTGCCTGCCCCTCTTCCTGCTCCTTATCCTCCATCATCTCCTCATCCACCACCTTCTTCTTGTTAGAGTGCTTAGCGCGCACTTTAGGAAGAGGCACCCCTGTAATGAACAATTTTTTTGAAAAATAACAAGATAAACAAGCAAAGCAAAAAAAAAAAAAAAAAGGTAACGTTACACAAATTAATCTATGGTGGGACCTGGATGGAATAATGATTACCCCTATGTTTGATTTCACATGATTTGGTGTTCGATGAAACTATGAATGAAGTCTTTCAGATGGTTTACAGTTGAGTATGTTAATAGCTAGGATGAGGTAGCGGGGGGTATTGGTTCGCAAGGTACTGTTGCAGGGTTATTGAAATGAGGTGGACCAAGACAACTGTTTTGACATTGGATAAGGGTTTACATCATATATCTGTATCTCGCTGTGAGTGTATGTATATATTGTAAAGGGATAATCAGCTACGTGTCCCAGCATTTATCAAATCCGTGCTGGAGAACATTTAGGCAGAAGAGAAACCCAACTAAATTATATATTGCAAATTTCCAACGTTACCATTGTACCAGAATACCAGTATAGTCTGTCTTCCACACAATTATCATTTTGCTGTAACAGCTGCCTACATTCAATATGCTGACTGTGCTGTTAATAGTGTGCCTGCAAAGCTGTATGGTAGGAAATGTCTAAAGCCCATTAGTACGCCTTAGACCTTTTCAAGGGTATGCGGCCCACAGACAGGGCTCTGAGTGCCGCCTCTAGCACCCGTCCCATCGGTTCGACACCACTGAACTAAGTTATCAGTTGTAAAGGGATAGAAATACTTATTTGCATAACTGAACACATAAATAACAATAGGTGGGTGATAGAAAATTAATGTAAGCATCATACCTGGACAGTTTTTGTCTCTGACCTCTTTGATCAGATCCATGCGATGCCGTTTAAGGTCTGACCATTTTTTTTAGCATTGCATTTTTTGAGTGTATCTTCCCATGCAGGTGCCACAGCCGGCGTGCCTCTCTACACACTATGGCCTGCTTCTCAAGACGGCATTTTAGGTCGTCATACCCCTTCTCCAACATAGTCTACAAGATAACAATGAAAGGATGTAATCCCAAAGTTGTAAAATACAATTATTAGTAATTATAGTCATGTCAACCATCAAAAATATTATGTAATATCAAAACGGTAAAAGAGTAGATATTTATATAGTTCCCTATGCAACGATATGAAAGTAAAAAAAAAAAAAAAAAACATTTATATTCAAGGCAAATATAAGAACTAAACTCCACAGTGGCCGCCCCTTTAAGAGTGACTTTGACAGTGGCCTCCCCTTTAACAGGGACTAGAACTGTGGCCGCCCCTTTAAGAGTGACTTGAATAGTGACCGCCCCTTTAAAAGTGACTAGAACTGTGGCCGCCCCTTTAAGAGTGACTTGAATAGTGACCGCCCCTTTAACAGTGACTAGAACTGTGGCCGCCCCTTTAAGAGTGACTTGAATAGTGACCGCCCCTTTAACAGTGACTTGAACTGTGGCCTCCCCTTTAACAGTGACATACTTTTTTTGGTAGAATTACTTACAGTGATCAAAGCTTCCAGCTCTTCTTGATTGAAATTGCTCTTTGCCATTTTCGAATAAACTTTTTCAAAATCTCTGTCTCTAATCGGTCTCTCTCCACTCCCCTTGCGATCCAAAGACAAAGACAGGCACGCACGGACGCACAAACACGATTATTTAAATGACGTATTATCGCGATAACAAACCAAACATGGTAGACTGTATAAGTTGAAATCACAATTCGATTCATTCAGGTTATAATAATCGAATTGCGATTTCAACTTACTGCTATATTGAATATTCGTTAATTCTAGTCTAATATGGAATATAGCAGTGCTAAGTTGAAATCGCAATTCCGGATCCGGCGTGTACTCCACTTGCCGGAATTACACGCCGGATCCGGAAAAACTCAAGTGTACTGAAAGCATTTGAAGATGCTTCTGAAAATGCTTTCAGTGTTACTATGGCACCCAGGACGCTATTAAAGTCCTGGTTGCCATAGTAGTAGTGGGGAGCGGGGGAGCGGTATACTTACAGTCCGCACGGCTCCAGGGGCGCTCCAGAATGACGTCAGAGCGCCCCATGCGCATGGATGACGTTTCCATGCGATCACGTGATCCATGCGCTTGGGGCGCCCTGATGTCACTCTGGAGCGCCCCAGGAGCCGCACGGATGGTAAGTATGCTGCTCCCCCGCTCCCCACTACACTTTACCATGGCTGCCAGGACTTTAGCGTCCCGGCAGCCATGGTAACCATTGAGAAAAAGCTAAACGTCGGATCCGGCAATGCGCCGAAACGACGTTTAGCTTAAGGCCGGATCCGGATCAATGCCTTTCAATGGGCATTAATTCCGGATCCAGCCTTGCGGCAAGTGTTCAGGATTTTTGGCCGGAGCAAAAAGCGCAGCATGCTGCGGTATTTTCTCCGGCCAAAAAACGTTCCGTTCCGGAACTGAAGACATCCTGATGCATCCTGAACGGATTTCACTCCATTCAGAATGCATTAGGATAAAACTGATCAGGATTCTTCCGGCATAGAGCCCCGACGACGGAACTCTATGCCGGAAGAAAAGAACGCAAGTATTAAAGAGCCCTAATTCAAGTTATAATAATCGAATTGCGATTTGAACTTTTTACGTATATTCTTAATATTGCTCTAACTTCGTCTTTTAGAATATTCATAATATTCTAAAAGAGGAAGTTAGAGCAATATAACGAATATTCTAAAAGACGGAGTTAGAGCAATATTACGAATAGTCTAAAAGACGAAGTTAGAGCAATATTAAAAATATTCGTAAAATGCACATCGATTGTAATTTAGCTAATATACAACTATGGTAATTTTTTTAATAGTGTACATATTTTACAAAACCTAAGTTCATAAGAGGCAAAAAAAGTGATAAAAAAAGGATTATAGCACTATATTAGCTAAATTACAATCTATATGTGTATTTTACGAAAATTCATAATATTGCTCTAACTTCTTCTTTTAGAATATTACGAATATTCTTTGTTCTTAGGAAGCTTTTTAATAGTAAGCAGGAGTTCTTCCGGAGTGAATGGGGAGCTAAGTTTACCTCTTTGGGAGTCATCAAGTCTAGGAAGGGGGATTTGATCTAGGAATTGCTGAATTGAGGGAGGGGGTGATATGGATTCCGTGTCACCGCTTATTTGAGGGATATTATAGAGGGCTTTATAGTATTCATGGAATTGATGGGCTATCTCCTTGGTAGTTAAAACTTGGTCACCTCCGGCCTTGACAATTTTGTGTATATAGTTGTGGGCTCTTCTTTTTTTGATCCTACTCATCATAAATCTAGATGTTTTATCACCATGAGCAAAGAATTTATACTGAGAATGCAAGAAAAGCTTAGCAGGTTGTGCGTTTAGGTAATTTTTTAGTTCCGCTCTCAGTTCGCTAAGTCAGATGAGCTGGGAATCCTGCAGAGACTTTTTATGAAGAGTTTCTAATTTGCGGATTTCTAACATTAGGTAGTCCATATGTGCCTTCCTTTTCTTCTTAAGTATCGTGCCTGCTTTGATGAACTGACCTCGTATGAAGGCTTTGTGGGTGTCCCAGACTACATGGGGGAAGTTTCAGGAAGCGCGTTAAGCGTGAAAAATTCCTCCATGGAGTTCTGAATTGCTAGAATCTGTTCTTTAGATGATAGGAGTTGTTCATTGAGTCTCCAAGTGAAAGACTTCGGAGACAATTGAGGTGTGGAGATGTTAACTAGAATAGGGGAGTGATCGTATAAGTGGATAGAGTCAATCCACGCTTTAGAGCACAGATGGATGTGCTCCCTGGAAATCATAATATGGTCTAGTCTGTGATATGAGCCATGGACCTGGGAGAAAAAGGTATAATCTCTAGATTCTGGATTAAGGGTTCTCCAGACATCAATGAGGTCCTGATTGTGAAATAGTTTTTTAATGGACACTAAAGCCTTATGGGAGAGGGCAGACTTATGGGAGGATGTATCTTTCAAGGTGTCTAGGGTCAGGTTAAAGTCTCCGCCCAATATAGTGATACCTTCTTTAAAGGGCTCTATTATTGGGATGAGACTTTTAAACCATTGCTGTTGATTAGTATTTGGGGCATAGATATTAATAAACGTGTAGATTTGGATCGAAATATAGCCCTTAATTAAAATGTAACGTCCTTCTGGGTCATGTAATTGAGAGCAAAGTTGGAAGGGTACATCACTCCTGATTCCCACGCTAACTCCCCTGGATGCTGAGGAGTTGGAACCACAGTGGAACCATATTTGAATTTGATGTACCCTTCCAACTTTGCTCTCAATTACATGACCCAGAAGGACGTTACATTTTAATTAAGGGCTATATTTCGAACCAAATCTACACGTTTATTAATATCTATGCCCCAAATACTAATCAACAGCAATGGTTTAAAAGTCTCATGCCAATAATAGAGGAGTTGGAACCACAGTGGAACCATATTGGGAATTTTGAATGGGATAGATTTGGATATCGGTCAAATCTAAAATGTGTTTCCTGCAGCAACAGGATTGAGCAGTCCTTTTTTTTAAGTAAGGAGAGGATCTGGCATCTCTTGGAGGGCGCATTGAATCCTTTTACATTATAGGAGACCACGTTTAGGTCCGCCATCTATTTACCTCAAATGTAGGACTGCCAGTTCTATTGATATGTTCTAATGTTCTTAGGAGCCAGGGGTATGGATGTGCCCTCCCGGGTGAAGTTATCAATCTCCCTTCTATCATCCTAAAATGGTATGATATATTAGGAATGTCAGCAAGATCTCTACCTATAAAGACAACCTATATAAACATTAGTAACCGGTAACAACAGTACCACATTTTCTTCTGCTTTACATTTAGCAAAGAGATCATGTGGTGAAGAAATAAAAATAGGGTGGAATAGAGAGAAAATGAGATATAACTATAGGATAGAAGTAGGAGTGTGAAATAATAATCTGGTGGAAAGGTAAAGTAGGGGGGAGAAAACATTTCAGTTTCAGTGCCCTTATATCAAGAGAGTGGTCCGATTAGACCAAGGAGGGGATATAGAGATCAGTAGCAATAAGGAGGAAAATAGGACAAAAGTGAGAATACAGAAGGGGAGATATAGCAGTGGGTGGAGAAAGTCCAGATAATACGAGACCTCATAACTATCTGTATATTGGTGAATTATTATTCTCCCATAGGAAGTCTTCTCGGGGTGGTTTTCTGGTTTCCTCTTCTGTTTCTTTGCTGTTTGGGTGTATGTTGTTTGTCCCAAGCTTCAATAGGAGGGAGAGCAGGTAGTCCGCTTAAATCTTGAACTGGGTCCCAGTCCTGGATATCCAGTGGAGCAATGTTCAGATGTTCATAGACTGAGTCCAGATAAGAAGAAATAGACATCCTGCGGCCATCATAAACAAACGTGAGGCCAAAGGGAAAAGTCCATCTGTACATGGTGTTGTTCCTCCTGAGCCAATCTGTTAATGGCTTAAGGGTTCTTCTCTTCCTCAGTGTAGATTGAGCTAAGTCCTGAAAGACAAGGATCTCATGGCCATCCCACTGCACCGCTTGCATATCTCTGGCTTTATTTAGCACCACTTCTTTTACTGGGAAGCTTAAAAATTTGCAGATGACATCTCTAGGTGGTGCTGGGGGGACAGGCTTGGGTTTCAAGGCTCTGTGAGCTCTTTCTAGCAAAATCTCATGTACTGAATCAGGGCCCAACAGGGAAGAGCATATTTGTACAATAGTGTTAGAGATATCTCCCTGGGCAACCGTTTCAGGTATCCCTCTAAAGCGAAGGTTGTTGCGGCGGCCTCTGTTCTCCTGATCTTCTAAGGAGCTATAGATTGTGTTCAGATTCAATTGTACCGCTTGCAACTTTTGTGCCACTGCCGTTTGATGGTCTAACACGGCTATTTGTGTCTCCTCCAGCACTTCCACTCTGCGGCCTATATGGCGAACATCCTGTTTTATTGCGCCGATATCAGTGCTAATTGGTTCCAGCGCAGATGCCAGCGAAGCAGTCAGAGTGTCTCTGAGGTAAGAACGGGAGATCGAGAGGTTGTCAGAGTCATCCTCACCTCCTTGTGCGCCGAGGAACGCTTCTCCTTGTTTTCTGCTGGCCGCATGTGGAGACGCCGGCGCCATCTTTGCTTCTCTGTTGGCGTAGGTAGCGGCAGCCTTTTTTATGAACTTGGCCGAGTCACGCTGAAATCCAGCTGTAAGGGCACTTTTACAACGGAGCTCTGTCTTCACACGGCCATTCAGCACGGCTGCAGGCTCCGCCCCCGAATATTACGAATATTCTAAAAGACGAAGTTAGAGCAATAGTAAGAATATTCGTAAAATACACATATTAGCCTAGTTATAGTCAATTAGTCATAAGAATGTTGCAATCCGCGATTAATTAAATTGCATTAAATCATGATAATTGGAATAATTACGAATATTCGATTTCGACGAATATAACACGAATATTCAATCGAATATTCGCAAAATATTGCGAAATCGAATATGGCACCTCCCGCTCATCACTAATTTTAATGAGCGTGAGCTTGTAAACATTGGCTGTGGACAGACAGCTGCGCTTGTCTGTGATAACCTTCTCCTGCCGTGCTAAACAAATGTTTAGACAATACACTGGCTGCAGGACAGGCCAGCACCTCCAAGGCGTAAAGGGCAAGCTCAGGCCATGTGTCTAATTTGGAGACCCAGAAGTTGAAGGGGGCAGACCCATCAGTCAGTACGTGTAGGCGTGTGCACACGCACTGCTCCCCCATTTCACACATCCCCGTGACGTCCGCGATCCAAATGGATATTTTCTTTATCAACTTTCATTGTTCTTTTATGCTCCTACCATGGTGGTCAAGGGTAATGGGGAATTAGGGTTCCATACCGGAGAGGGAGCCTGAGAAAGGGATACCACATCCAAGGGAGGTCAATGGCTGAAATCTGATCGGGTGGAAATGTGGGACAAGTTATTAAAGCGGAAGAATAGAATGAAAGGAGGGGGCGCGCAGCAATTACCCACTTCCGACTTGAGGAGGTAGTGATGATAAATAACAATACAGGACTCTTAAGATACCCTGTTATTAGAATGAGTAATACAAAATTACAGGGAATGTCACTGTGGTAGTTTGGATGAGAAAACGTTATACAGGAGAGGCCCTGCTGCCGCTTTGTTGACTCTAGATAACTTCTGCCTGATCGCACATCCCTGTGACGTCCATTATCCAATTGGATATCTTCTCTATCAACTTTTGATGTTCTTTTATGCACCTACCATGGTGATCACGGGCAATGGTAAATCAGGGTTCCATGCCAGAGAGGGAGCCTGAGAAAGGGATACCACATCCAAGGGAGGTCAATGTGGGACAAGTTATTAAATTAAATTCAGTACATGCAATAGGCAAGGGATGTGCGTCAAACCGGCTAGGCCCAGAGCTTCTATGAGATTTTGCCCATTATCGCACACCACCAGGCCAGGCTTGAGGCTCACTGACACAAACCATCGGTCTGTTGTTCCATGCCCGTCCACAGCTCCTGTGCGGTGTGGGGTTTGTCCCCCAAACAGATAAGTTTCAAAACTGCCTGCTGTCGTTTCCCCCTTGCTGTGCTGAAGTTGGTGGTGAAGGTGACCGGATGAGGAGATGGTAGAGGAGGAGGAAGCGGAGTAGGAGGAGGAAGCAACAGGAGGCAAAGAGAAACACCCTACAATCCTCGTGGTGGAAGGACATGTGCCAAACTGCTATCCGCCTCAGGCCCAGCCGCCACTGCATTTATCCAGTGTGCTGGAGATATATAATGTCCCTGACCGTGCTTACTGGTTCACGTATCTATAGTTATGTGGACCTTGCCACAGATGGCATTGTGCAGTGCACACCTGATTTTGTCCCCCACTTGGTCGTGCAGGGAAGGGATGGCTCGCCTGGAAAAGTAGTGGCGGCTGGGCACAGTGTACTGTGGGACAGTCACCACCATCAGATTCTTGTCCGTGTACACCAGATGGAATGACAGCATTTCCAAGGCCAGGAATTAGGAAATGCTGGCTTTCAGGGCCAGGGATTGGGGGTGGGTAGGAGGATACTTCCTATTCTGCTAAAGTGTTTGGTAGATAGATAGCTGAACGCTTCCATGGGACATTGTGGAGATGCTTGGGGACCTAGGTGGTGGCGTTACTGGCACATCCTCTGTTTGCGGGGTGGCAGGTGCCACTGTCACACCAGAGGGGGATGAAGAGGCCAAGACTGCAGCAGAAGAGGAAGCTGGAGGAGCCATAGACCTTTCTTGTTTTTGAGGTGTCTACTCCACTGCAGCTCGTGCTTTACACTTAAATGCCTGGTCATGCAGGTTGTGCTCAGGTTGAGAACGTTTATGCCTTGCTTCAGCCTCTGATTACACAGCATTCAAACCACTCGTGTCTTGTCGTCAGCACATCTGAAGAACTGCCACGCCGGGGAACTCAATGGAGCTGACTTTGGTGTGCTCGGTCCCTTGCTGCGGTGGACAGTAGCAGGTGTACTGTCTAGGGGACGGTCACTCCGCTTTTGCAACCTGCTCCCTCTTTTGCATTGCTGGTGGTAGTATTACCTTGATTCCATGTGGAGTCGAGGACCTCATTGTCCTCCACATCATCTTCCACCCATGTAGAGCAGGGGTATAAAACAGCCAAAAAAGGGGTTAATGTCACCCAACAATGTAGCAGACACATTTTTTTTTTATTATTTCCCTGTCTTCTATAAAGAGCAGGGTATAAAACAGCCAAAAAAGGGGTTAATGTCACCCAGCAATGTAACAGACAATTTTTTTTATTTTATTATTTCCCTCTCTGCTATGTAGAGCAGGAGTATAAAACAGCCAAAAAAGGACCAAGCTCATTTTCACCTTAAGGACCAGGCCATTTATTTTGCAAATCTGACCAGTGTCACTTTATGTGGTGATAACTTTAAAACGCTTTGACCTATCCAGGCCATTCTGAGATAGTTTTTTCGGCACATATTGTACTTCATGACACTGGTAAAATGAAGTAAAAAAAATACATTTTTATTTATAAAAAAAGGTAAATTTACCAAAAATTTGGAAAAAAATGCTAATTTCCAAGTTTCAATTTCTCTACTTCTATAATACATAGTAATACCTACAAAAATAGTTATTATTTAACATTCCCCATATGTCTACTTCATGTTTTGATCATTTTGGGAATGACATTTTATTTTGTGGGGATGTTACAAGGCTTAGAAATTTAGAAGCAAATCTAGACATTTTTAAGAAATTTTCAAAAACCCACTTTTCAAGGACCAGTTCAGGTCTGAAGTCACTTTATGAGGCTTACATAATAGAAACCACCCAAAATTGACCCCATCTAAGAAACTACACCTCTCAAGGTATTCAAAACTGATTTTACAAATGTCGTTAACTCTTTAGGTGTTCCACAAGAGTTATTGGCAAATAGGGATGAAATTTCAATTTTTGGGCAAATTTTCCATTTTTTATTTTTTTTTTTCAGTTACAAAGCAAGGGTTAACAGCCAAACAAAACTCATTATTTATGGCCCTGATTCTGTAGTTTACAGAAACACCCCATATGTGGTTGCAAACTG
Organism: Bufo gargarizans; assembly: GCF_014858855.1. Lineage (NCBI taxonomy): Eukaryota > Metazoa > Chordata > Amphibia > Anura > Bufonidae > Bufo > Bufo gargarizans. The sequence continues at coordinate 121,361,156 of NC_058086.1, read as the reverse complement.
CTGTACGGGCACACGGCAGGGCGCAGAAGGAAAGGAATACCATACGGTTTTTGGAAGGCAGATTTTGCTAGACAGTTTTTTTGGACACCATGTCTCATTAGAAGCCCCCCTGATGCACCCCTGGAGTAGAAACTCCAAAAAAGTGAACCCATTTTAGAAACTACGGGATAGCATGGAAGTTTTGTTGGTACTAGTTTAGGGTACATATGATTTTTGGTTGCTCTATATTACACTTTTTGTGAGGCAAGGTAACAAGAAATAGCTGTTTTGGCACCGTTTTTTTTGTTATTTACAACATTCATCTGACAGGTTAGATCATGTGGTATTTTTATAGAGCAGGTTGTCACGGACACGGCGATACCTAATATGTATACAATTTTTTTTAATTTTTTTATTTATGTAAGTTTTACACAATGATTTCATTTTTGAAACAAAAAAAAACATGTTTTAGTGTTTCCATAGTCTAAGAGCCATATTTTTTTCAGTTTTTGGGCGATTATCTTGGGTAGGGTATGATTTCTGCGGGATGAGATGATGATGACAGTTTGATTGGCGCTATTTTGGGATGCATATGACTTTTTGATCGCTTGCTATTACACTTTTTGTGATGTAAGGTGACAAAAAATTGTTTATTTAGCACAGATTTTATTTTTTATTTTTTACGGTGTTCATCTGAGGGGTTAGGTCATGTGATATTGTTATAGAGCTGGTCGATATGGACGTGGTGATACCTAATATGTATACTTTTTTATTTATATAAGTTTTACACAATAACAGCTTTTTTAAAACATTGTCATTTGGGCCATTGTCTCATGTAGGGGCTCATTTTTTGCGGGATGAGGTAACTGTTTGATTGGTACTATTTTGGCGTACATGTGACTTTTTTGATCACTTTTATTACCTTTTTTGGGACATAAGTTGGGCAAAATTTCAATTTCCTGATAGTTTTTTTTTTTGTTTTGTTTTTATGGCGTTCACCGTGCGGGGAAAGTAACATGACTGTTTTATAGATCAGGTCATTACGGATGCGATACCTAATATGTGTAGTGTGTTTATTTACCGTATTTGATTTTTTTATTCAGTGATAAATGTGATTTTTTTTTTTACTTTTTTCACTTTTTTTTTACTTTTTTTTTACCCAGACCCACTTGGTTCTTGAAGATCCAGTGGGTCTGATATCTGTATAATACAGTACAGTACACTATATAGTGTTTTGTACTGTATTTTACTTACACTTTGTCTGAATAGATCTATGCCCTTAGCATAGATCTGTTCAGCACCATGGATAGCAGGATGTCTGAGAAGGCGTCCTGTTTCCATGGGAACCTTCCCCGTCTGCCACAACTGAGCAGACGGGGAAGGGGAAGGAGGGGAGCTCCCTCCCTCTGTCACCCCATCCATCTGGGGGCTGCAAAGGCACAGCAGCCCCCCGATGGCAGAAGGAGGGAGCTCCCTGACTTAACCCTTTTCATACAGCTGTCCGTACGGACTGCTGTATGGAAATGGTGAAACGGCTGACATCGCAGCGATGTCAGCCGTTTATACCAGAGTGTCAGCAATGTGCTGACACTCTGGTATAAACCACTGACCACCAATGAAAATTCAAGAGGAGGCGGGCGGGGGATCGCGATCCCGCCTGCCGTACCGCCCTCCTCCTGCAACTCCCGCAACGCCCACAACAAAACAGATGGATTTACTGATTATATTTCACTATCAGATTTGAAGCACAGGCTGCAAAGGTACTTTCTTGCATTAAAAAAAAAAAAAAAAAAAGATTTTTTCACCCACAGTGAAACAGATGGATTTACTGATTATATTTCACTACCAGATTTGCAGCACAGGCCGCAAAGTTACTTTATGGGAAAAGAAAGATGATTTTTTTTCACCAACAGTGAAACAGATGAATTTACTGATAATATTATTATTATTATTATTTAATATTAAAGCGTGGTTCATTCCATAGCGCTGTACATATGAGAAGAGATATACATAATACAGACAATTGCACTAATCATAAACAAGATGAGTTACAAACTGGTACAGAAGGAGAGAGGCCCCTCCCCATAAGGGCTTATAATCTACATGGTATGGGAGAAGGACACAGTAGGTGCGGGTGAAGTTGGTCATGACGGTATAGAGGCAGCAGGGTCACTGGTTGGAGGCTTGTCTGAAGAGGTGGGTTTTCAGGTTTCTTTAGAAGGATTTCACTGTAGGTAAGAGTCTGATATGTTGGGGTAGCGAGTTCCAGAGTATGGGAGATGCGCGGGAGAAATTTTGTAGGCGATTGTGGGAAGAGGTGATAAGAGGAGAGGAGAGAAGGAGGTCTTGTGAGGATCTGAGAGTGCGTGTGGGGGTGTATTTGGAAAGTAGCTCAGAGATGTAGGGAGGGGACAGGTTATGGACAGCCTTGTATGTATTTGTTAGTACTTTGAAGTGAATTTGCTGGGCAATGGGGAGCCAGTGAAGGGATTGGCAGAGGAGAGAGGCAGAGGAGTAATAGGGTGATAGGTGAATTAGTCGGGCAGCAGAGTTGAGGATAGATTGGGGGGGTGCGAGAGTGCTAAGTGGAAGGCTACAGAGGAGTGTGTTGCAGTAGTCTAGGCGGGAGATGATGAGGGCATATACAAGCATTTTTGCAAATTCAAAGTGAAGGAAAGCGTGGATGCGGGAGATGTTTTTGAATTGGAGGCGGCAGGTGGTGGAAAGGGTTTGGATGTGCTGTCGGAAGGAAAGGACAGAATCCAAGGTCACTCCAAGGCAGCAAACTTGGTTGACCGGGGATAGTGTGCAGCCATTGATTTTGATAGATGGGTCTGTTGTGGGGATTGAGCAAGATGGGGGAAAGATGATGAATTCTGTTTTATCCATGTTATGTTTTAGAAAGCGAAAGGCAAATAAGGATGATATAGAAGATAGACATTGTGGGATTCTTGACAGTAAGGTGGTGATGTCTGGACCAGAGAGGTAGATTTGTGTGTCATCAGCATAAGAGTGATACTGAAAGCCATGGGACTCTATGAGCTGTCCCAGGCCAAAAGTGTAAATAGAGAAGAGCAGGGGTCCAGGGACAGAGCCTTGCGGGACACCAACAAAGAGGGAATGAGAGGAAGAGGTGGTGCGGGAGTGGGAGACACAAAATGTCCATTCTGTGAGGGATGATGTAACCAGGAGCGGGCCAGGTCAGTGATGCCAAGAGATGAGAGAGTTTGCAACAGAAGGGAGTGGTCAACAGTGTCGAAGGCAGAGGACAAGTCAAGGAGAAGGAGGACAGATTATTGTTTCTTGGTTTTGGCTGTTAGTAGGTCATTGGTTACTTTGGTAAGGGCAGTCTCAGTCAAGTGGTGGGGTCGGAAGTAGGCGGTCAAAGATGGAGCAGGAGGAGAGGTGAGAGGACAGTTCTGAATGGACATGTTGTTCAAGTAGCTTTGACGCATACGGAAGAAGTGATATGGGGCGATAACTGGACAAAGCAGATGGGTCAAGTGAAGGCTTTTTGAGTATAGGTGTAATGGTAGCATGTTTAAAGCATAGGGGAAGATACCAGAGGTTAGTGATAGGTTGAAGAGATTAGTAAGGGCTGGGATAAATACTGTGGTGAGGTTAGGGATGAGGTGGGATGGAATTGGGTCAAGTGTACAGGTGGTCAGATGAGATCTGGAGAGTAGAGTGGAGAGTTTTTCTTGTGTAATGGTGGAGAAGCGGGTTTTGGGAGAAGAGGACCAAGCAGTTGTGTAGAGGGTCCGTGGGGACTGCAAATCTGATATTTCACTATCAGATTTGCAGTGCAGTCCGCAAAGGTACTTTATGGAAAAAAAATAAGATTTTTTTCACCCACAAATGAAACAGATGGATTTAACAGATTTTTTTTCACTATCACAAATGCAGTGCAGGCTACAAAGGTACTTTATGCCCCCCCCCCCCCCCCCCAAAAAAAAAAAGAAAAAGTTTTTTTTTTTAACCCACAATGTCCCAGTTGTATTCACTGATTACATTTCACTATCAGATTCAAAGGTATTTTCTGGCAAAAAAAAATATGATTTTTTTTCACCCACAGTGAACCAGATGGATTTACTGATTATATTTCACTTTCAGATTTGCAGTGCAAGCCGCAAAGGTACTTTATGGGGAAAAAAATAATTTAAATGATTGTCCCTGGCACATATGCAGTGGCTGCTGACGCCCACCTAACTGACAGACTGACATATTTTTTTGTGTCACTGGGCTCAGGGCAGGGTACAAAAATGTTACATTGCACCCACACAAAAAAAAAAATCGGTAGATTCTTTCCTATTCTCTCCCTCACAGCATCAGCATCCTATACCTACACTTGTGACGTGTGGCGCTACATGACTTCAGCTTATATAGAGGCTGGGTCACATGCTGCATTGGCCAATCACAGCCATACAATTAGTAGGCATGGCTGTGATGGCTCTTAAGGGCACACTAGTTAAACGCTTGTTGATTGGCTGCCCTGCAGCCTTTCAAAAAGTGCCATTAAATTGCAGAACACTGAGCTCGGACTCGAAACCCGATCTGTTGTGAAAATGTTCAGGTCCGGGTACAAAAAACCCAAAAGTTTGGTACAAACCCGAACTTTATAGTTCGGGTTCGTTCAACCCTAGTGACAAACATTATTGGAACAAATAATTTCTCCTGGTGTGATATACAGGTGAAACTCGAAAAAGTTGCATATTGTGCAAAGTTAATTTATTTCAGTAATGCAACTTAACCCCTTAAGGACTTAGGACGTACCGGTACGCCATGTTTGCCGAGTCTTTAAGGACTCAGGATGTACCAGTACGTTCTAACTTTAAAAGTACAATGCGTCACGGCGGGGGTTAATAGGAACAGGATGCCCGCTGAAATCATTTATCGGGCATCCTGTCACAATGCCGAGGGGGATCATGTGACCCCCCCTGTAGTCATCGAGCATCCTGTCACAATGCCGAGGGGGATCATGTGACCCCCCTGCGGTTTGTGGATTTTACCTGCGGTTGCGGCGGCGGCAGGTGGTCCCATCGGGTCCCCATGCAGCTGTAGGGGGGGACCCAATGGCATGGAAGGCAGCGTGATGCCTAAGGAAGGCATCACGCTGCCTTTCCGGTAACGAGCCTATGATATCCAGCCCCCTAGATCTCACAGGCCGGAAGCTTTATGAGTAATACACACAGTATTACTCATACAGCCAATGCATTCCAACACAGAATTATTGGAACGCATTGTAAAGGATTAGACCCCAAAAGTTCAAGTCCCAAAATGGGACAAAAAAAAGTAAAACAAAAAGTTGAAAAAATAAAGTTTTCCCCCCAAAAATTAAAAGTTTCAAGTAAAAATAAACAAAAACATAATTTTCCCAAAATGAAAGTAAAAAAAAAAATTGGTAAAAAATAGGGGAAAAAAAGTATACATATTAGGTATCGCCGTGTCCATATCAACCGGCTCTATAAGCATATCACATGACCTAAACACTCAGCTGAACACCGTAAAAAATAAAAAATAAAAACTGTGCTAAATAAACTATTTTTTGTCACCTTACATCACAAATACACCAGCAAGCGTTCAAAAAGGCGTTTGCCCACCAAAATAGTACCAATCTAACCGTCACATCATCCCTCAAAAAATGAGCCTCTACCTGAGACAATCGCCCAAAAAAAAAAAAAAAACTATGGCTCAGAATATGGAAACACTAAAGCATCATTTTATTTTGTATTAAAAAAGCTGTTATTGTGCAAAACTTACATAAATTAAATAAATGTAAACATATTTGGTATTGCCGCATTCGTATCGACCAGCTCTATAAAAAGATCACATGACCTAACCCCTCAGATGAACATCGTAAAAAATAAAAAAATAAAGCCTGTGCTAAATAAACCATTTTTTGTCAGCTTACATTGCAAAAAGTGTAATAGCAAGTGATCAAAAAGTCATATAAACCCCAAAATAGTGCCAATCAAACAGTCATCTCATCCCGCAAAAAATGACACCATACCTAAGATAATCGCCCAAAAACTGAAAAAAACTATGGCTCTCAGACTATGGAAACACTAAAACGTGATTATTATTTTTTTGCTTCAAAAAAGAAATCATTGTGTAAAACTTAAATTAAAAAAAGTATACAAATTAGGCATCCGTGACAACTTGGTCTTTAAAAATATCACTTGATCTAACCTGTCAGATGAATGTTGTAAATAATAAAAAATAAAAACCGTGCCAAAACAGCTATTTCTTGTTATCTTGCCTCACAAAAAGTGTAATATAGAGCAAAAAAAAATCATATGTACCCTAAACTAGTACCAACAATACTGCCACGGTATCCTGTAGTTTCTAAAATGGGGCCACTTTTGGGGAGTTTCTACACTCGGGGTACATCAGGGGGTCTTCAAATGGGACATGGTGTCAAAAAAACAATCCAGCAAAATCTGCCTTCCAAAAAATGTATAGAATTATTTTCTTTCTGCGCCCTGCCATGTGCCCGTACAGCTGTTTACGACCACATATGGGGTGTTTTGTAAACTACAGAATCAGGGCCATAAATATTGAGTTTTGTTTGGCTGTTAACCCTTGCTTTGTTACTGGAATTTTTTTTATTAAAATGTAAAATTTGGCAAAAAATTGAAATTCAGAAATTTCATCTCCATTTGCCAATAACTCTTGTGGAACACCTAAAGGGTTAACGACGTTTGTAAAAATCAGTTTTGAATACCTTGAGGGGTGTAGTTTCTTAGATGGGGTCACTTTTATGGAGTTTCTACTCTAGGGGCACATCAGGGGGGCTTTAAATGGGACATGGTGTCAAACAAAAACCAGTCCAGCAAAATCTGCCTTCCAAAAAACGTATGACATTCCTTTCCTTCTGCGCCCTGCTGTGTGCCCATACAGCGGTTTACAACCACATATGGGGTGTTTCTGTAAACTACAGAATCAGGGCCATAAATATTGAGTTTGGTTTGGCTGTTAACCTTTGCTTTGCAACTGTAAAAAATTATTAAAAATCTGCCAAAAAGTGAAATTTTGAAATTGTATCTCTATTTTCCATTAATTCTTGTGGAAAACCTAAAGGGTTAACAAAGTTTGTAAAATCAGATTTGAATACCTTGAGTGGTTGTAGTTAATAGAAGCCACCTAAAAATGACCCCATTCTATAATGTAAGTCTCGCAAAGTGACTTCAGACCTGGTCCCTAAAAATTGGATTTTTGAACATTTCTGAAAAATTTCAAGATTTGCTTCTAAATTTCTAAGCCTTGTAACATCCCCAAAAAATATCATTCCCAAAATGATCCAAACATGAAGTAGACATATAGGGAATGTAAAGTAATAACAATTTTTGGAGGTATTACTATGTATTATAGAAGTAGAGAAATTGAAACTTGGAAATTTGCAATTTAATTTTTTTTTGTAAATTTGGTATTTTTTAGAAATAAAAAAAAAAAATTTGACTTCATTTTACCAGTGTCATGAAGTACAATATGTGACGAAAAAACTATCTCAGAATGGCCTGGATAAGTCAAAGTGTTTCAATTTAAAGTTATCAGCACTTAAAGTGACACTGGTCAGATTTGCAAAAAGGTCCTTAAGGTGAAACCGGGCTGAGTCCCTAAGGGGTTAAAAGGTGAAACTAATATATGAGATTGACTCATTACATGCAAAGCGAGATATTTCAAGACTTTATTTTTTTAAATTTGGATGATTATGTCTTACAGTTTATGAAACCCCAAAGTCACAATTTTGAGGTACCTTTTGCTCAGGGGGTATGGATTAATTAGCGGACTAGAGTGAAACACTTTGAGCCTAGAATATTGAACCTTTTCACAAAATTCAAATTTTAAGCTACATTAATGCAATTCCTTTTAATTTGTATTACTGAAATACTAAATGCACCTGTACCAGTTGGCCTCCTAAGAAAGTTATTGAAGCAGGGGTGTTATATACAAATAATATACTTTCTATATAGTGCATTTAGGTAGTGCAGCATTTTTTTGTGGCTTTGCTGCATTACTGCAGCTACACAGAGTGACAAACGCTATTGGAACAAATAATTTCTACTTGTGTGATATACCAGTTGCCCCCCCCCCAAAAAAAAGTGATTGAAGCAGGGTGTTATATACCAATAATATGCTTTCTATATATTGCATTTGGGTAGTGCAGCATTTGTTAGCGGTTTTTCTACGTTACCGCAGCTACACAGAGTGACACACGCTATTGGAACAAATAATTTCAACTGGTGTGATATAGCAATTGCCTCCCCAAAAAACTGATTGAGTAAGATATACCTTCTTCCACAAATTCTGCTCTTCTATAGGGACTATTGTCACAGGGTCATATTGAAAATGACAGGCAGAGGAAGAGGCAGGCCATACCGCAGGGGTGGTAGGGGTCGGGCAGTTGCACCAGGCCGGAGCCTAAGTGGGAAGTTGCAGAAGGTGTGTGCTATTACGTCAAAAGACGCACCAGACTTGGTTGAGTAGCTCGCTCAGCCTTTCGCTTCTGCACCCTCCTCATCCTCTCTATCTGCACCCTCTTCACTCTCTAATGTGTGCATTCCCAAAGAAACCACCACCATATCCCCTCTGCTCTAGTCAGAGGAATTTTGTTTCCCATCCATTCCAAGACCTTACAGTTGTGCAACCATTCTTGGCATCGGATCAGGAAGAGGAGGTATCAATGGTCGCCACCCAGCACTCTGAAAACAGTTCCCAGATCAGCCCAAGGAGGGTGGTCCCCGCTGTTACTGCCTAATGTCAGTGGTGGTGAAGGTGACGATGATGACGTGTTGATGGACGTTACGTGGTTGCCCACACTAGAGGAACAGGAGGGGAGTTTAGATGGAGAGACGGAGCAGCAGATTGGGAGGAGACGCAGGCAGAACTTACAGTGCACAGGAGGCAAAAATATGACTGCTTATGTATCTGGGACTAGCCAACCAACTTGCGCGGTCACATCTGGTGCTCCCAGGACGCCGGCACATTTCTCCACAGTGTGGGCTTTTTTTTAATGTGTCCTCTGCTGACAATAGTGTTGTCATGGTCACTCCCAGGCTAGGTGTTAGAAGTAGGGTTGAGCGAACCCAAACTGTAAAGTTCGGGTTCGTACCAAACTTTAGGATTTTTGGACCCTGGACCCAAAAAAGTTTGGGTTTGGTGCTTTTTTGGCGCTTTTTGAAAGGCTGCACAGCAGCCAATCAACAAGCATCATACTACTTGCCCCAAGAGGCCATCACAGCCATGCCTACTAATGGCATGGCTGTGATTGGCCAGAGCAGCATGTGACCCAGGCTCTATATAAGCTTGAGTCACGTAGCGCTGCTGTTACAAGTGTAGGGAGAGGATGCTGCTGGACTTGTGATTTCAGGGAGAGAATAGTAGAGAATCTAACTCATCGATCAAACTAGAAATAGTGGTGTGGGTGCAGGACACAATCGCTTTTCCCTGTCCTAAGGCCATTGACCAAAAAAAGAAAAAAACTTTTATAATTCTGTTAGGTGGGTGGCGGAGGCAGCCATTTTATGCATGCTCAGTGCACCAGCACTGCATCTGAGCTTTTGGGACATTGCAAATCACCATTTTTGGGGGGCAAACTACAACATCTGGATTAGTCAGTGTGCAATTTAAGGTATAAATACACCCAAAAAACAGTATTTTCCAGATCTGCAAGTGTTACATACAAGTTTAACATACAGCTTTCATATTCTGTTAGCAAAAAAAAACTTTTTGGGGAATCTACAACATCTGTATTAGTCAGTGTGCAATTTAAGCTAGAAATACACCCATCATTTTATGGGGTTTAAAAAATACACTTTTTTTTCAAAAACAGTATTTTCCAGATCTGCAAGTATTAAATTCAAGTTTAATATATACAGCTTTCATATTCTGTTATGTTAGCAAAAAAATACTTTTTGGGTAATATGCAACATCTGTATTAGTCAGTGTGCAATGTAAGGCTACTTTCACACTTGCGTTTGATCGGATCCGTTCTGAACGGATCCGATCATATTAATGCAGACGGAGGCTCCGTTCAGTACGGATCCGTCTGCATTAATAACTTAGAAAAATTTCTAAGTGCGAAAGTAGCCTGAGCGGATCCGTTCAGACTTTCAATGTAAAGTCAATGGGGGACGGATCCGCTTGAAGATTGAGCCATATGGTGTCATCTTCAAGCGGATCCGTTCCCATGGACTTACATTGTAAGTCTGGACGGATCCGCACGCCTCCGCACGGCCAGGCGGACAGCTGAACGCTGCAAGCAGCGTTCAGCTGTCCGCCTGGCCGTGCGGAGGCGAGCGGAGCGGAGGCTGAACACCGCCAGACTGATGCAGTCTGAGCGGATCCGCATCCATTCAGACTGCATCAGGGCTGGACGGAAGCGTTCTGCTCCGCTCGTGAGCTCCTTCAAACGGAGCTCACGAGCGGACAGCAGAACGCTAGTGTGAAAGTAGCCTAAGGTAGAAATACATCCATCATTTTATGGGGTTTGAAAAACACACTTTAAAAAAAAAAAAAAGTCTTTTCCAGATCTGCAAGTGTTAAATTCAAGTTTAATATATACAGCTTTCATATTCTGTTACAAAAAAAAATAAAAATTTGGCAATCTACAACATCTTGATTAGTCAGTGTATAATTTAAGCTAGAAATACACCCATCATTTTCTGGGGTTTGAAAAACACCCTTTTTTGACAAAAAATACTATTTTCAGGTCGCAGAATTAGCACGTGTGAAATTACAAGCTTATATACTGCTGTCAAATTCAGTTGTAAATAAACACTCATTTAGGCACAAAAAATTTAGTTGGCGGCCTTTGATGCAGATGTTATTATGAGATACACCCTTAATACATTTGGGTTACATTCAGAGATTTTAAATACCGCCATTTAGTGCAGCAATATTGAATTCAGGCCTACAATGGTTCAGCCCTGTAAGATACCCCCTCTTCATACAGGGGTTTGAATCAGGCATTTGAAATATAGCCATTTGAAAAACAGCCATTTTGTGCAAAGATATATTTACTTCAGGCCTACACTGGTTCAGACCGTTTGAGATACCCCCCTACATACAGGTGTTTGAATCAGGCATTTGAAATGCATCAATTTAAAATACAGCCATTTTGGGCAAAGAAATATTTTCTTCAGGCCTACAGTGGTTCATAACATGTGAGATACCCCCCTACATACAGGGGTTTGAATCAGGCATTTGAAATACAGCCATTTATAAAACAGCCATTTTGTGCAAAAATATGTTTACTTCAGGCCTACAGTGGTTCAGGCCCTGTGAGATACCCACTCTACATACAGGGGTTTGAATCAGGCATTTGAAATACAGCCATTTAAAATACAGCCATTTGAGGCAAATAAATATTTACTTCAGGCCTACAGTGGTTCAGGACCTGTGAGATACCCTCTCTATATACAGGGGTTTGAATCAGGCATTTGAAATACAGCCATTTTGTGCAAAGATATTTTTCCTTCTGGCCTACACTGGTTCAGACCGTGTGAGATACCCCCTACATACAGGGGTTTGAATCAGGCATTTTAAATACATCAATTTAAAATTCAGCCATTTTTGGAAAATAAATATTTACTCCAGGCCTACACTGGTTCAGACAATGAGAGATACCCCTCTACATACAGGGGTTTGAATCAGGCATTAGAAATACAACCATTTGAAATACAGCTATTTTGTGCAAATATATATTTACTTCAGGCCTACAGTGGTTTAGGCCCTGTGAGATACCCCCTCTACATACAAGGGTTTGAATCAGGCATTTGAAATACAGCCATTTAAAATGCAGCCATTTTTGGCAAATAAATATTTACTTCAGGTATACAGTGGTTCAGACTGTGTGAGAGATCCTCTCTACATACAGGGGTTTGAATCAGGCATTTGAAAAATACAACCATTTGAAATACAGCCATTTTGGGCAAAGAAAAATGTAATTTAGGCCTACACTGGTTCAGACCGCGTGAGATACACCCTTTACATACTGTCGTTCTATTCTACTATTAGTTTAACACCCATTTAGGGCAAGATCATAAATTTGAAAAATATGAGGAGAATGTCAAATAAGGGACGTGGCCCAGGTCGTGGTGCTGCTGGTTGAGCTCCTGTTGCAGGAAGAGGACGTGGTCGATCTGTGCCAGTTACATGCACAAGTGAAACCCCTTCTTCAGGTGCGAGTAGGCAACAAAACCTGCAGCGGTATTTGGTCGGGCCTAATGCTGCCCTACGAATGGTGAGGCCTGAACAAGTACAGGCAATAGTAGATTGGGTGGCTGACAGTGAATCCAGTTCCTTCACATTGTCTCCCACCCAGTCTCCTACTGAAAGACCATAGTTGGCTCATGTCCATCAGTCTTTCACCTCACCCCCTTGCAAATCAGCCAAGCAGTCTGAGCCCCAAGTCATGCAGCAGTCTCTTCTGCTTTTCGATGACTCTGTTTCCCAGGGCCATCCACCTAACCCTGCCCCAGAAGCGGAGGAGATTGTGTGCACCGATGCCCAACCACTTATTTTTCAAGATGAGTACATGGGAGGACCATCGCAGCACATCTCGGATGATGACAAAACACAGGTGCCAACTGCTGGGTCTTTCGAAAGTGTGCAGACCGACAAGGAAGTCTGGGGTGAAGACTGGGTGGAAGATGATGTGGAGGACGATAAGGTCCTCGACCCCACATGGAATCAAGGTCATGCGAGTGACCGATGTAGTTCGGAGAAGAAGGCGGTGGTCGCACAGAGCCACCAGCACAGTAGAAGAGGGAGCAGGGTGCAAAAGTGGAGCGGCCGTCATCTAGACAGTATGCCTCATAATGCCCATCGCAGCAAGGGACCGAGCACACCAAAGCCAGCTCCAAGGAGTTTCCTGGCATAGCAGTTCTTCAGACAATATGCTGACCACAATACACGAGTGGTTTGCACCATGTGCAAGCAGAGCCTGAAGCGAGGCATAAACGTTCTCAACCTGAGCACAACCTGCATGACCAGGCATTTAAATGCAAAGCACAAGCTGGAATGGAGTAGACACCTCAAAAACTAAAAAAGGTCTCTGGCTCCTCCTGCTTCCTCTTCTGCTGCAGTTGCGGCCTCTTCATCCACCTGTGGAGTGACAGTGCCACCTGGCACCCCACAAATAGAGGATCTGCCAGCAACACCAACACCTGGGTCACCAAGCATCTCCACAATGTCCCACAGAAGCGTTTAGCTCTCCATATCCCAAACGCTGGTGAGGAAGAGGAAGTACCCCCCTACCCACCTGCGATCCCTAGCCCTGAATGCCAGCATTTCTAAATTACTTGCCTTTGAAATGCTGTCATTCCGTCTGGTGGAGACGGATAGTTTTAAAGGCCTTATGGCGGTGGCTGTCCCACAGTACGTTGTGCCCAGCCGCCACTATTTTTCAAGGCGAGCCATCCCTTCCCTTCACAACCAAGTAGGGGACAAAATCAGGTGTGCACTGCGCAACGCCATCTGTGGCAAGGTGCAACTGACTACGGATACGTGGACCAGTAAGCACGGTCATGGCCGTTATAAAGGCAGGTCCATAAATTTTGGGACATCAACAACATTCTAACATTTTTGGCTCTATACACCACCATAATGGATTTGAAATGAAATAAACAAGATGTGCTTTAACTGCAGACGGTCAGCTTTAATTTGAGGGTATTAACATCCGAATCAGATGAACGGTGTAGGAATTACAACAGTTTGCATATGTGCCTCCCACTTGTTAAGGAACCAAAAGTAATAGGACAGAATAATAATCAAACTTTCACTTTTTAATACTTGGCTGCAAATCCTTTGCAGTCAATTACAGCCTGAAGTCTGGAACACATAGACCTCACCAGATTCTGGGTTTTATCCCTGGTGATTCTCTGCCAGGCCTCTACTGCAACTGTCTTCACTTCCTGCTTGTTCTTGAGGCATTTTCCCTTCAGCTTTGTCTTCAGCAAGTGAATTGCATGCTCAATCAGATTCAGTTCAGGTGATTGACTCGACCATTGCATAACATTTCACTTCTTTTCTTTAAAAAAAACTCTTTGGTTGCTTTTGCAGTATGCTTTGGGTCATTGTCCATCTGCACTGTGAAGCACCGTCCAATGAGTTCTGAAGCATTTGGCTGAATATGAGCAGATAATATTGCCCAAAACACTTCAGAATTCATCCTGTTGCTTTTGTCAGCATTCACATCATCAATAAATACAAGAGAACCAGTTCCATTGACACTGCCATGACACTACCATCACCATGCTTCACTGATGAGGTTGTATGCTTAGGATCATGAGCAGTTCCTTTCCTTCTCCATACTCTTCTCTTCCCATCACTCTGGTACAAGTTGATCTTGGTCTCATCTGTCCATAGGATGTTGTTACAGAACTGTGAAGGTTTTTTGTTGTCGTGGGCAAATTTTTAATCTGGCATTTCTGTTTTTGAGGCTCACCAAGGGTTTACATCTTGTGGTGAACCCTCTGTATTCACTCTGGGGAAGTATTCTCTTGATTGTTGACTGTCAACTGTTGCGAAGGGTGTTTTCTTCACCAGGGAAAGAATTATTCGGTCATCCACCACATTCGTTTTCTGTGGTCTTCCGGGTCTTTTGGTGTTGCTTTTTAAGAATATTCCAAACAGTTGTTTTGGTCACGCCTAATGTTTTTGCTATCTCTCTGATGGGTTTGTTTTGTTTTTTCAGCCTATGAATAGTTTGCTTCACTGATAGTGACAGCTCTTTGGATCTCAACAGCGACAGATTACAAATCCACACTTGAAATGAACTCTGAACTTTTTATCTGCTTATTGTAATTGGGATAATGAGGGAATAACACACACCTGGCCATGGAACAGCTGAGAAGCCAATTGTCCCATTACTTTTGGTTCATTAACAAGTGGGAGGCACATATGCAAACTGTTGTAATTTCTACACCGTTCACCTGATTTGCATGTAAATAACCTCAAATTAAAGCTGACAGTCTGCAGTTAAAACACATCTTATTTGTCTCATTTCAAATCCATTGTGGCGGTGTATAGAGCCAAAAATGTTAAAATTGTGTCAATGTCCCAATATTTATGAACCTGGCTGTATCTCCATAACAGCACACTGGGTAAATACAGTGGCGGCTGGGCCTGAGGCGGATAGCAGTTTAGCGCATATCCTTCCACCACCGAGGATTGCAGGGCGCTTCAGTTTGCCTCCTGTTGCTTCCTCCTCCTACTCTGCTTCCTCATCCTCTACCAGCTCCTCATCCGGTCAGCATAACACCTTCACCACCAACTTCAGCACAGCCAGGGGTAAACAACAGCAGGCAGTTTTAAAACTTATCTGTTGGGGGGACAAACCCCACACCGCGCAGGAGCTATGGACGTGCCTTTAACTACAGACCGATGAGTGGTTTGTGCCAGTCAGCCTCAAGCCCGGCCTGGTGGTGTGCGTAGGGGCATAGCTAAAGGCTCATGGGCACTGGTGCAAGAGTTCAGCTTGGGCCCCCCTTCCCTCAAACCTTTGTGCCGCATGAAGCAAAAATTTAAACTGCACCCCACTCTCCTCCATACCAAATTCTTAACCTAACCCCTTCTGTCCAGCCAGAGGTGTAACTTGCATTCACTTTCTATAATACCAGTGTCATCTTATGTGGCACAAGGGTCTTTGGGCCACTCGGGCTCCTGGGGCCAGTAGCGACTGCTACCTCTGCACCCCCTATAGCTACGCCCCTGGGTGTGTGATAATGGGCAAAATCTCGTAGCAGCTCTGGTACTAGCCGGTTTGACGCACATCCCTTGCCTGGTGCATGTGCTGAATTTGGTGGTGCAGAGATTCCTTAAAAATTACCTCGACATGTCAGAGCTGCTGCATAAAGTGTGGGCCATCTGTGCGCGCTTTTGTCGTTCTCACCCTGCTGCTGCTCGCCTGTCAGCACTGCAGCGTAACTTCGGCCTTCCTGCTCACCGCCTCATATGCGATGTGCCCACAAGGTGGAACTCCACCTTGCACATGCTAGCCAGACTGTTCTAGCAGCAGCAGTTTCAGCTGCAGCAAGCACGGGTGAGCCGCTCGGCGGAACAGCACCACTTCACCACCAATGACTGGGCCTCCATGCGAGACCTGTGTTCCTTGTTGCGCTGTTTTGAGTATTCCACCAACATGGCCAGTGCTGATGATTCCATTCTCAGCGTTACTATCCCAATTCTATGCCTCCTTGAAAAAACGCTCCTGGCGATTATAAAAGAGGATGTGGCACAGGAGGAGGAGGAGGAGGAAGAGGGATTATTTTGTAGGGTTTCCGGCCAGTCATTCCCAAGTGGTTCCGAGGGTGGGTTCCTGCACCCACAAACCCAAGGTACACAATTGTCCAGCCAGGGCACAGTTCTGGAGGATGAGGAGGTGGAGGATGAGGAGGAGATGGAGGAGGAGGAACGATGCTCACAGCAGGGTGGCACCCAGACCAGCTCATGGCCATCACTGGTGCGTGGATAGGGGGATACAGAGGACACAGACGATACACCTCCCACAGAGGACAGCTTTTCGTTGCCTCTGGGCAGCGTGGCACACATGAGCGATTACATGCTGCAGTGTCTCCACAACAACCGCCGAGTTGCTCACATTCTAACTTATGCTGATTACTGGGTGGCCACGCTGCTGGATCCTCTACGAGGACAACTTACCATCCTTAATTCCGTCACTGGAGCATGATCGTAAGAAGTGTGAGTACCAGCGCACTCTGGTCGACACGCTGCTGGTGGCATTACCACCTGACATCTGGGGCACAGTGGAAGCACAAGGCGACGGCAGAGGACGAGGAAGAGGTCGCCAACACAGCTGGGGCACCGCCAGCACCTCAGAAGCAGGGTTAGCATGGCCGAAATGTGGAAATGCTTTGTCAGCACACCACAACAACCAGCACCTCCAGCTGATATGGAACGTCTTAGCAGGAGGCAGCATTTCACCAACATGGTGGAGCAGTATGTGTGCACAGGCACACATGTTCTGAATAACGGGTCTGCCCCTTTCAACTTCTGGGTCTCTAAATTGGACACATGGCCTTAGCTTGCCCTTTACGCCTTGGAGGTGCTGGCCTGCCCTGCCGCTAGTGTATTATCTGAACGTGTGTTTAGCACAGCAGGGGCGTCATCACAGACAAGCGCAGCCGCCTGTCCACAGCCAATGTGGACAAGCTCCCGTTCATTAAAATGCACTAGGCATGGATCACTCAGGACTCGTCCGTACCTTGTGCAGAATAGACATGTATATCGGCACTAAGCAGCCATTGTTATACTGCAGCGTAATTGCTCGTTTGTATTTTGGATATTTCACACTCTTTTGGAGTGTACCTTAATTTTACAAAATTAAATTAAAACTAAAAACCTGTGTTGGCTATCTCGTCCTCCTTCACTGCCGCTTCCACCTACTCTGCTACTTTCACCGCCTCCTCAAACTCCTACTCCATATGGAATTCCACCTCATAAATCCATATTTTTTTTTGTACGTGTTTTATTTTATATAATTTCACTACTTTATCATTAACATTTTCGGTTGAAATTCACCAATTTTTGAGTGTATATTACCACTGCTATACCTAGTAGACCGGTAAAAAAATTAAAAAAAGTTAAATTTTATGGTGAAATTTACAAATTTTTGGGTGTATAGTAGAGATGTACCGAACTATTCGCCGGCGAACAGTTCCCGGCGAACATTGCTTGTTCGCGTTCGCCGCAGCAGGCAAACATAAGCGATGTTCAGTCCACCCCCTATTTGTCATCATTGAGCAAACTTTGACCCTGTACCTCACAGTCAGCAGACACATTCCAGCCAATCAGCAGCATACCCTCCCTCCCAGACCCTCCCACCTCCTAGCAAAAAGCAAGGACAGCATCCATCTTAGATTCATTCGGAAGCTGCAGTGTTAGTGAGAGGAGGGACAGTGCAGCTGCTGCTGATTTAATAGGGAAACCAATAGCTAGGCTAGTGTATTCAGTGTCCACTGTCCTGAAATACTCATCTGATCTGCTGTAAGGGCAGCGTCCTGACAGCACCCCACAAAGCCCTTTGTAGGGCTAGTACATCAGTCTGCTTCTTTTTTTTCTTTCTCCGTAATCTAATTGCAGTTGTCTGCCAGCGTGTGTGTCAGGTCCACAGCGTATACTGTGCCCACTACTGCCAGTGCCCAGTGCCACCACTTATATCTGGTGTCACAGTAGCTTGCATAAAAAAAATAAAAAAAAATAAAAAAAA
The DNA here is from genome assembly GCF_014858855.1 of Bufo gargarizans. NCBI lineage: Eukaryota > Metazoa > Chordata > Amphibia > Anura > Bufonidae > Bufo > Bufo gargarizans. The sequence continues at coordinate 121,342,945 of NC_058086.1, read as the reverse complement.
ACATTTTTCACTGTTATATAATTGCAGTTGCCTACAAGCGTGTGTGTCAGGCCTACAGCGTGTACTGTGCCCACCACTGCCAGTGCCCAGTGCCACCACTCATATCTGGTGTCACAGTAGCTTGCATAAAAAAAATATATAACTTTTTTCACTGTAATATAATTGCAGTTGCTTGCAAGCGTGTGTGTCAGGCCTACAGCGTGTACTGTGCCCACTACTTCCAGTGCCCAGTGCCACCACTCATATCTGGTGTCACAGTAGCTTGCTCGCATAGTACAACTAATCGGAAAAAAATGACAGGCAGATTCAGGACACCCCGCAGGGGCCATCGTGGTCGTGGTGCTGTGATTTTCTTTGGCCCTAGAATAATGCCCAGTGTTCAGAGGCCACGTACCCTGAACTCGAAAAGTTCTTAGGACATAGTTGACTGACTAACCCAGGACACCCAATCTTTTACAGATTCCGCTCGGAACCTTGACACACCATCCTCCTCCAGCTCAGCTTCGGTCACCTCTCAAGTGACCACTCGCCCCGCCTGCCGCCATCACCAACACTAGCACCACAGCTGCTTCACTTGATCTGTCAGAGGAATTATTTACACATCAGTTGGAAGAAATGAGTGATGTGCAACCATTATTGCCAGAGGATGTAGATAACAGGGATATGTCTCAGTCAGGCAGCATTACACACATGGAAGTATGGTGTGATGATGATATTGTACCCGCTGCTGCTTCCTTTGCTGAGTTGTCAGATACAAGTGAAGCGGTTGATGATGACGATGCGTCTGTGGATGTCATGTGGGTGCCCGCTCGAAGAGAAGAAGAACAGGGGAAAAGTTCAGATGGGGAGACAGAGAGGAGGAGGAGACGAGTTGGAAGCAGGGGGAGGTTGTCGCAAGGAGCTAGTGTCACAGTCAGACGGCATGTATTGGCACCTGGGGTCAGCCAGACAGCATGCCAATCAACGCATGCTGTTGCCACCATCAGAAATTCTGGCGGATCCAGCATGTAAGTGGAACCTGCACTTTCTGAATTATATGATAGCTGCTATGGCACATAACAGGTATATTTAGTGTTAGGAACCCGTCTAACTAAAGATTGCCTTGACGTTCGGCAGACGGGCTCAAATCATTTTGTACAAAACGATTTGCCAAGTATCTCTAACTTATTAGTTCAGCATTTGATATTATGATGCAATTTTGTACTTTATTTGGTTTGCAGTGAGCTGTTGCATCGCTTGTTTTGTTTAACAGTCTTGTTCTCAGCCATAGCAACGTGCCCCTGCGCTTTGGGATGTGCTGACTGACCCCCTTTTTTTTTCTCTGCTGTTGCCACCACCAGAATGCCATCATTGCAAAGCTCAGCAGTGTGGCTTTTTTGTGTGTGTCTGTCTCTGATAACAGTGATGCCATTTGCAACCTGTGCCAAAAGAAACTGAGTCGTGGAAAGTCCAACACTCACCTAGGTACAACAGCTTTGTGAAGGCACATGATCTCACATCACAAACGCCTGTGGGATCAACACATGATGACGAGTACAAGCAGCATACAAACTCAAAGCACCATCCTCCTCCTGGTCCAGCATCTTCTTCAGCCACGTCAACCACTGCTGTCCCCCTTGCCCCCTCTCAACCACCCGCCACTCCGCCTCTCACCTTCAGCAGTTCCTGCTCATCTGCCCACAGTCAGGTGTCTGTCAAGGAAATGTTTGAGCGTAAGAAGCCAATGTCACAGATTCACCGCCTTGCCCGGCGTCTGACAGCTGGCTTGTCGGAACTCTTAGCTGGACAGCTTTTACCATACAAGCTGGTTGAGTCTGAGGCCTTCAAAAATTTTGTAGCTATTGGGACACCGCAGTGGAAAGTACCTGGCCAATTTTCTTTTTTTTTTTCACAAAAGGCAATCCCCAACCTGTACTCTATTGTGGAAAAGGAAGTCATGGCATGTCTGGCACACAGTGTTTGAGCAAGGGTCCATCTGACCACTGATACCTGGTCTGCAAAGCACGGTCAGGGCAGGTATATCACGTACACTGCACATTGGGTAAACCTGCTGATGGCTGCCAAGCATGGAATGCATGGCTCTGCAGAGGAGTTGGTGACACCGCCATGACTTGCAGGCAGGCCTGCTGCCACCTCCTCTACTCCTCCTACTCCATCCTCTTTGCTAACCTCCTCGGCTGAGTCCTCTTCTGCTGCTGTGTCTTGCTCCACATCAACTGCACCCCCCAGCTCCCCAGGGGCTATTCCACATCCCAGATACGACAGTGTCAAGCCGTCTTGGGATTGACTTGCCTGAAATCAGAGAGTGACACCAGTCCAGTACTCCTGTCCACCCTGAACGCACAGGTGGACCAGTGGCTGACTCCGCACCAACTGGAGATCGGCAAAGTGGTGTGTGACAACAGAAGCAATTTGTTGGCGGCATTGAATTTGGGCAAGTTGACACATGTGCCGTGCATGGCACATGTGTGTAATCTGATCGTACAATGCTTTGTGCATAAGTACCCAGGCTTACAGGACGTCCTCAAGCAGGCCAGTAAGGTGTGTGGCCATTTCAGGTGTTCCTACAGAGCCATGGCACACTTTTCAGATATTCAGCGGCGAAACAACATGCCAGTGAGGCGCTTGATTTGCGACAGCCCAACACGTTGGAATTCAACACTCCTAATGTTCGACCGCCTGCTCCAACAAGAAAAAGCCATCAACAAGTATTTGTATTACCGGGGTGCTAGGACAGCCTCTGCGGAGCTGGGTATTTTTTTGCCATGTTACTGGACGCTCATGCGCAATGCCTGTAGGCTCATGCGTTCTTTTGAGAAGGTGACAAACCTAGTCAGTCGCACCGAAGGCACCATCAGCGACATTGTCCCATTTGTTTTCTTCCTGGAGCATGCCCTGCGAAGAGCACTGGATCAGGCCATAGATGAGCGTGAAGAGGAAGAGTTGTGGTCACTATCACCACCAGAAACAGCCTTATCAGCATCGCTTGCTGGACCTGCGGCAACGTTGGAAGAGGAGTCTGAGGAAGAGGAGTCAGAGGAGGAATGTGGCTTTGAGGAGGAGGAAGACCAACCACAGCAGGTATCCCAGGGTACTCGTTGTCACCTATCTGGTACCCGTGGTGTTGTACGTGGCTGGGGGGAAGAACAGACCTTCAGTGAGATCAGCGAGGACGAGGAATGGGACATGAGTAGCTCGGCATCCAACCTTGTGCAAATGGGGTCTTTCATGCTGTCGTGTCTGTTGAGGGATTCTCGTATAAAAAGGCTGAAGGAGAACGACCTGTACTGGGTGGCCACGCTACTAGACCCCCGGTATAAGCAGAAAGTGGCTGAAATGTTACCGAATTACCAGAAGTCGGAAAGGATGCAGCAGTTCCAAAACAAGTTAAAAAGTATGCTTTACACAGTGTATATGGGTAATGTCACAGCACAACGGGAATCTAACAGGGGAAGAGGTGAAAGTAATCCTCCTCCTACCATAACCACGTTGGCAAGGACAGGACGCTTTATAGACGTGTTGTTGATGGAGGACATGCGGAGCTATTTAAGTCCTACGCATCGCCACAGCCCTTCGGGGTCCACCCTCACAGAACGACTCGACCGACAGGTAGCAGACTACCTCACCTTAATTGCAGATATCGACACTGAGGAGCGATGAACCCCTTGACTACTGGGTGCGCAGGCTTGACCTGTGGCCTGAGCTATCCCAATTTGCGATAGAACTTCTGGTCTCCCCTGCTTCAAGTGTTCTATCTGTCACAACCAGACAGCTGAGAAGCTCTGACAGAAGCCTTTCAGAACCTCCTCCTTGAGTTTCTTTGTTGTGATGTTCAGTTCCTCATCTCGTTAGCGTCTCTCAGCTGTCATGTAGTTGGACTAATTGCATCCCTTTAAATTCCGCCCCATAATGCATTACTGGGCGGCTTATACTACTTCCTGGAGTGTGTGTGCATGCTGATCTTGTTTTCCAGTCTGCTACAAAGTTAAGTGCTGAACATTTATCTGTTATTTTCTGTTTGCTGGATCCCAGGTGACCCTGACTCCCTCCGTGTCTGGTGTAGGGAGCCGGTGGTCGTGTCGCCTCACTATTGTAGGGTGTTCAGGGGTTATATAGTCGAGGTACGTGGATATGCAACCATCCACCTCTGGGATCTTTGCATAGGCTGAGCAGCCAGGGAAAGTCTCAGGTCTTGTGCAGGGGTCTCCCTTTTGGTTCCTTAGCTTTGGATCCAGTGAGTCATATATGCATGTTGCTTTGTCTTGTTTCCTGTACACCGTCCGTGACACTATCAGAAAGGACCTTCAGTGCAGCAGGAGGTATTGTCACTGAGAAGAGAAGTCGCCTAGGTCAAAAAAGTCTAGATTACCTCACCTTCATTAAGATGAATGAGGCATGGATCCCGAAGGGACTGACAGTGGGCAATACATTTGACTAAAAAAGGCCTGATGAGATGAGATGCCTTGGGCTAAAAATGGTCCACACGCTGCTGTATTTTATCTCTGCATGCCGGATGACTTGCGTGACTTCTCCGCCACCAACTAGGGTTCAAGCCGCAATGTTTTAGTGCACTTTCTGCCTGGAAAACATAAATTTTTCCGGCCACTGCTACAGCAGCGGCTGCAACAATACCTAATTTTTCAGGCATGTGTACATGCCAATTTTTTCTGGCCTCTGGTTCTGCACTGTTGCTTCAAAAACAAAACAAACAAAAAAAGGCACATACATGTGTCAATTCCCCTTCGTGATCTTTACCTTGTTGTGGTGAAGGGGTTTGCATATCACAATGAAGCGATCACCTCTATGAGTGTGTTGGAAATGGCAATGTTGGCACACCCCAGATGATAAGGTCGTTGCTTCATTGTGAACAGAGCAAAAGCGATCGGCTGGATAATTCTGCATAGAAAAACATTAATTTTCTTTGTGATCATCTATGGTGATCATTTGTCACGACCCTTGGATATGGTCGTGACTCTTAGAGCCACATGCGGTTGCCAGCGGCCAGGTTGGTTGTTTACCACAGGTGAGGGCTGTTAGTTGGTAGTCTCACGTGCGGTTGCCGCTGGCAACGTGGTGTTGTTGGCAGTGTTGCAGCCTGAGCTTGTTGCTAGGCGGCTCACTGTCAATGCATGTGGTTGCCTCGGGCAACGTGTTTATATGTGTGCACATTCCCTGTTTGGTGTCCACAGGGTTTGAGTTGTATGCACTTCCCCTTTTAGTTGCTGTCTTCCCTTCCACTGGTGTTGGAAGGGTTAATTCCCTTCTGTGTGTGTGAACATTGGGTGTGTCTCTATGTGGATGTGACCTCAGGCCTCCTTATATGTTGGTGTGTTGGAGTCTGAAGGTCCAGTTTGGATTTGGCTCAGCTTGGTGTGGAGCTCTGCTCCTGGGCTGTTTGTGATCCTGTCTGTGTGAGTCGCCCTTATTTATTATTCTGTTTCCCTTGCTGTGTCTGTTGTCCCCTCCGGTGTGTTTGTCATTCCTCCCCCCACCTGGTGTATGTAGTTGTGGTGTGGGTTTTGTCTGAGAGGTTTGATTGTGGTGTGTGACGGCTCCCGAAGGGGCATGCTTACCCGGAGGGGTTAAGCGAAGGCAAGACCGTGGGTTTTCCAGCCCGGAGCCTCTTTCCATCTTGGCTGCGGCAGGTAAGAGTAGATAACATTATTATTTTGCTTTGTGACTTACCTGCCGTACGGCTTCCCCCATAGCCTTGCATCCTGTCAGCTACTGGGCCTCTGGAGACGCCTGTCATCCGTGTCGTGGATGCACAGGCATTCTCTGCCCTGTCATCAGGCCTAGGGTGTAGCAGGGATAGCAGGGTCCTAGGTTGGTGAGTATGAGCCCCCTTACCTTATGGCTAGGAGTCCAGGGAGAGTGTTTAGGGTTACGTTAGGAGGTGACCTGCTCCCTGTTCCCTGCTATCTGGCGTTGCAGCATCAGCTATTGCACGGTGGGGGGTTTTCCCCACTCTCCACCGTGACATCATTAAAGCCTACTAGGCCAACAATGGGCCCACACTGCAGAATCATTGTTTTCAGGGTCACTTAACTGTCACTGAACTACCTCAGCACGACCATAGGCTTTGAAAAACCACCATCGCCTGCAATCTCCCAAACATCCGCACAAGCACAGTCATCACTACACGAAGATTGAGACATAGAGGAATACAATTTATGTCATTAGTGTGTCAACTATTGACAACTCTTTGCAGTTGTCTAAACTCTATTCCATATTCCTGATAGGGGACGTAACAGGGATTAAACTGATAGGAATAGTACTACTTAACATACCAATCATATCGGGTAGAACAGTACATTGCATGCCGCACGATCAGTGCCCCAAATTGGAAGTAAGAGGACCAACCAAGCATCTTTTTCCATCTCCCGGTTCCTAAAATCTATTCCATACATATCCCCTGATAGGAATAGTACTACTTAACATACCACTCATATCTGGTAGCACAGTACATTGCAAGACGTTCGCGCAGTGCCCCAAATTGGAAGTAAGAGGACCGACCAAGCATTTTTGCGGAGCTGGGTATTTTTTGGGTGCGTTACTGAACACTCATGCACAATGACTGTAGGCTCATGCGTCCTTTTGCTGGGGTGACAAACCTGGTCAGTCAAACCCAAGGCAACATCATCGACCTCATCCCATATGCGTTTTTTCTGGAGCGTGCCCTGCGAAGAGTGCTGGATCAGGCCATAGATGAGCATGAAGAGGAAGAGTTGTGGTCACCATCACCACCAGAAGCAGTCTTGTTGTCGTTGAATGCTGGACCTGTGGCAACGCAGAGAGAGGAGTCTGAAGAAGAGAAGTCAGAGGAGGAAGGTGGCTTTGAGGAGGTGGAAGACCAACCACAGCAGGCGTCCCAGGGGGCTTGTTGTCAACTTTCGAGGACCCTTGGTGTTGTACGTGGCTGGGTGGAGGAAGAGACCTTCAATGACGTCAGTGAGGACAAGGAACGGGACATGGCTAGCTAGGTATCCAACCTTGTGCAAATGGGGAGTTTGCGGTTGTGCAAATGGACTGTTTGCGGTGCGTTAAACGGGGAGTTTGCTCTGTCATAGTTTGGTCTGTCACTATGAAGCATGTGTAACCCTTACACTACCTGATCGATACAACATCATACCTGATGTTTTAAAGCACGTTATGCCAAACAATTTAGGAATGTTAGGCGATTTATGCCCTTTATGGATCAAAACCTGACTCTGCGTCAACTACGTAATTTTCCATGGGAGTTTTGCCATGGATCCCCCTCCGGCATGCCACAGTCCAGGTGTTAGTCCCCTTGAAACTTCTCCTGCCTATTGAAGTCTATGGTGGTTCTCCCGTTCGCGTACATTTGCGGAAATTTGCAATGTATAGTACCACTGCTATACCTAGTATACAAGTTAAACAAAAAAAAATGATTGTCATTTACTTTTTCGAGTGAAATTAACCAATTTTTGGGTGTATCGTACCACTGCTATATCTATTAGGGTTGGCCGGAAAAAAATAAATAAATACATTTTCATTTACATTTTCAGGTGAAATTTACGAATTTTGGTTTGTATAGTGCCACTGCTCTACCTAGTAGACCTTTAAAAAAAATAAAAAAAATTGTCAGTTACATTTTATGGTGAAATTAACCAATTTTTGGGTGTATAGTACCACTGCTATACCAAGTGGAAAGGTAAAACAAATATATATAATTGTAAGTTACATTTTCTGGCGAAATAAACAAATTTTGGGGTGTATAGTACCACTGCTATACCTAGTGTACAATAAAAAAAATATAAATAAAATTGTCAGTTATATATTCTGGTGAAATTCACCAATTTTTGGGTGTAATATACCCCTCCTCTGCCTAGTTGACAGCTTAATAAATTTCAATAATTTTTCTGTTACATTCTTGGGTTAACATTATACAATTTTAGACGTGAATAGACTCCTGCTATACATAGGTGACAGGGAATAAAATTTAATACATTATTCAGTAATTAATGTGCACCACATCCTTACATTCAATGCTTAAACTTTGAAAAGTTGTCACATTTTTATGCTTTAATAATTTCTCCCTCTCCGGCATGGAACCCTGATACCCCGCCACCCGTAATTACCATGGTAGGCACATTTAAAGAACATCGAAAGTTGATAGAGCAGATATCAAATTGGATCGTAAACATCACGGGGACGTGCGACATGGTGGGGCAGTAAGTGTGCACGCGCCTACAAAACTGACTGACAGGGGTCAGCCCATACAACTTCTGGGTCTCCAAATTGGGCACATGGCCTGGGCTTGCCCTTTACCCCTTGGAGGTGCTGGCCTGCCCTGCAGCCAGGGTATTGTCTGAACATGTGTTTAGCATGACTAGAGGGGGTTATCACAGGTTATATTTCCCTATGTTTTGGGGTGTACACTAATTTTAAAAATAAAACTTAAAACCAAAAACCAGTGTAGGCTACCTCCTCCTCCACCGCCGCTTCCACCGACACCGCCACTTCCACCGCCTCCTCAACCTCCTACTCCATATGGACTTGGCCTTCCTAGATCAAGACTATTTTATTTATTTTTTTACATATTTTATGTTATTTAAAGTCATTTCCCTATCCACATTTGTTTGCAGAGCACTTGCCATGCTCTTAACCACATTTTGACGCCATTTTCAGCCCTCTAGCCCTTTGCATGACATTTTTACAGCCATTTTAGTGCTCAAAATTTTGGGTCCCCATTGACTTCAATGGGGTTCTGGTTTGGGGTCAAGTTCGGGTCCCGAACTTGAACTTTTTTCCAAAGTTCGGCCGAACCCGTCGAACCCGAACATCCAGGTGTCCGCTCAACTCTAGTTAGAAGGTCAGAGATGCTGTCTGCACGTGATGTCATCTGACATCGTATTTTTATTTCACTGTTGTTGATGGTAATGACCACATCTCTAGTCAGGTGCAGCATAATTGTCATTACTATTTAAGTCTGCCTACTCACTTCACTCCTTGCGTGTATAGCTTCATTTGCAAGTGGAAGAGCTGGTGTGTGTTGTCCCCTCTGGTGTTCCTGTTCTTTCTTATACTTCAGTAGTTAAGTATTTGTTTTGTGTTGTTTTCCCTGCCTTCTGGTATCTGGTCTGAGTCAAGACCCATGTTCCTTCTGCTTAAGGAATGGGTCGTGTTTGGGCCCTATCACTACCTCAGGGCTTTACAGGGTAAGTCAGGCTTTAGGTTCCAGTGAATGAACGGTCCTACCACTGAGGTCTGTTCATCCAGTTAGCAGCCAGGGCTAGGGTTAGGATTCATTAGGTAGTGACCTTTTCCTCTCCCTAGCTTCTAGGCCACAAACCCTCCCCCCCTTGTGTTTGGTTTGGTGTTCCCTCCCACACCTCGTTGTGAAAAGTGTTGTCACCTGCTGTCAACGCATAAGTCGCGGAAAGCCCAACACTCACCTTACAACGACCGCCTTGAAAAGGCACCTGGCCTCCCATCACTGAGCAAAGTGGGAGCAACACTGTCAGAACCCACAAAACCACACTCCGGGGCTCCACGTCCTGCCTCTTATCTTTCTCCTCTCACCTCCAATTTATCCTCCACTCCACCTTCCACCATACCATTGTAGCGGCAGGCTCCCGTGGCCCAAATGTTCTAACGTGAAAAGATGATGATGCCGGATAACCCTCTTGCCCAATAGCTGACCGCTGGCTTGTTGGAACTGGTAGCCCGCCAACTACTTCCATATAAACTGGTGGACTCGGAGGCCTGTAGAAAATTTGTGGCCGTAGGCACACCGCAATGGAAGGTCCCCGGAAGGAATTATTTCTCCCAGAAGGGCATCCGGGAGCTATTTGTTCATGTTTAGTGGCAAGTGACTGTATCTCTAGCGCACAGTGTCGGTGCCAAGATACGTGGTCTAGCAAACACAGGCAGGGAAGATACATAACTTTTACTGCCCACTAGGTGAACCATTTGACAGACGGAAAGCATGCAACTCGTGGCACCTGTGAGGATTTGATGTTGCCACCACGGATAGCATGCAGGTCTGCCTCTTCTTGTCATGGTCTTACCTCCTTGCTGTTCCCTTCGTTTGACATGTGCTGGCGGCCATCTTGGTTTCTGGGTTTTCTTGTAGCCTCCCACCCTGCGGCTCCTCCTTCCCACTGGGAGGAGCTGGATGCCTAGCTCATATATATAGGAGGTCTGTGGCTTCAGTTCCTTGCTTGGTCCTCCTGTGTTCACATGCTTCCAAGACTGCTGCTTCTTCTGGTTCCTGATCCTGGCCTCGTCTGACTACCCCGTTGGTTCCTGATTCCGGCTTCGTCTGACTACCCCGTTGGTTCCTGATTCCGGCTTCGTCTGACTACCCCGTTGGTTCCTGTTCCTGGCTTCGTCTGACTACCCTTCTGGTTCCTGACCTCTGTCTCCGCAAGACCCTGCTTCGGTTTAGCCATCCGTTCGGACTTTGCTTACGGCTTGCTCTTCAATAAAACCTTCTTATTTTCCACTTATCTCTTGTTGTACGTCTGGTTCATGGTTCCTTGACATTAGGACCAAGCCATGAATTCTGACGGTACAGGGCCATCCTCGCTACCTACGCTGGTTGCCAGACTTGATCAGCAGGATCACCTGTTGGGTCGGTTCGCTGTGGCGTTGCAAACCCTGCTTGAACGCACGGCTCATTTAGCTTCCGTTGCCGATGGGTCGGTTGTCGCTCCTGGGCCCGCTCCTACTGCCGCTCCGGTTGTTGCGCCAGAGTCTACCCTGACACCTGTTGCTGCGCCTGTGGTGTTTCAGGGTATGACCGGTTCTGCCCCCCTTCCACAGCGCTTTGGGGGAGAGCCAACTCAGTGCCGAGGTTTCCTTAACCAGGTGGGCATTTACTTCGAGTTGCTGCCACATGCCTTTCCTACTGAGAGATCAAGGGTGGGCTTCTTGATCTCGCTGCTCTCGGACAAGGCCTTGGCCTGGGCCAGCCCTTTATGGGAGAACAACAATCCGGTGGTTGCCGAGTTTTCCGGTTTTGTTGCTTCTCTTCGGAAGGTATTCGATGTGCCGGCTCGTGCTGCCTCTGCTGCGAAGCTCCTTATGTCCATCAGACAGAGTTCACGATCCGTAGCTGAATACGCCATTGAGTTTCGTACCCTGGCAGCAGAGGTGGGCTGGAATAATGAGGCTCTGGTCGCTGCTTTCTCTCATGGTCTCTCGGATGCCTTGAAGGATGAGGTTGCAGCTAAGGACCTACCAGTGGAGCTCGAGTCTCTTATTTCTTTCCTGATTTTGATTGACACCAGACTCAGGGAGAGACCTTCCTTTAAGGAGAGCCTGCGGAGGTCTCCTAACAGATTGGCGCCTACGTTTGCTGTCCCACCCGTGCCTCCCTCTCCTCCCACGCCTCCTGGGGATGACTTGTCTGGGGGTGAACCCATGCAGCGGGGGTTTGCTCGCCTGTCTGAGGGGGAGAGGGTACTCCGGAGACGCGAGGGCCGATGCATGTACTGTGGTCTCGGTGGGCATTTTCGGTTGGCATGTCCGAACCGTCCGGGAGAACGCTCGCACCTGAGGTCCTGTCGGGGGCAGATCTTGGGTGGAGTCTCCTCGTCCCCGGTTTCCCGTGTTGACAAACCACTGATCACGGTTGTCCTTTCCTGGGTCGGGGGCTCGGTGACGACCCAGGCGTTGGTGGACTCTGGTGCTGGTGGTTTGTTCATTGATAGAGTGTTCGTTGCCGCCAATTCCATTCCTCTGCAGCCTCGAGGTTCTCCACTGGCTCTTGAGGCGATAGACGGCAGACCCCTTCTGCCGCCACACGTGACTCATGAGACCCTTCCAGTGGGGATAGCCATTGGTGCCGCTCACAGAGAGTCGGTCTGTCTCCAGGTTATTTCGTCTCCACACTACTCGGTGGTCTTGGGGTACCCCTGGCTCCAGAAGCATAATCCGACTTTCGATTGGAGATCGGTCGAGATCCTCTCGTGGTCACCGCAGTGTGGGGCTAGTTGCATCCAGGGGCCTGTCAAGTTGCTGTGTACTTCCTCGGACTCTCTGTTGCCTCCTGAATACGAAGAGTACCGGGATGTATTCGATAAGGTGCGCGCGGTTGCTCTACCTCCGCACCGCCCATACGATTGTGCCATAGAGTTACAATCCGGTGCCGTTCCTCCTCGTGGCAAAGTCTATCCACTGTCGGTAGCGGAGAATGAGGCCATGGAGGAGTACGTGAGGGAGGCGCTTTCACGCGGACACATTCGCAAATCCTCGTCCCCGGCAGGGGCTGGATTTTTCTTTGTGAAAAAGAAGGGCGGCGAGTTGAGGCCGTGCATCGATTACAGGGGTCTCAATCGCATCACGATCAAGAACGCTTACCCGATACCCTTGATTTCCGAGCTGTTCGATCGCCTCAAAGGGGCTACGGTCTTTACCAAACTCGACCTGAGGGCGGCATATAACCTGGTAAGGATCAAGGCGGGCGATGAGTGGAAGACCGCGTTTAACACCAGGACCGGTCATTATGAATCCTTGGTTATGCCCTTTGGGTTGTGCAATGCGCCCGCAGTCTTCCAGGAATTCATCAACGATGTTTTCCGTGACCTGTTGCAGCAGTGTGTGGTGGTCTATTTGGATGACATCTTGGTATATTCTGCATCCATGGAGGCCCACATTCTGGATGTCAGACGAGTGTTGCAACGCTTACGAGAGAACAAGCTGTTCGGTAAGCTTGAGAAATGCGAATTTCACCGATCCCAGGTAACCTTCTTAGGTTACATCATTTCCGCTGAGGGGTTCTCCATGGATCCTGAGAAGGTTTCGGCTGTCTTACAGTGGCCCCAGCCCAGTGGGCTTCGTGCCCTGCAGCGCTTTTTGGGCTTCGCCAATTATTATCGGAAGTTCATCAGGGACTTTTCCATGCTAGCCAAGCCTCTCACGGATCTGACCAGGAAGGGCAGTAATCCTCAGGTCTGGCCGCTCGAGGCCATCCGAGCTTTTGAGGCTCTAAAGTCCGCCTTTGTGTCGGCTCCGATTCTGTCGCATCCCAACCCTGGGTTGCCTTTTGTCCTCGAGGTGGACGCGTCTGAGACGGGAGTAGGCGCCCTCCTGTCTCAGCGTAGAACACCAGAGGGTCCTCTGCTTCCTTGTGGGTTTTACTCCCGGAAACTGTCTTCCGCGGAGTGCAACTATCAGATTGGTGACAGGGAGTTATTGGCCATCGTGCAGGCCCTTAAAGAATGGAGGCACTTGCTCGAGGGCTCGGTGGTTCCGGTTCTCATCCTGACGGACCACAAGAATCTGACCTACCTCTCTGAGGCCAAGAGATTGACACCACGTCAGGCCAGATGGGCTCTGTTCTTGTCACGTTTTAATTACGTGGTCTCCTACCTACCCGGCTCCAAGAACATCAGAGCGGATGCCTTATCACGGCAGTACTCCGAGCTGTCCGGGGAGGAGTCGATTCCGACTACGGTCATACACCCGAATCAGATCCTGGCCGCTATTCGCACCAGCCTGACTTCTCCTCTGGGTGAGCAGATTTTGGCGGCTCAATCTGGTGCTCCCTCTGGGAGACCCAATGGCAGATGTTTTGTGCCTGAGGAGTTGCGCACTCGGTTGTTGCGAACCTACCATAACTCCAAGGCCGCGGGGCACCCTGGAAAGAATCAGCTGTCCTGGGCGGTTTCACGTCTGTTCTGGTGGCCTTCTCTACGTTCCGACATCGCCGCATATGTAGCGGCATGCTACGTTTGTGCCCAGAGTAAGTCCCCTCGGTACCTTCCGTTGGGCCTTTTGCAACCCATAGCCACCGGGGAGCGTCCATGGTCACACCTGGGGATGGATTTCATTGTGGACCTCCCTGCATCCCGAGGCCATACGGTCATTCTCATGATTGTGGATCGGTTTTCCAAAATGTGCCACTGTGTTCCTCTCAAGAAGTTACCCTCTGCACAAGAGTTGGCCTCGATTTTTGCCAGGGAGGTCTTCCGGTTGCACGGGTTGCCCAAGGAGATTGTGTCGGATCGGGGGAGTCAGTTTGTGTCCAGGTTCTGGCGCGCCTTTTGCTCCCAGTTGGGGATTCATCTCTCTTTCTCCTCGGCCTACCACCCTCAGTCCAATGGGGCCGCAGAACGATCCAATCAGGCCTTGGAGCAATTCCTTCGTTGCTATGTCTCCGATCACCAAGACAATTGGGTTGACCTCCTGCCTTGGGCTGAGTTTGCCTGGAACACGGCGGTGAACTCTTCCTCTGGGACGTCTCCCTTCATGGCCAATTATGGGTTCCAACCTGCCGTGTTACCGGAGGTATTCTCTCCCCAGGATATTCCGGCTGTGGAGGATCACCTTTCCGTCCTACGTGCTTCTTGGGTACAGATCCAGAGGTCCCTTGAGGTCTCTGCGCAGCGCCAGAAACTCCAGGCTGATCGCAGACGAGCGCCCGCTCCTTCCTACCAGGTCGGAGACCGCGTATGGTTGTCCACCCGCAACCTCAACCTTCGAGTGCCCACTCCCAAGCTGGCGCCTCGCTTTGTTGGTCCCTTCCGAGTGCTTCGCAGGGTAAACCCGGTAGCCTATGCCCTTGCGCTTCCTCCTGGCATGCGGATCTCCAACGTGTTTCATGTCTCCCTGTTGAAGCCACTGGTGTGTAATTGTTTCACTTCCTCGATTCCTCGGCCTCGTCCGGTCCAAGTGGGAAATCGTGAGGAGTATGAGGTGAGCAATATCCTGGACTCACGCCTGGTCCGCGGCCGGGTGCAGTTTTTGGTCCATTGGCGTGGTTATGGTCCAGAGGAGCGTTCCTGGGTTCCCTCCGCAGATGTCCATGCTCCTGTCTTGCTCCGAGCCTTCCACGCACGCTTCCCTCAGAAACCGTTCCTTACTCCGCGGAGGAGGGGCCCTTGAGGGGGAGGTACTGTCATGGTCTTACCTCCTTGCTGTTCCCTTCGTTTGACATGTGCTGGCGGCCATCTTGGTTTCTGGGTTTTCTTGTAGCCTCCCACCCTGCGGCTCCTCCTTCCCACTGGGAGGAGCTGGATGCCCAGCTCATATATATAGGAGGTCTGTGGCTTCAGTTCCTTGCTTGGTCCTCCTGTGTTCACATGCTTCCAAGACTGCTGCTGCTTCTGGTTCCTGATCCTGGCCTCGTCTGACTACCCCGTTGGTTCCTGATTCCGGCTTCGTCTGACTACCCCGTTGGTTCCTGATTCCGGCTTCGTCTGACTACCCCGTTGGTTCCTGTTCCTGGCTTCGTCTGACTACCCTTCTGGTTCCTGACCTCTGTCTCCGCAAGACCCTGCTTCGGTTTAGCCATCCGTTCGGACTTTGCTTACGGCTTGCTCTTCAATAAAACCTTCTTATTTTCCACTTATCTCTTGTTGTACGTCTGGTTCATGGTTCCTTGACATTTCTCCCCCTCCTCCTCCTCCTTCCTCCGTCTCCTCCTTGGCTGACTCCTCCTGTTCCACTGCTACTGCCTCTTCTGCTTGCCCCCCAAGCTCCCCAGAACCTATTTTATGTGCCAGGTGAGACGATACCATGCTGTGCTGCGGCTGTTGTGCCTGGAAGCCAAGAGTCACACTGGTCCTGCATTCCTTTCAGCTCTGCGGTCAAAGGCCAATCAGTGGCTAACCCAGCTAAATTTTACAGTTGGTAAATTGGTGTGTGACAATCTGCTGAGCATGCTGAAACTGGGCAAAATGACACACGTGCCATGCATGGCACACGTCCTGATCTTAGTTATGCAGTGATTCGTTGCCAAATACCCCAGGGTCCAGAACGTCTTAACGATCTTAATGCAGGGTGGACGTGCCTAAGGCTCAAGAATATATCGCACAATAGGGTAGTACATCCTAATTCTTAGATAGGACAGAATGAATTACTTAGTGATTATAGGCTCACCTTTTCAAGTTGTGCTAAGATAGGCACAACTCTACTGTAGTTGTATCAGATGAAGAAGTAGTTGCCTTCGGGTGTGCGGCCACATGACATGGTTCCAGTGTGGAAGGATGTCCAGTCTCTCTTCCCTTTCCCCTGTCAAGGCAAAATTGAGTTTCAAACTTCTTTTCATTCCAATAAAATTGGTTTGCAATAGGTTCGCATTTTAGATCTTACACTGCTATGGCTTGCCTTGCTGACTTTCAGCGGCGACACCACCTGCCCGTCAGACATCTGATTTGTGACTGTTTGACGTGATGGAACTACACCTTGTATATGCTTGATAGGCTGCTCCAGCAGAAACGTGCCGTTAACAACTACCTGTACGAACTCTGCAGCAGTACAGGTTCTAGGGAGCTTTTTATTTTCACCTGCGTGACGCATGCAGAATTCTGCGGCCATTTGATGAGATCACCAAACTCAGTGACATCGTACCTTACGCCTTCTTTCTGGAGATTTTATTGCGTTGGGTCATTGATCAAGCAGTCAAGGAGCAGGAGCAGGAATGCTGAATGAATTCCCGGGTGGGGGGGGAGGAATCCATCTGAATCAAGTCAACAGGAGTCTGAAGAGGAGTCAGAGGAGGATGGTGCGGGGCGGATGAGGAGCAAGAAGAGCATCTTTAAACTTTTCTGGGATCCCTGGTGTTGTCCTTTGCTGGGGGGAAGATACCAAGGACGACAATATGCTGGATGATGAGCAGGAGTCAGGCCACTCCACTGCTTCCAGTTTAGCGCAAATGGGGGACTTTAGGATCCAGTGTTTGAAAAGGGACCCCTGTATAAAAAGCATAAAGGGCAAGGACCAGTACTGGGTGGCAATGTACTTAGAGCCCCTGTACAAACACAAAATGGTGGACATGTTACCAGCATCACAGAGAGCTGTCAGAATGCAGCACTTCCAGGCCTTGCTTCGAGAAATGCTGCATTCTGCTTTTGCGGGTGCTGGCAGAGGAATTTCCTCTCACAGAGAAACTGTTGCGGGTACCAATCCAACAGCGCATACAAGAAGATTGCGGTTTGAAGATGTGTTACTCACTTTGGATATGAGATCATTCTTGCAGCCAACCCTTCGACAGCTGCCCTCCAGATCCAGCCTAAGGGAATGCCTAGACCGACAGGCGTCCGACTACATCAGGATAACGGCCCATGTGGATGATCTGAGAAGCTCGGAACCCCCGGACTACTGGGTGTGCAGGCTTGACCTGTGGCCAAAGCTGGCACAATTTACCATGGAACTCTTGGCTTGCCCCTCATGCAGTGTCCTTTCCGAAAGGGCGTTCAGCTCAACAGGGGGATCATGACCAATAAGCGCACTCACCTAGCTCATGAAAATGTGGACTACCTCACATTTCTGAAAATGAATGAGGCATAGATCTCGGAGGAATTCAGCACATGTGGCGAGTCAACCACGTTTAATTGAATTTCCTCAGCCCACAAATATCCGCCACCACCCAGAAAACATAATGTTCCCTGTCTTAGGTAAATACAGCGGCATAAAAGGCCTTTTTTGTCCTTTGAATGCCAAATGTTTTGGGCCTCGGAGGAATTCAGCACATGTGACGACCATGTGTTTCAACTATTATCATTATTTTTATTTATTTTTTAAGGGGGGGGATTTCGTTAGCCATGTTTTTAATATTTTTAGTTCTTTTAAACTGTAAAAATGACCGTGTAACCTATCTCCAGCCACATACTTACTTGTTCTTTTCTGTCCGCTGAATGCATAATTTTTGGGGCAAAATCCTCCGGGGCATGCTCTGTGGTAGGGAAGCATCAGCCAAGATGGTGGTTGAGGTGCCCTTGATGTTAAGGGTGCTTAGTGTGCTTGTTGCAGCTGAGTCCCTTGATGGTTTTTGTTGTGACGCCAGTACCGTTAATGGTGGTACAACCATAAGTAGTAATAATGAGGTAGACAATGGTAAGATGCAACTCACAACTTTTACTGTTAATGACTTTGGTTGCAGCAGTATAAAAATGCAGTCTCTTGATGTTACAGAGTTGATTCTGCAAATCCACAGTATCTAGGCTTTTTAGGTTTGACTTGGGTAAGGTGTACCTTGTTCCTATTGATGTGCTCAGTCCTATTCCTTGTCCTTTCCCTACAAGCTGAACATTTGGACAGAAAAACTCATCTGTCTCTCAGAAGTATGGTGTGGCTGCCAGAAGCTATAATTCCTCCACCATGCGCAAAGGTGTCTGTGGCCTTCAATAATGGCTCTTATCACCGATAATTCCTTAGGAAGCTTGTTTCTATTCCAGGGAGGCAAACTCTCTCCTACTGGTCAGGGATGCAAGTGTATAGTCCGGCCACAGAAGGAAAACGCTCTTCTGCGCCTCACATCTTAGTATCACCTCATAGCAAAGTTGGCTCCACTCACTAATCTGTGTCATGGAGTCTTCACTCTACATTCTCTCCCACTAATCTAATCTGATCTCCTCAGATCTGCTCTAATCTAATCTCCTCAGAGAGACCTCAACTGACTAACTAGGCCTGACCTAGGTATATATAGAACCTAAGTTTTATCCCCATCTAGTGGTAGGATGTATAAATGACACCTAATCTGCCTGGATTTTGCAGATATATTAATACAAAGTCACACAATATAGCATAATGCAATTGACAACGTAAAAAGTGATTTTTTTTTTTAGCATTGCCCACAGACACGTAGTAGGACGCTGCACTTACTTGTTCTTTTATGTACGCTGAATGCATAATTTTTGGGGCCTGTAGTACACTGGCCTGATATAAAATTGAAATCCAATGACTGTGTAATCTACCTCCAGCCACATACTTACTTGTGCTTTTATGCTGTATGAACAATTGTTGCAGCCTCGAAGGAATTTAACCACCTCAGCTCCCCTAGCTTAAACACCTATTAAGACCAGACCACTTTTTACAATTCTGCACTACACTACTTTCACCGTTTATTGCTCGGTCATACAACTTACCACCCAAATGAATTTTACCTCCTTTTCTTCTCACTAATAGAGCTTTGATTTGGTGGTATTTCATTTTATTTTATTTTTTCTTACTAAGTCTCATATTCCACTAACTTGTGACAAAAAATGAAAACTTCCATGAACTCACTATGCCCATCACGAAAATACCTTGGGGTGTCTTCTTTCCAAAATGGGGTCACTTGTGGGGTAGTTATAGTGCCCTGGCATTTTAGGGGCCCTAATGCGTGAGAAGTATTTTGAAATCCAAATGTGTTAAAAATGCTCTGTGAAATCCGAAAGGTGCTCTTTAGAATTTGGGCCCCTTTGCCCCCCTAGGCTGCAAAAAAGTGTCACACATGTGGTATTGCCGTACTCAGAAGAAGTAGGGTAATGTGTTTTGGGGTGTCTTTTTACATATACCCATGCTGGGTGAGAGAAATATCTAAAAGACAACTTTTCCCATTTTTTTATACAAAGTTGTCATTATAGAGAGATATTTCTCTCACCCAGCATGGGTACATGTAAAAATACACCCCAAAACACATTGCTCAACTTCTCCTGAGTACAGCGATACCACATGTGTGACACTTTTTTGCAGCCTAGGTGCGCAAAGGGGCCTAAATTCCTTTTAGGAGGGCATTTTTAGACATTTGGATTCCAGACTTCTTCTCACGCTTTTGGTCCCCTAAATGCCAGGGCAGTATAAATACCCCACAAGTGACCTCATTTTGGAATGAAGACACCCCAAGGTATTCCGTGAGGGGCATGGCGAGTTCCTAGAATTTTTATTTTTTCTTGCCGCAAGTTAGCGGAAATTGATTTTTATTTTTTTCCTCAGTCTCCCTTTCCGCTAACTTGTGACAAAAAGTTCAATCTCTTATGGACTCAATATGCACCTCAGCGAATACCTTGGGGTGTCTTCTTTCCGAAATGGGGTCACATGTGGGGTATTTATACTGCCCTGGCATTTTAGGGGCCCTAAAGCATGAGAAGAAGTCTGGAGTATAAATGTCTAAAAAATTTTACGCATTTGGATTCCGTGAGGGGTATGGTGAGTTCATGTGAGATTTTATTTTTTGTCACAAGTTAGTGTAAAATGAGACTTTGTAAGAAAAAACAAAAAAACAAAAAATCTATTTCCGCTAACTTGTGGCAAAAAAATAAATAAAAATCTTCTATGAACTCGCCATGCCCCTCAAAAGTGATCTTTTTATAGCGCCGCAGCGATTTTATGGTGTTTTTGCAGTGATCAGAAAAAAATCTATTTCTGTCACTGCGGTGGGGCGGACTGAACGCAAGTGTGCGCACAAGATCAGGCCTGATCGGGTGAACACTGCGTTTTTTGTAGAGCCTATAGAACATGTCCTATTCTTGTCCGCAATTGCGGACAAGAAAAGGCATGTTTTATATAGTTCTGGCAATGTGCGGATCGCAAAATGCGGAAAGCTCATTGCCGGTGTCCGTGTTTTGCGGATCTGCGGTGTCCGTGTTTTGCAGATCCGCTGTGTCCGTGTTTTGCGGCTCCACGGATCCGCAAAACACATACGGACGTCTGAATGGAGCCTTACAGGGGGGTGATCAATGACAGGGAGGTGATTACCCCATATAGACTCCCTGATCACCCCCTTGTCATTGATCACCCCCTGTAAGGCTCCATTCAGACGTCCGTATGTGTTTTGCGGATCCGATCCATGGATCCGCAAAACACATACGGATCTCTGAATGAAGCCTTACAGGGGGGGTGATCAATGACAGGGGGGTGATCAGGGAGTCTATATGGGGTGATCACCCCCCTGTCATTGATCACCCCCCTGTAAGGCTCCATTCAGATGTCTGTATGTGTTTTGAGGATCCGTGGATCCATGGATTCGCAAAACACGGACACCGCGGGTCCGCAAAACACAATCGGACATCTAAATGGAGCCTTCCAGGGGGGTAATCAATGACAGGGGGGTGATCAATGACAGGGGGGTGATCAGGGAGTCTATATGGGGTGATCAGGGGGTTAATAAGGGGTTAATAAGTGACAGGGGGGGTGTAGTGTAGTGGTGTTTGGTGCTACTTTACAGAGCTGCCTGCGTCCTCTGGTGGTCGATCCAAGCAAAAGGGACCACCAGAGGACCAGGTAACAGGTATATTAGACGATGTTATCAAAACAGTGTCTAATATACCTTTTAGGGGTTAAGAAAATCGCATCTACAGCCTGCCAGCGAACGATCGCCACTGGCAGGCTGTAGATTCATTCGCTTACCTGCAGTTCCTGTGAACGCGCGCGCCTGTGTGCGCATGTTCACAGGAAATCTCGCGTCTCGCGAGATGCCGCATCGGCGCGTCCAGGAGGAATTACAGGGCTGCCACAAAGACGCATCCCTGCGTGCGGCGGTCCTGTAGAGGTTAACACCATTGACGACTACGTGTTATCGAATTTCAATTATTATCATTAGGGGTTTTTTCAAGAGGGGGGATTTTGTTAGCCATGTTTTTAATCCAATTTTATATTTTTAGTTCTTTTAAACATATGTATTTGACCTGTATTTGTACTAGCCTGCAGTAAAATTGATATCCATTGACCGTGTAATATATCTCCGGCCAAATAATCACTTGATCTTTTCTGTCTCGTGAATGCCTCATGTTTGGGCCTGTAGTCCATTGGCCTACAGTAAAAATGTTATCCATTGACAGCAAAATATACCTTGAGCCACATAATCAGAATATCTTTTATGAATAGGTGAATGCATAATTTTTAAGGCCTGAAATCCTGTGGCCTAAAATAAAAAAAAATGTCTAGACTCCAACAGAGTATATTTAAGAGAATTTCCCTTTAATACGCATTAAAAATGGCCCCTGATTAAGACACATATTTTTTGTTGGAATTTGTGTCATCAATCCCCCTCTAGTATGTCAGTGTCCATGTTGCACTTCTACTAAGTATTTGGTGGCTGCAAATATGAGCTGAAGGTTTTTCAGGTTCGCCTGCCATTAAATGGAATGTGGCCCGCCGCAAACTTGCGGTTCTCCAACATTTGATCACGTTCATGCGATCGCGTTCGCAAACCGTCCTGGCCTATGTTCGTCCATCACTAGTTCTGACAGTTTTGCTCCCACTGGGCTCAGTGATGGGAGGCCAGGTGCCTTCTTAAGGCGGTGGTCCCTAGGTGAGTGTTGGGCTTACAGCGACTTATGCGTGGACAGCAAAGGCTACAGATGGCAACACTATTGTCAGCAGCTGACACGTAAAAAAAATCCCACACTGCGGAGCCGTATTCTAGCATCTTGGGAGGGCTAGATGTGACCGTGCATGGTGGATGGCTGCTCCAGATACATCTGCTTTTTGCCTCATGTGCACTGCGAGTTCTGCCTGATTCTCCTCCTCCTCCATATCTGCTGCTCCGTCTCTCCCTCTGAACTCCACTCCTCTTCCTCTCTTTTGGGCACCCATGTGACGTCCATCGTCACGTCATCATAGTTAAATTCACCACCACTGACATTAGAGATCTCAGAGTAGGTGTCATGGTCTTACCTCCTTGCTGTTCTCCTTCGTTTGACATGTGCTGGCGGCCATCTTGGTTTCTGGGTTTCTTGTAGCCTCCCACCCTGCGGCTCCTCCTTCCCACTGGGAGGAGCTGGATGCCTAGCTCATATATATAGGAGGTCTGTGGCTTCAGTTCCTTGCTTGGTCCTCCTGTGCTCACATGCTTCTAAGACTGCTGCTGCTTCTGTTTCCTGATCCTGGCTTCGTCTGACTACCCTGCTGATTCCTGATCCTGGCTTCGTCTGACTACCCTGCTGATTCCTGATCCTGGCTTCGTCTGACTACCCTTCTGGTTCCTGATCCCTGGTTTCGCAAGACCCTGCTTCGGTTTAGCCATCCGTTTGGACTTTTGCCTTACAGCTTTATTTTCAATAAAGCCTTCTTATTTCCACTCATCTCTTGTTGTACGTCTGGTTCATGGTTCCATGACATTAGGACCAAGCCATGAATTTTGACGGTACAGGGCCATCCTCGCTACCTACGCTGGTTGCCAGACTTGATCAGCAGGATCACCTGTTGGGTCGGTTCGCTGTGGCGTTGCAAACCCTGCTTGAACGCACGGCTCATTTAGCTTCCGTTGCCGATGGGTCGGTTGTCGCTCCTGGGCCCGCTCCTACTGCCGCTCCGGTTGTTGCGCCAGAGTCTACCCCGACACCTGTTGCTGCGCCTGCGGTGTTTCGGGGTATGACCGGTTCTGCCCCCCTTCCACAGCGCTTTGGGGGAGAGCCAACTCAGTGCCGAGGTTTCCTTAACCAGGTGGGCATTTACTTCGAGTTGCTGCCACATGCCTTTCCTACTGAGAGATCAAAGGTGGGCTTCTTGATCTCGCTGCTCTCGGACAAGGCCTTGGCCTGGGCCAGCCCTTTATGGGAGAACAACAATCCGGTGGTTGCCGAGTTTTCCGGTTTTGTTGCTTCTCTTCGGAAGGTATTCGATGTGGCTGCAACGTGATATTCCATGGAGGCCCACATTCTGGATGTCAAACGAGTGTTGCAACGGTTACGAGAGAACAAGCTGTTCGGTAAGCTTGAGAAATGAGAATTTCACCGATCCCAGGTAACCTTCTTAGGTTACATCATTTCCGCTGAGGGGTTCTCCATGGATCCTGAGAAGGTTTCGGCTGTCTTACAGTGGCCCCAGCCCAGTGGTCTTCGTGCCCTGCAGCGCTTTTTGGGCTTCGCCAATTATTATCGGAAGTTCATCAGGGACTTTTCCATGCTAGCCAAGCCTCTCACGGATCTGACCAAGAAGGGCAGTAATCCCCAGGTCTGGCCGTCCGAGGCCATCCGAGCTTTTGAGGCTCTAAAGTCCGCCTTTGTGTCGGCTCCGATTCTGTCGCATCCCAACCCTGGGTTGCCGTTTGTCCTCGAGGTGGACGCGTCTGAGACGGGAGTAGGCGCCCTCCTGTCTCAGCGTAGAACACCAGAGGGTCCTCTGCTTCCTTGTGGGTTTTACTCCCGGAAACTGTCTTCCGCGGAGTGCAACTACCAGATTGGTGACAGGGAGTTATTGGCCATCGTGCAGGCCCTTAAAGAATGGAGGCACTTGCTCGAGGGCTCGGTGGTTCCGGTTCTCATCCTGACGGACCACAAGAATCTGACCTACCTCTCTGAGGCCAAGAGATTGACACCACGTCAGGCCAGATGGGCTCTGTTCTTCTCACGTTTTAATTACGTGGTCTCCTACCTACCCGGCTCCAAGAACATCAGAGCGGATGCCTTATCACGGCAGTACTCCGAGCTGTCCGGGGAGGAGTCGATTCCGACTTCGGTCATACCTCCGAATCAGATCCTGGCCGCCATTCGCACCAGCCTGACCTCTCCCCTGGGTGAGCAGATTTTGGCGGCTCAATCTGGTGCTCCCTCTGGGAGACCCAACGGCAGATGTTTTGTGCCTGAGGAGTTGCGCACTCGGTTGTTGCGAACCTACCATAACTCCAAGGCCGTGGGGCATCCTGGAAAGAATCAGCTGTCCTGGGCTGTTTCACGTCTGTTCTGGTGGCCTTCTCTACGTTCCGACATCGCCGCATATGTAGCGGCATGCTCCGTTTGTGCCCAGAGTAAGTCCCCTCGGCACCTTCCGTTGGGCCTTTTGCAACCCGTAGCCACCGGGGAGCGTCCATGGTCACACCTGGGGATGGATTTCATTGTGGACCTCCCTGCATCCCGAGGCCATACGGTCATTCTCATGATAGTGGATCGGTTTTCCAAAATGTGCCACTGTGTTCCTCTCAAGAAGTTACCCTCTGCACAAGAGTTGGCCTCGATTTTTGCCAGGGAGGTCTTCCGGTTGCACGGTTTGCCCAAGGAGATTGTGTCGGATCGGGGGAGTCAGTTTGTGTCCAGGTTCTGGCGCGCCTTTTGCTCCCAGTTGGGGATTCATCTCTCTTTCTCCTCGGCCTACCACCCTCAGTCCAATGGGGCCGCAGAACGATCCAATCAGGCCTTGGAGCAATTCCTTCGTTGCTATGTCTCCGATCACCAAGACAATTGGGTTGACCTCCTGCCTTGGGCTGAGTTTGCCAGGAACACGGCGGTGAACTCTTCCTCTGGGACGTCTCCCTTCATGGCCAATTATGGGTTCCAACCTGCCGTGTTACCGGAGGTATTCTCTCCCCAGGATATTCCGGCTGTGGAGGATCACCTTTCCGTCCTACGTGCTTCTTCGGTACAGATCCAGAGGTCCCTTGAGGTCTCTGCGCAGCGCCAGAGACTCCAGGCTGATCGCAGACGAGTGCCCGCTCCTTCCTACCAGGTCGGAGACCGCGTATGGTTGTCCACCCGCAACCTCAACCTTCGAGTGCCCACTCCCAAGCTGGCGCCTCGCTTTGTTGGTCCCTTCCGAGTGCTTCGCAGGGTAAACCCGGTAGCCTATGCCCTTGCGCTTCCTCCTGGCATGCGGATCTCCAACGTGTTTCATGTCTCCCTGTTGAAGCCACTGGTGTGTAATCGTTTCACTTCCTCGGTTCCTCGGCCTCGTCCGGTCCAAGTGGGCAATCGTGAGGAGTATGAGGTGAGCAATATCCTGGACTCACGCCTGGTCCGCGGCCGGGTGCAGTTTTTGGTCCATTGGCGTGGTTATGGTCCAGAGGAGCGTTCCTGGGTTCCCTCCGCAGATGTCCATGCTCCTGCCTTGCTCCGAGCCTTCCACGCACGCTTCCCTCAGAAACCGTTCCTTACTCCGCGGAGGAGGGGCCCTTGAGGGGGAGGTACTGTCATGGTCTTACCTCCTTGCTGTTCTCCTTCGTTTGACATGTGCTGGCGGCCATCTTGGTTTCTGGGTTTCTTGTAGCCTCCCACCCTGCGGCTCCTCCTTCCCACTGGGAGGAGCTGGATGCCTAGCTCATATATATAGGAGGTCTGTGGCTTCAGTTCCTTGCTTGGTCCTCCTGTGCTCACATGCTTCTAAGACTGCTGCTGCTTCTGGTTCCTGATCCTGGCTTCGTCTGACTACCCTGCTGATTCCTGATCCTGGCTTCGTCTGACTACCCTGCTGATTCCTGATCCTGGTTTCGTCTGACTACCCTTCTGGTTCCTGATCCCTGGTTTCGCAAGACCCTGCTTCGGTTTAGCCATCCGTTTGGACTTTTGCCTTACAGCTTTATTTTCAATAAAGCCTTCTTATTTCCACTCATCTCTTGTTGTACGTCTGGTTCATGGTTCCATAACAGTAGGCAGCAAAAGAGGGGACAACCCTCCTTGGGCTGATCTGTGTATTGTCGCCAAAGAACTGGGTGGCGTCCATTGTTACCTCCTCTTCCTTATCTGATGCCAAGAATGGCTGTGCATCGGTAAGGTCTGGGAATAGATGGGAAAATAATTTCACTGACTCAAGTGCAGGGGCTATGGTGGTGATGGTGTCTTTGGGGGTGCACACAGCAGAGAGTGAGGAGGGTGCTGAAATAGAAAATGAGGAGGGTGCAGAATCAGAAGGCTGAGTGAGCCACTCAACCAAATCTGGTTCATCCTTTGACGTAATCACACTCACCTTCTCCCACTAACTTCCCACTTAGGCTCCGTCCTGGTGCACCTGCCCGACCCCTACCATTCCTGTGGAATGGCCAGCCTCTTCATGTGCCTGTCATTTTCTAAATGATCCTGTGACAAAGTCACTATAGAAGAGCAGTATTTGTGGAAGCAGGTATATTGCAGGCCTCAATCAATATTTTTGGGAAGCTGGTATATCAATCCCCTCTATCAGTATTTTGTGGAAACAGTTATGTTGAAACCAATAATGAGTATTTCCTGGAAGGTGGAAAATCAAACCCCTTAATCAATATTTGGTGGAAACTAGTGTATCGCAGGCCTTAATCAATACTTGGTTGAAGCCGGTAAATCAATTCCCTCTATCAGTATTTTTTGGAAAAAAAGTATATAAAATCCAATAATAAGTATTTGCTGGAAGCAGGTAAATCAAACCTCTTAATCAATATTTGGTGGAAGCTAGTGTATCGCAGGCCTCAATCAATATTTGGTGGAAGCTGGTATATCAATACCCTGTATCAGTATTTTGCAAAAACAGGTATATAGAACCGAATAATGAGTATTTTCTGGAAGCTGGTAAATCAAACCCCCTAATCAATATTTGGTGGAAGCTGGTGTATCGCAGGCCTCAATCAATATTTTTTTGAAGCCAGTATGCCAATACCCTGCATCAGTATTTTGTGGAAACAGGTATATACACTCACCTAAAGAATTATTAGGAACACCTGTTCTATTTCTCATTAATGAGATTATCTAGTCAACCAATTACATGGCAGTTGCTTCAATGCATGTAGGTTTTGTGGTCCTGGTCAAGACAATCTCCTGAACTCCAAACTGAATGTCAGAATGGGAAAGAAAGGTGATTTAAGCAATTTTGAGTGTGGCATGGTTGTTGGTGCCAGACAGGCCGGTCTGAGTATTTCACAATCTGCTCAGTTACTGGGATTTTCACGCACAACCATTTCTAGGATTTACAAAGAATGGTGTGAAAAGGGAAAAACATCCAGTATGCGGCAGTCCTGTGTGCGAAAATGCCTTGTTGATGCTAGAGGTCAGAGGAGAAAGGCGCCGACTGATTCAAGCTGATAGAAGAGCAACGTTGACTGAAATAACCACTTGTTACAACCAAGGTATGCAGCAAAGCATTTGTGAAGCCACAACACGCACAACCTTGAGGCGGATGGGCTACAACAGCAGAAGACCCCACCAGGTACCACTCATCTCCACTACAAATAGGAAAAAGAGGCTATAATTTGCACAAGCTCACCAAAATTGGACTGTTGAAGACTGGAAAAATGTTGCCTGGTCTAATGAGTCTCGATTTCCGTTGAGACATTCAAATGGTAGAGTTTGAATTTGGCGTAAACAGAATGAGAACATGTATCCATCATGCCTTGTTACCACTGTGCAGGCTGGTGGTGGTGGTGTAATGGTGTGGGGATGTTTTCTGGGCACACTTTAGGCCCCTTAGTGCCAATTGGCCATCGCTTAAATACCACAGGCTACCTGAGCATTGTTTCTGACCATGTCCATCCCTTCATGACCACCATGTACCCATCCTCTGATGGCTACTTCCAGCAGGATAATGCACCATGTCACAAAGCTCGAATCATTTCAAATTGGTTTCTTAAACATGACAATGAGTTCACTGTACTAAAATGGCCCCCACAGTCACCAGATCTCAACCCAATAGAGCATCTTTGGGATGTGGTGGAACGGGAGCTTTGGGCCCTGGATGTGCATCCCTCAAATCTCCATCAACTGCAAGATGCTATCCTATCAATATGGGCCAATATTTCTAAAGAATGCTATCAGCACCTTGTTGAATCAATGCCACGTAGAATTAAGGCAGTTCTGAAGGCAAAAGGGGGTCCAACACCGTATTAGTATGGTGTTCCTAATAATTCTTTAGATGAGTGTAGAACCCAATAATGAGTATTTGCTGGAAGCTGGTATATCAAATCCCTTAATAAATATTTGGTGGAAACTAGTGTATCGCAGGCCTCAACCTATATTTGATGTAAGCTGGTGTATCACGCCCCTCAATCAGTATTTTGTGGAAGCAGGTATATTACACCCCTTAATCAGTTTTTTGGGGGCAACATGTATATCACACCAGTTGCAATTAGTTATTCGAATAGCGTTTGTTCCTATATTTGGCTGCGATATCTCAGCAGAACCGCCCACAACTGCTGCACAATACAAATGCACTATAATATACTTTCTATGTTAGAAGGTTTATTATAGGCATATGACACCCCTCAATCATTTTTTTTTTTTTGTGGCAACAGGTATATCACACCAGTTGCAATTGCTTATTTCAATAGTGTTTGTCCATCTATCTAGCTGCGGTATCTCAGCAGAACCGCACACAAATGCTGCACAATACAAGTGCACTATAAGCACTATAATATACTTTCTATGTTAGAAGATATATTATAGGTATCTCACACCCCTCAATCATATTTTTTGGGGGGGCAAACAAGTATATAACACCAATTACAATTAGTTATTCCAATAGCGTTTGTCCCTCTATCTAGCTGCGGTATCAGCAGAACGGGACACAACTGCTTCATAATACAAATGCACTATATACTTTCTATGTTAGAAGGTATATTATAGGTATATCACACCCCTCTATCAGTTTATTTGGGGGGCAACAGGTATATCACACCAGTAGAAATGAGTTATTCCAATAGCGTTTGTCCCTCTATATACCTGCGGTATCGCAGCAGAACCCCACACAGCGGCTGCACAATACAAATGCACTATAATATACTTTCCATGTTAGAAAATATATTATAAGTATATCACACTCATGCAGATGAAAGGCATCACTCCTAGAATCACTGCACACTTCATTTATTTGGGCAGTCACAGGGCCAAAACTGACCAAATAACTCAAGAATGAACACAGCCTTACAGGTTGATGTTAGCGTCAAGAAGAAGTGCACCCCTTTTACACTGTCGCCAGCTGATTCCACATAGATTTCTACAGAACCTGTACTATTAAACACTTATGCAAGTAGAGCCCCTGACAGAGTGGAGAGGGTATCAGCAGTAAGTTTGTGTTGATGTCAATGATTATTTTGTCCTTCCTCTGATCCGTCAAAACAATAACCCCCCAAAAAACGCTGAACGGCAAATATATTTTACTTTTGTCACTAACACATGACAAATAAGGCTTTAGAACATATAACTGCACCGCTGAACGGCAATATATTTTAGTTTTGCCACTAATACACTCCACAAAATGCCTTTGAACATATAACTGTACCGCTGAATGGCAAATATATTTTTATTTTGCCACTATTACACAACAAAAAGAGCTTTAGAACTTATAACTGCACTACTGAAAGGAAATTAGGCCCTTTTTTTTTTTTTTCCATATATACACGCCACAGAAGGCTTTAGAACATATGCACATACAGTACAGACCAAAAGTTTGGACACACCTTCTCATTCAAAGAGTTTTCTTTATTTTCATGACTATGAAAATTGTAGATTCACACTGAAGGCATCAAAACTATGAATTAACACATGTGGAATTATATACATAACAAAAAAGTGTGAAACAACTGACAAGATGTCATATTCCAGGTACTTCAAAGTAGCCACCATTTGCTTTGATTACTGCTTTGCACACTCTTGGCATTCTCTTGATGAGCTTCAAGAGGTAGTCACCTGAAATGGTCTTCCAACAGTCTTGAAGGAGTTCCCAAAGATGCTTAGCACTTGTTGGCCCTTTTGCCTTCACTTTGCGGTCCAGCTCACCCCAAACCATCTTGATTGGGTTCAGGTCCGGTGACTGTGGAGGCCAGGTCATCTGGCGCAGCACTCAATCACTCTCCTTCATGGTAGAATAGCCCTTAAACAGCCTGGAGGTGTGTTTGGGGTCATTGTCCTGTTGAAAAATAAATGATGGTCCAACTAAACGCAAACCGGATGGAATAGCATGTCACTGCAAGATGCTGTGGTAGCCATGCTGGTTCAGTATGACTTCAATTTTGAATAAATCCCCAACAGTGTCACCAGCAAAGCACCCCCACACCATCACACCTCCTTCTCCATGCTTCACGGTGGGAACCAGGCATGTAGAGTCCATCCGTTCACCTTTTCTGCGTCGCACAAAGACACGGTGGTTGGAACCAAAGATCTCAAATTTGGACTCATCAGACCAAAGCACAGATTTCCACTGGTCTAGTGTCCATTCCTTGTGTTCTTTAGCTCAAACATGTCTCTTCTGCTTGCTGCCTGTCCTTAGCAGTGGTTTCCTAGCAGATATTCTACCATGAAGGCCTGATTCACACAGTCTCCTCTTAACAGTTGTTCTAGAGATGTGTCTGCTGCTAGAACTCTGTGTGGCATTGACCTGGTCTCTAATCTGAGCTGCTGTTAACCTGTGATTTCTGAAGCTAATGACTTGGATGAACTTATCCTCTGCAGCAGAGGTGACTCTTGGTCTTCCTTTCCTGGGGCGGTCCGCATGTGAGCCAGTTTCTTTGTAGAGCTTGATGGTTTGTGTGACTTCACTTGGGGACACTTTCAAAGTTTTCCCAATTTTTTGGACTGACTGACCTTCATTTCTTAAAGTAATGATGGCCACTTGTTTTTCTTTACTTAGCTGCTTTTTTTCTTGCCATAATGCAAATTCTAACAGTCTATTCGGTAGGACTATCAGCTGTGTATCCACCTGACTTCTCCACAACGCAACTGATGGTCCCAACCCCATTTATAAGGCAAGAAATCCCGCTTATTAAACCTGACAGGGCACACCTGTGAAGTTAAAACCATTTCAGGTGACTTCCTCTTGAAGCTCATCAAGAGAATGCCAAGAGTGTGCAACGCAGTAATCAAAGCAAATGGTGGCTACTTTGAAGAACCTAGAATATGACATATTTTCAGTTGTTTCACACTTTTTTGTTATGTATATAATTCCACATGTGTTAATTCATAGTTTTGATGCCTTCAGTGTGAATCTACAATTTTCATAGTCATGAAAATAAAGAAAACTCTTTGAATGAGAAGGTGTGTCCAAACTTTTGGTTTCTACTGTATAACTGCACCGCCGAACCACAAATATATTTTTATTTTACCAATAATATACGCCACAAAAGGCTTTAGAACATATAACTGCACCACTTATCGCAAGTATATTTTTCTTTTGCCACTATTACACAACAAAAAGTGATATAAGTTTAGCACTTCACCACACAATGGCTAATAAGACCTTTTTTCCCACTAATACAGGCCAAAAAATGCTTTAGAACATATAACTGCACCGCACAAGGGCAAATAAGATCTAGAAATATTTCCTTGTAATAAACTCTGTTAATAGCTCTAACACCCCAATGACAAGAACAGTTTGCTGGAATTGCAGAACTGTGTAATGGCAATTTGGGTGCCCAGTCAGCGCAGCAAGGTGTAATAGGATTGTTCCTATTACTCAGGCTGTAACCT
Source organism: Bufo gargarizans (assembly GCF_014858855.1). NCBI lineage: Eukaryota > Metazoa > Chordata > Amphibia > Anura > Bufonidae > Bufo > Bufo gargarizans. The sequence continues at coordinate 121,311,140 of NC_058086.1, read as the reverse complement.
CCCCTACTAATCCCTGCTCAACATACATGCTGTGAAATGATTCATCCCTATTATTTTCCTACGTCTTGAATAATCTTTCCCTGCACTTGTAATATTTTTTTTATTTTTTTTAGCACAATTAAGTTTTTTCTAGCACTGTCTCTAGTCTGCTGACTTCTCTCCCTGCACTAAGTACACTGGTAAATGGCAGAATCCAAGATGGCTGAGGCTATTTATAGGGCTGTGACATTACAGGGCTGGCTGGCTGCATGCATGGCATTATGGGCGATCCCGCCTTCCAAGAGTTCCTTGCTCCATGTCCTCACATGTGCAGCAGCCATTTGAGGAAAAAAAATGTGATTTGTTACCACGAAGCATGAGTAAATTCCGATTTGGTGCTATTCAAATTTTTCCTGAAATTCCACTTCGTCAGGTTTGATTCGCTCCTCTCTACTGGTCGCCATAGATAAAATGTGCTGTAGGAATAAAATCTATTAACGACCGCCGTAGAAACCGATTCAACAGTCATTAAGGGGTTAATTAAAGAGCATACTTGTATTATTTGCAGATTGCATTGACCATTCACTGAACCAAAGTTATTTACAAGATATGCAGTTTTTGGTCCAGATTTATAGCCATATCTTTTTTGAACTTTGAATTTTCTGACCATGGCCTGTACTATGTCTCTGCCTTCATGTATAAGGAAGCATTTCTGCTCAAACATCATATGGTGAAATTCTGTGTTTAGAAACTTTGGTCTTTACTTATTTTACAGCAAATAAATCCAAGTAAAATTGCTTGATATTGCAGGTGCCAGTTAGATCATCTAAATTGATGTTGTCTTCCATGTGGACTGCCTGCAGTGGTGGAGACTGAACATTAGATATATAATTTACTAATGTATTTATGGTCAGCCATATCTGGCTTTGATAAGTGTCTTTCTATGTATCAGAACATTAAAAATGAATATATCAATATATATATATATATATATATATATGTGTGTTTCTATGTATATGCTTCATTTTTGCAACGCAGTGTCCACTCAGATTTTCTTAGTAATAGTACAAGAGAAAAATTATAGTACCCTGAGATTACTTTCTCATTTTAACCATAGGAAAGAATTATTCTCATAGCAAAGTCAGCAGATATATGGAGCTACGATATTTATGCACCATTAAGCTGTCATTTTGACAAAGTTTATTTTTCTACTAGGGAGACACTTCAATATTACACAAAGAAAATATAAAGTAAGGCTCTTTAGCTTTTTTTTTTTTAATCTGGCCAAGTGCAAAACTTCCATGTAACTCGACAATGCTCTGCAGTCTTACATGTCCCTGCATTTCTATGAACTGCCTCATACTGCCATGCAAACCAAGATGCTTTAAAGGGGTTGTTTGAGTTATTTTTTGTTGTTTGTATGTTTCTAACTAATCAAATGTATGGGGTTTGCAAATTACTTACTTTGTCTGCAGTGGCTCCTTTCTCAGATTTCACTGAGGGTCACATGACTTGTGAGGTCAGCTTCTCTGCCTGCTCTGATGATGTTTCCTGCACAAGCCTGAGCCGCGGGTCTGTGTCTGTGCATGAAATGTCACTGTTCTGGTCATGCCACCTGCACTGCCGTCAGCTGCTATCTGCCCTGTGTCTCCCTCTCCCTGGATTCTTCAGGAATGATTTACCCCTTCTACCATCAGCAGCACAGACTTAGGGCTGGAAGCTAAGCTGGACAGCTGTAGGCAGTGAATAGACAAGTTCAAAAAACCTGCCCTCCTGCAGACACAGAGCTGACAGACTACAGGAGTTCTGCAGAGCATTGCACAATAACAGGTATGAGGAAAACCCTGTGTGTATCAGCAGAGTCATTGTACAGCAGGGACTTGTTGTCCTACACATACAACATGCTGCTGAGTAACCCAGCAGTCAGACATTTCAGTCAGGGCAGCTTTTTTATTCACTGCATTTGCAGAGCAGGAGGATGGGAAGTCTTTTTTTTGACTCCCATAAATATTCATGAGGAAAACCTCAGAAATTGTTGCTATTGCAGGTAAATATATCACACACACAACCAGAATAATTAATGGTCAATCACTAAATCCGTAATGATATCCAAAGGAATCAATTTACTAATTAAAGTGAGTCTGTCACCAATATATATATATATAAAATTATACACCACTTACATAGCTCTCTAGCATACCTATCCATGATTCGAATGGTGCCTTTGAAATTTTCTTCTGACTTTCACCAGCAGGAAAAACAATGTTTAATCCATATGTAAATGAGGGCTTGCAAGTGCCCAGGAGCGGCGTTCGGTGTGTAGGAGCCCAAGCAGATCTGACTTCTTGTTACATAACTCCTCCCCAGCCTCTTCCTTGGCCCGCCCTGCAAGTCCCTTGCTTCATCCACAGGACCGGCCGATATCCCGTGTGTGTGCAGTGCACCACTGGTTCGGCATCGCTACATCTACTGCGCATGCGCTGGCCTCCAGTCCTCCTGTTTGCTTCTGGTCCGCCGCCTTGTCACTGGTTTAATGGCGTTTGCTGGCGCATGCGTACTACATGTAGCGATGCTGTTCCCACAATGGGCATCACAGTGCGCATGCCCGGGATATCGGCCAGTCCTGTGGATGAAGCAAGGGACTTAGTAGAAATGCACAAATAGTTCCACAACATGGACAGTGACATACTAGAGGGGATCATTGACAAAAATTCCAACCAAAAATATGTATCTTAATCAGGGGACATTTTTATGTGTCTTATTATTTTAGGCCACAGGAGTACGGGCCTTATTAGGCATTCACCTGACATAAAAGAAATTGTGATTATGTGGCTCGAGAATAAAATTTTTACTGTAGCCCACTTTTTTTCCCCACTTTTTTTTTGGGGGGGCAACTGGTATATCACACCAGTAGAAATTATTTTTTTTCCAATGTTGTTTGTCACTATCTGTAGCTGAGATAAAGCAGCTAAACCGCAAACAAATGCTGCACTACCCAAATGCACTATATAGAAAGTATATCATTGTTATATAACACCCCTGCTTCAATCAGTTTTTTGGGGGGGCAACTGGAATATTAATTCAAAGTCCCTTTTAGAGACCCTAGGGATGTTAAATACGATTAAAAATACGGTCTATAAGACCAATAATCCCTTTAGGGGCCCCTAACTAATGTAAATATAAGTCTTATCTTTATTGAATCTATAAAGGACATACAAACACTGAAGGAAACTGTTTAAAATTCTCAGGGTACAGTGAGTGTTAGTAGGCAATTTGCATTTTCACTGGTTGCTCTTATAGCCCTCTGTTTGTCCACTGGTGCCTATTGGGAGCACTGCTTAAAGTGCATGGCAGTACATCCTATACAGGATCCATTTTGTGTGTTAAATCTGTGGGATAGTTTACACCGATCACTCTAACCAACCTTTATATTTAGGTCGTAGAGTATTGCTTAGATTGTTATATTAATCATTCATTTGGGGTTGCTATTCATTGTAGCACCTTTCTTGTGTGTTACAACTGTAGCACATTGCCTACACGCTATAGTTGTTGCGATCTAAGTGAGCAACTCCTATGTCATTTATAGTAACAGTCCAGCTGTCTACTCATGCTCCTATTGGACGCCCCACTGATCGGTATCTCACACTAGGTCTACTGCAGACTCCTCTTGCTAGCTACAAATCAAACCCCAGTGTAGTGTGCTTTTTAGACAGGGCAAGTGAGTCATTAGGGAAACACTGCAAGTGGCCATAGGCTGTCAAAGCAGATACAGTGTGAGGTGTAAATGACCGTGTCACATGAGATAACATCAAGTATCATTGGGGTTTGATTTGTAGCTAGCAAGAGGAGTCTGCAGTAGACCTAGTGTGAGATACCGATCAGTGGGGCGTCCAATAGGAGCATGAGTAGACAGCTGGACTGTTACTATAAATGCTCACTTAGATCGCAACAACTATAGCGTGTAGGCAATGTGCTACAGTTGTAACACACAAGGAAGGTGCTACAATGAATAGCAACCCCAAATGAATGATTAATATAACAATCTAAGCAATACTCTACGACCTAAATATAAAGGTTGGTTAGAGTGATCGGCGTAAACTATCCCACAGATTTAACACACAAAATGGATCCTGTATAGGATGTACTGCCATGCACTTTAAGCAGTGCTCCCAATAGGCACCAGTGGACAAACAGAGGGCTATAGGAGCAACCAGTGAAAATATGAATTGCCTACTAACACTCACTGTACCCTGAGAATTTTAAACAGTAAATCACACCAGTAGAAATTATTTGTTCCACTGTCGTTTGTCACTCTGTGTAGCTGAGGTAATGCAGCTAAACTGCAAACAAATGCTGCACTACCTAAATGCACTATATAGAAAGTATATAATTGGTATATAACACCCCTGCTTCAATCAGTTTTTGGGGGGGCAACTTAAATTTCAAAACAGCAGAAATTATTTGCTCCAATAGCGTTTGGCACTCTGTGTGGCTGTGGTATCGCAGCAGAACCGCACACAACTGCTGCACAATACAAATGCACTATAATATACTTTCTATAATAGAAAGTATATTATAAGTATATTACACCCCTCAGTAAGTCACACCTATCTATAGCACACCTATACCAGTCCTTAAAAGGACTTATTTGGCCCTATTAGCTAGCGTTTGGTGTCCCTAACAGTCTGTCCCTGCTCCACACAGAAACCTCTTCCTACACTGGCAAAAGACTAAATATAAAATGGCGGCCAGATCAGGTGTGAAACACGGCTGTGTGCATGGGGCCTTACTTGTATTTTATGTATTTAAATTCCTGCTCACTCTGGGCTTTGAAGTCAAGGAGGCCGTCCTATCAGTGATTGACAGCTATTCGTGCATTTATAGCAGGCATATCCAAACTGCGGCCCTCCAGCTGTTGCAAAACTACAACTCCCAGCATGCTCTAATAGCTGTAAGCTATGCAGGCATGCTGGGAGTTGTAGTTTTGGAACAGCTGGAGGGCCGCAGTTTGGACATGCCTGATTTATAGTCATATAAGCAAGGTTGTCATTCACTGACAATCTGTCTTCATAAGTTCAAATCCTAGAATGTGCAGGAATTTTAATGTATAAAATGCAAGTTTTACAAAATCTTTTCCCACAAAACTCTATAAGAAGTGGCAAGGGGTCCGACCACTGCGCTAACTCTGGTGCACTAACTATGGTGTGAACACAGTCTGAAGGTGATGAAATCCAGCTCACAGCCAAGCTTCCACACAACCGCATAGCAGGACAACTAATGCAATGTGAACAAAGCAAGACTGTGAGCCACACCCATATCAGACCGTGTGATGGAGGTCTCCAGGTGCAGAAGAATGTTCAATTGCCAAAGGTCTCTGCACCTGGAGACCTCCATCACACGGTCTGATATGGGTGTGGCTCACAGTCTTGCTTTGTTCACATTGCACTAGTTGTCCTGCTATGCGGTTGTGTGGAAGCTTGGCTGTGAGCTGGATTTCATCACCTTCAGACTGTGTTCACACCATAGGTAGCGTAGTGGTAGGACCCCTTGCCATGCTGAGTGACCGTGACGTGGTGCATGATGGGCTCCGATATCTTCCTGACAGGAATATATTGGCAAAAGTCTCAGCTTTTAATATCTGCTTGTATGACCAGCTAGTATAGTCAGTGATATATCCGTTTGGTGCAACTTTTTTCAGTGATTTATATAATTGTATTTTCATCCGCACAATGCTCCAGTCTGTGTAGGATGCTTCTGTGGTGCATGTGGACCGCGCTGGCGTCCTCCTTTGTACGCATTAATTGCTCGGGATGGTCGTTTGCTGCGGTCCACATGCGGTGGGATTGCTCCCCCAATGAGAAACACGCTACAGTGTTTGGGGTTTGAGCAGCTCCCCCATACTTGCCACTGTATTTTTGTGGTTCACATGCGGTGGGACTGCTCGTCCAATGAGAAACACGCTACTGTGTTTGGGGCTTGGGCAGTTCCCCCATATTGGCCACTATAGTTCTGTGATTTTGTTTTATAAAACTCTATAAGAGTCTGTTCATCTCCTCATGCTCTATAACATGCTGCCTGCAACTCAAAAACCACGTTAAACATGAAACGTTCCATTTAAAAATTATTAGAATAATAATTTCTCTGTAATACAGTTGGCATCTTCTAATGTATCATATAAGCAAATCGCATTTCATTTAGTCGAGCCAAATTTTGGCACAGCACTGCATTTATGAAATAGCTTTTTATTTGAAATGGCTCTCTTTTATTATACATTTAAGTTAACATGTAATGGTGTCACTAACTACAGGTACGTTAATTAAATATCTCTTTATTTTGCAAAGACAATTTCTTTACTAACAGGCAAAGTCTTGAAATGCCTGAAGCAGTGAAGCATTTTGTAATTATTCCCTGCAAGTTTTCATGTCACATCACTTTTAAATTGTCAACAGAACTTATGGTGATATTGATCACCAAATATGTATAAAAAGAATAACAGCAACGGAGCGTGGTGCAGCCATAGCGCAGGGCGAACTGACTTAGGGGGAAGACTGCAGGCTAGGAGAGGGTTAAGGTGACTGGTATGTTGAGGGGTGGATATTAGATTGGTGGGGAGGAGTTGGGTTTTCGGCGGGAAGATATAAGGAGTGGAGGAGGAGCTGAGGGTCAGTTGCAGTTGACCAGCGTGATTTTGAGGTGCAGTTGACCAGCGTGATTTTGTCATGGCCTCCTTGGATGAGCTGTTGGAGTCGGTGCGGGCTGCGGTGCAGGTTCATGGAGTGGACGCTTTGCAGCAGTCTATTCAGGCTGCCCTTCACCCTCCCGCCCCTCCGGTTACTGTGGCTCGCGCTGCCAGGGCCCGGCGGTCCGTCCCCCCTGAGCGCTTGAGCCCTGATGCGACTCCCCGGGTCCGCCGACGCATCAGAAGCCCCGCTCGGGACCCTCCGCTGCGCTCTGTGGTGTCCGTGGCCAGCCGGACCCTCAGGCGCAGCGGGAGGAATTCGGCATCGCGTGGCGGGCCGGCGGGAGAGGGTCCAGCTTCCCCTGGACTCGTCTCCCTCGCTGCGAGGGGGAGGGATCGTGTGCGGGCGGCTATGTCCCTCAGAGACGGCCAGCGGCGGGGACGAGCCGGCAGGACCTCGCCGGTGCGCGGCGGACGTGTGGCGGCCGGGTCGTCCAGTGGCCTGGGCCTACCTGTGGAGGAGGATGCGCTTGCGTCTGCGCTGCGGCGGAGTGATCCGGGCCGGCAGCTGCGGTGTGGTGAGGCAGCGAGCGGCGCGTCTGGCGTTCCTGTGGAGGCGTCGCGACCCCTGGCGGCGGGTGGGCGACATTGCAGCAGGTCGGGAGCCGGAGCGGTGGCTGGGGCCCTGCGCACTGACAGGCGGCATGGTGGAGCGGCTTGCGGCCGGCCGGCTGCAGAGTCTGGGGCTGTGGAGGCAAGTGGAGTTGAGGAGATGCGGCCTATGGACGGGGCCCGCCCGGCTGGGGTTCAGACTGTTACCCTCCCCTCACGGCGGCGCCCTGAGGGGGAGGCATCGCGATTGGAGGACGGAGAGTTGGAGTCGGATGAGGACGGAGTGGACGACGCGGTTCCTGGGGACGCCGTGCCATGTGAGGAGAGCTCGCCGGTGAGGTCGTCTGTGAGTGGTGCTGCGGCTGCCGGAGGATCTGTCCGGGGACGGCCAGGTGAGAGGACGTCGTGTCAGATGCCAGTTGGGGGGGCGGTTTCGCATGCTGTGGGGGGGTCTGATGGGTTGACAAGGGAGGTACTGTCTGGGGTGCTGTCATTGTTGTCGCGGTTAGGGTCGGGGGCTCCTGCGTCCCCGGCGGCGGTCTGGGCGCCTGCATAGGCAGGGGGGTCGTTGGGGCAGGGGCTGGTGCACGGTTCGGTTGGTGTGGGGGATGGTGTTGTCGCGGGTGGTGTGCAGGCTTCCGGGGTTCGTGGTGATGTGGGGGATGGCGTTCGGTTGGCGGACGCGGCGAAGGGGGAGATCTATGTCTGTTTTGAGGGGCCGTTGGGGGCTCATTTGAAGCCGGAGGTCAGGGAGAGGATTTGGAAGGATGAATATGTTGAGATATTTTCATTGCTTCCTTTGGAGAAATTTAATTTGGACCGGGGAAAACCGGATGAGAGTAAAAAGGAGGAGGAGGAGAGGCGGCGGTACCGGTTGATACCGCGTACGTTTCAGAACTGGCTTCAGGCTTTTGCGATTTTGGCCAGTGTGGTTGGGGAAAAGTCGCCAGAACATTGCTCCGCACTGTTCTGTTATATGGATGCGATAGGGGAGGCGCATCGCACCTATGGGGGCGTGGCGTGGCTCAGGTATGACGAGCAGTTCCGGCAGCGGAAGGCGGTCAGGCCTAGCATAAGGTGGGACCATAAGGACATTGGTCTATGGATGCGGTTGATGGCGGCGCCGAGGGGGAGCTCTCAGCCCTTTCGGGGTTCGGTCGAAAAGGCTGTTGTTGGCAGTTTAACGAAGGACATTGTCGGTTCTTGTCGGAGTGTCGGTACAAGCACGAGTGTTCCGGTTGCGGTGGCTCCCACAGTTGGTCGCGTTGCTTCAAGCGGGGGAGGGGTAAGGGACCCGAGGCTGCGCAGAAGAGGGGTGACGCCGGTGAGGGTGGAAGAGATGGAACCCTATTTAAGGACGTATCCAAATAGGGAGGTTGGGCTGTTTTTGTTGGCGGGGTTTACTGATGGTTTTGTGATCCCGTGTAGTTCGGTTGTGCCGTGTGTGTCGGGGCGGAACTTGTCCTCTGCGCTGCGTCATCCTGACGTAGTTAGAGATAAGATTGGGAAGGAGGTCGCGGCTGGCAGGGTGGTGGGGCCCTTTGCGGAGCGTCCCTTGCCGGACTTGTGGGTGTCCCCGTTGGGGTTGGTGCCTAAGAAGGAGCCCAATAAGTTTAGGCTCATTCATCATTTGTCGTATCCGCACGGCGGGTCGGTGAATGATGGGATAGCGGATGAGTTGTGCTCTGTGTCGTACACCTCCTTTGATGCGGCGGTGCGGTGGGTCAGGCGTTTCGGGCGGGGCGCCTTGCTTGCTAAGACGGATATTGAGGCGGCTTTTCGGTTGCTGCCCATTCACCCGAATAGTCTGCACTTACTGGGTTTTCAATGGGAGGGGTGTTTTTATGTTGATTGTTGTTTGCCGATGGGCTGCGCGATTTCTTGTTCAATGTTTGAGGCGTTTAGTTCTTTTTTGGAGTGGGTGGTGAAAAGGGAGGCTGGTTGGCATTCGGTGCTGCATTATTTGGAAGATTTTTTGTTTTTGGGCCCGGCCGGGTCCAGGGTGTGTCCGGTGTTGTTGCATACGATGGAGCGTGTGGCGGCGCGGTTTGGGATCCCTCTGGCTGGGGAGAAAACGGAAGGGCCTTCCACGGTTATGACGTTTTTGGGGATAGAAATCGATAGCATGGCTATGGAATGCCGGCTTCCGGACAACAAGGTGTCCGATTTGTTGGAGGAGGTGGTTTTTCTGCAGAGGGCTAAGAAGGTGCAGCTTAAGCGGGTTCAGTCTGTCTTGGGTAAGTTGAATTTCGCTTGCCGTATTTTGCCAATGGGGCATGTTTTTTGCCGACGTTTGGCGTTGGCTACAGCGGGGGTTGTCGCTCCTTTTCATTATTTACGGTTACCTGTTGCGGTAAAGGAGGATTTAGCTGTGTGGGAGACTTTTCTGAGGGAGTACAATGGGCGGTCTGTGTGGATGGAGGAAGCGATTAGTAGCGTGGATTTGGAGTTGTGTTCTGATGCGGCGGGTTCGTGTGGTTACGGTGTTTTTTGCCAGGTGTCAATGGAGTGCGGGGGCGTGGCCGGTGGAATGGGAACGGGCGGGTTTCCTTAGCAACTTGGTATTGTTGGAGCTTTTTCCCATTGTTTTGGCTACTGAGTTGTGGGGGGATATGCTCAGGAATCGGCGGGTGCGTTTGTGACAACATGGGTGTGGTGCAGGCGATTAATAGCCAGACGGCTAATTCTCCGCCTGTGGTGAATTTACTCAGACACTTGGTGTTGCGGGGGCTGCGATTGAATGCATGTTTTGTTGCGGTGCATGTTCCGGGGGTGGATAACTCACTCGCTGATTCCCTTTCTCGTTTTCAGTGGGACCGTTTTCGCAGCTTGGCGCCGGGTGCCGCAGTTCGGGGGTTGCCCTGTCCCCAGTGGCTCTGGACCGTGGCCTTGGGGTGTCAGCGGGTCTGATTGGTCGGTCGCTCAGTAGAGGTACGTGGTCGGCTTACTCGTCGGTATGGTTGTTGTGGGAGGAGTTGATGGAGCGGGCTGGCGGGTGTAGTTCGGTTGAGGACTTTCGCACTTTGTTGGTTTTTTGGGTGGGGTCGTGTTATGCTGAGGGCTTGTCGTTTTCTGTGGCGTCTAAGAGGGTGGCGGCGGTTGCCTTCTGGCTGCGCTTGCGGGGAATTGCGGATGTGTCGCAGTGTTTTGTGGTGCGGCAGGCGCTAAAAGGTTATCGGCGGGGGGGTATTCGTAAGGACGCTAGGCGCCCGGTTTCCTTTGAGGTGTTACAGGTGTTGTGGGAGACGGCGGGGTTGGTTTGTGTGTCTGACTTTGAGGTGTTTTTGTTTAGGGCGGCGTTTTCGTTGGCCTTTTTCGGGGCTTTTCGAATTTCGGAGTTGGTGTCCGCCAGTCGATCTGGAGGTGGGGGTTTGTTGAGGGAGGATGTTTGGTTGGGAGAAGGGGGCTTGCGGTGTGTGATTCGCAAGTCAAAGACGGATCAGGTGGGGAGGGGGGCTGTTTTGTGGCTCAGGCCTTTGGTTGGGTCTGCGCTTTGTCCTGTGCGTTGTGTGGAGGACTATTTGGGGGTGCGTTCGGAAGGTTGGGGGGGCGTTGTTGGTTCACCAGGACGGTTCGCGGTTATCGCGTTTTCAATTCATTGCTGTTTTTCATAAATGTTTGGGTGCCGCGGGTCTCCCCGTGCGTGAGTATGCTTCGCATTCGTTTCGGATAGGGGCCGCGACTGAGGCGGCCAGGTGGGGGCTCGGGGAAGAGATGATAAAACGGATTGGGCGTTGGGAGTCGGATTGTTTTCACTCTTATGTTCGGCCTCATTTGTTGTGATTGTTATGGGTTGTGTGTGGGGCAGTTTGCGGTTTGTTGGCCAGTGTTGACGGGATTGTTTTTCTTATTCTGTTTTAGGGGCAGCGCCTTGTCTTGCGTGGATCTTCGGGCATTCCTACGTCTATTGGGGGGCCTTACGCGCGGATGTTAGGAGGAACGGACGTCAGTTGGGTTTCCCGTCGGAGGAGTTACTGATCAGGTGGATTGGTTTGCGGGGGCTTCTTTGGGGGCGGGTTTTGCCCGAGATTCATGTTAATGCCTCTTTGGATCGGCCGCCGGATATATTGGTGCTGCATGTTGGAGGCAACGATTTGGGAGTGCGGCGTTCCCGGGATGTAATCCGGGATATCAAGTTGGATGTGCTGCGCTTATTGTCGGAGTTTCCGGATTTGTTGCTGGTTTGGTCGGAGGTGGTTGCTAGGCGTAGCTGGTGTTTTGCGAGGTCGGTGGAGCGGATTAATAGAGCCCGGGCGAAATTAAATAAAGAGGTAGGGCGCTTTGTTCGCAGGCAGGGTGGTATTGTGGTGCGTCATCGGGAGTTGGAGGCGGCGTCGCCTCAATTCTTGAGAGAGGATGGGGTGCATCTGAATGATGTGGGCATGGACATGTGGGCGTTGGGTATACAGGAGGGTTTGGAGACGGCTGTTAGGGTTTGGCGGGACGCCCACAGGTGAGGTGTCACCAGTGGTCGTCTGTGGCTGCTGGAAATAGGATCCTGGGGAGCAATTCAATGGTTAAGAGGTGCAGGACATGTTGGAGCCTGCATCTCAGATGGTTTGTTAATGCCGAGGATGGGGCCCCTGTTTGGGCTACAAGGCCTACAGGGGGGGGAGAATGGTATACTTCAAGGAGTTGGTGCCCTTGGGTCGGTGAGTGCGGCCAAGGGTAAGTCTTGAAGTGTGAGTTGAGGCGGTGAAGGAGGATACGGCTCGTTTGGGTTGCCCTCCAGGATCCTTGTTACGGTGCAGTAGGTGATAAGGTTGATGGATGTGTAAAATGCCTGCTGTTATTATTGTTATTATTATTATTGTTATATGGTGTACGAGGTGGTTTTGTTATGCGTGGAATAATAAAGCTGGCCATCATGGTCATTTTTCACCAAAGAAGTAAGTGTCAGTGTGGTTATTTGTTATTCAAGGGGGGGGGGGGGGGGGTAACGGGATAGGTCTGGTAGCCGGAAGGAGATTCTTCCATCCTATTAAGTCAATTATTTGTATACAAAGCTAATGCTAAATACTGCTTAAAGGGGTTATCCAATACTACTGTATAAACTGTCCCCCCCCCCCCACCCCATAAGTCGTGCTCCTCACAGGGAATATACCTACCCCACTCCCCGCTCTGTGCGCCGCTCCTGGTCCCCGCACTGCTGCTGATGCTTCTTCCCGTGCACAGATGAAAACATCCAGTGTCGGGGGGAAGCCAATAGCAGGAGGGGACGGGGATGAGACTCCCCTAGAGTCACCTGCATTTTCATTCACGCACGGGGGGAGAACCAGCTGCGGCAGTGGAGGGACCAGGAGCGGTGCTGCAAGACTTTAAATGTTGCAGCTGTAGCCTTCTATCTGTAACCCAATGTGTAAAAGCACTGGCTTACATCACAACTTTATTACATCGCAATTTGCCTACGGCCCATGCGGCTGCCGATTGCTGTGCTCTCATTAGACAGCTGTGGTCACAGGGAGAACTCCCAAAGTCAACAGGAGTGATCAGGCTCACAGCGTTAGGCCTCATGCACACGACCGCATCCGAGCCGCCGTGGACCTATTCATTTCAATGGAGCCGCAAAAGATGCGGACAGCACTCTGTGTGCTGTCCGCATCCGTGGCTCCGTTCCGCGGCCCCACAAAAAAAATATAACATGTCCTGGTCTTGTCCGCGATTTGCGGACAAGAATAGGCATTTATATTGCCGGCGCCCGTTCCGCAAATTGCGGAAGGCAACACTGGCGCCTTCAGTTTTTTGCAGATCCACGGTTTACGGACCGCGAAAAATGGCACGGTCGTGTGCATTAAGGCCATAGGCTGAGTTCACATGTCTGTGGAACACGGTCCATGAGATATCAGAGTGGCATCCTGCTTAGGGCAGGAGCAAATGGCGTCATTGGTTGTTATGACGGCGTGCGCTTCGTGGCACTGCTGCTGTACAGTAATACACTCGTATAGATCATACAAGTGTATTACTGTACTGTGGCACAAAGTGCACAGCGTCATAACAAACAATGACGCCATGAGCTCCTGCACCAACCAGAATGCCAGTCCAGTATCTCGCGGACTGTGTTCCACGGACATGTGAATTCAGCCTTAAATGTAAAAGCCGGCAGGGAGTGTAATATCAAACGATTAAAAAGTCATATGCACCCTAAAATAATACCAATCAAACCGACATCTCAAACCGAAAAAAATGAGCCCCTACATAAGACAGTCGCCCCAAAAAAAAAAAAAAGCTTTCAGAATATGGAGACTCTAAGGCCCCTTGCAGACAAGCGTTTCCGGATTAGGTGTTGCGTCTGCGATCAGGGAAAATTGTGTGAGTAGGTACGCAATTGCAGTCAGTTTTGACTGTGATTGCATTCCGATGTTCAGTTTTTATCGCGCGGGTGCAATGTGTTTTGCACGCGTGTGATAAAAAACTGACTCTGGTACCCAGACCCGAACCCGGATTTCTTCACTGACGTTCGGGTTCGGGTTTGAGTTAGGTGTTCTGTATATTTTATTATTTTCCCTTATAACACAGTTCTTTTAGTATATTCTAACCTGAAGCGTCCCCATCACCATGGGAACGCCTCTGTGTTAGAATATACTGTCGGATCTGAGTTTCACGATCTAACTCATATCCGACAGTATATTCTAACATAGAGGCGTTCCCATGGTGATGGGGACGCTTCAAGTTAAAATATACCATCGGATTGGAGAAAACTCTGATCCGATGGTATAAAAGGGACTCCTGACTTTACATTGAAAGTCAATGGGGACGGATCCGTTTGCAATTGCACCATATTGTGTCAACGTCAAACAGATCCGTCCCCATTGACTTGCATTGTAATTCAGGACGGATCCGTTTGGCTCCGCACGGCCAGGCGGACACCAAAATGACTTTTTTTCATGTCCGTGGATCCTCCAAAAATCAAGGAAGAACCACGGAAGGAAAAACGGTCACGGATCACGGACCTAAGGACCCCGTTTTTGCGGACTGTGAAAAAATACTGTCGTATGCATGAGGCCTTATCTTGTAGTTTCCAAAATGGGGTCTTTTATTGGAGTTTCTACTCTAGGGGTGCATCAGCAGGCAACTAAAAATTATCACAGTGAAATCTGCCCTCCATAAACCATATGGCATGCCTTTCCTTCTGCACCCTGCCATGTGCCCGTAGAGCAGTTTACAACCACATACGGGGTGTTACTGTAAAATAGAGAATCAGGGTAATAAATATAGATTTTTTATTTATTTTTTTGGCTTCTAACCCTTGCTTTGTTACTGGAAAAAATTTGGAAAATCTGTCCAAAAATGTGAAATTCTGAAATGTCATCAAAATGTTCCTTTAATTCTTGTGGCACAGCTTAAAGGTTTAACAAAGTTTGTAAAATCAGTTTTGAATACCTTGAGAGGTGTAGTTTCTAAAATGTGGCAATTTATGGGTGGTTTCTATTATGTAAGCCCCACAAAGTGATTTCAGACCTGAACTGGTCCTTAAAACTTGGGTTTTGGAAATTTTCTTAAAAATGTTAAGAACTTCTAAACTTCTAAGCCTTCTAATGACCCAAAAAAATAAAATGTAATTTACAAAATGATCCAAACATGAAGTAGACATATGGGTAATCTCACTATCTGTTGATATTGAAACTTTGAAAATTGCAATTTTTTCCAAATTTTTGGTAAATGTGGTATTTTTGTCAAAGTACAATATGTGACAAGAAAATTATTTCAGAATGGTTTGGATAAGTAAAAGCGTTTCAAAGTCATCACCACATAAAGTGACACATGTTAGAAATGCAAAACATAGCCTGGTCCTTAAGGTGAAAAATGTCAGGGTCCTGAAAGGGTTAAAAAAGTCACTTTGACATTTTGGTGCTGTACAACAGTTTTCTGTTAGTACTATGCTATATAACCAACAATAGAAAAATAGGCTGCCAAATAAAAAAAATTGCTCCAGTCTTTTGAAGTCTTGAGGTGGGCCCAGCCAGTAGATAAATTTCATAAAATAGTGTCAATTTCCAGTGTACAAGGGTACGGTAATGGTTTTAGAAATGTGTTGTCTTGAAACCTTTGCAATAGGTTAGGCTCACATCATGTTTTCCCTTTTTTTATAACCATATACAAAAAAAATTATAGGTGACTACCCATATGCTTTTTGACGGTGGTCACTAAGGGGCCTTAGGCTGGGCCTCCGCTTTCTTATAGCGTGGGAAATGGCGCTGCCTCCACAATTTATATGTCGTGGGAAATGGCGCTGCCGCATGTAAAGTGCTGACAAAGGGAGCGGACTCCCTATGTCTCCTATTGGCACGCCGCAAATGTGAAAACGAGGTGCTGATATGTGTGAAGGCTGGCTGGGGTCTCATGTAAGCCCTAGACCAGCCTTAAGTAATTTCTAACGCAGCCTGCTGGTCAATGTCAGAATAGCACTGATATTAAAATGCAATGCACTATAGGGATAATGTATTTCATTTTAAAATCAATCAGAATGTTGTCTGCTATAGTCCCCTTGTTTATTAAGTGGTAAAAACACATTTATTCAACAAAAAAATCCCATTAAAAAATTGAACCCGGACATACCCCCATTTTCACCCAGGCAGGCCCTCTGACTTGAGCATCGGAGCAGTTCATGCTCCCATGCTCTCCTTTGCCCTGCGCTAAATCAGGCAAAGGCATTTTTTGGAGATCCAGTGACATACCGGGCTCTCCATGGTGCTGCTAGGAAGCTCAGTGATGTCACCGGCACTGACGGGCGGGATTTAGTGCTGCCCTAGCCAATAAAATGGCTAGGGCAACGCTAAAGCCTGCTCATCAGAGCTGGTGATGTCACCGAACACACTGCCGGGCGGAAGCTTTCCCTTGGCAGTCTGTTATGATAAACAAAAGAGCCCGTGACCTGCGCGATTTAGCGTAGGGCAAGGGAGCGCATTGGAGCATGAGATGCTCCGAGGCTAGCCTAAGGGGGCTGCCTGGGTGGAAATAAGGGTACCCGGACAACCCCATTAAGACTAAAATTAACATGGAAAGTATTAGATTAAAAGAGTTGTCTAAATGCAATAAAACTCTGGCAATGATCTAAAATAACAAAACAAAAAATAGATGCTTACCCCTTTTCTCCACTACCACTTCCAGCTCTGTGCTCTGGTCAATTTGTGCTGATGATGTAATCTTCCTGGCTACAACGGTGACACTCTGTACAAACAGATCACCGTGCAGACAATTATTGGCCTCACACAATGGTGACTTGAACATCACAGCTTCAGCAAGCAAAGCACATTTACAGTGGATAGCCGAAGTTTTTATTGTTTTCAGATTACCCTTTTAACATTTCTGAAGTCTGCAAGCACAAAATATGAAGTGACATAGAGCAAATGTATAAATGTTTAAAGCAAACACCTATACACCTAAACTAACAGTATTGTTCAAAAACTTCATTGCAACATGAACAATAACGTGATAGTCCATATAGTTTTAGAGCTCTAGAAGGAAACAAGTGGAAAAAGCAAATGGGAGAGAAAAAGACCAAGAACTCCAAAATGTTTATTTATGCTATGAATATGAAGTAGTGTTATGCGAATACCAGTTTGGCTTGAGAATCGCTATGCTCGGCACATGGTGGTACTTGGCCGAGTAGCACATGTGCTCTAGCGCCATGGTCGAGTCTCCTCCCCGCATGATTCAAGGCTGCTAAGCAGCCAATAAACGTGCAGGTAAGTGCTGCCCTCACTGTAATGCCAGTAGCCATGTTGTGTACTGACATAACAGTGATTGGCTGGCTGTAACGGGTTATCGGGTGCTATAAAGCACCCAATCACCCGTGTTTGGCTCATTCGAAGTCAGGGAGAGCTGAGCATAGGAAGGGACAGACAGTGTAGGGAATGTAATTGAATATTATTTCTGTACAAAAACGTTTCAGACACCCAAAAGTCCTTGTAAGGACTATTGTGTGTGACAGCAGCAATATATGTTTGTAGCGCAAGCTGCGCTAAATTGCTCAGTGTTAGAGAGAGTTGTGCATAGAAAGGGACAGACAGCGTAGGGAGTGTAATAGGAAGATTTTTATACAAAAATGTTTTCAGAGACCCAAAAGTCATTTTAAGGCTATTGTGTGACAGCAGCAATATATATTTTTAGCTCATCCTGTGCAAAATACTGTGTAATAGTCCGCTGCGGACATTTAGATTATTCACGCCACATCTCCTGTTTAAATTGTTTGCATCCCTAAAATATCAGCGACAACCAGTGCACTTTTTCTATAGACGATGTCCGCTGTGGACAGTTAAAGAGGACCTTTCATCAGAAAAAAGTATGTAAACTGACTATATTGACGTGTAGAGCGGCGCCCAGGGATCCCCCTGCACTTACTGTTATCCACGGGCGCCGCTCCGTTCTCCGGTTATAGCCTCCGGTATGTTCCTACTTAGGCTCCACCCGGGGGAACTTAGGCTCCACCCAGGGGAACCTGCCGCGGTCTCTTTCTCCTATGCTGTAGCGCTGGCCAATCACTTGGGTGTTGCTGTTACTTCTAGAGTCTCGGCTTTCTCTATAACTGCTGTGCCCTCTGCACTTTGACAGGGCCAGGAGTTATGAGCAGAACCTCCAGGTGTAATGGTAACACCCCCATTGCTCCTAGAGGCTCATTTGCATATATTAAAACAGACACATGAACATGAGACCAACACAGATGCCTTCAGCTGCCGAGTGCACATGCAATGAGTAAGCCAGTTTCATTGATACATATCTGCTGACAGATATATAGTAATATAGTAATATAGTACATAAGGCCGAAAAAAGACATTTGTCCATCCAGTTCGGCCTGTCATCCTGCAAGTTAATCCAGAGGAAGGAAAAAAAAAATAATGCACTTTAAACCACAGAAAACAAAGTACGAAGGTACAAACATGTCTCATGTACGGATTTATCAGAAATCTCAATTTTGTCAATAGAAATAGAAAATGTACATAGGGACAGGAGAAACTGATGATTAGGGATGAGCGAACTCTAACTGTATAGTTCGGGTTCGTACCGAATTTTGGGGTGTCTGTGACACGGACCCGAACCCGGACATTTTCGTAAAAGTTCGGGTTCGGTGTTCGTCGCTTTCTTGGCGCTTTTGTGACGCTTTCTTGGCGCTTTTTGAAAGGCTGCAAAGCAGCCAATCAACAAGCGTCATACTACTTGCCCCAAGAGGCCGTCACAGCCATGCCTACTATTGGCATGGCTGTGATTGGGGAAACCAAAAAAGGGGCTCAGTCACATAACAACCGCAGGAGCACATTGCTGAGGCAGGGAAATAACATGAAAGACAGACATGCAATGTGACAATGCACTGCAATATATAGTACAAAAATTGCATGGAAATAACAAGTGCTACACTATAAGTGCGAGATACTTGGCAAATTATTTTGTACAAAATTATTTGAGCCCGTCTGCCAAGCGTCAAGGCGTTCTCTGTTAGACGGGTTCCTACGCTAAATTCTACCTGTTAGGTGCCATAACGGCTACCATACACTTCAGGGAGTGTAGGTTCCACGTACCTGCATTGTAACCTACCTGTTGGGTGCCATGACGGCTACCATCCACTTCAGGGAATGCAGGCTGCACAGCAGGCCCACTCCACAACACCACCGGCGCCTAAAAGCCACCAAGGACCGCAGTGCGAGTCCTGGTGCTGTGGCTACAGTGAATGAAGTGGAGCAGGCCTGACTATGCACTGACACTAATTAAAATCAGCCAATAGAGCAGACAGGGTGGTAAGAAATGTGAGACTGAGGAGGCAGCCACACCTCAATTACAAACTACAAGGGAAACCAAAAAAGGGGCTCAGTCACATAACAACCGCAGGAGCACATTGCTGAGGCAGGGAAATAACATGAAAGACAGACATGCAATGTGACAATGCACTGCAATATATAGTACAAAAATTGCATGGAAATAACAAGTGCTACACTATAAGTGCGAGATACTTGGCAAATTATTTTGTACAAAATTATTTGAGCCCGTCTGCCATCCCTGAAGTGGATGGTAGCCGTCATGGCACCCAACAGGTAGGTTACAATGCAGGTACGTGGAACCTACACTCCCTGAAGTGTATGGTAGCCGTTATGGCACCTAACAGGTAGAATTTAGCGTAGGAACCCGTCTAACAGAGAACGCCTTGACGCTTGGCAGACGGGCTCAAATAATTTTGTACAAAATAATTTGCCAAGTATCTCGCACTTATAGTGTAGCACTTGTTATTTCCATGCAATTTTTGTACTATATATTGCAGTGCATTGTCACATTGCATGTCTGTCTTTCATGGCTGTGATTGGCAAGAGCACCATGTGACCCAGCCTCTATTTAAGCTGGAGTCACATAGCGCCGCCCGTCACTCTGCTCTGATTAGCGTAGGGAGAGGTTGCGGCTGCGACAGTAGGGCGAGATTAGGCAGATTAACTCCTCCAAAGCACTTGATTAATTGATCGATCTGCAGCTGTGCATCATTGAGCTGCTGAAACGCAATTGCTCACTGTTTTTAGGCTGCCCAGACCGTTTGTCAGTCACTTTTTTCTGGGGTGATCGACGGCCATTTTGTGTCTTGTGCGGTGCTGCGACCAAGTGCATCCAAGCTGCGACCAAGTGCATTTAACCCTCAATGGTGTGGTTATTTTTTGGCTAAAGCCTACATCAGGGTGAAGCTGTCACACCAAGTGCATTTAACTAGCAATAGTCTGTTTATTTTTTGGCCATATACTACATCAGGGGCAAGCTGCGCCCGTCACCAAGTGCATTTAACCCTCAGTAGTGTGGTTGGTCAAGCTATCACACCAAGTGCATTTAACCAGCAATAGTCTGTTCATTTTTTGGCCATATACTACATCAGGGGCAAGCTGCGCCTGTCACCAAGTGCATTTAACCCTTAATGGTGTGGTTGTTTTTTGGCTAAAGCCTACATCAGGGTGAAGCTGTCACACCAAGTGCATTTAACCAGCAATTGTCTGTTCATTTTTTGGCCATATACATATACTACATCAGGGGCAAGCTGCGCCCGTCACCAAGTGCATTTAACCCTCAGTAGTGTGGTTGGTCAAGCTGTCACACCAAGTGCATTTAACCAGCAATAGTGTGGTTATTTTTTGGCCATATCCCAGTCTAATTCTGTCACAAAATCCATACCGGTCACCCAGCGCCTAAATACTAGGCCTCAAATTTATATCCCGCTAAATCTGTCGTTACCGCTGTACTGTTGTGGCTGGGCAAGTTATTTAGTGTCCGTCAAAGCACATTTTTTGTTCTGGGTTGAAATACAATTCCCAATTTAGCAATTTCATAATTTAGTGGTTTCTGCTATATCAGAGCTATTTGAAATCTATCCCTAAAAGGGTATATAATATTCAAGGTGCACATAGGGTCATTCAGAATAACTTCACACACACGCTACTGTGCATTTCCAAGTCTAATTCTGTCACTAAATCCATACCGGTCACCCAGCGCCTAAATACTAGGCCTCAAATTTATATCCCGCTAAATCTCTCGTTACCGCTGTACTGTTGTGGCTGGGAAAGTTATTTAGTGTCCGTCAAAGCACATTTTTTGTTCTGGGTTGAAATACAATTCCCAATTTAGCAATTTCATAATTTAGTGGTTTCTGCTATATCAGAGCTATTTGAAATCTATCCCTAAAAGGGTATATAATATTCAAGGTGCACATAGGGTCATTCAGAATAACTTCACACACACGCTACTGTGCATTTCCAAGTCTAATTCTGTCACTAAATCCATACCGGTCACCCAGCGCCTAAATACTAGGCCTCAAATTTATATCCCGCTGAATTTGAATACAATACATTGGGCCAAAAAATATTTTTGTTGTTGTGGTGAACCATAACAATGAGGAAAACATCTAGTAAGGGACACGAACGTGGACATGGTCGTGGTGGTGTTAGTGGACCCTCTGGTGCTGGGAGAGGACGTGGCCGTTCTGCCACATCCACACGTCCTAGTGTACCAACTACCTCAGGTCCCAGTAGCCGCCAGAATTTACAGCGATATATGGTGGGGCCCAATGCCGTTCTAAGGATGGTAAGGCCTGAGCAGGTACAGGCATTAATTAATTGGGTGGCCGACAGTGGATCCAGCACGTTCACATTATCTCCCACCCAGTCTTCTGCAGAAAGCACACAGATGGCGCCTGAAAACCAACCCCATCAGTCTGTCACATCACCCCCATGCATACCAGGGAAACTGTCTCAGCCTCAAGTTATGCAGCAGTCTCTTATGCTGTTTGAAGACTCTGCTGGCAGGGTTTCCCAAGGGCATCCACCTAGCCCTTCCCCAGCGGTGAAAGACATAGAATGCACTGACGCACAACCACTTATGTTTCCTGATGATGA
Source organism: Bufo gargarizans (assembly GCF_014858855.1). Classification (NCBI taxonomy): domain Eukaryota; kingdom Metazoa; phylum Chordata; class Amphibia; order Anura; family Bufonidae; genus Bufo; species Bufo gargarizans. The sequence continues at coordinate 121,289,519 of NC_058086.1, read as the reverse complement.
GGACATGGGAATACCACCTCAGCATGTCTCTGATGATGACGAAACACAGGTGCCAACTGTTGCGTCTTTCTGCAGTGTGCAGACTGAACAGGAGGTCAGGGATCAAGACTGGGTGGAAGACGATGCAGGGGACGATGAGGTCCTAGACCCCACATGGAATGAAGGTCGTGCCACTGACTTTCACAGTTCGGAGGAAGAGGCAGTGGTGAGACCGAGCCAACAGCGTAGCAAAAGAGGGAGCAGTGGGCAAAAGCAGAACACCCGCCGCCAAGAGACTCCGCCTGCTACTGACCGCCGCCATCTGGGACCGAGCACCCCAAAGGCAGCTTCAAGGAGTTCCCTGGCATGGCACTTCTTCAAAAAATGTGCTGACGACAAGACCCAAGTGGTTTGCACGCTGTGCCATCAGAGCCTGAGGCGAGGCATTAACGTTCTGAACCTGAGCACAACCTGCATGACCAGGCACCTGCATGCAAAGCATGAACTGCAGTGGAGTAAACACCTTGAAACCAAGGAAGTCACTCAGGCTCCCCTGCTACCTCTTCTGCTGCTGCCGCCTCGGCCTCTTCTGCTGCTGCCGCCTCGGCCTCTTCTGCTGCTGCCGCCTCGGCCTCTTCTGCTGCTGCCGCCTCGGCCTCTTCTTCCACCTCTGGAGGAACGTTGGCACCTGCCGCCCAGCAAACAGGGGATGTACCACCAACACCTCCGTCACCAAGCGTCTCAACCATGTCACACGCCAGCGTTCAGCTCTCCATCTCACAAACATTTGAGAGAAAGCGTAAATTCCCACCTAGCCACCCTCGATCCCTGGCCCTGAATGCCACCATTTCTAAACTACTGGCCTATGAAATGCTGTCATTTAGGCTGGTGGACACAGACAGCTTCAAACAGCTCATGTCGCTTGCTGTCCCACAGTATGTTGTTCCCAGCCGCCACTACTTCTCCAAGAGAGCCGTGCCTTCCCTGCACAACCAAGTATCCGATAAAATCAAGTGTGCACTGCGCAACGCCATCTGTAGCAAGGTCCACCTAACCACAGATACGTGGACCAGTAAGCACGGCCAGGGACGCTATATCTCCCTAACTGCACACTGGGTAAATGTAATGGCAGCTGGGCCCCAGGCGGAGAGCTGTTTGGCGCACGTCCTTCCGCCGCCAAGGATCGCAGGGCAACATTCTTTGCCTCCTGTTGCCACCTCCTCCTTCTCGGCTTCCTCCTCCTCTTCTTCCACCTGCTCATCCAGTCAGCCACACACCTTCACCACCAACTTCAGCACAGCCCGGGGTAAACGTCAGCAGGCCATTCTGAAACTCATATGTTTGGGGGACAGGCCCCACACCGCACAGGAGTTGTGGCGGGGTATAGAACAACAGACCGACGAGTGGTTGCTGCCGGTGAGCCTCAAGCCCGGCCTGGTGGTGTGTGATAATGGGCGAAATCTCGTTGCAGCTCTGGGGCTAGCCAATTTGACGCACATCCCTTGCTTGGCGCATGTGCTGAATTTGGTGGTGCAGAAGTTCATTCACAACTACCCCGACATGTCAGAGCTGCTGCATAAAGTGCGAGCCGTCTGTTCGCGCTTCCGGCGTTCACATCCTGCTGCTGCTCGCCTGTCTGCGCTACAGCGTAACTTCGGCCTTCCCGCTCACCGCCTCATATGCGACGTGCCCACCAGGTGGAACTCCACCTTGCACATGCTGGACAGACTGTGCGAGCAGCAGCAGGCCATAGTGGAGTTTCAGCTGCAGCACGCACGGGTCAGTCGCACTACAGAACAGCACCACTTCACCACCAATGACTGGGCCTCCATGCGAGACCTGTGTGCCCTGTTGCGCTGTTTCGAGTACTCCACCAACATGGCTAGTGGCGATGATGCCGTTATCAGCGTTACAATACCACTTCTATGTCTCCTTGAGAAAACACTTAGGGCGATGATGGAAGAGGAGGTGGCCCAGGAGGAGGAGGAGGAGGAAGAGGGGTCATTTTTAGCACTTTCAGGTCAGTCTCTTCTAAGTGACTCAGAGGGAGGTTTTTGGCAACAGCAGAGGCCAGGTACAAATGTGGCCAGCCAGGGCCCACTACTGGAGGACGAGGAGGACGAGGATGAGGAGGAGGTGGAGGAGGATGAGGATGAAGCATGGTCACAGCGGGGTGGCACCCAACGCAGCTCGGGTCCATCACTGGTGCGTGGCTGGGGGGAAAGGCAGGACAATGACGATACGCCTCCCACAGAGGACAGCTTGTCCTTACCCCTGGGCAGCCTGGCACACATGAGCGACTACATGCTGCAGTGCCTGCGCAACGACAGCAGAGTTGCCCACATTTTAACCTGTGTGGACTACTGGGTTGCCACCCTGCTGGATCCACGCTACAAAGACAATGTGCCCACCTTACTTCCTGCACTGGAGCATGATAGGAAGATGCGCGAGTACAAGCGCACGTTGGTAGACGCGCTACTGAGAGCATTCCCAAATGTCACAGGGGAACAAGTGGAACCCCAAGGCCAAGGCAGAGGAGGAGCAAGAGGTCGCCAAGGCAGCTGTGTCACGGCCAGCTCCTCTGAGGGCAGGGTTAGCATGGCAGAGATGTGGAAAACTTTTGTCAACACGCCACAGCTAACTGCACCACCACCTGATACGCAACGTGTTAGCAGGAGGCAACATTTCACTAACATGGTGGAACAGTACATGTGCACACCCCTCCACGTACTGACTGATGGTTCAGCCCCATTCAACTTCTGGGTCTCTAAATTGTCCACGTGGCCAGAGCTAGACTTTTATGCCTTGGAGGTGCTGGCCTGCCCGGCGGCCAGCGTTTTGTCTGAACGTGTATTCAGCACAGCAGGGGGCGTCATTACAGACAAACGCAGCCGCCTGTCTACAGCCAATGTGGACAAGCTGACGTTCATAAAAATGAACCAGGCATGGATCCCACAGGATCTGTCCGTCCCTTGTCCAGATTAGACATTAACTACCTCCCCTTAACCATATATTATTGGACTCCAGGGCACTTCCTCATTCAATCCTATTTTTATTTTCATTTTACCATTATATTGCGAGGCTACCCAAAGTTGAATGAACCTCTCCTCTTTCTGGGTGCCGGGGCCTAAATATATGGCAATGGACTGTTGCAATGTTGGGTGACGTGAAGCCTGATTCTCTGCTATAACATGCAGACTGATTCTCTGCTGACATGAAACCAGATCCTCTGTTACGGGACCTCTCTCCTCTGCCTGGGTGCTGGGCCCAAATTTATGACAATGGACTGTTGCAGTGGTGGGTGACGTGAAACCTGATTCTCTGCTATGACATGAAGACTGATTCTCTGCTGACATGAAGCCAGATTGTCTGTTACGGGACCTCTCTCCTCTGCCTGGGTGCTGGGCCTAAATATATGCCAATGGACTGTTGCAGTGGTGGCTGATGTGAAGACTCATTCTCTGCTATGACATGCAGACTAATTCTCTGCCGACATGAAGCCAGCTTGTCTGTTACGGGACCTCTCTCCTCTGCCTGGGTGCTGGACCAAAATTTATGACAATGGACTGTTGCAGTTGTGGGTGACATGAAGCCTGATTCTCTGCTATGACATGAAGACTGATTCTCTGCTGACATGAAGCCAGATTGTCTGTTACGGGACCTCTCTCCTCTGCCTGGGTGCTGGGCCTAAATATATGCCAATGGACTGTTGCAGTGGTGGGTGACGTGAAGCCTGATTCTCTGCTATGACATGAAGACTGATTCTCTGCTGACATGAAGCCAGATTGTCTATTACGGGACCTCTCTACTCTGCCTGGGTGCTGGGCCTAAATTTATGACAATGGACTGTTGCAGTAGTGGGTGACGTGAAGCCTGATTCTCTGCTATGACATGAAGACCGATTCTCTGCTGACATGAAGCCAGATTGTCTGTTACGGGACCTCTCTCCTCTGCCTGGGTGCTGGTCCTAAATATATGCCAATGGACTGTTGCAGTGTTGGCTGACGTGAAGCCTCATTCTCTGCTATGACATGCAGACTAATTCTCTGCTGACATGAAGCCAGATTGTCTGTTACGAGACCTCTCTCCTCTGCCTGGGTGCTGGGCCTAAATTTATGACAATGGACTGTTGCAGTGGTGGGTGACGTGAAGCTTGATTCTCTGCTATGACATGCAGACTGATTCTCTGCTGACATGAAGCCAGATCCTCTGTTACGGGACCTCTCTCCTCTGCCTGGGTGCTGGGCCTAAATTTATGAAAATGGACTCTTACAGTGGTGGGTGACGTGAAGCCTGATTCTCTGCTATGACATGAAGACTGATTCTCTGCTGACATGAAGCCAGATTGTCTGTTACGGGACCTCTCTCCTCTGCCTGGGTGCTGGGCCTAAATATATGCCAATGGACTGTTGCAGTGGTGGCTGACGTGAAGCCTGATTCTCTGCTATGACATGCAGACTGATTCTCTGCTGACATGAAGCCAGATCCTCTGTTACGGGACCTCTCTCCTCTGCCTGTGTGCTGGGCCTAAATATATGCCAATGGACTGTTGCACTGGTGGCTGACGTGAAGCCTGATTCTCTGCTATGATATGAAGACTGATTCTCTGCTGACATGAAGCCAGATTGTCTGTTGCGGGACCTCTCTCCTCTGCCTGGGTGCTGGGCCTAAATTTATGACAATAGACTGTTGCAGTGGTGGGTGATGTGAAGCCTGATTCTCTGCTATGACATGAAGACTGATTCTCTGCTGACATGAAGCCAGATTGTCTGTTACGGGACCTCTCTCCTCTGCCTGGGTGCTGGGCCTAAATATATGCCAATGGACTGTTGCAGTGGTGGCTGACGTGAAGCCTCATTCTCTGCTATGACATGCAGACTAATTCTATGCTGACATGAAGCCAGATTGTCTGTTACGGGACCTCTCTCCTCTGCCTGGGTGCTGGGCCTAAATATATGCCAATGGACTGTTGCAGTGGTGGCTGACGTGAAGCCTCATTCTCTGCTATGACATGCAGACTAATTCTCTGCTGACATGAAGCCTGATTGTCTGTTACGGGACCTCTCTCCTCTGCCTGGGTGCTGGGCCTAAATATATGCCAATGGACTGTTGCAGTGGTGGCTGACGTGAAGCCTCATTCTCTGCTATGACATGCAGACTAATTCTCTGCTGACATGAAGCCAGATTGTCTGTTACGGGACCTCTCTCCTCTGCCTGGGTGCTGGGCCTAAATTTATGACAATGGACTGTTGCAGTGGTGGGTGACGGGAAGCCAGATTCTCTGCTATGGGACCTCTCTCCAATTGATTTTGGTTAATTTTTATTTATTTAATTTTTATTTTAATTCATTTCCCTATCCACATTTGTTTGCTGGGGATTTACCTACATGTTGCTGCCTTTTGCAGCCCTCTAGCCCTTTCCTGGGCTGTTTTACAGCCGTTTTAGTGCCGAAAAGTTCGGGTCCCCATTAACTTCAATGGGGTTCGGGTTCGGGGCGAAGTTCGGATCGGGTTCGGATCCCGAACCCGAACATTTCCGGGAAGTTCGGCCGAACTTCTCGAACCCGAACATCCAGGTGTTCGCTCAACTCTACTGATGATATATATTCACATACCCAGTATAGTGAAGGACAGCAGACCCCAGGGGTCCCGATAAATACACAAGTCAAATACAGAGGCTATTTAAGAAGTATGGTGGTTATGGCCTTCCTTATGTGACTGCTTAAACATGAAATACCGTAACAATGCAGACGAACTAGCTATGTATGATCCAATCAGGTACACAATTGTGGGTAGCATGAAGTTTATACTTGTGTATCCCAGTTAGGGTCCCAGTTGTCTTGTAGTGAGAATGGGCAGTGTCAGCGCCAGATAATGTCCTAATGTAGTGACACTGCAGAGAGAACATCGGCAGCACATCATCTTATGCTCACGGCATGTTTATACTGCACAATCCAAGAGGTCATTTAATTTTAGTATAATAATATAACATAACAGTAAAGGTTCCATTTTAATGGTGGTGACATTTATTACTCACTGCTGTTTATCAGCTGATTTACTGACAGTCGAATTGTCGGACCTATGATTATCAATCTTGGAAACATTCTAAAGTTTCCCATTTATTTATGTCACCACACACTTTGCATACAATGTAACGTCCATGGATATTAGAATAGAACATTATACCATAATTCTCCTATGAAATGTATTAGTCTCTTTGTAGTGCCTTTTATAATCCTCTTTGTCTATGAACAGCTTAATGCCTAAAAATGTTCTTTTGACTGAAATCCATGAAAAAAAGCCAGGAAGAGTCAGGCAGCAGTTCAAATAGTTATTGTACATGACCTCTAAAGATCTCTCACCTATCCATTCCATTTTGTGAGATTTTGTGGTTTTACAATAGAGGTTTCCATTTCATTTTGGTATCCAATCTCTGTAATATGTGAAACTGTCACTAAAGCTCTGTGTAAAGCTTTCATTCCAGTGGGATTTATGTTCAACTGTGTATTTGTCTGTGTGATGGAAAGACATTGTAAAATTGCAGTACAGAATACCAAAGACCATATAAATTTTGAATCTGATTTAGAAGCAGATAAAGCAGCATTATCTCTCTCTCTCTCTCTCTGTCATTTATTAGATGATATATGAGATATATTTGCTGTTTTGTCAGTGTATAGGGTGCTTCATACAGAGCAATATTTCTGCAACACCTCAAAAATGCAACTAACTAAGAAGTAAAAAAAGAAAAAGAAAAACATTATAGGGTTATATTTGATCATACCAAGTATGTATACCGTGAATTGTGCTGATTTAAACATTTCTTGTTTTTGTTTTTTAGTTTTTTTTTTTTCCCCATAAAAGGCTAAGGGCACTTTCACACTAGTGTTAGAAGAATCTTGCAGGCAGTTCCATTGCCGGAACTGCCTGCTGGATCCAGAAATCTGTATGCAAACATATATCATTTCATTCCAGATAGTGATGGACAAACATTGGCAGGGACGGTTCACGAACGAGATCGCGAGAACGCAATCAAATGTTCGCACGCCGCAAGTTCACGGTGGGCCCCATTCACTAAAATGGCAGGCAAACCTGAAAAACCTTCAGCTCATATTTGCAGCCACCGAATAATTAGTAGAATATTACAAATAGTCTCACAACAGGGACAGTGACATACAGGGCCGGTGCAAGGATTTTTGCCAACACAAGCAAAGCTACATTTTGGCGCCCCCTTGCAGCTCACCTGGCCCTGGTCCCATCTGCAGCAGCTGGCTTCTCCTCTGTGTGGTCCTGGTATCTTTTCTCTGCTTCAGACAATCTCTAGTTTGAGGACTGTATTTTCCGCCCTCTAAGGCCTCTTTCACACTTCAGTGTTTAGTCAGTGATTTCCATCAGTGATTTGTGAGCCAAAACCAGGTGCAACTCTAAACACAGAACAGGAGCAGATCTTTCCCTTCTACCTCATGTCTGTGGAGGCTCCACTTCTGGTTTTGGCTCACAAATCACTGATAGAAATCACTGACCAAACACTGAAGTGTGAAAGAGGCCTAAGACGCACCTAGGTTTTAGAGGAGGATAATAAGAAAAAAATACTTTGCATTACACGTCAGGTCAGACCAGCAATCAGACCCCCAATGTTAATCAGACCTCAGCTCACAGCCCCAATCAGACCCCCAATGTTAATCAGACCTCAGATCAGACCCCCATGTCAGCCATCAGCCCCCATCCATCAGCCCCCCATGTCAGCCATCATGCCGCCATGTCAGCCATTAGCCCCCCATGTCAGCCATTAGCCCCCATCTGTCATGCCCCCATGTAAGTCATCATACCCCCATGTAAGCCATCATGCCCCCATGTCAGCCATCAGCCCCATGTCACATTTCTCCCCCTCCATGTCAAATCACCCCCTATGTCACATCAGCCATCCATGTCACATTTCTCCCCCTCCATGTCACATTTTTCCGCCCTCCCCCAGGGTGCGCTCTAAGGCAGCCGCTTGGTCTGCCTTATGGTAGCACCGGCCCTGGTGGCATACTATTTTGTCAATGACAAAAATTTCAACAAAAAATAGGTATTTTAATCAGGGGACATTTTTATGCGTCTTAAAGAGAAATTCTCTGAAATGTGCCCTGTTGGAGCCTAGAGAAGTTTTGTTTTGGGCCACGGGAGTACGGGCTTTAAAAATTAGGCATTCACTTGACATAAAAGAAATTCTGATTGTGGCTCGAGGTACATTATGCGGTCAATGGATGTAAATTTTACTGTAGGCCACAGGACTACAGGTCAAAAACATTAGGCATTCACCGGACAGAAAAGATCAAGTGATTATGTGGTCGGAAGTATATTACATGGTCAATGGATATCAATTTTACTGCAGGCTAGTAGAAATACAGGTCAAATACATATGTTTAACCGCCTCCGGACCGCCTAACGCAGATGTGCGGTCCGGAGGTGGCATTGCTGCGCAGACTGACGCATATACGCGTCATCTCGCGAGACGCGAGATGACGCGCTATGCCGGCCCGCGCATGCGCAGTTCGGGCCGGCATTTCGTCAGGGAGTAAATCGTCATCAGCTTGCCAGCCAATGATCGCGGCTGGCAAGCTGATGATTTTTAAAAAATCCAATCAGAGAGCCAGATAACAGATCATATTAGTAAATATGATCTGTTATATGGCTGCCTGCTCCTCTGCTGGTTCTTTTCGTCGGTTGGATCCAGCAGAGGAGCAGGCTACACAGTGAGTACACCAACACTACACACTTAGTCCCAGATCACCCCCCTGAACCCCAATTAACCCTTTGATCACCCCTTTGATCGCCCCTGTCAATCACTAGTGAAAGGAAAAAAGTGATCAGTGCAAACTGTCACTTTTTTTTCTTCACTGGTATTTACCGTTAGGTTTTAGGTATAGTTTAGGCCCCTTGGTTAGGTAGTTTAGGGATCGGTTAGCGCCCAGCCCACCGCACCGCAGTCCGTTATTCGCTGATTAGCGTATCGCTAATCAGCATTTGTACTTTTATAGTATCTGGAAGTGATCAAAACTGATCACGGTCAGATCTATAATTGTATTAGTGTCACTTTAGTTCTCCCTCCACCCAAAATGCAGTGTTTGCCCGATCAGGCCTGATCGGTCGCCCACACGTGCGTTCGCCCACACCCGCCCCACCGCAGTGACAAAAAAAAATTTTTTGGGGATCGCTGCACATTCACTTTACACGCACTGCGGCGATAAAAAAAATCAGTTTTGATATATTTTATCAACCGCAGCGGCCTCCGGTACTTTGCTAGCCTCCCATTTGTAAGACAGGCTTGCTTTTTTTTCTTGGGTAGTCTCAGGGAATACCCCTAAATTTAGTTGCCCAAAATGTCAAACAGGGGGTATTCTTCTGAAGAGGCCTACAGGCTTCTGACCCAGTCGGATGAGGAATGGGAACCCTCATCTGATGAATCCAGCGGGTCAGAATACGAACCTGTAGAAAGCAGTGGCTCTCTGACCCAAAGTTCGGACGAGGAGGCTGAGGTCCCTGATAGCACCAGGCGTACCTGGCCCCGTGTCGCTAGACCGCAGGTTGCGCAGGATCCGCTTCAAGAGCAGCAGAGTGGGGCTGGTGCTGTCGGATTACGTGGTGAGGCATACACCAGCAGCCCAGCCCTCCCTGGACCTAGTACCAGCACTGCCGTACAACCTGGTGAAGTAGCGAGCACCAGAAGGGCAGTTGAAGTTGGTACGGTGGCACGTGCAGTAGTGACCCCGTCGCAGCCACCGCAAAGACGTGCCCGTAGAGCCCCTAGAATCCCAGAGGTGCTGGCAAACCCTGATTGGCAGTCCCCAACTTCAGCCGCACCTGTAGTTTTCCCTTTCACTGCCCAGTCTGGAGTTCGGGTTGAGACAGCTCAGATCGGTTCGGCCCTGGTATTTTTTGAGCTGTTCTTGACTGCGGAGCTCTTAGACATAGTTGTGGCCGAAACAAACAGATATGCCACACAATTTATAACCGCTAACCCGGGAAGCTATTATGCCCAGCCTTTCCGGTGGAAACCAGTCCAAGTTTCCGAAATTAAAACTTTTCTGGGCCTCCTCCTCAACATGGGTCTAACTAAAAAGCATGAATTGCGGTCATATTGGTCCACGAACCCAATTCATCACATGCCCATGTTCTCTGCTGCTATGTCCAGGGCACGTTTTGAGGCCATCCTGCGTTTCCTGCACTTTAGTGATAACAGCACCTCCCGTCCCAGAGGCCACCCTGCTTTTGACCGGCTCCACAAAATTCGGCCCCTCATAGACCATTTCAACCTGAAATTTGCAGATTTGTATACCCCAGAGCAAAACATCTGCATAGACGAGTCCCTGATACATTTTACCGGGCGCCTTGGCTTCAAACAATACATCCCAAGCAAGCGCGCCCGGTATGGGGTCAAATTGTATAAGCTCTGTGAAAGGGCCACAGGCTATACCCACAAATTTCAGATCTATGAGGGAAAAGATCAGACCCTGGAGCCGGTTGGTTGCCCTGACTACCTGGGGAGCAGTGGGAAGACAGTTTGGGACTTGGTGTCACCCTTATTCGGCAAGGGGTACCATCTTTATGTGGACAATTTTTACACAAGTGTGGCCCTCTTTAGGCATTTGTTTCTAGAACGGATTGGCGCCTGTGGTACCGCGCAAACTAGTCGCGCGGGCTTCCCCCAACGGCTCGTTAGCACCCGTCTTGCAAGGGGGCAGAGGGCCGCACTGTGTAATGAAGAACTGCTCGCTGTGAAATGGAGAGACAAGCGTGACGTTTACATGCTCTCCTCCATTCACGCAGACACGACAATACAAATTGAGCGAGCAACCCGTGTCATTGAAAAGCCCCTCTCAGTCCACGACTATAACCTTCACATGGGAGGGGTGGACTTCAATGACCAGATGTTGTCTCCGTATTTAGTTTCCCGCAGAACCAGATGCTGGTATAAGAAGGTGTCTGTATATTTAATTCAATTGGCTCTGTATAATAGTTTTGTTCTCTACAGTAAGGCTGGGAGAACTGGATCCTTCCTCAAATTTCAGGAAGAGATCATCGAGAACCTCCTGTATCCAGGAGGTTCCGTGGCCCCATCTACTAGTGTAGTTAGCCGTCTACACGAGCGACATTTCCCCAATGTCGTTCCTGGTACCTCAACCCAACCGTCACCCCGAAAAAGATGTCGTGTCTGTAGCAGGAGTGGAATAAGGCGTGACACTCGCTATTTCTGTCCTGACCACCCTGCCCTATGCTTTGGAGAGTGTTTCCGGAAGTACCACTCACAGGTACACTATTAGCATAGGGATCATCTCACCAGGACAGGCACACAGGGCTATTAGGGCCCATTCACTCACTGCTGCTGCAAACGTCTCCTTTCACCTGGGACAAAGTGCATAACGCACTTCGCCACATCTTTGGGCGATTTGCGCTTTGCACATTGACCCATGGGGAAGGAGAGGTTTGTTCTATAAAGGTAAAAAAAAAAAAAAAAAAACACTAGTAAGCAAAAAGGTTAATGTTCAGTTAAAAAAGTTAAAGTTTATATGTTCTGTTGCAAAGTTAATAAAATTATTGCGTTGCGGCCTGGTTTTTTCTTTTTTTTTTTTTTTACCTTCCAGGTGGACCAACCGATCGACCAGCTGCAGCACTGATGTGCATTCTGACAGAAGCATTGCGCTGCTGTCAGATTACACGCAAGTCGGTGTATGCGGCGCTGCAAGACGAGATTTCTACTCTGCAGTAACAGATACGTTTGCCAAGGCATATGAGCTGAGGAGGAGGCGGCGTTCCTATGCTTTGGCAAACACTTTGTATGTAAAAAAAAATTATATAATCCCGGCAATGATTTATTCATCCACATCGATTGATGTGAATAGAGAAATCTGGTTTGCCAGGGCATACGAGCTAAGTGGGTATGGATGTTGGGCGGAGCTCCTATGTCCTGGCAGACGCCTTTCCCCTTCTTTTTTTTTTTTGGGTAGAGATTTTTTCATCCACATTGATCGATGCGAATGAAGAAATCTGTGCCGTTCATTTTTTTCTTTCAGCCCAGAGGCTGAACGGAAAAAAAAATCTCATTACCTGTATGCTCAATATAAGGAGAATAGCAGAAACTCCTAATGCTGGCCATACATGTAATGATTGCGGAGACCCTCAAATGCCAGGGCAGTACAAACACCCCACAACTGACCCCATTTTGGAAAGAAGACACCCCAAGGTATTTGCTGAGGGGCATATTGAGTCCATGAAAGATTTAAATTTTTGTCCTAAGTTAGCGGAAAGTGAGACTTTGTGAGAAAAAAAAAATCAATTTCCGCTAACTTATGGCAAAAAAATGTTTTTCTATAAACTCGCCAGGCCCCTCATTGAATACCTTAGGGTGTCTTCTTTCCAAAGTGGGGTCACATGTGGCGTATTTATACTGCCCTGGCTTTTTAGGGGCCCTAAAGCGTGAGAAGAAGTCTGGGATCCAAATGTCTAAAAATGCCCTCCTAAAAGGAATTTGGGCACCTTTGCGCATCTAGGCTGCAAAAAAGTGTGACACATCTGGTATCGCCGTACTCAGGAGAAGTTGGGGAATGTGTTTTGGGGTGTCATTTTACACATACCCATGCTGGGTGAGAGAAATATCTTGGTCAAATTCCAATTTTGTATAAAAAAATTGGAAAAGTTGTCTTTTGCCAAGATATTTATCTCACCCAGCATGGGTATATGTAAAATGACACCCCAAAACACATTTCCTAACTTCTCCTGAGTACAGCGATACCAGATGTCTCACACTTTTTTGCTGCCAAGGTGGGCAAAGGGGCACATATTCCAAAGTGCACCTTTCGGATTTTGCAGGCCATTTTTTACACATTTTGATTGCAAAGTACTTCTCACACATATGGGCCCCTAAATTGCCAGGGCAGTATAACTACGCCACAAGTGACCCCATTTTGGAAAGAAGACACCCCAAGGTATTCTGTGAGGGGCATGGTGAGTTCCTAGAATTTTTTATTTTTTGTCGCAAGTTAGTGGAATATGAGACTTTGTAAGGAAAAAAGAGAAAAAAAAAATCATCATTTTCCGCTAACTTGTGACAAAAAAAATAAAATTCTAGGAACTCGCCGTGCCCCTCACGGAATACCTTGGGGTGTCTTCTTTCCAAAATGGGGTCACTTGTGGCGTAGTTATACTGCCCTAGCAATTTAAGGGCCCATATGTGTGAGAAGTACTTTGCAATCAAAATGTGTAAAAAATGGCCTGCAAAATCCGAAAGGTGCACTTTGGAATATGTGCCCCTTTGCCCACCTTGGCAGCAAAAAAGTGTGACACATCTGGTATCGCCGTACTCAGGAGAAGTTGGACAATGTGTTTTGGTGTGTCATTTTACATATACCCATGCTGGGTGAGAAAAATATCTTGGTCAAATGCCAACTTTGTATAAAAAAATGGGAAAAGTTGTCTTTTGCCAAGATATTTCTCTCACCCAGCATGGGTATATGTAAAATGACACCCCAAAACACATTCCCCAACTTCTCCTGAGTACGGCGATACCAATTGTGTCACACTTTTTTGCAGCCTGGGTGGGCAAAGGGGCACACATTCCAAAGTGCACCTTTCGGATTTCACCGGTGATTTTTTACACATTTTGATTGCAAAGTACTTCTCACACATATGGGCCCCTAAATTGCCAGGGCAGTATAACTACGCCACAAGTGACCCCATTTTGGAAAGAAGACACCCCAAGGTATTCTGTGAGGGGTATGGTGAGTTCCTAGAATTTTTAATTTTTTGTCGCAAGTTAGTGGAATATGAGACTTTGTAAGAAAAAATAAAAAAATAAAAATCAGCATCATTTTCCGCTAACTTGTGACAAAAAATAAAAAGTTCTATGAACTCACTATGCCCATCATCGAATACCTTAGGGTGTCTGCTTTCCGAAATTGGGTCATTTGTGGGGTTTTTCTACTGTTTGGGCCTTGTAGAACCTCAGGAATCATGACAGGTGCTCAGAAAGTCAGAGCTGTTTCAAAAAGCGGAAATTCACATTTTTGTACCATAGTGTGTAAATGCTATAACTTTTACCCAAACCATTTTTTTTTTGCCCAAACATTTTTTTTATCAAAGACATGTAGAACAATAAATTTGGCGAAAAATTTATATATGGATGTCGTTTTTTTTGCAAAATTTTACAGCTGAAAGTGAAAAATGTCATTTTTTTGAAAAAAAATCATTACATTTTGATTAATAACAAAAAAAGTAAAAATGTCAGCAGCAATAAAATACCACTAAATGAAAGCTCTATTAGTGAGAAGAAAAGGAGGTAAAATTCATTTGGGTGGTAAGTTGCATGACCGAGCGATAAACGGTGAAAGGAGTGTAGTGCAGAAGTGTAAAAAGTGCTCGGGTCATGAAGGGGGTTTCAGCTAGAGGGACTGAAGTGGTTAAAATAACTAAAAAATATAAAATTGGATTAAAACATGGCTATCAAAAAGATAATAGTTGAAATTCGATAACATGTGGTCGTCACTGGTGTTGAATTCCTCCGAGGCCTCAACAATTATAAATTCACCATACAGAAAAGAACAAGTATGTGGCTGGAGGTAGATTATATGGCCATTGGATATCAATTTTACAGCAGGCAAGAGGACTACAGGCCCCAAAAATTATGCATTCAGCATACAGAAAAGAACAAGTATTTGGCTGGAGGTAGATTACACGGTCATTGTATATCAATTTTACAGCAGGCCAGTCGACTACAGGCCCCAAAAATTATACATGCAGTGTACATAAAAGAACAATTAAGTATGTGGCTGGAGGTAGATTACACGGTCATTGGATATCAATTTTACAGCAGGCCAGTAGACTACAGGCCCCAAAAATTATGCATTCCTAGTACATAAAAGAATAAGTAAGTATGTGGCTGTAGGTCTATTAGAAAGTCAATGGGTATCAACTTTACTGAAGGCCAGTACAAATACAGGTAAAATACATATGTTTAACAGGACTAAAAATATAAAATTGGATTAAAAACATGGCTAACGAAATCCCTCCCTCTTGAAAAAAAAATACTAATGATAATAGTTGAAACACGTGGTCGTCATAGGTGTGGAATTCCTCTGAGGCCCAAAACATTAGGCATTCAACGGACAGAATTGTATTTACCTAGGACAGGGACCATTATTTGTTGTGGTGGTGGCGGATATTTGTGGACTATCATAAGGAAATTCGATTAAACGTGGTCGACTCATCACATGTGTTGAATTCCTCCGAGATCCATGCCTCATTCCTTTTTAGAAATGTGAGGTATTCCACACTGTCGTGAGCTAGGTGAGTGCACTTATTGGTCACGATCCCCCCTGCTGCGCTGAACGTCCTTTCAGACAGGACACTTGACGAGGGGAAAGCCAAATGTTCCATGGCAAATTGTGCCAGCTCTGACAACAGGTCAAGCCACACCCAGTAGTCAAGGGGTTGCTTGCTTCTTAGAGAGTCCACATCGGCTGTTAACCCAATGTAGTCGAACATCTGTCGATCTAAGCATTCCCTGAGGCTGGATACGGAGGGCGGCTGTCGATGGGTTGGATGCAAGAATGATTTCATATGAAGTTACCAACACATCTTCAAACCGCCCTCTTCTTGCATGCTCTGTTGGATTGGTACCCGCAACAGTTTCTCTGTGAGTGGATATCCCTCTGCAGCATTTCTCGAAGCAAGGCCAGGAAGTGCTGCATTCTGACATCCCACTTTGATGCTGGTAACATGTCTGCCATTTTGTGTTTGTATCAGGGGTCTAAGTACGTTGCCACCCAGTACTGGACCTTGCCCTTTATGCTTTTTATGCAGGGGTCCCTCTTCAAACACTGGAGCATGAAGGCCCCCATTTTCACTAAACTGGAAGTGGTGGAGTGGCCTGGCTCTTGCTCATCATCCAGGATAAATGTTGTCCTCGGTCTCCTTCCCCCAGCCACGGTCAACACCAGAGATCCCCGAAAATTTTAAAGCATGCTCTTCTTGCTCCTCCTCCGCCCAAGCACCATCCTCCTCTAACTCCTCTTCAGACTCCTGTTGACCTGTCTCAGATTGAGTAGCCCCCCTAGGAAATCCATCCTTCATTGCGACTCTCTTCATCTTCTTGCTCATGCTCCTCGACAGCCTGATCAATGACACAATGCAATACATGCTCCAATACATGCTGCAGTTTTTTCTCCAGCCAAATACCATAAAAGGGACTGACCTGAAGACATCCTGATGCATACTGAACGGATTGCTTTTCATTCAGAATGCATTGGGACAAAACTGAAGCGTTTTCCAGTATTGAGCCCCTATGATGGAACTCAATACCTGAAAACTTTTACCCTAGTGTGAAAGTACCCTGACATGGTGACCTGAAGATTAGATTGGATAAATCCACTTCTAGTCAAAAAGCCTTTCCAATTCTCACACTAGATCAGTGATGGCGAACCTATGGCACGGGTGCCAGAGGCGGCACTCAGAGCCCTCCCTGTGGGCACCTGCACTCTGGAAAAAGTCTATGGTGTACAATATGCCTTAGACTTTTTCTGCCATTCATCAGCGCAGGCGCAATATGAACAGCACAGGCAGGGCACTGAATGTAGGCAGGCTATTATAGATAAATCATAAAGTACATAGAGGATATACTATATTGGACTGTAGTATTCAGGTTAAATTGCTTTGTTGGCACTTTGCAATAAATAAGTGGGTTTTGGGTTGCAGTTTGGGCACTCGGCCTTTAAAAGGTTCGCCATCACTGCACTAGATGATATATACACATTGCTTAGACAAGAAATATGATTTTATATCTCATTATAAAATATGATGTTTGATCAGCCATTGATTTGATTTATTTTTGTTTGGTTACAAATTTATGATATATGCTAAATATATGTAAATGGTTGCTCCCACCTGAGAGTTGGCAGATTGTTAGCATGATCAGTTCTCATTTTAAGGACTCATACATAGTTTCATTTTGCAAAAAAAAAAAAGTGGTACACAATAATCTATATGGCAGGTAAGAACACATCACACAATATAATGCAATGACAGAGCAGAGTCTATCATATCAGACTGCAGTGGAAAATAGTCTAGAATTGAAAAAATCAGGTGCATTAATAAGAGGCCATTGAGTTCAACAAACTTTGCATAAGTCAATAGTACTAGCAAATGTAAGACACTCAAATCAAAATTTTCTTTGTATCTCCATTTTCTGACAGTCATAACTTTCATATTTGCGGCCACAGAGCTGTATGAGGGCTTGTTTTTTTGCGGGACGTACTGTAGTTTTTATTGGTACCATTTTTGTGGTACATACTACTTTTTGATCACCATTTTTCGTTTTTTCATTACGGTGTTCACTACACAGGAATTTATTTTTATATTTTAATAGTTCAGACATATTCTGACGCAATAATATCTTATATATTTTATTTATTGTTAATATATTTTTATATGTAAAATGGGGAAAGTGGGTTGATTTAAACTTTTAATAACTATTTGTTCCCTTAGGGGGCTAGAACTTAGGATCTTTTCATTCTTTGTCTCATTCACCATAATAGAGATGTTGATGTTTTTATTGCTGAGCTGTGCTTTATGCACAACACACCAAGGAACTTACCATGGCAGTCCGGGAAGGCTTCCGCAGTGTCCATGCTGCAATTTCACTGCGGGGGATTGGAAGGCAGAAGGAGTCGCATCCCTCTGCTTTACCCCACAGGTGCCGCGATTAGCATTGATCACGCCACCTTAGGGATTAAATTGCGGGGTTTGGCAAGATCCCCATCTTTGCGTCCAGGGTGTCCACTATATAATACAACCATCTCCTGCCACGATTGAAGCGGAGTCACTATAGCAGCCCACTCCACACACTCCCTCAACCACTGTGACATACGTGTATATCATAGTGGTTGAAGGGGTTACACATTTAGGATAAATTTAAACATCTATTACAAGTCAAACCATACTGTCCAATATCAATGCTTGACCTCACTATAGTGATGAGCGGCAGGGGCAATATTCGAATTTGCGATATTTCGCAAATATTTGGGTGAACATTTGTAATTAATTTGCAAATTTGCCATTATTTTCTTGATTGAGAAAATTGTCAATGTAATATTTGCGCAATGCATGCACAATACAGGTGTGGGTCACTTTTGTTACATTTTTCAAGCTGCTAGAAGTTTCCTGAGACTGAAGAAAATGGTTGGCATGGCAGAACATTAAACTAGCTTTATATGCAGATAGAGTGCTCCAATATAGTTGCGATTGTGCAAATTGGCAATTAATGATGTGCATATTTTTGCACAAGACGTGCAACTTCACATTTTAGCAGGTCTGACTACATATTAATGATTGGTGCACTATGTATTGTTGTGACATCCCAAAATCTATCCACATTTTTGTTGTAAACAGTGTCATCCGTGAGTTGTCAGATCTGCGCTGCAATACCTTGTGTGGTTGTCAGGCCCAGATATAGGCAAAAAATTATAATACAGAAAACACTATTTTGTTTCCCATAATCTATCTACATTTTTGCTGTCAACGGTGCAATCCATAAATTGTGTGACCTGCGCTTCAATACATTGTGTGGTTGTCAGGCCCAGATATAGGGAAACATTTTTTATACAGAAAACACTATTTTGTTTCCCATAATCTATCCACATTTTTGCTGTCAATGGTGGAATCTGTGAATTGTAAGATCTGCACTTCAAAACATTGTGTGGCTGTCCGGCCCAGATATAAGGAAAAATATAAATATAAGTATAAACTACATCAGAAAACAGTGTCTGTACCGCAGATTCCAATAATCTGGGCCTAAAATATTGTCCATATTCTGTGTGTTTCTGTGACATATACTGTCCTGCATCCCAAAAACGGTTTCTTTAGGGCAAATTCCAATAATCTATGCCTATTCTAGTGTCCATATTCTGTGTGTTTCTGTGACATATACTCTCCTGCATCCGAAAACTGAGTTTGTATTGCAAATTCCAAAAATCTGGGCCTAATCTAGTGTCCATATTTTGTGTGTTTCTGTGACATATACTGTCCTGCATCCCAAAACTGTTTCTTTAGGGCAAATTCCAAAAATCTGGGCCTAATCTAGTGTCCATAGTCTGTGTTTTTCTGTGACATATACTGTCCTTCATCAGAAAGTGGTGTCTTTAGCGGACTGTAAAACAATCTGTGCCACATCTAGTGACAAAACCATTAATATGAAGAAGGCGAGCACTAAGGGACGGGGAAGTGGGCGTGATGCTTATGGTGTTCGCAGAGACCGTTGACCTGGGCGCAATGAAGCTGTGCCTGCTGCCAGTGCACCAGAAAATAAATAAACATCCACCGTACCCAGCTTCATGTCCAACTTAGCTGGGCGGCACAGGACAACACTGTCCAAGTCGGACCAGTGCGAACAGTTGGTCGGTTGGATTGCTGAAGATAATGCTTCAAGTCGGTTAAGCACCATCCTCTCATCCACCAAGTCCAGTCTCAGTAGCTAAGAGTCTGGTCAACTGAATCTTCACTCTGATCATCCTTCCTCCCACCATGGAGAGGCTTGCCTAACGATTGATCCCACACTCGGATATTCCGAGAAGCTCTATCTAGCGCCACTATTACATTTGGCCCTCACACCCAGCACACTTTAAGAGGAACTTGAGATATTGGATCTTTGATTCTAAACGTCTTGAACCTTCACAGTCTCAAGAAGATGATGGTGGTGAACGGCAATCATTTGTTCACGAGGTGGATGATGATGAGACACAGTTACCAATGACCGAAGTTGTGGTTAGGTCAAGTCAGGAGGATGAGCAGAGTGAGGAAGTGGAAGAGGATGTGGTTGACAATGAGGTCACTGACCCAACATGGGATGGTGAAAAGCCAAGAGAGGACAGCAGTACAGAGGAGGAGGAATCCACAGCACCGCAATAGGCTGGAAGAGGCAGTGGGGTTGTAAAAGGTAGAAGTCAGCCCACACAAAACAGGCCCGCAACTGTTACACTGAGCACCCCCATGCGTAAATATACCTTGCCAAGAGGTAGGTTTTCCTCAATATGGCACTTTTTTTAGGAAAGTGCAAACAACAAAAGAGTGGTAGTTTGCAACCTGTGCCGTACCAAAATGAGCCAGGGCGTGAACGTCACCACAACTGGGTCTGCGGGTCACACCACTGCCTCCTCTTACCCTGTGTTACGCACTGCTGGCCAACCCCTTGTCGAAGGTGCAGGCCTGGATGCCACTCGCCCTGTACCTGGACCTTTGCATGAACCATCAGCAACAACATCCACTTCCCTGTGCCAGTGCAGCATCCGAATGTCAATAACACAGTCATTTGAATGCAAGCGCAAATACCCACCCACAGGCCATAGCACTAAATGCTCAACTTTCAAAATTACTGGTCCTTGAAATGGTGCCATTTAGGCTTGAGGACACTGAGGCCTTCTGCAGCCTGATATCGGCAGCCATCCCTTGGTACACAGTCCCCAGCTGCCACTATTTTGCACCGTGCGCCATTCCTGCCTTACACCAGCATGTGTCCCAGAACATAACCCGTGCCCTGACCAACGCAGTTACTGGGAAGGTCCACTTAACCACGGACACATGGACAAGGGACAAATAGCACACCACTGCAGAGCTTTGGCAGGGTATAAGGGACCAAACTGAGCTGTGGCTCTCGACACTCAACCTACAACCAGGCATAGTTGTGTCTGATAATGGCCGTAACTTGGTGGTGGCTTTGGAGCTCGGCAACCTGACACACATCCAATGCATAGCCCACATTTTAAACTTAGTGGTTTAGTGGTTTATCTAAACCTACCCGAATTTGTCAGAGATACTAGTGAAGGTGCGTTGTGTGTGCCCATTTCCACAGTCCACAGCTTTAGCCAGTCTGTCAATGTTGCAGCAGCGCTTGCAGCTTCCAGCTCACTGACTGTTGTGCGACATGAGCACGTGCTGGAACTCTACGTACTACATGTTGGCTAGGCTTTGTGAACAGCAGAGGGAAGTTGTGGAATACCAGCTGCAACATGGTTGTTGCCTTTCTAGTCAACTGCCACATTTTACAAGCGAGGAGTGGGCATTGATGTCAGACCTCATGTGGCTAATGCTATTATCAGTGTAACCATCCCACTGCTGTGTCTACTCAAATGATCGCTGCTCACAATTAAAGAAAACAATCTGAATGTGGCAGATTAGAAAATGGGGGAGGATATTACATAGGCTGATAGCCAGCCCAACCTCAGTTCTTGGACCACGAAGAGGAGGAGGAGTAGAAGGAGGAGCTGGAGACAGTTGCCTCTGCTACAGAGGGTAGTACCAATAGAACTTTAATTCCATCTGTTCAGCATGGATGGGCAGAAGAGGAGGAAGAGGATGAGGAGATTGAGAGTGATCCTCCTGATGACGGCAGCAAAGTCTTGCCTGTTGGCACTTTGGCACACATGGCTAACTTCATGTTAGGCTGCCTTTCACGCGACCCGCGCGTTATACGCCTTTTAGACTACTGGTTGTAAACCCTCCTCGACCCCCCGCCCCTCCTCGACCCCCCTTATTACTGTGGTGGAGAGGACGAGCAAAATGGTGCAATTCCAGCAGATCCTTGTTGGAAAATTGCTGCAAAATTTTCCATCTGACAACGCAGGCGGCAGAGTTGGTACTTCCTTTGGCAACCGAGGAAGGGAGACAAAGGGAACACACAGCAGTTCCAAAAAAGGCAGGGCAACACTTTCCAAGGCATGGGACACTTCCATGACACCCCTACAGCAACCTCACCGTGAAGCTCAGCCTAGTGGTAGAAGGAGGGAAAAGTTTTGGAAGATGGTGAAGGAATACATAGAAGACTGTGTCAGCATCCTAAATGATCCCTCAGTACCTTACAAATACTGGGTGTTCAAGGTGGAGACATGTCACAAACTGGCTCTACGACCTGTCCTGCAGCCAGTGTTTTGTCTAAATGAGTATTTAGTGCTGCTGGTGGCATTATAACAGATAAGCGTATGCTCTTGTCCACTGGCAAAACTGACAGATTGACTCAGATAAAAATGAACAAGGCCTGGATTGCCCCTGACTTCTCAACTCCACCAGAGGAGAGCTGAGCTGATGATGAACATAAAGGCAATTTCAAGCTATCAATTATAATATACTCAATCTACTGTAGTGTATTGCCATGCACCTTTTCCACCACGAAAAATTAGTATATGGTTGAATCTTGTTTTCTCTCTCCTCCTTCTCCTCCTCATCCAGATTGTCTATATTCCCTCCACTCTAATTTTTTAATACGGTCAGTTCAGCAGCAGGCCCTCGCCACTAATGTTTTAGAGGGTCAGCTCAACAGCAGGCCCTCGCATATTACTTTATAGAGCATCAGGTCACCAGCAGGCCCTCGCCCCTAATGTTTTAGAGGATCAGTTCAGCAGCAGGCCCTCATCTCTAATGTTTTAGAGGGTCAGTTCAGCAGCAGGCCATCGCGAATAATGTTTTAGAGGGTCAGCTCACCAGCAGGCCCTCACTCCTAATGTTTTAGTGGGTCAGCTTAGCAGCCGGCTCTTGAATACAATGTTTTACAGGGTCAGCTCACCAGCAGGCTCTCACCTAAAATCTTTTATTTGTTCTGCTCCTATAAAATCGATTTTATTACTTTGGTTTTGTGGACCTGGTTATTACTTTAAGCCCTTTTAAGCTGCATCAGCAGCAGCATGGTGAAAAAAGTGAGTGGCAAGTTTACATGGTGTGAAGATGGCAGCATGACGAGGCCACATAATGGGGCAATGACAGAGTTTGGATAAAAGACTGAGGCCACAGATTGTTTAGAAAGAGGCAGATGGAAACACTCCATGGAGCTGTATCCCGATCACCTGCAGATTAATGCAGACCATGGCCTTAGCTTAGGGGAAGGTGCAGCTTTGGGGCCCTGAACCAGAAGGGGCCCATCCAGGAGGAGGAGGACTAAAGGATTTGGTCAGGGCCCCCTCAACAGTATTACACAATAATATTAGATACAGTGACAGTATAGACAGTGTATAAAACTGATGGAACAGCTGCTGGCCCTGGTCTGAGAGAGCGATCTTTACTAGCTACAGGAATAGGGGAGGCTTGAAAGGAAGGAAGGGGTCACAAAAAAAAATCCCCATTAAAAAAATTGCTGTGAAGCCCAGTCAATTCTAGCTATGCCACTGATGCAGCCTACAAAAGCAAGTTGGGTTTATCAATTACAAAACCTTAATTAAATTGTGGGCCTGGTTATCAGATTAAGGCCTTTTAAGCAGCATCAGCAGCAGCATGGTGATAAAAATGAGTGGAAAGGTTACATGGCTTGGAGATGGCAGCATGAGGAGGCCACATAGTGGCAAAAAAGTGGATAAAAGACTAAGGCCACAGATTGCTTAGAAAGATGCAGATGGAAACAATCTGTGGAGCTGTATCACCGTCACCTGCAGATTAATGCAGCAATCAAATTCAAGTTGGGTTTGTCGGTTCCACCTCAGCTTACCAGCAGGCCTGCACCTAAAATCTTTTACTGGTTCAGCTCACCTGCAGGCCTGCAACTCAAATCTTTTCTGGGTCAGCTCACATGCAGGCCCGCGACTTAAATATTTTACAGGGTCAGCTCACATACAGGCCCAAAACTCATGCTGCCTTCCTTTGAAGTAGTAGCCATAGCCGTTTATCAGGCTCGATCTCTGGCATGGAGCCCTGATTACCCGTTACCCATGATAACCATGGTAGGCGCATAAAAAAACATCGAAAGTTGATAGGGAAGATATCCAAATGGATTGTGGACGTCACGGAGACGTGCTATCAGGCAGAAGTTATCTAGAGTTAACAAAGCGGCAGTGACGGTGCTGGCACGTGACGTCAGTGAGTTACGGCCGGCCGCCCACCCTACTCTGCCTGCTACAGGACATTTAGTAAGTAGTACAGATGGGGCTGGGGATCGTAACTTCAATGAAAGCTATTATTATAAAATGTTTAGGCAATAAAGCAGTGAGTGAGCGGTGGGGCCGGAGTACAGTGAACACACATTTGCATGACACCGGCCCCTTCCACAGGTTTTGCTCCCGTATATTAGGGCATCTGTGGATGCCACTATTATGGGGTGGGGGATATGTGGATGACACTGTTATGGGGGGGGTGATCTGTGGATGGCACTGTTATGTGGTGGGGGATCTGTGGGTGACACATATATAGCATTGCCATCCACAGATCCACCCCCCATAACAGTGCCATCCACAGATCCCCCTCCATAACAGTGCCATCCACAGATCACGCACCATAACAGTGCCATCCACAGATCATCCCCCATAACAGCATTTTGCTGGTTTGTCGTTTGATTGTAGGCACATTTTCATGGGACAATGTAATGATGCAGAACCCCAAACAACCAGACAGAGTTTAAACAATGGTGGATTTATTAAATAACGGCAGTACAGTCCAGACCAGAAATCATATTCCCCATCAGCGGGCGGCGTAGCAATTAAGACGTGCGTACGTTCAGCCGCGTAACCCTGTGTGAACCTCCTCTCAAGCGTGCACGCGGACGCTCAAGCAGCCCAGCATGGAAATGGAATCGTATCGGCACGGACTCCGGAACCGCATCCCTCCACAATGGAGTCAGAACCGAAGATTTTGCAGACACATGCGTGACCTGTCCCGCTACTCCAATGGGGTCCCCCGCAGGCCAAGCCCCACAAGAATTCCTGGGGGCCCCAGTGGACCGCGAAACAGGATAATGTCTTACAGACAATTATCAGGAATCAGTATGCATATAAATGTTCATTCCCAGTAATTTGCCTTATCATCTTTCCATGTAACTTGGCCTACTTATATAGAGACAGAATTGGAAAATGTTTATCTCTAAACAGTTTGGAAGACAGTTCAGGGTTGGTGCAAAATATAGGTGTTTTCAAAAAAGGTAAAATATTTATCACCTTGTTTCCAGGGTAGGATTTTTCATAATTGTCCTAAAACATTAAAATAATTGCACCCCAAAAGTCTAGTTTTACAACAGTTTGTAATGTTTCATTGTTGTTTTTACACATTAAAATAATGAAAATGCAATTTATGTAAAATCCCTTTTTGAAAAAAGCTAAAACTCACACATAGTTAATTTAAAATGAAATTCTTTCTCTTATTCAGTTAAATAAATAAAAGCAAAGCTTGCATGAAATTGATTTGCAATGCAAGGTGTGAAATTATTTGCATCACATATAAAGTAAAGCATTAGAAAATAGCTTTTAAGTGCCGATGCTTATATAACAGGGATGTGTCCTGTTTGACTGTAGTGCATCTGGAGGATGACATCTAGTTATTATTTACACTTAATTTGGCAGCACAGTAAAGAAAAAAAATAGAACGATCGCATCACCTTGCAGAATAGGGTTTAGCAAGTTTACCAACTAAACTGGAAACAAAAGCCACATAAATTATGAGTAAATTATACTGTATGTTTAATGTATTATGAGTCCCTGTGGTGCAGTGTGTACAAAAGAAAACGTGTTGAGCATAATTATATTTAGAGTATTTTTACTTGGCATGGGAAGAAACATTTGAGTAACAAAAAATATCCTTTATTTTCTGTTAAAATATGAAAAAATAAATCATAAAATGCATTTTTAAAACTTTAAATTAGGAATCCAAAGTTGGGTTTGGTACCAAGGGTACCAGCCGGTACCAAACCCGGCTTTTTATTCCTATTTTAAAATGTTTTTAAGGCCACATTGAGTAATACCAAATTTACCAAAGTCTTGAACGTCTTCAGGCAATACAAATTTTGCCTATATGCAGCCCATACATTTTAATGATGGACGAAAACAGCATTAAAATCAAAGATTTTTTTTTTAAAGAATTGACTTTAGATCTATGATCTGAAGCTCAATTTACCGTACTCAAGACTACTGCTAATTAAAAAAAAATATATATATATAATATTCATCTTGCCCCATTCCCCAATGATCAGAGCACATCCTGCACTCCCTAGCAGGTGTGATGTGGTGACATATTGTGCCTGCTTGGCTATGTTTTGGCCTACACATTCCTCCTATACAACCCAGCAGGTACAATGTGTCACCATATCACACCTGAGGCTTGGGAGAGCTCAGATCAGGAAATGGTAAGGCCTCTTTCACATGACCATATGACCTTTTCAGTATTTTGTGGTCCGTTTTTCACAGATCCTTTGTTTTTTGTTTCATTTTTTTGTTTCCATTTCGGGTCCATTTTTCCGTATGGCATATACAGTATACAGTAATTACATAGAAAAATTTGGGCTGGGCATAAAATTTTCAATGGATGGTTCCGCAAAAACAGAACGGACATGGAAGACATACGGAGTATATTCCGTATGTGTTGCGTAATTTGTTTGTGGACCCATTGACTTGAATTGAGCCATGGAACTTGATTTGCAGGCAACAATAGGACATGTTCTATCTTTCAACGGAACTGAAAACTGGAAATACGAAAACGGAATGCATGCGTTTTTATTTTTAAATGAATGGTTCCTTATACGGACCGTTTATGGAACGCAAAAAAGGCCCCGCAAACTGAAAAAAAAAAAGGTTGTGTGAAAGAGGCCTAAAGTGGGAAGATGTTGGCTGCCTGCTTCACTTTAGCACAATATAGCCCGAACACATTGCTATATTCGTGTGCTCGGCCGAGCACCCGAGTATAATGGAAGTCAATGGGAGACAACCAGGCACCCCCTGCTTTGAAGAGAGGAGGGTGCCTGGTCCATTAGAAAAGGTCAGAAAGTGACAGAAACACCACCAAAATGGATCGGGAACAGCATGGGGACAATGTCTGGATGCATCTTGGACCATGTTGTCCGAGTTGTACGTCACTTTTACAGACTGACAATAATACGCACAAAACGAAAGATAAAATCAATTTTAGAAAAAAAATTGTTAGAAAACTTAAAAAAATTACAAGCAAGAGGCACTCCGAAACAGCCTGTATATCACATAAAGGAGGGCCTCATTCACATTGTGGTACAATTGTTCAGGTAGTGGGACTCCTACACTCATAAAGCATAAGCACTAAGTGAAAGGGCTGCCAAAAATTACAAGGAACCGGCACACCAATACACCTTTTGCTACACATAAAGGAGGGCATCATACAGACCCTTGAAAAATTATGAGTAATGGCCAGCTGGTGGCCCTCAAAAACATTTGGAGCAATTGCCTGCTGATCTGACCATCTAAAACATTAGGGGTGAGGGCCTGCTGCCACATTGGTGACTCTAGAAAACCGATTGCACGTCCCCGTGACGGCGACAATCCATTTGGATGTCTGCCCTATCAACTTTCGATGTTCTTTTCTGCGCCTACCAGGGTGATCACAGGTAACGGGGAATCAGGATTCCATGCCGGAGAGGGAGCTTGAGAAAGGGATACCACATCCAAGGGAGGTCAATGGCTGAAATCTGATTGGCTGTTGCTGCCTTGCCACTTCTTTTTCCTAATTGCAAACCAACCAGAGAGGGTGGGTCAAGTTATTAAAGCACAAGATTCCAAGGAAGGCAGCGGGAGCGCGGCAATTACACACTCACGACTCGGGGAGGTAGTGACGATAAATAACAATACAGCACTCCTGAGTGGCCCTGTTATTGGAATAAGTACACTTTCCGTTAACGAGGATCTATTGGATGGCAAGTCTGGTGCCAACAGCCAACTTGCACCCGGACTCCACAATGTTCACTCAGTGTGCCATCATGGTGAGGATTGTGTTGATCAGACTCTTGGCTACTGAGATTGGACTTGTAGGTGAGGGCCTGCTGCCGCTTTGTTAACTCTAGATAGCTTCTAGGCGATCGCACGTCCCCGTGATGGCGACAATCCATTTGGATGTCTGCCCTATCAACTTTCGATGTTCTTTTCTGCGCCTACCAGGGTGATCACAGGTAATGGGGAATCAGGATTCCATGCCGGAGAGGGAGCTTGAGAAAGGGATACCACATCCAAGGGAGGTCAATGGCTGAAATCTGATTGGCTGTTGCTGCCTTGCCGCTTCTTTTTCCTAATTGCAAACCAACCAGAGAGGGTGGGTCAAGTTATTAAAGCACAAGATTCCAAGGAAGGCAGCGGGAGCGCGGCAATTACACACTCACGACTCAGGGAGGTAGTGACGATAAATAACAATACAGCACTCCTAAGTGGCCCTGTTATTGGAATAAGTACACTTTCCGTTAACGAGGATCTATTGGATGGCAAGTCTGGTGCCAACAGCCAACTTGCACCCGGACTCCACAATGTTCACTGAGTGTGCCATCATGGTGAGGATTGTGTTGACCAGACTGTTGGCTACTGAGATTGGACTTGTAGGTGAGGGCCTGCTGCCGCTTTGTTAACTCTAGATAGCTTCTAGGCGATCGCACGTCCCCGTGACGGCGACAATCCATTTGGATGTCTGCCCTATCAACTTTGGAGCAATTTTTCAACAAGGACCTTCTGGTATAGCACCATTTTGCTTGACCTCTCCACCAGAGGAATGAGAGATGAGAAGTTATCTTTGTAGCGGGGGTCGAGAAGGGTGAATAACCAGTAACTAGTGTTATCTAAAATGCATATAACGCCTGGGTCATGGGAAAGGCAGCCTAACATGAAGTCAGCCATGTGTGCCAGAGTACCAACAGGCAAGACTTCACTGTCGTCTTTAGAAGGTGAGCTGACCCTGTAAAAGATTTTAGGTGAAGGCCTGCAGGTGAGCTGACCCTGTAAAACATTATATAGGAGGGTCTGCAGTTGAGCTGGAAGGAATATAGACAATCTGGATGAGGAGGAGAAGGACCTGCTGAGCTGACCCTCTAAAACATTAGGGGCGAGGGCCTGCTGCTGAACTGACCCTATAAAAAAATTTGAGTGGAGGGAATATAGACAATCTGGATGAGGAGGAGAAGAAGAAGGAGAAAACAAGATTCAACCATATGCTCATTTTTTTGTGGTGGAAAAGGTGCATGGGAATAAACTATAGTAGATTGAGTATGTTATAAATTATAGATTGAAATTGCCTTTATGTTCATCATCAGCCTAAGCTCTCAACTGGTGGATTTGAGAAGTCAGGGGCAATCCAGGCCTTGTTAATTTTTATCTGAGTAAATCTGTCAGCATTGCCAGTGGACAAGCGCATACGCTTATCTGTTATGATGCCACCAGCAGCACTAAATACCCGCTCAGAAAAAACTCTGGTGGCAGGGCAGGCCATCACCTCCAAGGCATAGAGTGCCAGTTCGCGCTAAGTGTCCAGCTTGGACATCCAGTAGTTGTAAGGCACTGAGGGATCATTTAGGACGCTGACACGGTCTGCTATGTATTCCTTCACCATCTTCCAAAACTTTTCCCTCCTTGTACCACTATGCTGCGCTTCAGTGTGAGGTTGCATGCCTTGGAGAGTGTTGCCCTGCCTTTGTTGGAACTGCGGTGTGTTCCCCTTGTCTCCCTTCCTCGTTTGCCTAAGGAAGTACCGACTCTGCCGCCAGCGTTGTCATATGGGAAATTTTGGAGCAATTTTCCAACAAGGATCTTCTGGCATTGCACCAGTTTGCTCGTCCTCTCCACCACAGGAATTAGTGAAGTTCTCTTTGTAGTGGGGGTCGAGAAGGGTGAACACATAATCTTTATTATCTAAAATGCATTTAATGCGAGGGTTGCTGGAAAGGCAGTCTAACGTGAAGGTAGCCATGTGTACCAGAGTACCAACAGGCAAGATGTTGATGTCAACATCAGGATGACTCTCCATCTCCTCCTCCTCTTCTGCTCATCCATGCTGAACAGATGGAATTAAAATTCCATGGGTACTACCCTCTGTAGCAGAGTCAACTGTCTCCAGCTCCTCCTCCTCTTCATGGTCCAATTCACGCTGAGAAGATTGTGGGTGGTCTGGCTATCACCCTGTGTAATGTCCTCCCCCATTTCCTCATCTGCCACATTCAGAGCGTTGTCCTTATTTGTGAACAGCGATCATTTGAGTAGACACAGCAGTAAGATGGTTACGCTGATAATAGCGTCATTGCCACTAACCATCTGTGTGGATTCATCAAAGTTTTTTAAAACCTCACAGAGGTCAGACATCAATGCCCACTCCTTGCTTGTCAATAGTGGCAGTTGACAGGAAAGGCGACAACCATGTTGCAGCTGGTATTCCACAACTGCCCTCTGCTGCACTCAAAGCCTGGCCAAAATGTGGAACGTAGAGTTCCAGAACGTGCTCATGTTGCAAAACAGTCGGAAAGCTGGAAGCCGCAAGCGCTGCTGCAGTGTTTACAGACTGGCTGAAGCTGTGGCCGTACAGCAATTTACTACCACATATGGGGTGTGTCACGGAAGGTGCACAGAAAACTAGAAGACACAAAATGAAGATCCGACTGACTGGATCCAAAACTAAGGAACCAAAGGGAGAGCCCTGCAACAGACCTGGCTCTCTCCCTAACTGCTCAGCCTATGCAAAAATCTCAATGGTAGATGATCACATATCCTTGTTCCTCGACTGTATAACAGCTGAACACCCTATAATAGTGAGGGGACACGACCACCAGCTCCCTACACTTGATACGGAGGGAGTCATGGTCACCTGGGATCCAGCAAACAGGAAAACACAAATGAATGAACAAAACTTATCTGTAGAAGACTCAGTAGTAGCATCCAGCATGCACACACTCCAGGAAGTTGTATAAACCGCAAAGTGATGCAGTATGGGAAGGGATTTAAAGGGATGCAATCAGTGCAACTACAGGACAGCTGAGAGAGGCTAGCGAGATGAGAAAACGAAAGCAAAACAAAAGGAACCTCAGGGAGGAGGTTCTGAAGAACGTCTGCCAGAGCTTCTCAGATGTCTGGTGGTGACAGGGTGTTTCTGTAAACTACAGAATCAGAGCCATAAAAAAGGAGTTTTGTTTGACTGTTAACCCTTGCTTTGTAACTGAAAAAAAAAAAGGAAAATCTGCCAAAAAAGTGAAATTTTATCTCTATTTTCCATTAATTCCATTCATTTCCGTTAATTTCCGTTAACTCTTTAACACCTAAAGAGTTAACAATTAGTGTTGATCAAGAATATTCGAATTTCAAATTTTTATCGTGAATATAGGTACTTTGAAAATTTGCTAATATTTTGAATATAGTTATATATATTCATAATTTCGAATATTCGATTTAAAAAAAAAAAATTATTCATTTTTTTTTTTAATTTTAATCAGTACGCATAATCCCTCCCTGCTTCTAGCTTGTGGGCCAATAAGAAGGCTGCAATATACTTGACTTTAGGAGTAGCAGTGTTTGCGAATTTTGTTCTATATTAGTTTTTTTGAATATTTGCTATATTGCTATATATTCTTGTTTTAGAATATTACGAATATTCGAAAAAATGAAGTTAAAGCAATATAGCAAATTAAAAAAAAAAAAACTAATATAGAGCAATTTAGCTAATATAGTGCTATAATCTTCTTTGTCTAATAGTTGTAATTTTTTTCTCATCTGAAGTTCAGATTGGAAAAAAATTACAACTATAAAAAAAAAGATTATAGAACTATATTAGCTAAATTGCTCTGTATTCGTTTTTTTTTTGAATATTCGCTATATTGCTATATATTCTTGTTTTAGAATCTTACGAATATTCAAAAAAACGAAGTTATAGCAATATAGCGAATATTCAAAAAAATTTAATGTAGAGCAATTTAGATAATATAGTGCTATAATCTTCTTTGTCTAATAGTTGTAAGTTGAAAAATTTCAATCAAAATTCGAATCCGAAAATTCGAATTGTGAAAATTTGCATATTACACAATCATTACCTTGCCGATTTTTCAAGTAAAAAAAAAATCTTGAATTTTCGAATATTCAACGAATATTCTACAAAATATTTGCAAAATATCGTGAATTTGAATATGACCCCTGCCGCTCATCACTATTAACAATGTTTGTAAAATCAGTTTTGAATACTTTGAGGGGTGTAGTTTCTAAAATGGGGTAACTTTTTTGGAGTTTCTACTCTAGGGGTGCATCAGGGGGGCTTCTAATGGGACATGGTGTCAAGAAACCAGTCCAGCAGAATCTGCCTTCCAAAAACCGTATGGCATTCCTTTCCTTCTGTGTCCTGCCGTGTGCCTATACAGCATTTTACGACCACATATTGGGTGCTTCTGTAAACTACAGAATCATGGCCATAAATATTCAGTTTTGTTTGGCTGTTTACCCTTGCTTTGTAACTGGAAAAAAAATTATTAAAATTGAAAATTTGCCAAAAAAGTGAAATTTTGAAATGTTATCTCTATTTTCCATTAATTCTTGTGGAACACCTAAAGGGTTAACAAAGTTTGTAAAATCAGTTTTGAATACCTTGAGGGGTGTAGTTTCTAGAATGGGGTCATTTTTGGTTTGTTTTTATTATGTAAGCCTCACAAAGTGACTTCAATCCTGAACTGGTCCTTAAAAAGTGGGTTTTTGAAAATTTCTGAAACATTTCAAGATTTGCTTTTAAACTTCTAAGCCTTGTAACATCCCCAAAAATAAAATTTAATTCCCAAAATGATCCAAACATGAAGAAGACATGTGGGGAATGTAAAATAGTAACTATTTTTG
Organism: Bufo gargarizans; assembly: GCF_014858855.1. Taxonomy (NCBI): domain Eukaryota; kingdom Metazoa; phylum Chordata; class Amphibia; order Anura; family Bufonidae; genus Bufo; species Bufo gargarizans. The sequence goes on along the minus strand of NC_058086.1, from coordinate 121,256,974 downwards.
TATTATAGAAGTAGAGAAATTAAAACTTGGAAATTTTCTAATTTTTCCCAATTTTTGGTAAATTTAGAATTTTTTTATAAATAAAAATTATATATATTTTTTTAATCCATTTCACCCATGTCATGAAGTACAATATGTGACAAAAAAACTATCACAGAGTGTCCTGGATAAGTCAAAGCGTTTGAAAAATTGTGAATTAGCCAAAGACTACAATGAGTATTGTTAGGTAGAAAATAGCAAATATTTATATAGACAAATATACTCCTGGGCAATACCAGGTATATGCGATAATAAGTAATTATTTCATAAAGATATTTTATTAAAGTGTATGACTAATATAAAAAATTTAATGAAAGCATCCACCCGACATAAAAAATTTACAAAAAATAACATTTCTGTACTTAAATGATTATCATACACATATAAATGCTGTATTTGCCGGCTGTAAAACGAAAACAAATTTTTGTTGTTTTTGGTACAAAAGTGAAGTCACTAAAGGCAATGCCAGATATATTCAATAATAAGTAATTAGTTCATAAAGATTTTTTTTTTAAGAGTATGACTAATATAAAAAAAATCAAAGCATCCCCCGACATAAAATGTGCACGTCCTTTACAAAAAACATTTCTGTACTTAGAAATGTACAGCCAGGATAGAGATATCATTTTAAGACGGACCTGGGAGTGCACCCTATTTTACACAATGGTAATAAACCCTCGTTTATCCCTGATTTTTCTAAACAGGTTCAAGATAAGAGACATTCCTTCTGGGTGGTCAAAAAACGTCTTCAAGGCAAAGATATTAAATACTCCTTTATATATCCAGCTAAATTGCAGATAATATTCAATAGAGTAACTCATTTCTTTGATACTCCGGATCTGGCCACAGAATGGCTAGATCAGAACAATTTCTGAGATCTGTTGTATCCTTCTTAGTATTTTTGTGGAGGTGGGTTTAATGGGGAGGGGGTGGGCTGGTCTTAGCAGAGAAGTCTTTTTTTTTTTCTTTATTAGCAGATCATGGGGCTTGGAGGGGATTAATGGGAGGGTTGGGCAATTTTTTGGGGTGGGTAGCGATGTTTCTCATAGGGGGATTGGATTAGACAAATTGATTATATGTCTGTGAAATTTCTAACCTGGAATGTTTGGGGACTTGGGATAAATTAAAAAGACAGGCTGTGCTTGACTTAGTGCAGAGACATTTACCTGTGATAGTTTGCCTGTTAGAAACCTACTTCACGAAGGGAGCTACAATACGGATCTCTAGGGGATGGATTGCACAGGCAAATCACTCCAGTGTACAGGTTACTCTGGAGGAGTGACTTGGCTTATGGACTTTATGTGGCTGTCATGGCCCATAAAAGGTAGGAACTAGTGTTAGGGACCACTCATGAAGGCAACCTTGACGCGGTGAGTGGCTTATTACGCTTTGGCCAAAATGTACACCAATGCCTTATTCAACATCCAGCATAAAGGCAGGGCAGAGTGCTGGTTGCAGTGTGCGATTGCATTTTGTGTTTTTACATTTATATCTCTATTTCGCCATAGCAATCTGCACCTGCTAGGGGTTGTGCGGGCTGAAATTTTCCATAAAAGGATTGATTATCATTGTGAGGCATCCTCTATCGATCAGCAAAGTAGATTTGTTTTCTTGTATCGTAACTTTTTTGGTACATCATGCATTATGGATTTTATTTATATTCCCCTAATAATCCCCTTCCTTTTTCTTTGTATGTACTTAAAGGGACAACCGCTTTAATTGTTTGCTAATGTTTATGGAGAAGTGGCCAGATTGTCTTACTCTAGTGAATAGGGATTTTAATTGTATAATTAATTCTAAGATCGATTGGGTTACAACGGATGGAGATACTTCTGCTTCTGTGTTAACCCATGGATCACCAAAAGGTAAGCCAGCACTCCCATATTACCTCTCGTGCAAGGACCCAGTCCAGTCCATAGTATAATCCAGGAAAACAACAAAATGTGCAGCACTGAGATTTAAAAAGTATACAATTCTTCACATGGACAGCGGTAACGCTACCAACACGTTTTGATCTATGAGAATCATGGTATAAGTCAAATGCAAGTATAGTACTCTCATGTACCTGAAATGAAAATGGCTCCACCAACCAGGTTGGAATTGCATTACCACACAGGTGGTTGTGATTTCAGCCATTCCTTGCATTTAACCCCTGCTGTTCACAATTACACATAAAAAAAGTCATATAAAATAAAATAAATGTGCAACAGAACATCTGATACCCAGTTGTATATGTTTTTAAACTTTGATGAGGCAAATTGAAACCTCCACAACTCAGTATACAAAGGAAATTGCCCTTTATAAACAGGGATATTACATGAGCATATATAAACATGCATAGCTTTGGTAAATAACATTATTTCTCTGACTGGCGGAATCCACTGAGGCACATAAGCATATCAGGGCCACTATATTGAATTCCATGACATTGTGCAGCAATTCATCTATGCCCCATACATTTTTCACAAGATACATTCCAAAATTAAATTGTGTCTCGTGTACAATTGTGAATGACCTCAGGGCATTTTAAATATATTTTGTTTTTGTAGGCCAATCCGGTTAGTAGTGATACATTATTTCATGCTTCATAATTAGACCATTAAGGGCTATTGTGTTACAATCAAATATCCAATATGCCTCATTATTATGTAGCATATCTTTGATATTGCCCCAGCTAAACACTTTCCATACCAATCACTTGCAGCCCCATTAGTTAAACTTTATGTGCCTGTAAAAAAATATTTGGATATAGTTGATATGTTCCTATTTGTTTTTGGATTAGTGATGTCAATAAGATGTTCTAAAATACGGGTTTTTAGCTTTTGTGATGTGCAACCTATGCATTTTATATTGCAAAGAGAACACAGGATCATGTAAATTGCAAATGTAGTATTGCAATTGATATAATTACTAATTGTGAAAGATGCAGTGTCATCTGCGTTTGAAAACTGTTTACTTAATACTACATGTTCGCACGTACGGCAAGGATGTGAACCACCTCTATAAAAGGCAGTTGAAATGGCCTTGCGGTTTGCCCAGCGCTCGTTTTGCAGCAAACTATGCTTTGTTCGCAATTTGCCGAACATGCAAACATATAGCAATGTTAGCATGCGCCATATTGTTTTGCATTGCGCCAAACTTTGACCTATGACACATCCATCAGGTGGGACAGGACAGCCAACTGGGACATTTCAGCACATGGACACACCCCCACCCTATAACAGAACACGATCTGGCCGCCATTTTACATTCTGTGTTCTGCCAGTGTAGGGAGAGGTTGCTTTGTGGAGCATGGACAGACTGTTAGGGATATTAAATGCTAGCTAATAGGGCCACAAAAGTCATTTTAAAGACTGGTATAGGTGTGCTATCGATAGGTGTGATACTGAGGGGTGTGATATATGTATAATATACTTTCTAACTTAGAAATATTAAAGTGCATTTGTATTGTGCAGCCGCTGTGTGCGGTTCTGCTACAATAACGCAGCTATAAAGAGGGACAAACACTATTGGAACAACTAATTGCAACTGGTGTGATCTAACTGTTGCCCCCCAAAAAAACAAAAAATGATTGAGGGGAGTGATATACCTATAAAATACTTTCTAATATAGAAAATAAATAGTGCATTTGTATTGTGCAGCAGTTGTGTGCGGTTGTGCTACGATACCGCAGGTATATAGATGGACAAGCGTTATTGGAACAACGATTTGCAATGGGTGTGATATACCTGTTGCCCCCCAAAAAATTATATAAGGGGTGCAATATACCTGCTTCCACAAAATACTGATTAAGGGGTTTGATATATCTGCTTCCACAAAATACTGATGGAGAGGTGTGTTATAACATTTTTTTTTACCAAAATATTGAATAAGAGGTGCTATATACCTGCTTACACAAAATACAGATTGAGAGGTGCAATATAACTGCTTCCACAAAATACTGATTGAGGGGTGTGTTATACCTGCTTCCACCAAATATTGATAAAGGGGGTTCTATATACTTGCTTCCTCAAAATACTGATTAAGGGGATTGATAGTCCTGCTTTCACAAAATACTGATTAAAGAGTTTGATATACCTGCTTCCACAAAATAATGAATAAGAGGTTTGATATACCTGCTTCCACAAAATACTGATTAAGGGTTTTGCGATATACCTGCTTCCGCCAAATATTGATTTAGGCCTGTGATATACCTGCTTCCACAAAATACTGATTGAGGGGTGCGTTATACCTGCTTCCACCAAATATTGATGAAAGGGGTTCTATATGCCTGCTTCCACAAAATACTGATTAAGGGGATTAATAGTCCTGCTTCCACAAAATATTGATTAAGGAGTTTTTTTTTAATATTTAATGTTTCTTTATTAATTTTCTCATAATCAAAACAATATACAGGTATATATGCAAAGGGGGAGCATAGAGAATATACATATTACATCTTCCAGTATGCACTCTTAATAATAAACATACTAATTAAATTCCAACATGTCACATTGGCCTGCCCGTCAAGCCAACATGAAAAAGAAGAACAAAACATCCCGAGAATAATATACCCGAGGTGAATGCTCAACTCCCTCCTTCCATAACAGAAAATTCCTACCTTACCTCCCCCCCACCCCTTCACTACCTCCCAGGCCAGGCCACGGCTGTCGCGGGTGCGTCGGGCAACTCCCAATACCAAACCTAGTTATTCCCTACTATCACGTGGCACGCTGTAAGGCGTACCATTCTCACTATATGTACAAGGATACTTCCACCTGGGGTTGCCCTATATTGATGATTCTCAGCTCCACTCCAGTGGTCCCTCACCATACCTGCTCTTTCTTACCCTTACGCAGGCAAATCGCGGGAGAGATCCTTCCATTTATATTGATTCTGGCTACTGGGGCATTATATAACATTCTCACCCATCCAATACATTTTTACCCCAGGTTCATCTTGGCCATGGTCTGCCAGAGGAAGGACCACTCCACCCTTTCAAATGCCTTGGCGGCATCTAAAGACAGGATGGAGTGGTCCTCTCCCCCCGTCTGCACTTTTAAAAAGGTCTGTCATATATTTGTCTGAATTTGTCTCCCGGGGATAAACCCTGTCTGATCTATATGTATTAACCCCCTTATTACCTTTTTTAATCTATTTGCAAGGACTTAAGCAATTATCTTGTAATCTGAGTTAAGTAGTGATATAGGTCGATAATCCTCTACATTATTTCCGTCCTTCCCTTTCTTCAGGATAAGTGTGATGGTTGCCTCCATTAAAGACGGAGGCAATTTCCCGATAGTACAGGATTCATTAAATACCTCCAATAACTCAGATAACAGCATCTCCGCATGCTCTTTATATACATCAAACGGGAGCCCGTCAGGGCCAGGGACCGGGGACCCCCGAATTCCCGATATAACCTCATGCAGCTCCCGCAAAAGGATGGGGGAATTCAGGGGAGCCTTGTTCAATTCAGACAGTGCGGGGATTCCGATTTGATGCAGAAAATCTTCTATGTGGGTCTCTGTGTCGATATAGATTATTAAAATGTTTTACGAATTCTCCCTCAATTTCCACTGCTTGATCCGTCACAAGTTTCAATTTGTCTAATCTTTGAGCGGGCCTTTTGGGTGGATATTATAGAGGCCAGGAGTTTGCCTGGGGTTTCTGCTTCGCAAAAGTAATCATAGCCTTGAAAAAACTATTTGTTCTGAGCTTTTTTCATCATATACTTTATATACTGGTCATTAGCTATTTTAAAATTAGCCAGCATATTTGCGTCATTGTTTATTTGGATCATAACTTCTAAACGTTTTACATTTTCTTCCAATCTCTTCTTCTCTTTAAAAAACTCAGTTCTTTTAGATTTAATTATACTATAATATACCCCGCGTAAATATGCCTTCATCGCATCCCACACAAAGTGGATGTGCGTTGTTCCACAATTTTCTCTCCAAAATTGGGCTAGTTCTTTATTTATTCTCTCTTGGTCTTTTATGATGGTTAGCCAATGCGCGTTCAATCTAAAAGGTTTGACAGTGACAGACTGACCCCCTATCTTAATGGCTAATAATATAGGTGAGTGGTCTGATATGGGTTTCGTATTTCATTTTTAGGATTAGAGCGAGCATCTCGCCATTGGCCAGGGTAAAGTCAATTCTGGACATGGCGCTGTATGTCTTACTGAAACATGAAAACGCCCGTTTGTCCCCATACAGCGCCCGCCAGACATCCATTAAGCCTATTTCCTCACAGAACCCACAAAGTAGTGATTGCTTTCCCTGCTTGTATTTTAGGGCATTAGAGATTCTGTCCAATTCTGGATCTAGCATGCAATTAAAATCCCCAGATACTAACACCGGACACTGCTGTCTACCATAGACGAACGAGGCCAAATGATTCAAGACTGTCATGGTGAATGGTGGAGGGATATACACAAAGGCTAATATACAAATTTGTCCATTCCATCGACCATAAAGAAAAATGTATCTCCCTTCTGCGTCTATCCGATGTTCCAAAGGGACATAATCAACGTTTTGATGAACGTATACACTAATCCCATGGGACTATGAGGAAGGACTGGAGTGGAACTGATGCCCCGCCCATTTTTTAGTTAAATACGTGGGAATCTCTGGAGCTGCATGTGATTCTCCACCGATGCCGCCCTGAGTTCCATGGTGGCGTCCGTGTGCTTCAAGTCCCCGGCATGCTGCCCTCACTCAATCCTGCTCCAGCTATAACCAGCCACCCAATCTCCCGACTCCTGAGACCTTCCGATAGCCTCCCACCTGCTCACGGATTCAGCACGCAGTTTCCAGCGTGACTTGCGAGCCGGCCGAGCGCAGAGGCAAAGGGAGAGGGTGAGCAGGCACAAGGCGGTTGCAGTGTCAATTACTCAGGACGCACTCCAGGAGGCCATTCCTGTCCAGTCTACAGCGCTTCAGCGCTACAGCGTTTTCGGCTGGAGGAGCGTTGCCGGTGCGAGGGGAGGCAGGCGGGCAGAGGGGAAAGCGGCGCCCAAGCGGTAGAGCAGCACGTCCCCACAGCTACATCGCTACGTCATGCCGCTACGCCGAGTTCCAACTGTTTGGCAGGGGTGCTGGGATGATGATTAAGGAGTTTAATATACCTGTATCCACAAAATACTGATTAAGGAGATTAATATACCTGCTTCCACCAAATATTGATTAAGGGGTTCTATATACCTGCTTACACAAAATACAAATTGAGAGGTGTGATATAACTGCTTCCACAAAATAATGAATAAGAGGTTTGATATACTAGCTTCCACAAAATACTGATTAAGGGTTTTGCGATATACCTGCTTCCACCAAATATTGATTGAGGTTTGCGATATGCCTGCTTCCACCAAATATTGATTAAGGGGTTCTATATACCTGCTTACACAAAATACAAATTGAGAGGTGTGATATAACTGCTTCCACAAAATAATGAATAAGAGGTTTGATATACTAGCTTCCGCAAAATACTGATTAAGGGTTTTGCGATATACCTGCTTCCAGCAAATATTGATTGAGGTTTGTGATATACCTGCTTCCACAAAATACTAATTGAGGGGTGTGTTATACCTTCTTTTGCCAAATATTTGATAAGGGGGTTCTATATACCTGCTTCCACTATATACTGATTAAGGGGTGCAATATACCTGCTTTCACAAAATACTGATTAAGGGGGTTGATATGCCTGCTTCCACCAAATATTGATTGAGGCCCTACGATAAACCTTCTTCCACAAAATAATGATTAAGGGGATTGATATACCTGCTTCCACCAAATATTGATTAAGGGGTTCTATATACCTGCTTCCACAAAATACTGATTAAAGGGAGTGGTATTCCTGCTACCACAAATTACTGATTAAGGGGTTTGATATACCTGCTTCCACAAAATACTGATTTAGGGGTGCGATATACCTACTTCCCAAAAATATTTATTAAAGGGTTTGATATGCAGTACCTGCTTCCAAAAAATACAGATTGAGGGGTGTGGTATACCTGCTTCCACCAAATAATAATTGAGGCCTATGATATACCTGCTTCCACAAAATACTGATTGAGGGGTGTGTTATACCTGCTTCCACCAAATATTGATGAAGGGGGTTCTATATACCTGCTTCCACAAGATATTGATCAAGGGGATTGACATTCTTGCTTCCACAAAATACTGATTAAGGATTTTGATATACCTGCTTACACAAAATACTGATTGAAGGGTGCAATATACCTGCTTCCACAAAATACTGATTAAGGGGATTGATATACCTGCTTCCAGCAAATATTGATTAAGTGGTTCTATATACAAACCGGATTCCAAAAAAGTTGGGACACTATGCAAATCGTGAATAAAAACTGAATGCAATGATGTGGAGATGGCAAATGTCAATATTTTATTTGTAATAGAACGTAGATGACAGATCAAACGTTTAATCCGAGTAAATGTATCATTTTAAAGGAAAAATATGTTGATTCAAAATTTCACAATTTCAACAAATCCCAAAAAAGTTGGGACAAGTAGCAAAAAGAGCTTCTCAGAGTGGCAGTGTCTCTCAGAAGCCAAGATGGGTAGAGGATCACCAGTTCCCACAATGTTGCGCAGAAAGATAGTGGAGCAATATCAGAAAGGTGTTACCCAGCGAAAAATTGCAAATACTTTGCATCTATCGTCATCAACTTTGCATAACATCATCCGAAGATTCAGAGAATCTGGAACAATCTCTGTGCGTAAGGGTCAAGGCTGTAAAACCATACTGGATGCCCGTGATCTCTGGGCCCTTAAACGACACTGCACCACAAACAGGAATGCTACTGTAAGGGAAGTCACAGAATGGGCTCAGGAATACTTCCAGAAACCATTGTCAGTGAACACAATCCACCGTGCCATCCGCCGTTGCCAGCTGAAACGCTACAGTGCAAAGAAGAAGCCATTTCTAAGCAAGATCCACAAGCTCAGGCGTTTTCACTGGGCCAGGGATCATTTAAAATGGAGTGTGGCAAAATGGAAGACTGTTCTGTGGTCAGACGAGTCACGATTCGAAGTTCCTTTTGGAAATCTGGGACACCATGTCATCCGGACCAAAGAGGACAAGGACAACCCAAGTTGTTATCAACGCTCAGTTCAGAAGCCTGCATCTCTGATGGTATGGGGTTGCATGAGTGCGTGTGGCATGGGCAGCTTGCATGTCTGGAAAGGCACCATCAATGCAGAAAAATATATTCAGGTTCTAGAACAACATATGCTCCCATCCAGACGTCATCTCTTTCAGGGAAGACCCTGCATTTTTCAGCAAGATAATGCCAGACCACATTCTGCATCAATCACAACATCATGGCTGCGTAGGAGAAGGATCCTGGTACTGAAATGGCCAGTCTGCAGTCCAGATCTTTCACCTATAGAGAACATTTGGCGCATCATAAAGAGGAAGGTGCAACAAAGAAGGCCCAAGACAATTGAACAGTTAGAGGCCTGTATTAGACAAGAATGGGAGAGCATTCCTATTTCTAAACTTGAGAAACTGGTCTCCTCGGTCCCCAGACATCTGTTGAGTGTTGTAAGAAGAAGGGGAGATGCCACACAGTGGTGAAAATGGCCTTGTCCCAACTTTTTGGGGATTTGTTGACACCATGAAATTCTGATTCAACATATTTTTCCCTTAAAATTGTACATTTTCTCAGTTTAAACTTTTGTTCCGTGATTTATGTTCTATTCTGAATAACATATTAGAAGTTGGCACCTCCACATCATTGCATTCAGTATTTATTCACGATTTGTATAGTGTCCCAACTTTTTGGGAATCCAGTTTGTACCTGCTTCCTTAAATTACTGATTTAAGGGGATCAATTTAACTGCTTCCACCAAATACTGATTGAGGCCTGCGATACACCAACTACCACAAAATACTGATTGAGGGGAATGATATCCCTGTATTTACAAAATATAGATGGAAGGGTGCAATATACCTGCTTCCACCAATTATTCATTGAGGCCTGCGATATACCTGCTTCCACAAAATACTGATTGAGGGGTGTGTTATACCTTAATTTACCAAATAATGATTAAGGGGTTCTATATACCTGCTTAAACAAAATACAGATTGAGAGGTGTGTTATAATTGCTTCCACAAAATACTGATTAAGGGGTTCTATATACATGCTTCCACAAATTACTGATTTAAGGGGATCAATTTAACTGCTTCCACCAAATACTGATTGAGGCCTGTGATACACCTACTTCTACAAAATACTGATTAAGGGGAATGATATCTCTGCTTCCACAAAATATAGATTGAGGCCTGTGATATACTTGATTCCACAAAATACTTATTATGGGGTGCGTTATACCTGCTTTCACCAAATATTGATTAAGGGGGTTCTATATACCCGCTTCCACAAGATACTGATTAAAGGGATTGATATACCTGCTTCCACAAAATACTGATTAAGGCTTTTGATATACCTGCTTCCACAAAATATTGATAAAAAGGATTAATATACTTGCTTCCACAAATTACTGATTTAAGGGGATCAATTTAACTGCTTCCACAAAATACTGATTAATACTTCCACAAAATACTGATTGATATAACTGCTTCCACAAAATATTGATTGAGGCCTGTGATACACCGCTTCCACAAAATTCTGATTAAGGAGATTGATATCACTGCTTCCACCAAATATTTTTTAAGGGGTTCTCTATACCTGCTTACACAAAATACAGATTGAGAGTTGCAATATATCTAATTCCACAGAATACTGATTAAGGGGTTCTATATGCCTGTTTCCAGAATATATTGATTGAGGTGTGCAATAGACCTGCTTCCACAAAATAATGAATTAGAGGTTTAATATACCTGCTTACAGAAAATATAGATTGAGTTTTGCAATTTACCTGCTTCCACCAAATATTGATTAAGGGGTTCTATATACCTGCTTTTACAAAATACTGATAAAGGGGACTGCTTTAACTGCTTCCACCAAAAATTGATTGTGACCTACGGTACACCTGCTTCTACAAAATACTGATTAAGGGGATTGATATACCTGTTTCCACCAAATAATTATTGAGGCCTATGATATACCTGCTTCCACAAAATACTGATTAATGGGTTTGATATACCTGCTTCCACAAACTATTGATTAAAGGTTTTGATATACCTCCTTCCACCAAATATTGATTGAGGCCTGTTATACACCTGCTTTTAGAAAATACTGATTAAGGGGTTTGATAAACCTGCTTCCACAAAATACTGATTAAGGGGAGCAATTTACCTGTTTCCAAAAAATACAGATTGACAGTTGTGATATATCTGCTTCCACCAAATATTGATTAAGGGGTTCTATATACCTGCTTCCACAAATTACTGATTTAAGGCGGTCAATTTAACTTTTTCCACCAAATACTGATTGAGGCCTGCGATACACCTACTTCCAGAAAATACTGATTAAGGGGAATGATATCCCTGCTTCCACAGAATATAGATTGAAATGTGTAATATACCTGCTTCCACCAAATATTGATTGAGGCCTGCAATATACCTGCTTCCACAAAATACTAATTGAGGGGTGCGTTATACCTTCATTTACCAATTATTGATTAAGGGGTTCTATATACCTGATTAGACAAAATACAGATTGAGAGGTGTGATATAACTGCTTCCACAAAATTCTGATTAGGGGTTCTATATATATGCTTCCACAAATTACTGATTTAAGGGGATCAGTTTAACTGCTTCCACCAAATATTGATTGAGGCCTGCAATACACCTACTTCTACAAAATACCGATTAAGGGGATTGATATCCCTGCTTCCACAAAATTTAGATTGAGGGGTGCAATATACCTGCTTCAACCAAATATTGATTGAGGCCTGCGATATACCTGCTTCCACAAAATACTGATTGAGGAGTGCGTTATACCTTCTTTTACCAAATGTTGATTAAGGGGGTTCTATATACCTGCTTCCACTATATACTGATTAAGGGGTGCAATATACCTGCTTTCAGAAAATACTGATTAAGTGGATTGATATGCCTGCTTCCACCAAATATTGATTGAGGCCTACGATAAACCTGCTTCCACAAAATACTGATTAAGGGGATTGATATACCTGCTTTCACGAAATATTGATTAAGGGGTGCATTATTCCTGCTTCCAACAAATATTGATGAAGGGTTTTCTATATACCTTCTTCCACAAAATATAAATTGAGGGGCGCAATATACCTGCTTCCATCATATATTGATTGAGGCCTGCAATACACCTGCTTCCGCAAGATACTGATTGAGGGGTACAAAATACCTACTTCTGCAAAATACTGATTAAGGGGTTTGATATTCCTGCTTCAACAAAATATAGATTGATGGGTGCGATATACCTGCTTCTGCAATATACTGATAAAGGGGTTTGATATACCTACTACCACAAAATACAGATTGAGTGGTGCGATATACCTGCTTCTACCAAATATTGATTAAGGGTTTCTATATACCTGCTTCCACAAAATACTGATTCGGGTTATTGATATACCTGCTTCCACCAAATATTTATGAAGGAGGCCTGCGATACACCGCTTCCACAAAATACTGATTAAGGGGATTGATATCACTGCTTCCACCAAATATTGATTAAGGGATTCTATATACCTGCTTACACAAAATACAGATTGAGAGGTTCTATATATCTGTTTTTCACAAAATATTGATTGAGGGGTGCAATAGACCTGCTTAAACAAAATACTGATTAAGAGGTTTGATATACCTGCTTCCACAAAATACTGATTAAGGGTTTTGATATACCTGCTTCCACAAAATACAGATTTAGGATGCAATATGCCATCTTCCACAAAATAAAGAATAAGAGGTTTGATATATCTGCTTACACAAAATATAGATTTATCTTTGCGATGTACATGCTTCCATCAAATATTGATTAAGGGGTTCTATATACCTGCTTTTTCAAAATACTGATTAATGGGACTGATTTACCTGCTTCCACCATATATTACGGTATATATATTACGGTGTATTCTATATGCCTGCTTCCACAATAAACTGATTGAAGGGTGCAATATACCTGCTTCCACAAAATACTGATAAAGGGGATGGATATACCTTCCACAAAATTCTGATTAAGGAGTTTGATATCCCTGCTTCCACCAAATATTAATTGATGCCTGAGATACACCTGCTTCCACAAAATACTGATTGAGGAGTGCAATATATCTGCTTCCACAAAATACTGATTAAGAGATTTGATATACAGTACAGACCAAAAGTTTGGACACACCTTCTCATTCAAAGAGTTTTCTTTATTTTCATGACTATGAAAATTGTAGATTCACACTGAAGGCATCAAAACTATGAATTAACACATGTGGAATTATATACATAACAAAAAAGTGTGAAAAAACTGAAAATATGTCATATTCTAGGTTCTTCAAAGTAGCCACCTTTTGCTTTGATTACTGCTTTGCACACTCTTGGCATTCTCTTGATGAGCTTCAAGAGGTAGTCACCTGAAATGGTTTTCACTTCACAGGTGTGCCCTGTCAGGTTTAATAAGTGGGATTTCTTGCCTTATAAATGGGGTTGGGACCATCAGTTGCGTTGTGGAGAAGTCAAGTGGATACACAGCTGATAGTCCTACTGAATAGACTGTTAGAATTTGTATTATGGCAAGAAAAAAGCAGCTAAGTAAAGAAAAGCGAGTGACCATCATTACTTTAAGAAATGAAGGTCAGTCAGTCCGAAAAATTGGGAAAACTTTGAAAGTGTCACCAAGTGCAGTCACAAAAACCATCAAGCGCTACAAAGAAACTGGCTCATTGCGGACCGCCCCAGGAAAGGAAGACCAAGAGTCATCTCTGCTGCGTAGGATAAGTCCATCCGAGTCACCAGCCTCAGAAATTGCAGGTTAACAGCAGCTCAGATTAGAGACCAGGTCAATGCCACACAGAGTTCTAGCAGCAGACACATCTCTAAAACAACTGTTAAGAGGAGACTGTGTGAATCAGGCCTTCATTGTAGAATATCTGCTAGGAAACCACTGCTAAGGACAGGCAACAAGCAGAAGAGACTTGTTTGGGCTAAAGAACACAAGGCATGGACATTAGACCAGTGGAAATCTGTGCTTTGGTCTGATGAGTCCAAAGTTGAGATCTTTGGTTCCAACCACTGTGTCTTTTTGCGACGCAGAAAAGGTGAACAGATGGACTCTACATGCCTGGTTCCCACTGTGAAGCATGGAGGAGGAGGTGTGATAGTGTGGGAGTGCTTTGCTGGTGACACTATTGGGGATTTATTCAAAATTGAAGGAATACTGAACCAGCATGGCTACAACAGCATCTTGCAGCGGCATGCTATTCCATCCGGTTTGCGTTTTAGTTGGACCATCATTTATTTTTCAACAGGACAATGACCCCAAACACACCTCCAGGCTGTGTAAGGGCTATTTGACCATGAAGGAGAGTGATGGGGTGCTGCGCCAGATGACCTGGCCTCCACAGTCACTTTGGCCTCCACAGTCACCGGACCTGAACCCAATCGAGATGGTTTGGGGTGAGCTGGACCGCAGAGTGAAGGCAAAAGGGCCAACAAGTGCTAAGCATCTCTGGGAACCCCTTCAAGACTGTTGGAAGACCATTTCAAGTGACTACCTCTTGAAGCATATCAAGAGAATGCCAAGAGTGTGCAAAGCAGTAATCAAAGCAAAAGGTGGCTACTTTGAATAACCTAGAATATGACATATTTTCAGTTGTTTCACACTTTTTTGTTATGTATATAATTCCACATGTGTTAATTCATAGTTTTGATGCCTTCAGTGTGAATCTACAATTTTCATAGTCATGAAAATAAAAAAAAACTCTTTGAATGAGAAGGTGTGTCCAAACTTTTGGTCTGTACTGTACCTGCCTCCACAAAATACAGATTGAGGGGTGCGATTTACCTGCTTCCACCAACTATTGATTAAGGGTTTCAATATACCTGCTACCACAAAATACAGATTGAGGGGTGTGATTTACCTGCTTTTACAAAATATTGATTGAGGCCTGAGATACACCAGCTTTTACAAAATACAGATTGAGTGATGCAATATTGCTGCTTCCACCAAATACTGATTAAGGGATTCTATATACCTGCTTACACAAAATATTGATTGAGGGATGTGATATACCTGCTTTTACCAAATATTGATTAACCCCATAGGGACACAGCCTTATTTCACCTAAAGGACCAGGCCATTTTTTGCAAATCTGACCAGTGTCACTTTAAGTGCTGATAACTTTAAAACGCTTTGACTTATCCAAGCCATTCTGAGAAAGTTTTTTCGTCACATATTGTACTTCATGACACTGGTAAAATTAAGTAAAAAAAAAAATATTTTTTGTGCATAAAAAAATACCTAATTTACCCAAAATTTGGAAAAATCAGCAAATTTCAAAGTTTCAGTTTCTCTACTTCTGTAATACATAGTAATACCCCCCAAAATTGTGATGACTTTACATTCCCCATATGTCTACTTCATGTTTAAATTATTTTGGGAATGATATTTTATTTTTTGGGGATGTTACAAGGCTTAGAAGTTTAGAATCAAATCTTGAAATTTTTCAGAAATTTACAAAAACCCAATTTTTAGGGACCACTACAGGTCTGAAGTCACTTTGCGAGGCTTACATAATAGAAACCATCCAAAAATGACCCCATCTAAGAAACTACACCCCTCAAGGTATTCAAAACTGATTTTACATACGTTGTTAACCATTTAGGTGTTGCAGAAGAGTTATTGGCAAATGGGGATGAAATTTAAGAATTTAATTTTTTTGCCCAATTTTTCATTTTAACCCATTTTTTCCACTAACAAAGCGAGGGTTAACAGCCAAACAAGACTGTATCCTTATTGCCCTGACTCTGGCGTTTACAGAAACGCCAAATATGTGGCCATACACTACTGTACGGCCACACAGCAGGGCGTAGAGGGAAAGGTGCGCCGTTTGGTTTTTGAAGGGCTGATTTTTATGGACCGGTTTATTTACACCGTGTCCTGTTTCAACCCCCCTGATGCACCCCTGGAGTAGAAACTCCCTAAAAGTGACCCCATCTAAGAAACTACACCCCTCAAGGTTTACAAAACTAATTTTACATACATCGTTAACCCTTTAGGTGTTACAGAAGAGTTATTGGCAAATGGGAATGAAATTTGAGAATTTAATTTTTTTGCCTAATTTTCCATTTTAACCCATTTTTCTACTAACAAAGCAAGGGTTAACAGCCAAACAAGACTGTATCTTTAGTGCCCTGATGGTGCCATTTACAGAAACACCAATATGTGGCCGTACACTACTGTAGAAACTCCCTAAAAGTGACCCCATTTTGGAAACTACGGGAAAAATTGGCATTTTTTGGGGGACTATTTTTAGGGTACATATGATTTTTGGTTGCTCTATATTACATTTTTGTGAGGCAAGGTTACCAAAAATTTAAATT
The DNA here is from genome assembly GCF_014858855.1 of Bufo gargarizans. Lineage (NCBI taxonomy): Eukaryota > Metazoa > Chordata > Amphibia > Anura > Bufonidae > Bufo > Bufo gargarizans. The sequence continues at coordinate 121,240,456 of NC_058086.1, read as the reverse complement.
CTGAAAATTCATCTTCATTTGCCATTAACTGTTGAGGAACACCTAAAGGGTTAATAAAGTTTATATTATCAGTTTTGAATACCTTGAGGGGTGCAGTTTCTTAGATGGGGTCACTTGTAGGGATTTTTTACTCTAGGGGGGCATCAGGGGGGCTTCAAAACGGTCATGGTGTCAATAAAAAAGGCCATCAAAATTGGCCTTCCAGAAACCATGTCGGTCCTTTCCTTTTGTGGCCTCCATTTTACTGATACAGCAGTTTACGACCACAAATGTGGTATTTATGTAAACTGCAGTATCAGAGTAATAAATATTAACTTTTGTTTGGTTGTTAATAGAGTTGAGCGAACACCTGGATGTTCGGGTTCGAGAAGTTCGGCCGAACATCCCGGAAATGTTCGGGTTCGGGATCCGAACCCGATCCGAACTTCGTCCCGAACCCGAACCCCATTGAAGTCAATGGGGACCCGAACTTTTCGGCACTAAAACGGCTGTAAAACAGCCCAGGAAAGGGCTAGAGGGCTGCAAAAGGCAGCAACATGTAGGTAAATCCCCTGCAAACAAATGTGGATAGGGAAATTAATAAAAATAAAAATTAAATAAATAAAAATTAACCAAAATCAATTGGAGAGAGGTTCCATAGCAGAGAATCTGGCTTCCCGTCACCCACCACTGGAACAGTCCATTCTCAGATATTTAGGCCCCGGCACCCAGGCAGAGGAGAGAGGTCCCGTAACAGACAATCTGGCTTCATGTCAGCAGAGAATCAGTCTTCATGTCATAGCAGAGAATCAGGCTTCACGTCACCCACCACTGTAATAGTCCATTTTCATAAATTTAGGCCCAGCACCCAGGCAGAGGAGAGAGGTCCCGTAACAGACAATCTGGCTTCATGTCAGCAGAGAATCAGTCTTCATATCATAGCAGAGAATCTGGCTTCCCGTTACCCACCACTGGAACAGTCCATTCTCAGATATTTAGGCCCCGGCACCCAGGCAGAGGAGAGAGGTCCCGTAACAGACAATCTGGCTTCATGTCAGCAGATAATCAGTCTTCATATCATAGCAGAGAATCAGGCTTCACGTCAGCCACCACTGCAACAGTCCATTGTCATAAATTCAGGCCCAGCACCCAGGCAGAGGAGAGAGGTCCCGTAACAGACAATCTGGCTTCATGTCAGCAGAGAATCAGTCTGCATGTCATAGCAGAGAATGAGGCTTCACGTCACCCACCACTGCAACAGTCCATTTTCATAAATTTAGGCCCAGCACCCAGGCAGAGGAGAGAGGTCCCGTAACAGAGGATCTGGCTTCATGTCACCAGAGAATCAGTCTGCATGTCATAGCAGAGAATCAGGCTTCACGTCACCCACCACTGCAACAGTCCATTTTCATAAATTTAGGCCCAGCACCCAGGCAGAGGAGAGAGGTCCCGTAACAGAGGATCTGGCTTCATGTCACCAGAGAATCAGTCTGCATGTCATAGCAGAGAATCAGGCTTCACGTCAGCCACCACTGCAACAATCCATTGGCATATATTTAGGCCTAGCACACAGGCAGAGGAGAGAGGTCCCGTAACAGACAATCTGGCTTCATGTCAGCAGAGAATCAGTCTTCATATCATAGCAGAGAATCAGGCTTCACGTCAGCCACCAATGCAACAGTCCATTGTCAGATATTTAGGCCCAGCACCCAGGCAGAGGAGAGAGGTCCCGTAACAGAGGATCTGGCTTCATGTCAGCAGAGAATCAGTCTTCATGTCATAGCAGAGAATCAGGCTTCACGTCACCCACCACTGTAAGAGTCCATTTTCATAAATTTAGGCCCAGCACCCAGGCAGAGGAGAGAGGTCCCGTAACAGACGATCTGGCTTCATGTCAGCAGAGAATCAGTCTGCATGTCATAGCAGAGAATGAGGCTTCACGTCACCCACCACTGCAACAGTCCATTTTCATAAATTTAGGCCCAGCACCCAGGCAGAGGAGAGAGGTCCCGTAACAGAGGATCTGGCTTCATGTCACCAGAGAATCAGTCTGCATGTCATAGCAGAGAATCAGGCTTCACGTCACCCACCACTGCAACAGTCCATTGTCATAAATTCAGGCCCAGCACCCAGGCAGAGGAGAGAGGTCCCGTAACAGACAATCTGGCTTCATGTCACCAGAGAATCAGTCTGCATGTCATAGCAGAGAATGAGGCTTCACGTCAGCCACCACTGCAACAATCCATTGGCATATTTTTAGGCCTAGCACACAGGCAGAGGAGAGGTTCATTCAACTTTGGGTAGCCTTGCAATATAATGGTAAAATGAAAATAAAAATAGGATTGAATGAGGAAGTGCCCTGGAGTCCAATAATATATGGTTATGGGGAGGTAGTTAATGTCTAATCTGGACAAGGGACGGACAGGTCCTGTGGGATCCATGCCTGGTTCATTTTTATGAACGTCAGCTTGTCCACATTGGCTGTAGACAGGCGGCTGCGTTTGTCTGTAATGACGCCCCCTGCCGTGCTGAATACACGTTCAGACAAAACGCTGGCTGCCGGGCAGGCTAGCACCTCCAAGGCATAAAAGGCTAGCTCTGGCCACGTGGACAATTTAGAGACCCAGAAGTTGAATGGGGCCGAACCATCAGTCAGTACGTGGAGGGGTGTGCACACGTACTGTTCCACCATGTTAGTGAAATGTTGCCTCCTGCTAACACGTTGCGTATCAGGTGGTGGTGCAGTTAGCTGTGGCGTGTTGACAAAAGTTTTCCACATCTCTGCCATGCTAACCCTGCCCTCAGAGGAGCTGGCCGTGACACAGCTGCCTTGGCGACCTCTTGCTCCTCCTCTGCCTTGGCCTTGGGCTTCCACTTGTTCCCCTGTGACATTTGGGAATGCTCTCAGTAGCGCGTCTACCAACGTGCGCTTGTACTCGCGCATCTTCCTATCACGCTCCAGTGCAGGAAGTAAGGTGGGCACATTGTCTTTGTAGCGTGGATCCAGCAGGGTGGCAACCCAGTAGTCCGCACAGGTTAAAATGTGGGCAACTCTGCTGTCGTTGCGCAGGCACTGCAGCATGTAGTCGCTCATGTGTGCCAGGCTGCCCAGGGATAAGGACAAGCTGTCCTCTGTGGGAGGCGTATCGTCATCGTCCTGCCTTTCCCCCCAGCCACGCACCAGTGATGGACCCGAGCTGCGTTGGGTGCCACCCCGCTGTGACCATGCTTCATCCTCATCCTCCTCCACCTCCTCCTCATCCTCGTCCTCCTCGTCCTCCAGTAGTGGGCCCTGGCTGGCCACATTTGTACCTGGCCTCTGCTGTTGCCAAAAACCTCCCTCTGAGTCACTTCGAAGAGACTGGCCTGAAAGTGCTAAAAATGACCCCTCTTCCTCCTCCTCCTCCTCCTCCTCCTGGGCCACCTCCTCTTCCATCATCGCCCTAAGTGTTTTCTCAAGGAGACATAGAAGTGGTATTGTAACGCTGATAACGGTGTCATCGCCACTGGCCATGTTGGTGGAGTACTCGAAACAGCGCAACAGGGCACACAGGTCTCGCATGGAGGCCCAGTCATTGGTGGTGAAGTGGTGCTGTTCTGTAGTGCGACTGACCCGTGCGTGCTGCAGCTGAAACTCCACTATGGCCTGCTGCTGCTCGCACAGTCTGTCCAGCATGTGCAAGGTGGAGTTCCACCTGGTGGGCACGTCGCATATGAGGCGGTGAGCGGGAAGGCCGAAGTTACGCTGTAGCGCAGACAGGCGAGCAGCAGCAGGATGTGAACGCCGGAAGCGCGAACAGACGGCCCGCACTTTATGCAGCAGCTCTGACATGTCGGGGTAGTTGTGAATGAACTTCTGCACCACCAAATTCAGCACATGCGCCAAGCAAGGGATGTGCGTCAAATTGGCTAGTCCCAGAGCTGCAACGAGATTTCGCCCATTATCACACACCACCAGGCCGGGCTTGAGGCTCACCGGCAGCAACCACTCGTCGGTCTGTTGTTCTATACCCCGCCACAACTCCTGTGCGGTGTGGGGCCTGTCCCCCAAACATATGAGTTTCAGAATGGCCTGCTGACGTTTACCCCGGGCTGTGCTGAAGTTGGTGGTGAAGGTGTGTGGCTGACTGGATGAGCAGGTGGAAGAAGAGGAGGAGGAAGCCGAGAAGGAGGAGGTGGCAACAGGAGGCAAAGAATGTTGCCCTGCGATCCTTGGCGGCGGAAGGACGTGCGCCAAACAGCTCTCCGCCTGGGGCCCAGCTGCCACTACATTTACCCAGTGTGCAGTTAGGGAGATATAGCGTCCCTGGCCGTGCTTACTGGTCCACGTATCTGTGGTTAGGTGGACCTTGCCACAGATGGCGTTGCGCAGTGCACACTTGATTTTATCGGATACTTGGTTGTGCAGGGAAGGCACGGCTCTCTTGGAGAAGTAGTGCCGGCTGGGAACAACATACTGTGGGACAGCAAGCGACATGAGCTGTTTGAAGCTGTCTGTGTCCACCAGCCTAAATGACAGCATTTCATAGGCCAGTAGTTTAGAAATGCTGGCATTCAGGGCCAGGGATCGAGGGTGGCTAGGTGGGAATTTACGCTTTCTATCAAATGTTTGTGAGATGGAGAGCTGAACGCTGGCGTGTGACATGGTTGAGACGCTTGGTGACGGAGGTGGTGGTGGTGGTGTTGGTGGTACATCCCCTGTTTGCTGGGCGGCAGGTGCCAACGTTCCTCCAGAGGCGGAGGAAGAGGCCGAGGCGGCAGCAGCAGAATAGGCCGAGGCGGCAGCAGCAGAAGAGGTAGCAGGGGGAGCCTGAGTGACTTCCTTGGTTTTAAGGTGTTTACTCCACTGCAGTTCATGCTTTGCATGCAGGTGCCTGGTCATGCAGGTTGTGCTCAGGTTCAGAACGTTAATGCCTCGCTTCAGGCTCTGATGGCACAGCGTGCAAACCACTCGGGTCTTGTCGTCAGCACATTGTTTGAAGAAGTGCCATGCCAGGGAACTCCTTGAAGCTGCCTTTGGGGTGCTCGGTCCCAGATGGCGGCGGTCAGTAGCAGGCGGAGTCTCTTGGCGGCGGGTGTTCTGCTTTTGCCCACTGCTCCCTCTTTTGCTACGCTGTTGGCTCGGTCTCACCACTGCCTCTTCCTCCGAACTGTGAAAGTCAGTGGCACGACCTTCATTCCATGTGGGGTCTAGGACCTCATCGTCCCCTGCATCGTCTTCCACCCAGTCTTGATCCCTGACCTCCTGTTCAGTCTGCACACTGCAGAAAGACGCAGCAGTTGGCACCTGTGTTTCGTCATCATCAGAGACATGCTGAGGTGGTATTCCCATGTCCTCATCATCAGGAAACATAAGTGGTTGTGCGTCAGTGCATTCTATGTCTTTCACCGCTGGGGAAGGGCTAGGTGGATGCCCTTGGGAAACCCTGCCAGCGGAGTCTTCAAACAGCATAAGAGACTGCTGCGTAACTTGAGGCTGAGACAGTTTCCCTGGTATGCATGGGGGTGATGTGACAGACTGATGGGGTTGGTTTTCAGGCGCCATCTGTGCGCTTTCTGCAGAAGACTGGGTGGGAGATAATGTGAACGTGCTGGATCCACTGTCGGCCACCCAATTGACTAATGCCTGTACCTGCTCAGGCCTTACCATCCTTAGAACGGCATTGGGCCCCACCATATATCGCTGTAAATTCTGGCGGCTACTGGGACCTGAGGTAGTTGGTACACTAGGACGTGTGGATGTGGCAGAACGGCCACGTCCTCTCCCAGCACCAGAGGGTCCACTAACACCACCACGACCATGTCCACGTCCGCGTCCCTTACTAGATGTTTTTCTCATTGTTATGGTTCACCACAACAACAAATATATTATTTGGCCCAATGTATTGTATTCAAATTCAGCGGGATATAAATTTGAGGCCTAGTATTTAGGCGCTGGGTGACCGGTATGGATTTAGTGACAGAATTAGACTTGGAAATGCACAGAAGCGTGTGTGTGAAGTTATTCTGAATGACCCTATGTGCACCTTGAATATTATATACCCTTTTTGGGATAGATTTCAAATAGCTCTGATATAGCAGGAACCACTAAATTATGAAATTGCTAAATTGGGAATTGTATTTCAACCCAGAACAAAAAATGTGCTTTGACGGACACTAAATATCTTGCCCAGCAACAACAGTACAGCGGTAACGAGAGATTTAGCAGGATATAAATTTGAGGCCTAGTATTTAGGCGCTGGGTGACAGGTATGGGTTTAGTGACAGAATTAGACTTGGAAATACACAGTAGCGGGTGTGTGTGAAGTTATTCTGAATGACCCAATGTGCACCTTGAATATTATATACCCTTTTAGGGATAGATTTCAAATAGCTCTGATATAGCAGAAACCACTAAATTATGAAATTGCTAAATTGGGAATTGTATTTCAACCCAGAACAAAAAATGTGCTTTGACGGACACTAAATATCTTGCCCAGCAACAACAGTACAGCGGTAACGAGAGATTTAGCAGGATATAAATTTGAGGCCTAGTATTTAGGCGCTGAGTGACAGGTATGGGTTTAGTGACAGAATTAGACTTGAAAATACACAGTAGCGGGTGTGTGTGAAGTTATTCTGAATGACCCAATGTGCACCTTGAATATTATATACCCTTTTAGGGATAGATTTCAAATAGCTCTGATATAGCAGAAACCACTAAATTATGAAATTGCTAAATTGGGAATTGTACTTCAACCCAGAACAAAAAATGTGCTTTGACGGACACTAAATATCTTTCCAAGCAACAACAGTACAGCGGTAACGAGAGATTTAGCAGGATATAAATTTGAGGCCTAGTATTTAGGCGCTGGGTGACAGGTATGGGTTTAGTGACAGAATTAGACTTGGAAATACACAGTAGCGGGTGTGTGTGAAGTTATTCTGAATGACCCAATGTGCACCTTGAATATTATATACCCTTTTAGGGATAGATTTCAAATAGCTCTGATATAGCAGAAACCACTAAATTATGAAATTGCTAAATTGGGAATTGTATTTCAACCCAGAACAAAAAATGTGCTTTGACGGACACTAAATATCTTGCCCAGCAACAACAGTACAGCGGTAACGAGAGATTTAGCAGGATATAAATTTGAGGCCTAGTATTTAGGCGCTGGGTGACAGGTATGGGTTTAGTGACAGAATTAGACTTGAAAATACACAGTAGCGGGTGTGTGTGAAGTTATTCTGAATGACCCAATGTGCACCTTGAATATTATATACCCTTTTAGGGATAGATTTCAAATAGCTCTGATATAGCAGAAACCACTAAATTATGAAATTGCTAAATTGGGAATTGTACTTCAACCCAGAACAAAAAATGTGCTTTGACGGACACTAAATATCTTTCCAAGCAACAACAGTACAGCGGTAACGAGAGATTTAGCAGGATATAAATTTGAGGCCTAGTATTTAGGCGCTGGGTGACAGGTATGGGTTTAGTGACAGAATTAGACTTGGAAATACACAGTAGCGGGTGTGTGTGAAGTTATTCTGAATGACCCAATGTGCACCTTGAATATTATATACCCTTTTAGGGATAGATTTCAAATAGCTCTGATATAGCAGAAACCACTAAATTATGAAATTGCTAAATTGGGAATTGTACTTCAACCCAGAACAAAAAAATGTGCTTTGACGGACACTAAATAACTTTCCCAGCTACAACAGGACAGCGGTAACGAGAGATTTAGCGGGATATAAATTTGAGGCCTAGTATTTAGGCGCTGGGTGACAGGTATGGGTTTAGTGACAGAATTAGACTTGGAAATACACAGTAGCGGGTGTGTGTGAAGTTATTCTGAATGACCCTATGTGCACCTTCAATATGATCTACCCTTTTAGGGATAGATTTCAAATAGCTCTGATATAGCAGAAACCACTAAATTATGAAATTGCTAAATTGGGAATTGTATTTCAACCCAGAAGAAAAAATGTGCTTTGACGGACACTAAATAACTTTCCCAGCTACAACAGGACAGCGGTAACGAGAGATTTAGCAGGATATAAATTTGAGGCCTAGTATTTAGGCGCTGGGTGACAGGTATGGGTTTAGTGACAGAATTAGACTTGAAAATACACAGTAGCGGGTGTGTGTGAAGTTATTCTGAATGACCCAATGTGCACCTTGAATATTATATACCCTTTTAGGGATAGATTTCAAATAGCTCTGATATAGCAGAAACCACTAAATTATGAAATTGCTAAATTGGGAATTGTACTTCAACCCAGAACAAAAAATGTGCTTTGACGGACACTAAATATCTTTCCAAGCAACAACAGTACAGCGGTAACGAGAGATTTAGCAGGATATAAATTTGAGGCCTAGTATTTAGGCGCTGGGTGACAGGTATGGGTTTAGTGACAGAATTAGACTTGGAAATACACAGTAGCGGGTGTGTGTGAAGTTATTCTGAATGACCCAATGTGCACCTTGAATATTATATACCCTTTTAGGGATAGATTTCAAATAGCTCTGATATAGCAGAAACCACTAAATTATGAAATTGCTAAATTGGGAATTGTACTTCAACCCAGAACAAAAAATGTGCTTTGACGGACACTAAATAACTTTCCCAGCTACAACAGGACAGCGGTAACGAGAGATTTAGCGGGATATAAATTTGAGGCCTAGTATTTAGGCGCTGGGTGACAGGTATGGGTTTAGTGACAGAATTAGACTTGGAAATACACAGTAGCGGGTGTGTGTGAAGTTATTCTGAATGACCCTATGTGCACCTTCAATATGATCTACCCTTTTAGGGATAGATTTCAAATAGCTCTGATATAGCAGAAACCACTAAATTATGAAATTGCTAAATTGGGAATTGTATTTCAACCCAGAACAAAAAATGTGCTTTGACGGACACTAAATAACTTTCCCAGCTACAACAGGACAGCGGTAACGAGAGATTTAGCAGGATATAAATTTGAGGCCTAGTATTTAGGCGCTGGGTGACAGGTATGGGTTTAGTGACAGAATTAGACTTGAAAATACACAGTAGCGGGTGTGTGTGAAGTTATTCTGAATGACCCAATGTGCACCTTGAATATTATATACCCTTTTAGGGATAGATTTCAAATAGCTCTGATATAGCAGAAACCACTAAATTATGAAATTGCTAAATTGGGAATTGTACTTCAACCCAGAACAAAAAATGTGCTTTGACGGACACTAAATAACTTTCCCAGCTACAACAGGACAGCGGTAACGAGAGATTTAGCAGGATATAAATTTGAGGCCTAGTATTTAGGCGCTGGGTGACAGGTATGGGTTTAGTGACAGAATTAGACTTGAAAATACACAGTAGCGGGTGTGTGTGAAGTTATTCTGAATGACCCAATGTGCACCTTGAATATTATATACCCTTTTAGGGATAGATTTCAAATAGCTCTGATATAGCAGAAACCACTAAATTATGAAATTGCTAAATTGGGAATTGTACTTCAACCCAGAACAAAAAATGTGCTTTGACGGACACTAAATAACTTTCCCAGCTACAACAGGACAGCGGTAACGAGAGATTTAGCGGGATATAAATTTGAGGCCTAGTATTTAGGCGCTGGGTGACCGGTATGGATTTAGTGACAGAATTAGACTGGGATATGGCCAAAAAATAACCACACTATTGCTGGTTAAATGCACTTGGTGACGGGCGCAACTTGCCCCTGATGTAGTATATGGCCAAAAAATGAACAGACTATTGCTGGTTAAATGCACTTGGTGTCACAGCTTGACCAACCACACTACTGAGGGTTAAATGCACTTGGTGACGGGCGCAGCTTGCCCCTGATGTAGTATATGGCCAAAAAATAAACAGACTATTGCTGGTTAAATGCACTTGGTGTGACAGCTTCACCCTGATGTAGGCTTTAGCCAGAAAACAACCACACCATTGAGGGTTAAATGCACTTGGTGACAGGCGCAGCTTGCCCCTGATTTTGTATATGGCCAAAAAATGAACAGACTATTGCTGGTTAAATGCACTTGGTGTGACAGCTTCACCCTGATGTAGGCTTTAGCCAAAAAACAACCACACCATTGAGGGTTAAATGCACTTGGTGACAGGCGCAGCTTGCCCCTGATTTTGTATATGGCCAAAAAATGAACAGACTATTGCTGGTTAAATGCACTTGGTGTGACAGCTTCACCCTGATGTAGGCTTTAGCCAAAAAACAACCACACCATTGAGGGTTAAATGCACTTGGTGACAGGCGCAGCTTGCCCCTGATTTTGTATATGGCCAAAAAATGAACAGACTATTGCTGGTTAAATGCACTTGGTGTGACAGCTTCACCCTGATGTAGGCTTTAGCCAAAAAACAACCACACCATTGAGGGTTAAATGCACTTGGTCGCAGCTTGTGCTGGCGCACCACAAGACACAAAATGGCCGCCGATCACCCCAGAAAAATGTGACTGACAAACGGTCTGGGCAGCCTAAAAACAGTGAGCAATTGAGGATCAGCAGCTCAATGATCCACAGCTGCAGATCGATCAGTTAATCAAGTCCTTTGGAGGAGTTAATCTGCCTAATCTCGCCCTACTGTCGCAGCCGCAACCTCTCCCTACGCTAATCAGAGCAGAGTGACGGGCGGCGCTATGTGACTCCAGCTTAAATAGAGGCTGGGTCACATGGTGCTCTGGCCAATCACAGCCATGCCAATAGTAGGCATGGCTGTGATGGCCTCTTGGGGCAAGTAGTATGACGCTTGTTGATTGGCTGCTTTGCAGCCTTTCAAAAAGCGCCAAGAAAGCGTCACAAAAGCGCCAAGAAAGCGACGAACACCGAACCCGAACCCGGACTTTTACGAAAATGTCCGGGTTCGGGTCCGTGTCACGGACACCCCAAAATTCGGTACGAACCCGAACTATACAGTTCGAGTTCGCTCATCCCTAGTTGTTAACCCTTGTTTAGTTACCGGAAAAAAACAAATTGAAATGGAAAAGTGCCAAAAATTGCGGTTTTGGCACCGTTTTTTTTTTTTATCGTGTTAATCTGGGGGGTTAGGTAATTGAATATTTTTATAGAGGAGATTCCTACGCACACGGCGATACCTAATAAATCAACTTTTTTTTACAATTATTTAGGTTTTTTACTATATTATCCTTTTTGATACAAAAAAATAATTGTATCTCTAAAGTATAAGTGTCAATTTTTTATAATTTTTATCCGATTATCTTATGTGGGGGCTCATTTTTTGTGGGATGAGCGGATGGTTTTATTGGCACTATTTTGGGGGCTATATGACTTTTTGATCGCTTGCTATTAAACTTTTTATTATGTAAGGTGACAAAAAAAAATCATTTTTTGCACTTTTTTTTTTTTTTTTCCTGGACCGTGTTATTCTGGGGGGTTAGGTCATGGGGTATTTTTATAGAGAAGATTATTACCAACGCAGTGATACCTAATATGTCTACTTTTAATAAATTATTTTAGTCTCAAGTCTGAGACCCAGTTTTTTTATCCGATGTCGGTGCAAAATTGGAATATAAATTAGCACTCCATGGAAGTGTGATACTCCCTGAAGCAACCAATAATGCAGATGCCTGGGTGATCAGGGCACGTGTCACATTGAGTTGTGGAGTCCTTCTGCATCCCCCTCCTGTGACACACTCTGCACCCTTTTTTGGGTTCGTCTCTTATTTCCAGTATGGGGGACCACACCTGGAAAGTGTTGGCCAGGGACGATCCGGGCGCCTACAGTTCCCGAGGTACTCCGGCCTGCTCTTTCCTGGTCCGAAAAGATCAGGGCCTTGAGGACTGCCTCCTAGAACTGGAGGAATGTGCCTGTGTTGGTGCCAGCGCTCCGGGAAAGCACAAAAGAGTTGTACATGGCAACCTGTATCAAGTAGACTGCAACTTTTTTGTACCATGCCAGGGTTTTGCGCATGGCGTTATATGGCTTGAGGACTTGATCAGAGAGATCAATTCCTCCCATATACCGATTGTAGTCGACGATACAATCGGGCTTGAGGACCGTTGCCATGGTATCTCGCACAGGGACAGGGGTGATGCCCTTACCATGAATTGTGGACAGCATAAGGACATCCCTCTTGTCCTTATACCTGACCAGCAACAGGTTTCCAGTGGTAAGGGCACAGGTCTCACCCCTGGGGATAGGTACCTGGAGGTGGAGGGCAGGGAGGCCGTGTTGATTTTTCCGCATGGTCCCACAAGCGGACGTGGATCTGGCGGCAAGAGACTGGAACAAGGGGATATTGGTATAAAAGTTATCCACGTAAAGGTGGTAACCCTTATCTAGCAGTGGGAACATAAGGTCCCACGCAAGTTTCCGGGTAACACCCAGAGTGGGGGGACATTCTGGGGGTTGAATCCGGGAATCTTGCCCCTCGTATACACAAAATTTGTAAGTGTACCCTGAGGTACTCTCACAAATTTTGTATAGCTTCACGCCATACCTCGCCCGCTTGGAGGGCACATACTGGCGGAAAATGAGTCTCCCCTTGAACGCAATGAGAGACTCATCAACCGCGACCTCCCTTCCAGGTACATAGGCCTCCATGAATTTGGCCCCAAAGTGATCGATGACCGGCCATATCTTATACAGACGATCATGGGCAGGATCACCTGGGGGGGGACATGCTGCATTATATGAATAATGAAGACATTTCTGGATGGCCTCAAACCGGGAGCGTGTCATGGCCGTACTGTAAAGTGGGGTCTGGTATAGGATTTCCCCACTCCAGTACAGCCTGACACTGGGTTTCTTGACCAGGCCCATATGCAGCACGAGGCCCCAAAATGTCCTCATTTCGGCTGCACTGACTGGCATCCAGCCACCGGGCCTGGCCAAAAAGGAGCCCGGGTGTTGAGCAAAGAACTGTTGGGCGTACAGGTTCATCTGCTCCACCATCAGATTTACCAGTGGGTCACTGAAAAAATGACAAAAAAAGTCGTATTCAGTGTAGCCCACTGTGGAAATCTGGATTCCTAATTGGCCTACAAAATCAGGAATCACAGGCTCGTATATCTCTGGGCTACACCAGACTAGTTCACCGGCAGGGTGCTCCGGTGGATTTAACTGGTGGGCCGGAAAACTAGTACGAGCCCCAGAGCTGCTCGTACTAGGCTGGGCCACATGGTCCCTAACATGGCGTCCCCTTGCTCCGCCTGGCGGCATCTCCGCCGCCTTGGGGGCTCATCATCATTGCTAGATGATGAGGAGGATGCGGATGACAACAGGAATGTGGGGTCATGCTCGTCCTCACTGGGACTCTCGGAGTCGGTGGCAAGCTGGGTGTATGCCTCCTCGGCCGAGAACGTCCGGCGGGCCATTAAGGAGTGTGTTTGCGTGTGTATGTGCGTGTGTGTGGGGGCACGGATGTTCGCGAACTCACCCTAAAACTAACAAAAAAAAAAAAAAACTAACTAAAAAAAAAAACTATTTGAAAAAATAATTCAAAACCGCTGATCAACCGTCAGAAGTAGATCAACGGTGGGGTGTGCGATTCGATAACAGTGGCCGGACGCTAAGAGTGCCGGCCACAGTCAACGTACACAAAAAAAAGAAATAAATCCTACACCCCAGGGGGGCAAGCGGAAGCACCCCTGGTGGGTCTAGGGTCACATAGCTGCAATCAAAACTAATCCAACTAAACTTTCCCTTTATTTTCCCTGCCTAACCCAAACTTTCCCTATGCTTTCCCTATGTACCTGAAGTTCAGATGGGGGGTGCTGGGGCACAGTTCGGGTCCTGGGGGGCACAGATGGGGTGATGCTGGCAACGATGGACGACGTGCAAGCAGCTCCTCTCTCCTCCGGCTCCGAAACACAAATGGAGGAGGAGAGGAGCGCTTGCATTATTTGAATCTGCCGCCAGCCCACCCACAGACCAATCAGAGGCGATCCTGAGAGGTGATGTCACCATCACCTCTCAGGATCGTAGGATGGTGATTGGTGGGGTGAAATCACCCCACCCGAATAACCCGGAAACGAAGAAAACCGCAGGTCTGAATTGACCTGCGGTTTTCTTTGATCGCCGACATGGGGGGGGGGGGGGGTCACAGGACCCCCCGGCGCATTTAGCCTAGGTGCCTGCTCAATGATTTGAGCAGGCACCGGGTTCCGATCACCGCCCGCCGGGCGGCGGTGATCGGAACCATACATGACGTACCGATACGTCATGTGTCCTTAAGAGTTTAAGATGTTCTATATACCTGCTTCCACAAATTGCAGATTCAGGGCTGCGATACATCTGCTTCCACCAAATATTGATTAACGGGTTCTATATACTTGTTTTCACAAAATATTGGTTGAGGGTTGCAAGGAATATTGCTCCTCTGGATTTCTCTGGTCGTTTTTGGTTGGTTTTGCCCATCTTTTGTTTTTAGATCCTCTTTGGCCCCTATTGCCCCTATATCTGGGTCTGTCTCGAAAGGAAAAAATCTGCTAATCTTTCTGTGTCTGAAGTTTCTACTTCTGATGAAGACACTTTTTTTATATTCAGTTAGTTTTTATCCTCTATATGATTATAGGCTCGTTTTTCTTTGAATTCCAAGAGATCCTTTTTATATTGTTTGTGTTTCCTTTCTTTAATAGAGGCGTGATATTTTTCCACAGATGTTTGCAATTACTTTCTTTTTTCGGGAAATCTGGATCGTTTTTAAATTTGATTGTTTGGTGTATTAATTCGTTCAATTTTGTTGAAGTCCTTTCTAATGTTATTTTCTCTCCGGTAAGCAACAATCTCATTAAATTTAGTGAGCTTTCTGTAAGGCCCCATGCACACGGCCGTTGTTCACGGCCGTGTGCGGGCTGTGGAACCGCGGCCTGGATCCCTCCTGAGAGCAGGAGCGCACGGCGTCACTGGTTGCTATGACGCCGTGCGCTCCCGGCTGCCGGCACAGTACAGTACAGGAGGGATCCAGGCCGCGGTTCCACGGCCCGCACACGGCCGTGAACAACGGCCGTGTGCATGGGGCCTAAGTCTCTGTTCCCACTTTACCAGTAGGTCCGGTGTTTGTGATCTTATCACCGGTGTAATAAAAATATGCAGACCCTTAGGGACAATTCCTGCCTTGATATAATTCTCCAGAGACTGAGTTTCCCACCAAGATTCTATATTGTCTCTATAGCATGTGTTACGTTCCTTAAATAATGATTTTAGATTGCCCGGTACATCCTCAATTTCAATATTTTTCTCTGAAAAAACCTGTGATGCTTCAACAAGCCACTGATCCGTGTTTATAGGACTCGTCAGAAAACTAGCCATTATCATTAACGAATCACAGTAGTATTAATGCATATTACTTAGGTATATAAACTGTAAATCACTGAAAAATTAAACATACTTAAAACTTAACTTTTATATAGGATATTCATTAAAATAAGTCCCACAAAAATGGATATGTGTTGTAGATGACTGCAAATAGTTATCTAGCTGAGTTTTTTTAGGGTACATAACACCTTAAACATACGATGATGTTTGTTATCACACTGAATTGTTTGTAACCACTCATGGTTTGATGTACAATATCTTCAGGTGTCTGTGATGAGTCCAGGGTCTCAGGCCAAAAAGATGTGATAAGCGGTTCCTTTATCCAGGCTGTAGACTTGGATTGTAGACTTTTCCACTGTAGGAAATGGTCCAGAGGTTAAGGTGGAGGGGGAGGTAATATCCCAATAGTTCTATATAGCCCTACCTAAAAGCAGAGAGGTCTCCCGCCTAAATGCAAGAGAATCACCCCCTAGGAAAGCGACCCCACTTATCGGTGGCTGACCCTAGAGATAACTTGCCCTAAATAGATGGCTCCCAAAAAACTAATTCCCGATGTGTTTCCTCTGTCCAAGATATTATGGCAGATTCATCAGGGGATAGAAGAATAAAAGTGTAGCCTAATAGCTAAAGCTGGATAACTTGCTGGTACTCCAAGTGCTGATATGCAGTCCAGAATAATATCTGGAAACTACTAACTATAATACCCTTAGTGATTAAGCAAAAGTCCACAAAGGTGTGTAACTTACTATGATCCAATGGCATGCGTTCCACCTTCATGCCGCCAACCCGGAAAAGGAACATCCGCCGGGGGACGCCGTGGAACGCACTGACGTCAACAAAGTGCGTCCAGAAGTGCGTCCACTGGAAGTGCGTATGCACAATGGCGTTGGTGGAACGCATGCCAAAGCGCAGGCGCTAACAATACTATACTCCCCGGCCTGTGCTGACGTAAAAGAAGTGCACAATGGCATTGGTGTAACGCATGTGGAGCGCATGCCGAAGCGCAGGCGCTACAATACTTTACTTCCCTGCCTGCGCCACTCATTCAGATAAGATTAGGCAAAGGGCTCTCCTGCGCATGCGTATATATGTTTATTTATATCCCATATTATTACATTATCCAATGATGAAAAAAGGGCCACAAAAATTATATGACACTGGGATATGATTTATATTAAGTAATAATTAATATTTTGCCATCTAGGCACTATTACTCCCACAAAAGCCAAAGTTATCACTATAGAATAGATATTAGGGCATATTATTCTCTTTTTTTCCTGGCTGATTTAAACAACAACCAGATTGGCATGCATTTTACCTCTGAGATAAGTGATAAGGGCCTGGAGTTTTTGGATTTGTACATCACTTTAAACAATGGTATTATTAAAACTAAGACATATAGAAAACCCACGGCAACCAACAACTTGCTAAGATGGGAAAGTCATCACCCCTTTAATTTTAAATGTGGTATTCCAAAAGGTCAATACCTGCGTAATTCACAGAAATTGTAGTACAAATAGTGACTTTTATGATCAGGCCAGAGATCTAAAAACTAGATTCAATCAGAGAGGTTACCCAGATTGACCCCTTCATAGAGCCTTCAAATTTTCCGAAAATGCAGAAAGAACGGAGTTGTTGATTCCTAAGAATGGGAAAAAAGAAGTCAGGGATATCCTGAAAAAATATTGGGAAATGCTGCATCTGGATCTGGATATGAGGGATATTTTCCCCACGTATCCGGCCATCACATATAGAAAAGGGAGGTCATTGGGGGACAGGTTCATCCATAGCCACTATACACCCATCAATAGTTTACGCATGTGGTTAGATAGAAGACCCCTTAGCACCTTTCGGTGTGGATCATGCATAGCCTGTCCATACATCAGTCAAACCAAAGGTTTCACTAGCAACACAACAAATAAAACATACATTATTAGAGATTTTGCTAACTGCAAAACTACAGGAGTTGTGTATTTGGGTAGTTGTACCTGCGGACTTCAGTACATGGGAAAAACTAAAAGAGAATTAAGAAGAAGGATCGAGGACCATTTGGGAGACATAAGGAATAAAAGAGACACAGCTATCTCTAGACATATACAACTCTTCCATGATGGAAATGAAAAGGCATTGAGGTTTTGTGTTGTTGAAGTTGTGTGTCCTTCCCCAAGAGGTGGGGATTTAAACAGGAGGATATTACAGAAGGAGGCAGAGTGGACTCGTCTCACAGACTAAAAACTGTGAGCCTACTGGGCCTCAATGAGATGCTTTCCTTCGGGTATTTATTTGATACCTCATTGTATCAATTTTTCTTGAATTATCGACATAGTGTATTTAGTATAAATAATAGTATAAATATCAGACAGAGAAAGGTCTAACAAGTGTAATCAATCTTGGGTGAATAAGGGTATTGAGATGGGTTATTTTGTGATTTTGAGAAACCAATATCCCTACCCCTGGAAGCACCCCTTTCCCATGTATATGTACTAAGACAGCCGATACTCCATTTTGAATATACCCTAATATGTATTCTATAGTGATAACTTTGGCTTTTGTGGTAGTAATAGTGTCTAGATTGCAAAATATTAATTATTACTGAATATAAATCATATCCCAGTGTCATATAATTTTTGTGGCCCTTTTTTCATCATTGGATAATGTAATAATAATATGGGATATAAATAAACATATATACACATGCGCAGGAGAGCCCTTTGCCTAACCTTATCTGAATGAGCGGCTGTCACGACCATGTTTATGGCCGTGACTCCTTGGGAGCCGCATACAGTTGCCTGCGGTTTGGGTTGTAGTGTCAACCGCAGCTGGAGGCATAATGTTGTTGGCCTCAAGTGCGGTTGCCGCGGACAACAGGTATGTGTGCGGTTCCCTTGGAGTTGTGTGCGCGTTTGTATGCACTTTTGTATGTCTGTGTGCACTCTGTGTTATGTGTGGTGTGCTCTTACATCTTCCCCTCACTGTGGTTGCCCATGGCAACGTTTGGTCGTTGTGTGTACATATGGTGGCAGTGTCCCGGCCTTCGGGCTGACTCCCAGGACATGAGTGCCACCCATGTCGTTGCCTGCGGCAACAGCCACAGTGTGTTTCGTGTTTTGGACACTTCTCCTTTTAATTAGTGTTTTCCCTTCCCTGGTGCTGGAAGGGTTAACTCCCTTCCCAGTATGTGTGTGTGTCTCTGGGTGTGTCCGACTGTGGGGTGTGGCTTCTTGGCCTATAAAGCCTCACTGTTAGCACAGGTCTGAGGGTTGCTTCAGCCATGCTTAGCTGGAGCAGCCTCCTGTGGTTTCTACCTGCCAGTGATAGCCACCCCCTGTGGTCATAAAGATATTGTCACATTATGTTTATGTCTTGTTGTGTGTTATGTGCATGTGATGTTCTGTTGGGACCTTCCTTTGGTATTTTGTGCAGCTTATGGTTCTGGATTCCTGTGTGCACAGGGATCCAGTCAGCAAGGCTGTGGCAGGTTGGTGGAACTACTTAGTTTGCCTGCCATTTCGGTAAGTCTGTTTGTGTTCCCCTTTTCCCAGCAGCTTGGCCATTGACACTCCTGCTCCTCCGTGCCTAGGAGGAGTAGGTCGTCTTACCCTGACTCCTAGTCCAGGGACCGGACGGAGGGTGAGTTAGGGATCCGCGGTTCCGGAGCATGGGTCCTCCTACCTTAAAGGTCGGCCCATGCAGCTAGGAGTTAGGGTCAGGTTAGGGACGCGTTAGGAGGTGACCTGCTACCTAATTCTGTCTTCCTGGCCTAGCAGCCTAACATCATCCGGCATCGCATGGCTGAGGGTTTTCCCCATCCTCAGCCGTGACAGCGGCGCAGGCGGGGGAGTAAAGTATTGTAGCGCCTGCGCTTTGGCATGCGCTCCACATGCGTTCCACCGACGCCATCGTGCAGACGCACTTCCACTTCCACGGCGTCCCCTGGTAGATGTTCCTTTTCCGGGTTGGCGGCAAGAAGGTGGAACGCACGCCATCGGATCACAGTAAGTTACACACCTGTGTGGACTTCTGCTTAATCACTAAAGGTATTTTAGGTAGTAGTTTACAGATATTATTCTGGACTGCATATCAGCACTTGGAGTACCAGCAAGTTATCCAGCTTTAGCTATTAGGCTACACTTTTATCCTTCTGTTCCCTGATGAATCTGCCATAATATTTTGGACAGAGGAAACACATCGGGAATTTGTTTTTTGGGAGCCATCTATTTAGGGCAAGTTATCTCTAGGGTCAGCCATCGATAAGTGGGGTTGCTCTCCTAGGGGGTGATTCTCCCGCATTTAGGTGGGAGACCTCTCCACTTTTAGGTAGGGCTATATAGAACTATTGGGATATTACCTCCCCCTCCATCTTAACCTCTGGACCATTTCCTACAGTGGAAAAGTCTACAATCCAAGTCTACAGCCTGGATAAAGGAACCGCTTATTGCATCTTTTTGGTCTGAGACCCTGGACTCATCACAGACACCTGAAGATATTGTACATTAAACCGTGAGTGGTTACAAACAATTCAGTGTGATAACAAACATCATCGTATGTTTAAGGTGTTATATACCCTTAAAAAACTCTGCTAGATAACTATTTGCAGTCATCTACAACACATATCAATTTTTGTGGGACTTATTTTAATGAATATCCTATATAATAGTTAAGTTTTAAGTAGGTTTAATTTTTCAGTGATTTGAATGTTATATATGCTTGAAAGTCTGTCACACGTACAGTAGCGTAGGATTTGGAAGTGTATGCGCAAACAAATTAAAAAAGGTATTTGGGATGTGGAAACGTCACACAGGAGTTATCCCACAGATAATGTCAATGCTATCACCAGCGCCTAATGAAAAATTACAGGGAATGTCACAGGTATTTGGGATGACGAAATGTTATACAGGGGAGGTACCACTGGCAATGTCACTGTCCGCAGCGTCTGCGCAAAAAAGTACACTATATGTCACAGATACATTTTTGAAGTGTACACGTTACACTGCAGATGTGGCACTGGTAATGTCACCCTGAGAAGTGGACACTGTCTATTGACCAAGTGCACTGTATGTCACAGATATTTTTGGGATGTGCACACTTTACACAGGAGATGTGGTGCAGCTAATGTCACTGTCTGCAGCGGATACCTTCTACGGAAAAGGTACACTGGATCTCAGATATTGTTTGGTTGCGCACACTTTACACTGGAGATGTGGCGCAGCTAATCTCACTGTCAGAAGAGGACACCGTCTATTGAAAAAGTACACTGGATGTCACAGATATTTTGGGGATTCGCACACTTTACACTGGAGATGTAGTGCAGCTAATGTCGCTGTCTGCAGCGGCCTAAGTATTGTACGCTATTTAGCGCAGGTTGCGCTAAAAATATAGATTGCTGCTTATTGAAGTGCGCACATTACACTGCAGATGTGGCACTGGTAATGTTACTGTCAGAAGTAGACACCGTCTATTGACCAAGTACAATGTATGTCAGATATTTTTGGGATACACACACTTTACACAGGGAGGTGGTGCAGCTATTGTCACTGTCCACAGTGGACACAGTCTACGGAAAAAGGACCCTGGGTATCACAGATATTTTTTGGATGCGCACACTTTACACTGGAGATGTGGCACAGCTAATGTCACTGTCCGCAGCGGACACCGTCTGAGAAAAAAGTGCACTGGATGTCACAGATACATTTTTTCAGTGCACACTTTACACTGCAGATGTGGCACTGGTTCTGTCACTGTCAGAAGCGGGCACCGTCTATTGAAAAAGTACACTGGATGTCACATATTTTTGGGGGTGCGCACACTTTACACAGGGGATGTGGTGCAGCTATTGTGACTGTCCGCAGTGGACACAGTCTACGGAGAATGTACACTGGATATCACAGAAATTTTTGGGATGTGAACACTTTATGTGGTGCAGCTAATGTCACTGTCTGCAGCGGACACCATCTACAGAAAAAGTACATTGGATGTCACAGATATTTTTGGGATGCACACACTTTACACTGGAGATGTGGCACAGCTAATGTGGCACAGCTAAAAGTACACTGGATGTCACAGATACATTTTTTCAATGCACACTTTACACTGCAGATGTGGCACTGGTTATGTCACTGTCAGAAGCGGACACCGTCTATTGAAAAAGTACACCGGATGTCGCATATTTTTGGGGATGCACACACTTTACACAGGGGATGCGGTGCAGCTATTGTCACTGTCCGCAGTATACACCGCCTACGGAGAATGTACACTGGATATCACAGACATTTTTGGGATGTGCACACTTTATGTGGTGCAGCTAATGTCACTGTCTGCAGTGGACACCGTCTACAGAAAAAGTACACTGGATGTCACAGATATTTTTACTTTATACTGGAGATACACTTTACACTGGAGATACGGTGCAGCTAATGTCGTTGTCTGAAGCGCCCTAACTATTGTACGCTATTTAGCGCAGGTTGCGTTAAAAATATAGATTGCTGCTTTTTGAAGCGCACACGTTACACTGCAGATGTGGCACTGGTAATGTCACTGTCATAGGAGACACTGTCTATTGACAAAATACACTGTATGTCACAGATATTTTTGGGATGTGCACACTTTACACTGGAGATGTGGCGCAGTTAATGTCACTGTCCACAGCAGACACGGTCTATTGAAAAAGTACACTGGATGTCACAGATATTTTTGGGATGTGCACACTTTACACTGGAGATGTGGTGCAGCTAATGTTACTGTCTGCAGCAAATACCGTCTATGGAAAAAGTACACTGGATGTCACAGAATTTTTTGGGATTCGCACACTTTACATTGGAGATGTAGTGCAGCTAATGTCGCTGTCTGCAGCGGCCTAGGTATTGTACACTATTTAGCGCAGGTTGTGCTAAAAATATAGATTGCCGCTTTTTGAAGAGCACACGTTGCACTGTAGATATGGCACTTGAAATATTTTTGGGATGCACACACTTTACACTGGAGATGTGATGCAGCTAATGTCGCTGTCTGCAGTGGCCTAACTATTGTACGCTATTTAGCACAGGTTGCGCTAAAAATATAGATTGCTGCTGCCACACACAATAGTCCTTAAGGACTTTTGGGTCTATGAAAAGATTTGGTAGTAAAATATTCTTAAATCACTCCCTACACTGTCTGTCCCTTCCTCAGCACAGCTCTCCCTGACTAAGAATGAGCCGAACATGCAACATCGAGTGCTATATAGCACCCGATGACTCGTTCCAGCCAGCCAATCACTGTAATGCCAGCAGCCAACATGGCATACGGCATTACAGTGAGGGCAGTACTTACCGTCACGTTTATTGGCTACATAGCAGCCAAGAAATGTGTTCGGCTGAGCATGCTCGATCATCACTAGTCAGTATTTCTGCCTCCTTTTCATATTGGGTAGGATCAGAGCAGTTGCCCTTAATGCGAGTTAATTCAACTATAGGGATCGCTTTAATGGTTTTGGGTGTGAACTGGCAGCATGTAAGATTGCGTTGCCTGCTGTTGCTTTTCTATGAGTGGAAGTGACTATTAGTTCCTCCTCCATTCCACACAGTGTTAAATCCAGAAAGGAAGCATTGTGTGGATCTTGATGGTAAATGAACCTCAGATTATAGTAATTTCCGTTTAAATGATTCACAAATTCTGGTATGGCAGACACATCGCCCCACCATATAAACAGCAGGTCATCGATGTATCTGCCATACCAGAAAAGGTAATCAGCCATAAATGGCTTGATTCTCCCAATAGGCCATTACCAGGTTCGCCAGCGCCATTGATACACCTGAAACTTGCATATAAAAATGACCATCAAAGTAGAAGTAATTATGTTTCATCAAAAAAGAAACTGCTTGTATTATGTATTCACATAAATCCACGGTGTAATCACTCCAAAATTCCAACTGATGTTTCAGTACTACAAGTGCCACATCATAATGTATTAATGTATAGAGTGATATGACATCACATGTCCACCAACAGAATTCTCTGTTCCATGATAAAGCAGAAAAGCTGCATGGAACGTCTCTGCTATCTTGTAGAAAACCAGGCAATTCCCTTACTAATGGCTGAAGCAGAGAGTCTACCCATCCCCCCAACTTTTCACACACTGCCCCTATTCCCAAGACAATCGGTCTCATAGGTGGATTTTGGGCACATTTGTGCAAGTTGGGCAGTGCATGAAGTATTGGTACGGTATGGTATTCTACATAAATAAATTCTGCCTGTTTTTCAGAAATTACTCATAGAGCTACACTCTGACACATTTCTTTAAAGGGCTTCTGTCACCCCACTAAACTTTTTTTTTTTTTTTGTGAACTTATAATCCCTATCCTGCAATATTGCTATACCTTATGTTAGTAATAATTTTCATTCAGTAGATTTAGCAAAAAATGTACTTTTATGATATGCTAATTACCTTTCTACCAGCAAGTAGGGCGTCTACTTGCTGGTAGCAGCCGCAGAAAACCGCCCCCTCCTTCTGTTGATTGACAGGGCCAGCCGCAATCTCGTTCTCCGGCCGGCCCTGTCAGCATTTCAAAAGTCGCGCGCCTGTGTTGATTCGGCACAGGCGCTCTGAGATAAGGAGGCTCGCCTCCTCAGCACTCCTTCAGTGCACCTGCGCTGATGACGTCACCGAAAGAGAAGACGTCATCAGCGCACTGAGGGAGTGCTAAGGAGGCGAGCCTCCTTCTCTCAGAGCGCCTGCCCCGAATCAAGACAGGCGCGCGATTATATAGACTCACCCTATATAGACTCCCTGATCACCCCCCTGTCATTGCTCACCCCCCCTGTAAGGCTCCATTCAGACGTCCGTATGTGTTTTGCGGATCCGATCCATGGATCCGTGGATCCGCAAAACACATACTGACCTCTGAATGGAGCCTTACAGGGGGGTTATCAATGACAGGGGGGTGATCAGGGAGTCTATATGGGGTGATCACCCCCCTGTAAGGCTCCATTCAGACGTCCATATGTGTTTTGAGGATCCGTGGATCCGCAAAAAACACAGACACTGTGGATCCGCAAAACACATACGGACGTCTGAATGGAGCCTTACAGGAGGGTGATCAATGACAGGGTGGTGATCACCCCATATAGACTCCCTGATCACCCCCCTGTCATTGATCACCCCCCTGTAAGGCTACATTTAGACATTTTGTTGGCACAAGTTAGCAGAAATTGTTTTTTTCTATTTTTTTTTTTATTTTCTTACAAAGTCTCATATGCCACTAACTTGTGTCAAAAAATAAAATCTCACATGAACTCACCATACCCCTCACGGAATCCAAATGCGTAAAATTTTTTAGACATTTATATTCTTCTCACACTTTAGGGCCCCTAAAATGCCAGGGCAGTTAAATACCCCACATGTGACCCCATTTTGGAAAGAAGACACCCCAAGGTATTCGCTGAGGGGCATATTGAGTCCATGAAAGATTTTACTTTTTGTCCCAAGTTAGCGGAAAGGGAGACAAAAAAAATAATCAATTTCCGCTAACTTGTGCCACCAAAAAAAATCTTCTATGAACTCGCCATGCCCCTCATTGAATACCTTGGGGTGTCTTCTTTCCAAAATGGGATCACATGTGGGGTATTTATACTGCCCTGGCATTTTAGGGGCCCTAAAGCGTGAGAAGAAGTCTGCAATCCAAATGTCTAAAAATGCCCTCCTAAAGGGAATTTGGGCCCCTTTGCGCATGTAGGCTGCAAAAAAGTGTCACACATGTGGTATGGCCGTACTCATGAGAAGTAGGGCAATGTGTTTTGGGGTGTCTTTTTACATATACCTATGCTGGGTGAGATAAATATTTTGGTCAAATGCCAACTTTGTATAAAAAAAATGGGAAAAGTTGTCTTTTGCCGAGATATTTCTTTCACCCAGCATGGGTATATGTAAAATGACACCCCAAAACACATTGCCCAACTTCTCCTGAGCATGGCAATACCACATATGTGACACTTTTTTGCAGCCTAGGTAGGCAAAGGGGCCCACATTCCAAAGAGCACCTTTAGGATTTCACAGGGCATTTTTTACACATTTTGATTTCAAACTACTTCTCACGCATTAGGGCCCCTAAAATTCCATGGCAGTATAACTACCCCACAGGTGACCCCATTTTGGAAAGAAGACACCCCAAGGTATTCCGTGAGGGGCATGGCAAGTTCCTAGAATTTTTTCTTTTTTGTCACAAGTTAGCGGAAAATGATGATTTTTTTTTATTTATTTTTTCTTACATAGTCTCATATTCCGCTAACTTGTGACAAAAAAGAATTCCTGCCAATAAAGATCTTATTCTATACAACTTGCTCTGGTCACTCTGATCCATCCTCCAGCACAACCAATTCAGGTAAGCACCTCAGCATCTGGTGACCTGTATAGGTGATGGTGGTCCTCCCAATCTGCACTTCTCTCTTCTAGTAAATGCATAAACTTCGCTGGTAAGTTCATAGCCACTGAGGACAGTACCCTCCGAGAAAGAAATCTGTTTACATTTAGGATATACAAAGATTATATATATGAGCTATGACGCTTGTAACAGCATATATATATATATATATTTTTTTTTTAAAGAATTATGTAGAATAGCTTTTTATGCACTCATTTCTCATCTGTTCAAGAAAAATATCTAAACAATTTAAGAAAACTCATTAAGATAAACAGAATCATTTTAAAATGACATATTTGTCAAATTAAAGTTCGTTTTTAGGTTTTGTTCAGCCAGAAAATGACAAGCATGATTGATAGCCAATCAAATTCATGCAAATAATGTCAGGTGCTAATAGGTTTAATAAAATGATACTTCATCCAAAACATTACAAATGCACTGCACTTGCTATTAAAACAGATTAGATTTTCATGTAACTATGAAGACAATTTATTTATTTTTCATAGAAAAGGTTAATGTATTGTTATTGACAGACTCACAAAATACATATAAAATATACTATACATGGGATGAGATTTAAGCTAAGGAAGACAACGGGACGCTCCTCCCTGTTGACTTCCTGAGAGAGTACAGCACCAACGCCTACTTCGGAGGCATCGGTCTGTACTAGAAACTCCATTTTGAAGTCGGGCGTCACCAAAACCGGGGACCAGCACAGGGCCGAATTCCAAGCGGAGAAAGCCTCTTCCATCCAATCATCTCAGCGAACCATCATTGACTTGTGTCCCTTCAAGAGCCCTGTCAATGGAATGGCCACCGTAGAAAAGTGGGGGACAAACCTCATGTAATAGCCCACCATTCCCAGGAATTACTTTACTTGCCTAGTGGTGACAGGTCGGGGCCAATTTCGTATTGACTCTATTTTGTTCACTTGGGGTTTAATGACTCGCGCCCAATGACATACCCCAGGTACTTAGTCTCCTCTAACTCTATTGCACATTTTTCGGGTTAGAGGTTAGTCCCGCCTTCCGCAAGGAGTTCCACTACAGTCTGCACTTTGGGTAGGTTACTTTCCCAGTCGGTACTGTGGATGACAATATTGTCCAGGTAAGCCGAAGTGTACCGACAGTGGAGTACAGGCCCCAAACATTAGGCATTCACCGTACAGAAAAGAACAAGTGAATATGTGGCTAGAGGAACATTAGGCGGTCATTGGATATCAATTTTACTGCAGGCCAGTGGAGTATAGGCTCCAAACATTAGGCATTCAACGGACAGAAAAGATCAAGTGATTATGTGGCTGGAGATATATTAGACAGTCATTTGATATCAATTTTACTGCAGGCCAGTGGAGTACAGGCCGCAAACATTAGGCATTCAGCGTACAGGAAAGATCAAGTGATTATGTGGCTGGAGGTATATTAGACGGTCATTTGATATCAATTTTACTGCAGGCCAGTGGAGTACAGACCCCAGACATTAGGCATTCACCGTACAGGAAAGAACAAGTGATTATGTGGCTGGAGGTACATTACGCGGTCACCATATAACAATTTTACTGTTATATTACAGGCCCAAAAAATTATGCATTCATCGTACAGAAAAGATCAAGTGATTATGTGGCTGGAGGTATATTAGACGGTCGTTGGATATCAATTTTACTGCAGGCCAGTGGAGTACAGACCCCAAACTTTAGGCATTATCCGGATAGAAAAGATCAAGTGATTATGTAGTTGGAGGTATATTAGACGGTCAGTGAATAACAATTTTACTGTTGGACAGTTAGATTACAGGACCCAATAATTATGCATTCACCGTACAGAAAAGATCAAGTGATTATGTAGCTGGAGGTATATTAGACGGTCATTGGATATCAATTTTACTGCAGGCCAGTGGAGTATGGGCCCCAAACATTAGGTATTCACCAGACAGAAATGATCAAGTGATTATGTGGCTGGAGGTATATTAGATGATCATTGGAAAACAATTTTACTGTAGTCCAGTACAAATGTTTAAAAGAACTAAAAATATAAAATTGGATTAAAAACATGGATAACAAAATCCCCCCTCTTGAATAAACCCCAAATGATAATAGGTGAAATTCGATAACACGTGGTCATCATAGGTGTTGAATTTCTCTGAAGCCCCAACAATTAGGCATTTATTGCACAAAAAAGATCAAGTATGTGAATGTAGATATAGTAGACTGTCATTGGATAACAATTTAACTGCAGGCCAGTGGAGTACAGGCCCAAAACATTAGGCATTCACCGAACAGAAAAGGCCTTTTATGGCTCTGTATTTTCATAAGAAAGGGACCATTCTTTGATGTCAGTGGTGGCGGATATGTGTGGGCTGGCATGAGGATATTCATTTAACCCCTTGAGGACCAGGCTCATTGTCACCTTAAAAGGAACCTGTCACCAGTTTTATGGTGTCCTAACTAAGGGCAACATAAATAAGTGACTGATTCTTTTAGCAAAATGCTGGGTCACTTTCTTTAATTGACCTAGTCAATCTGCCAACATCTTGTATTGAAAAGCTCCAGCTGATAATGATGACTCATGAATATTTATGAGCTCCTGACTCTCCCCGCCCACCTGCTGCTGAATGACAGTTTGTTTCCATATGAATCAGCAGCAGGTGGGGGGCGGAGTTAGCTGCTGAGCCGTGTGGAAGCAGTTTTGTGGAGCTCTGCAGACTTTGTGGCAATTAATAGCTATAAAACAGCAAATTCAGGCTATTTCTGCCAGAAAACGAGATATCCAGACTAAGGGATCCAACCGGAACCGATCGATCCAATTTTCATCAGTTTCTGAAGTGGTTGGATGGCGCGGCCTACAGCACATCTAGAAGCGCCGGCCTAAATTTCGGTCCCTTGCCACATCTTGCAAGTAGCGCACACTCTACACTAACTCCGCATAGACTCATCAGCGGTTCGCCTACTCTACACTAATTTGAACTAAAGCTTTTGTAATCAAGCGTATTTTTCCCGCCCGCTTAGACCAGCAGAGTACCGTGACGCACTCTAGACTCAGCGACCAAGCGGCTATAGCGCCGACAACAACAAGCTTCCCAAAAACAAGACGGCAAAAGTGAGTCTCCATACACACCGTCGTTCGGGAGAGAAAGCATCCGGTACTACCGCGTACAAGAAGTTACCCATAAAAAAGATTGCAGTAGCACTCAACATACGGTCCGGAAGATAATCGGATAATTGCGATTAAACCGGAAAGTATCGGATCACACCTGCTATACAGAGAGTAGACGAGTCGCCGCAGTGCCAGGCCACCGACTCCCTGACTGACGGTTTCGGTGGAGTCAGACACCCGATTCATGCACCGGGGGCACTCCTGACTATTCATCAGCATCCCTGCGATTATTGAAGTTGCCGCTCTGAGGGGACCCCTCACCTACAGCCGAGGACCTTCTGCTGGAGTCAGCGTCTCTACTGGTAAGCGCATTCAGTTAATCTCTATAGCTGGGCCCCAGACAGTGGTGAGAACAAAGCTTAGGGCACCGTGCCTAAGCGCAGGACTGTTCACATAAGAACATTAAGGCTGCTGCCGGCAGCCAAGAAGATCTCCCAACACCACTGTGGACTCTTAAGCTGAAGCAACAGGCGGGCTGCCATCTCCTACCTAATCGCACAGCTGGATAATAGCATCAGCAAAGTGGTGTAGACACCCACACCTGCCCTACACTACATCACCTCTCTATTCAGGCGATAACATAACTGACTCCCCTGGAGACCAGGGAAATTGGACCAGGGAAATCTAGAACAACCTCCACTACATAAGTATCTGACTCCCTAGACTCATATGCGAAGACCTCAAGGGGCCTCCTCAACCAAACACATTCCTGCACAGAATCCCATAGAGGATAAAAAACGTGTCCATACACCACGTGACACCTCAGACATGGATAGCGATACAGAAGAATTCCAGGAGGACAGGGGCCTCCCAATTTCAAGAAACTTCCTGGGAAAAGCCCTCTCTAAGGCCTTGGAACCAGTGCTCAAAGAGCTACAAGACATAAAACAAGATGTCAGAAGCATTGGTAACAGTCGAACAACTAGAGAACAACTAGAGAACGTCCAATCTCAAATTGTCTCCTACACTAAAGCAGCGACAGCCTCATTCACCTCCTGCCAATCACACATGAACAAGATTGTAAATTGGATGGAGGATCAAGAAAATCAGGCCAGACGCAACAACTTACGGATCAAGGGAATCCCAGAGTCTTTCCTTCCAGAAACCCTCCCTGACATTGTTAAACAAATCTTCATGGCAATCTTAGGAGATAACTACCCTCTGGAGATCTCCATTGAAAGAGCTCACAGATCCCTCAGAGCCAAACCTTCACCAAAAGAACCCCCCAGGGACGTTATCTGTCGTCTGTTTAATTCCAGAGTTAGAGATGATATATTACGACTAGCTCGCACAAACCCTCCTAACCCAATAGAAGGCTCTGCGATATCTATTTTTCAAGATCTAGCAAGAGTCACACTTTCTAAAAGAAACATCCTGAGGCCTCTCACAGAAATCCTACAGAGAAGAAACATCCCATACAAATGGCTTTTCCCTTTTGGCCTATCTCTCTCACATGAGGGTAAAAGATACATCCTTAGAAACCATATGGAGCTACCAGATCTCCTCACACACCTCAACATCTCGGACGTTGACATCCCAGATTGGTCCCCGATCCAGGACGTCACAAGTCTACCCATGATTCCTCCTCCCACTCCTTGGGAATCTGCAGGATCAGAAAAAGAAGTAAAAGCCGGAAGAGACAAGGGAAGATGACTCCCAGAAGAATCGCGATGGACCCGACCTGATGTCTATTAAGACTGGGTGACATACTCATCTTGGGAATCACTAACATATAACCATTTTTTGTGTCCCCAACTGATCATTGCTATATTGTTAGTGTCCCCTACAACGGAGGTGGGGACTAGGGAGGCCGCGACCTGGAACGATATTATCCTTTTTTGTTCCTCACTTTTTCCAGAATTTTAGCCCAGGCATCTTGGTCCTTTATAATGACTGAGCTTCCTGGTGCTCGGGGTCCTCCCTCCTCCCCTCCATCCTACTGCCTTTTCAGGCAGTTCAATTGGTATATACTATGCTACCTTTTAACAGCAACTCTGTTATATATACTACATGGCACTCTATTACTAGATGATATAGCCGGGTCACTGGGAGGGGGACCGTAACGATGGGTCACCTCCGTCTCCCATCGTGTCGGTCCTGACACTTCCGCCCTCCTAATCCCAACACTCCCAATAACCAGGTGGATTCCCCACCGAACTATCTTATAGGTCCTACCCCTCTTAGATTGAGGCTTTTGGGCCTCACAGGCAACACCAACATTCTCTATTTTTGTTCGTTTGTTCATCACTCACACAACAGTGCTTTTTTCTGCCATGACCCTCATGGCTACCAGTTTGCATGATTGTGAACTTTTGTCATATGTTATTACCAGCTATGATATTTGTATCAGGCTTTGTTGATATTTGCATGTTCTCAACGGTTCTAATCCCTCTCCATACCCATTCACTCCCTCCCCCCCTCACACCCTCCGCTTCAACCCCTAAAGGCGCTGGGCACATCCAACAAACTTCTCTCCAAACCACATTTTCTTTAAAGATTCAGTCTAAACTCCCTTTCAAATGGCCAACATAAAATTTTCCTCTTATAATGTTAGAGGTCTTAACTAGGGATGAGCGAACTCGAACTGTATAGTTCGGGTTCGTACCGAATTTTGGGGTGTCCGTGACACGGACCCGAACCCGGACATTTTCGTAAAAGTCCGGGTTCGGGTTCGGTGTTCGTCGCTTTCTTGGCGCTTTTGTGACGCTTTCTTGGCGCTTTTTGAAAGGCTGCAAAGCAGCCAATCAACAAGCGTCATACTACTTGCCCCAAGAGGCCATCACAGCCATGCCTACTATTGGCATGGCTGTGATTGGCCAGAGCACCATGTGACCCAGCCTCTATTTAAGCTGGAGTCACATAGCGCCGCCCGTCACTCTGCTCTGATTAGCGTAGGGAGAGGTTGCGGCTGCGACAGTAGGGCGAGATTAGGCAGATTAACTCCTCCAAAGGACTTGATTAACTGATCGATCTGCAGCTGTGGATCATTGAGCTGCTGATCCTCAATTGCTCACTGTTTTTAGGCTGCACAGACCGTTTGTCAGTCTCATTTTTCTGGGGTGATCGGCGGCCATTTTGTGTCTTGTGGTGCGCCAGCACAAGCTGCGACCAAGTGCATTTAACCCTCAATGGTGTGGTTGTTTTTTGGCTAAAGCCTACATCAGGGTGAAGCTGTCACACCAAGTGCATTTAACCAGCAATAGTCTGTTCATTTTTTGGCCATATACAAAATCAGGGGCAAGCTGCGCCTGTCACCAAGTGCATTTAACCCTCAATGGTGTGGTTGTTTTTTGGCTAAAGCCTACATCAGGGTGAAGCTGTGACACCAAGTGCATTTAACCAGCAATAGTCTGTTCATTTTTTGGCCATATACAAAATCAGGGGCAAGCTGCGCCTGTCACCAAGTGCATTTAACCCTCAATGGTGTGGTTGTTTTTTGGCTAAAGCCTACATCAGGGTGAAGCTGTCACACCAAGTGCATTTAACCAGCAATAGTCTGTTCATTTTTTGGCCATATACAAAATCAGGGGCAAGCTGCGCCTGTCACCAAGTGCATTTAACCCTCAATGGTGTGGTTGTTTTTTGGCTAAAGCCTACATCAGGGTGAAGCTGTCACACCAAGTGCATTTAACCAGCAATAGTCTGTTTATTTTTTGGCCATATCCCAGTCTAATTCTGTCACTAAATCCATACCGGTCACCCAGCGCCTAAATACTAGGCCTCAAATTTATATCCAGCTAAATCTGTCCCTAGTGCTGTAGCTGGGCGAGTTATTTAGTGTCCGTTCAAGCACATTTCTTGTTCTGGGTTGAAATACAATTCCCAATTTAGCAATTTCATAATTTAGTGGTTCCTGCTATATCAGAGCTATTTGAAATCTATCCCAAAAAGGGTATATAATATTGAAGGTGCACATTGGGTCATTCAGAATAACTTCACACACACCCGCTACTGTGTATTTCCAAGTCTAATTCTGTCACTAAACCCATACCTGTCACCCAGCGCCTAAATACTAGGCCTCAAATTTAAATCCCTCTAAATCTCTCGTTACCCGCTGTACTGTTGTTGCTGGGCAAGATATTTAGTGTCCGTCAAAGCACATTTTTTGTTCTGGGTTGAAGTACAATTCCCAATTTAGCAATTTCATAATTTAGTGGTTCCTGCTATATCAGAGCTATTTGGAATCTATCCCTAAAAGGGTATATAATATTGAAGGTGCACATTGGGTCATTCAGAATAACTTCACACACACCCGCTACTGTGTATTTCCAAGTCTAATTCTGTCACTAAACCCATACCTGTCACCCAGCGCCTAAATACTAGGCCTCAAATTTAAATCCCTCTAAATCTCTCGTTACCGCTGTACTGTTGTTGCTGGGCAAGATATTTAGTGTCCGTCAAAGCACATTTTTTGTTCTGGGTTGAAGTACAATTCCCAATTTAGCAATTTCATAATTTAGTGGTTCCTGCTATATCAGAGCTATTTGAAATCTATCCCTAAAAGGGTATATAATATTGAAGGTGCACATTGGGTCATTCAGAATAACTTCACACACACCCGCTACTGTGTATTTCCAAGTCTAATTCTGTCACTAAACCCATACCTGTCACCCAGCGCCTAAATACTAGGCCTCAAATTTAAATCCCTCTAAATCTCTCGTTACCCGCTGTACTGTTGTTGCTGGGCAAGATATTTAGTGTCCGTCAAAGCACATTTTTTGTTCTGGGTTGAAGTACAATTCCCAATTTAGCAATTTCATAATTTAGTGGTTTCTGCTATATCAGAGCTATTTGAAATCTATCCCTAAAAGGGTATATAATATTGAAGGTGCACATAGGGTCATTCAGAATAACTTCACACACACGCTTCTGTGCATTTCCAAGTCTAATTCTGTCACTAAATCCATACCGGTGACCCAGCGCCTAAATACTAGGCCTCAAATTTAAATCCCTCTAAATCTCTCGTTACCCACCGCTGTACTGTTGTTGCTGGGCAAGATATTTAGTGTCCGTCAAAGCACATTTTTTGTTCTGGGTTGAAGTACAATTCCCAATTTAGCAATTTCATAATTTAGTGGTTTCTGCTATATCAGAGCTATTTGAAATCTATCCCTAAAAGGGTATATAATATTGAAGGTGCACATAGGGTCATTCAGAATAACTTCACACACACGCTTCTGTGCATTTCCAAGTCTAATTCTGTCACTAAATCCATACCGGTGACCCAGCGCCTAAATACTAGGCCTCAAATTTAAATCCCTCTAAATCTCTCGTTACCCACCGCTGTACTGTTGTTGCTGGGCAAGATATTTAGTGTCCGTCAAAGCACATTTTTTGTTCTGGGTTGAAGTACAATTCCCAATTTAGCAATTTCATAATTTAGTGGTTTCTGCTATATCAGAGCTATTTGAAATCTATCCCTAAAAGGGTATATAATATTGAAGGTGCACATAGGGTCATTCAGAATAACTTCACACACACGCTTCTGTGCATTTCCAAGTCTAATTCTGTCACTAAATCCATACCGGTGACCCAGCGCCTAAATACTAGGCCTCAAATTTAAATCCCTCTAAATCTCTCGTTACCCACCGCTGTACTGTTGTTGCTGGGCAAGATATTTAGTGTCCGTCAAAGCACATTTTTTGTTCTGGGTTGAAGTACAATTCCCAATTTAGCAATTTCATAATTTAGTGGTTTCTGCTATATCAGAGCTATTTGAAATCTATCCCTAAAAGGGTATATAATATTGAAGGTGCACATAGGGTCATTCAGAATAACTTCACACACACGCTTCTGTGCATTTCCAAGTCTAATTCTGTCACTAAATCCATACCGGTGACCCAGCGCCTAAATACTAGGCCTCAAATTTAAATCCCTCTAAATCTCTCGTTACCCACCGCTGTACTGTTGTTGCTGGGCAAGATATTTAGTGTCCGTCAAAGCACATTTTTTGTTCTGGGTTGAAGTACAATTCCCAATTTAGCAATTTCATAATTTAGTGGTTTCTGCTATATCAGAGCTATTTGAAATCTATCCCTAAAAGGGTATATAATATTGAAGGTGCACATAGGGTCATTCAGAATAACTTCACACACACGCTTCTGTGCATTTCCAAGTCTAATTCTGTCACTAAACCCATACCTGTCACCCAGCGCCTAAATACTAGGCCTCAAATTTAAATCCCTCTAAATCTCTCGTTACCGCTGTCCTGTTGTAGCTGGGAAAGTTATTTAGTGTCCGTCAAAGCACATTTTTTGTTCTGGGTTGAAGTACAATTCCCAATTTAGCAATTTCATAATTTAGTGGTTCCTGCTATATCAGAGCTATTTGAAATCTATCCCAAAAAGGGTATATAATATTGAAGGTGCACATTGGGTCATTCAGAATAACTTCACACACACCCGCTACTGTGTATTTCCAAGTCTAATTCTGTCACTAAACCCATACCTGTCACCCAGCGCCTAAATACTAGGCCTCAAATTTAAATCCCTCTAAATCTCTCGTTACCGCTGTCCTGTTGTAGCTGGGAAAGTTATTTAGTGCCCGTCAAAGCACATTTTTTGTTCTGGGTTGAAGTACAATTCCCAATTTAGCAATTTCATAATTTAGTGGTTCCTGCTATATCAGAGCTATTTGAAATCTATCCCAAAAAGGGTATATAATATTCAAGGTGCACATTGGGTCATTCAGAATAACTTCACACACACGCTTCTGTGCATTTCCAAGTCTAATTCTGTCACTAAATCCATACCGGTCACCCAGCGCCTAAATACTAGGCCTCAAATTTATATCCCGCTGAATTTGAATACAATACATTGGGCCAAATAATATATTTGTTGTTGTGGTGAACCATAACAATGAGAAAAACATCTAGTAAGGGACGCGGACGTGGACATGGTCGTGGTGGTGTTAGTGGACCCTCTGGTGCTGGGAGAGGACGTGGCCGTTCTGCCACATCCACACGTCCTAGTGTACCAACTACCTCAGGTCCCAGTAGCCGCCAGAATTTACAGCGATATATGGTGGGGCCCAATGCCGTTCTAAGGATGGTAAGGCCTGAGCAGGTACAGGCATTAGTCAATTGGGTGGCCGACAGTGGATCCAGCACGTTCACATTATCTCCCACCCAGTCTTCTGCAGAAAGCGCACAGATGGCGCCTGAAAACCAACCCCATCAGTCTGTCACATCACCCCCATGCATACCAGGGAAACTGTCTCAGCCTCAAGTTATGCAGCAGTCTCTTATGCTGTTTGAAGACTCCGCTGGCAGGGTTTCCCAAGGGCATCCACCTAGCCCTTCCCCAGCGGTGAAAGACATAGAATGCACTGACGCACAACCACTTATGTTTCCTGATGATGAGGACATGGGAATACCACCTCAGCATGTCTCTGATGATGACGAAACACAGGTGCCAACTGCTGCGTCTTTCTGCAGTGTGCAGACTGAACAGGAGGTCAGGGATCAAGACTGGGTGGAAGACGATGCAGGGGACGATGAGGTCCTAGACCCCACATGGAATGAAGGTCGTGCCACTGACTTTCACAGTTCGGAGGAAGAGGCAGTGGTGAGACCGAGCCAACAGCGTAGCAAAAGAGGGAGCAGTGGGCAAAAGCAGAACACCCGCCGCCAAGAGACTCCGCCTGCTACTGACCGCCGCCATCTGGGACCGAGCACCCCAAAGGCAGCTTCAAGGAGTTCCCTGGCATGGCACTTCTTCAAACAATGTGCTGACGACAAGACCCGAGTGGTTTGCACGCTGTGCCATCAGAGCCTGAAGCGAGGCATTAACGTTCTGAACCTGAGCACAACCTGCATGACCAGGCACCTGCATGCAAAGCATGAACTGCAGTGGAGTAAACACCTTAAAACCAAGGAAGTCACTCAGGCTCCCCCTGCTACCTCTTCTGCTGCTGCCGCCTCGGCCTATTCTGCTGCTGCCGCCTCGGCCTCTTCCTCCGCCTCTGGAGGAACGTTGGCACCTGCCGCCCAGCAAACAGGGGATGTACCACCAACACCACCACCACCACCTCCGTCACCAAGCGTCTCAACCATGTCACACGCCAGCGTTCAGCTCTCCATCTCACAAACATTTGATAGAAAGCGTAAATTCCCACCTAGCCACCCTCGATCCCTGGCCCTGAATGCCAGCATTTCTAAACTACTGGCCTATGAAATGCTGTCATTTAGGCTGGTGGACACAGACAGCTTCAAACAGCTCATGTCGCTTGCTGTCCCACAGTATGTTGTTCCCAGCCGGCACTACTTCTCCAAGAGAGCCGTGCCTTCCCTGCACAACCAAGTATCCGATAAAATCAAGTGTGCACTGCGCAACGCCATCTGTAGCAAGGTCCACCTAACCACAGATACGTGGACCAGTAAGCACGGCCAGGGACGCTATATCTCCCTAACTGCACACTGGGTAAATGTAGTGGCAGCTGGGCCCCAGGCGGAGAGCTGTTTGGCGCACGTCCTGCCGCCGCCAAGGATCGCAGGGCAACATTCTTTGCCTCCTGTTGCCACCTCCTCCTTCTCGGCTTCCTCCTCCTCTTCTTCCACCTGCTCATCCAGTCAGCCACACACCTTCACCACCAACTTCAGCACAGCCCGGGGTAAACGTCAGCAGGCCATTCTGAAACTCATATGTTTGGGGGACAGGCCCCACACCGCACAGGAGTTGTGGCGGGGTATTGAACAACAGACCGACGAGTGGTTGCTGCCGGTGAGCCTCAAGCCCGGCCTGGTGGTGTGTGATAATGGGCGAAATCTCGTTGCAGCTCTGGGACTAGCCAATTTGACGCACATCCCTTGCTTGGCGCATGTGCTGAATTTGGTGGTGCAGAAGTTCATTCACAACTACCCCGACATGTCAGAGCTGCTGCATAAAGTGCGGGCCGTCTGTTCGCGCTTCCGGCGTTCACATCCTGCCGCTGCTCGCCTGTCTGCGCTACAGCGTAACTTCGGCCTTCCCGCTCACCGCCTCATATGCGACGTGCCCACCAGGTGGAACTCCACCTTGCACATGCTGGACAGACTGTGCGAGCAGCAGCAGGCCATAGTGGAGTTTCAGCTGCAGCACGCACGGGTCAGTCGCACTACAGAACAGCACCACTTCACCACCAATGACTGGGCCTCCATGCGAGACCTGTGTGCCCTGTTGCGCTGTTTCGAGTACTCCACCAACATGGCCAGTGGCGATGACACCGTTATCAGCGTTACAATACCACTTCTATGTCTCCTTGAGAAAACACTTAGGGCGATGATGGAACAGGAGGTGGCCCAGGAGGAGGAGGATGAGGAAGAGGGGTCATTTTTAGCACTTTCAGGCCAGTCTCTTCGAAGTGACTCAGAGGGAGGTTTTTTGCAACAGCAGAGGCCAGGTACAAATGTGGCCAGCCAGGGCCCACTACTGGAGGACGAGGAGGACGAGGATGAGGAGGAGGTGGAGGAGGATGAGGATGAAGCATGGTCACAGCGGGGTGGCACCCAACGCAGCTCGGGTCCATCACTGGTGCGTGGCTGGGGGGAAAGGCAGGACGATGACGATACGCCTCCCACAGAGGACAGCTTGTCCTTACCCCTGGGCAGCCTGGCACACATGAGCGACTACATGCTGCAGTGCCTGCGCAACGACAGCAGAGTTGCCCACATTTTAACCTGTGCGGACTACTGGGTTGCCACCCTGCTGGATCCACGCTACAAAGACAATGTGCCCACCTTACTTCCTGCACTGGAGCGTGATAGGAAGATGCGCGAGTACAAGCGCACGTTGGTAGACGCGCTACTGAGAGCATTCCCAAATGTCACAGGGGAACAAGTGGAAGCCCAAGGCCAAGGCAGAGGAGGAGCAAGAGGTCGCCAAGGCAGCTGTGTCACGGCCAGCTCCTCTGAGGGCAGGGTTAGCATGGCAGAGATGTGGAAAACTTTTGTCAACACGCCACAGCTAACTGCACCACCACCTGATACGCAACGTGTTAGCAGGAGGCAACATTTCACTAACATGGTGGAACAGTACGTGTGCACACCCCTCCACGTACTGACTGATGGTTCGGCCCCATTCAACTTCTGGGTCTCTAAATTGTCCACGTGGCCAGAGCTAGCCTTTTATGCCTTGGAGGTGCTGGCCTGCCCGGCAGCCAGCGTTTTGTCTGAACGTGTATTCAGCACGGCAGGGGGCGTCATTACAGACAAACGCAGCCGCCTGTCTACAGCCAATGTGGACAAGCTGACGTTCATAAAAATGAACCAGGCATGGATCCCACAGGACCTGTCCGTCCCTTGTCCAGATTAGACATTAACTACCTCCCCATAACCATATATTATTGGACTCCAGGGCACTTCCTCATTCAATCCTATTTTTATTTTCATTTTACCATTATATTGCGATGCTACCCAAAGTTGAATGAACCTCTCCTCTGCCTGTGTGCTAGGCCTAAATATATGCCAATGGACTGTTGCAGTGGTGGCTGACATGAAGCCTGATTCTCTGCTATGACATGCAGACTAATTCTCTGCTGACATGAAGCCAGATTGTCTGTTACGGGACCTCTCTCCTCTGCCTGGGTGCTGGGCCTAAATTTATGACAATGGACTGTTGCAGTGGTGGCTGACGTGAAGCCTGATTCTCTGCTATGACATGCAGACTGATTCTCTGCTGACATGAAGCCAGATCCTCTGTTACGGGACCTCTCTCCTCTGCCTGGGTGCTGGGCCTAAATTTATGACAATGGACTGTTGCAGTGGTGGCTGACGTGAAGCCTGATTCTCTGCTATGACATGCAGACTGATTCTCTGCTGACATGAAGCCAGATCCTCTGTTACGGGACCTCTCTCCTCTGCCTGGGTGCTGGGCCTGAATATATGCCAATGGACTGTTGCAGTGGTGGGTGACGTGAAGCCTCATTCTCTGCTATGACATGCAGACTAATTCTCTGCTGACATGAAGCCAGATTGTCTGTTACGGGACCTCTCTCCTCTGCCTGTGTGTGTGCTGGGCCTAAATATATGCCAATGGACTGTTGCAGTGGTGGCTGACGTGAAGCCTGATTCTCTGCTATGACATGCAGACTGATTCTCTGCTGACATGAAGCCAGATACTCTGTTACGGGACCTCTCTCCTCTGCCTGGGTGCTGGGCCTAAATTTATGACAATGGACTGTTGCAGTGGTGGCTGACGTGAAGCCTGATTCTCTGCTATGACATGCAGACTGATTCTCTGCTGTCATGAAGCCAGATTGTCTGTTACGGGACCTTTCTCCTCTACCTGGGTTCTGGGCCTAAATTTATGAAAATTGACTCTTACAGTGGTGGGTGACGTGAAGCCTGATTCTCTGCTATGATATGAAGACTGATTCTCTGCTGACATGAAGCCAGATTGTCTGTTACGGGACCTTTCTCCTCTGCCTGGGTTCTGGGCCTAAATTTATGAAAATTGACTCTTACAGTGGTGGGTGACGTGAAGCCTGATTCTCTGCTATGATATGAAGACTGATTCTCTGCTGACATGAAGCCAGATTGTCTGTTACGGGACCTTTCTCCTCTGCCTGGGTTCTGGGCCTAAATTTATGAAAATTGACTCTTACAGTGGTGGGTGACGTGAAGCCTGATTCTCTGCTATGATATGAAGACTGATTCTCTGCTGACATGAAGCCAGATTGTCTGTTACGGGACCTTTCTCCTCTGCCTGGGTTCTGGGCCTAAATTTATGAAAATTGACTCTTACAGTGGTGGGTGACGTGAAGCCTGATTCTCTGCTATGATATGAAGACTGATTCTCTGCTGACATGAAGCCAGATTGTCTGTTACGGGACCTTTCTCCTCTGCCTGGGTTCTGGGCCTAAATTTATGAAAATTGACTCTTACAGTGGTGGGTGACGTGAAGCCTGATTCTCTGCTATGATATGAAGACTGATTCTCTGCTGACATGAAGCCAGATTCTCTGTTACGGGACCTCTCTCCTCTGCCTGGGTGCTGGGCCTAAATTTATGACAATGGACTGTTGCAGTGGTGGCTGACGTGAAGCCTGATTCTCTGCTATGACATGCAGACTGATTCTCTGCTGACATGAAGCCAGATTCTCTGTTACGGGACCTCTCTCCTCTGCCTGTGTGTGTGCTGGGCCTAAATATATGCCAATGGACTGTTGCAGTGGTGGCTGACGTGAAGCCTCATTCTCTGCTATGACATGCAGACTAATTCTCTGCTGACATGAAGACAGATTCTCTGTTACGGGACCTCTCTCCTCTGCCTGGGTGCCGGGGCCTAAATATCTGAGAATGGACTGTTCCAGTGGTGGGTGACGGGAAGCCAGATTCTCTGCTATGGAACCTCTCTCCAATTGATTTTGGTTAATTTTTATTTATTTAATTTTTATTTTAATTCATTTCCCTATCCACATTTGTT
The DNA here is from genome assembly GCF_014858855.1 of Bufo gargarizans. NCBI lineage: Eukaryota > Metazoa > Chordata > Amphibia > Anura > Bufonidae > Bufo > Bufo gargarizans. Next base: position 121,199,247 of record NC_058086.1, on the reverse strand, counting down.
TGCAGGGGATTTACCTACATGTTGCTGCCTTTTGCAGCCCTCTAGCTCTTTCCTGGGCTGTTTTACAGCCTTTTTAGTGCCGAAAAGTTCGGGTCCCCATTGACTTCAATGGGGTTCGGGTTCGGGACGAAGTTCGGATCGGGTTCGGATCCCGAACCCGAACATTTCCGGGATGTTCGGCCGAACTTCTCGAACCCGAACATCCAGGTGTTCGCTCAACTCTAGTCTTAACGCAGCAGAAAAAACGCAGTCAAATCCTGCACGCCTTGAAAAAAGCCCACTCAGATATTATTTTCCTTCAAGAAACCCACTTTAGAGAAGAGAAGACACCGGCCTTGCGTGGGCACTTCTATGATAAATGGTACCATTCACACATCCCTACCAAAAATTCAAAGTGAGTAGCCATTGCTTTTTCAAAGCGGGTATCTTTTGATCTAGGCCTCCAACAAAAAGACAAGGATGGCAGATTCTTGATCTTCGTCGGAAAACTAGAAGGTATACCAGTCACATTAGCTAATCTATACGCTCCAAACACAAATCAAGCCCCTTGGCTACGTGACGTTCTTACACTAATAAATGGCATCTCGCAAGGTCTGTTAGTAGTTGGCGGGGACCTCAATATAGCTCTAGACCCTTTGTTGGACACGTCCACTGGTAAGTCTGCTTTATCCCACAGGGCAATCAACCATATAAAGAATTCCCTCCAACTTCTCTCCCTAAGAGACGCATGGCGTTTTGACCACCCCACAGACCGAGATTACACCCTATACTCAACTCCGCATAACCACAGAATAGACTATTTTTTTCAACAACAATCCTCACTACCCAAACTCCGCTCTATTGATATCGGCGCTAGTGTTCATTCCAACCATTCCCCCATAGAGATGTCCTTGCTCATCACAAGCACTCCCTAGGCTTAACCCCCATGGAGGCTTAATGAAACTTTATTATCAACCCCTTCAATACACACTAAGATTATGGCACGACTAGAACTATATTTTCAGCAAAACAGAGACAAAGGCACCTCAATCCCTTATGTCTGGGAAGCACATAAGGCTACTGTCAGAGGTGAATTTATATCAGCAGGTTCATTCCACAAAAAGCAAAGAGACCAAAAAATATCATCATTATACTCCGAAATACTTAACACCTTCAGGACCTTGGACGAGTATACTCGTCCTGGAGCGAGGGTACTTAGTGCACCAGGACGAGTATACTCGTCCTGGCATTAAACTGTCACCATGTCTGCAGACAGTGACAGCCCTGAGTGCCGGCTGTTACACATAGCCAGGCACCCAGGGTTAATGCAGAGGGGGGTCCTGTGAACCCCCCATATCGGTGATCGCTGCACACTGCAAGTCAATTCAGACCTGCAGTTTGCAGCTCTTTATGTTGTTTCTGCACGCCTGAATTCATTTATGTGGCGGGGTGCAGGGGGGCGGTTTGTGGGCGGTGCGGTAGTTGGGGGAGGCGGGCGGTGTGGCAGGCGGGATCGCGATCCCCCGCCCGCCTCCCGCTAAATTTTCATTGGTGTCCAGTGGTATACCAGAGTGTCAGCACATTGCTGACACTCTGGTATAAACGGCTGACATCGCTGCGGTGTCAGCCGTTAAGCCGTTACACCCATTCCATACCCTTTCCATACTGCAGCCCCCAGATGGATGGGGGGACAGAGGGAGGGAGCTCCCCTCCTTCCCCTTCTCCTTCTCAGGCATCCTGCTGTCCATGGTGCTGAACAGATCTATGCTAAAAGCATAGATCTGTTCAGTGTAAGTAAAATATAGTACAGTACAATATATATTGTACTGTACTGTATTATACAGACATCAGACCCACTGGATCTTCAAGAACCAAGTGGGTCTGGGTCCAAAAAGATGTAAAAAGTAAGTAAATGTAAAAAGAAGTGAAAAAAGATAATAACAACACATTTATCACTGAATAAAAAAATAAAAAAATAAAAATACACTACACATATTAGGTATCAGCGCGTCCGTAACGACCTGATCTATAAAATGGTCATGTTAGTTTGCCCGCACGCTGAACGCCATAAAAATAAAGAAATAAAAACTATCAGTAAATTGAAATTTTGCCCACCTTACTTCCCAAAAAAGGTAATAAAAGTGATCAAAAGAGTCACAAGTACGCCGAAATAGTACCAATCAAACCGTCACCTCATCCCTCAAAAATGAGCCCCTACATGAGACAATGGCCCAAAAAATAAAAAAAAACTATGGGGACACTATAACATGATTTTTTTTTTTGGTTTCAAAAATGATATTATTGTGTAAAACTTACATAAATAAAAAAAAGTATACATATTAGGTATTGCCATGTCCGTATCGACCAGCTCTATAATAATATCACATGAGCTAACCCCTCAGAATAACACCGTAAAAAATGAAAAATAAAAACTGTGCTAAATAAACCATTTTTTGTCACCTTACATTACAAAAAGTGTAATAGCAAGCGATCAAAAAGTAATATGCACCCCAAAATAGCGCCAATCAAACCACGTCTCATCCCGCAAAAATCATACCCTACCCAAGATAATCGCCAAAAAAATGAAAAAACTATGGCTCTTAGAGTATGGAAACACTAAAACATGATTTTTCTTTTGTTTCAAAAATGAAATCATTGTTTAAAACTTACATAAATAAAAAAAAAGTATACATATTAGGTATCGCCGCGTCCGTATGGACCGGCTCTATAAAAATATCACATGACCTAACCCCTCAGGTAAACAACGAAAGAAAATAAAAACGGCATAAAAAAGCAATTTTTTGTCATCTTACGTCACAAAAAGTGTAATAGCAAGCGATCAAAAAGTCATATGCACCCCAAAATAGTGCCAATAAAACCGTCATCTCATCCCACAAAAAATGAGACCCTACTTTAGATATTCACCCAAAAACTGAAACAACTATGGCTCTCAGACTATGGAGACACTAAAACATATTTTTTTTGTTTCAAAAATGAAATCATTGTGTAAAACTTACATAAATAAAAAAAATGGTATACATATTAGGTATCGCCGCGTCCGTGACAACCTGCTCTATAAAAATACCACATGATCTAACCTGTCAGATGAATGTTGTAAATAACAAAAAAAAAGAGCCAAAAAAGCTATTTCTTGTTACCTTGCCTCACAAAAAGTGTAATATAGAGCAACCAAAAATCATATGTACCCTAAACTAGTACCAACAAAACTTCCACCCTATCCCGTAGTTTCTAAAATGGGGTCACTTTTTTGGAGCTTTTACTCTAGGGGTGCATCAGGGGAGCTTCAAATGGGACATATTGTCAAAAAAACAGTCCAGCAAAATCTGCCTTCCAAAACCGTATGGCATTCCTTTCCTTCTGCGCCCTACCGTGTGCCCGTACAGCGGTTTACGACCACATAAGGGGTGTTTCTGTAAACTACAGAATCAGGGCCATAAATAATGAGTTTTGTTTGGCTGTTAACCCTTGCTTTGTAACTGGAAAAAAATTTGTAAAATGGAAAATTTGCCCAAAAATTTTAATTCTGAAATGTCATCTCTATTTGCCAATAACTCTTGTGGAACACCTAAAGTGTTAACAACGTTTGTAAAATCACTTTTGAATACCTTGAGGGGTGTAGTTTCTTAGATGGAGTCACTTTTATGGAGTTTCTTTTCTAGGGGTGCATCAGGGGGGCTTCAAATGGGACATGGTGTCCCAAAAAAACTGTCTAGCAAAATCTGCCTTCCAAAAACCGTATGGCATTCCTTTCCTTCCGCGCCCTGCCGTGTGCCCGTACAGTGGTTTATGACCACATATGGGGTGTTTCTGTAAACTACAGAATCAGGGCCATAAATAATGAGTTTTGTTTGGCTGTTAACCCTTGCTTTGTAACTGGAAAAAATAAAATAAAATGGACAATATGCCAAAAAAGTGAAATTTGGAAATTGTATCTGTATTTTCCATTAATTCTTGTGGAACACCTAAAGGGTTAACACAGTTTGTAAAACCAGTTTTTAATACCTTGAGGGGTGTAGTTTCTAGAATGGTGTCATTTTTGGGTTGTTTCTATTATATAAGCCTCACAAAGTGACTTCAGACCTGAACTGGTCCCTAAAAATTGGGTTTTTGAAAAGTTCAGAACAATTTCAAGATTTGCTTCCAAACTTCTAAGCCTTGTAACATCCCCAAAATATAAAATATCATTCCAAAAATGATGCAAACATGAAGTAAACATATGGGGAATGTAAAGTAATAAATATGTTTGGAGGTATTACTATGTATTATAGAAGTAGATAAATTGAAACTTGGAAATTTGGTATTTTTTCAAAATTTTTGGTAAATTTGGTATTTTTTTATAAATAAAAATGTATTTTTTTTTACTTCATTTTACCAGTGTCTTGAAGTACAATATGTGCCGAAAAAACAATCTCAGAATGGCCTGGATAAGTTAAAGCGTTTTAAAATTATCACCACTTAAAGTGACACTGGTCAGATTTGCAAAAAATGGCCTGGTCCTTAAGGTGAAAATGAGCCGGGTCCTTAAGGTGTTAAATTGGAGAGACTTCACAAAAAATCCTTTTCCACCCCCCATCTCCAGAAACTCACTGAAGCCCGTCTCCAACTCAAAGATACACTGAACGCATCTTCCGCCAAAATTTATATGTCCTCCAAGCACGCTTTTTTCGCTCACGGAGACAAATCTTCAAAACTAATGATGTCCCTTATCAAACGTAAAAAAAAAACCCACACCAATATTTCAGAGATCAGACAGGACTCAGGTAAAATCACATCAGCCCCATCCGACATAGAGTCTGAATTTATCCGATTTTACACCTCCCTGTATCAGCTCCCCTCAGAAGCTGGAGAGCATGGCCAGAGTTCACGTAAATCAGCCATCACGGAATTCCTCTCACGACTTGACCGCCCCAAACTAAACCCCAAGTTTCATTCATCCCTACTTAAGCCTTTTTCTATAACTGAAGTCCGAACTGCACTTAAAAAATGTCCTAAGAATAATGCCGCAGGACCAGATGGCCTACTTTGCTCCTATTATGATTCATTCTCCTCAGTTCTCCTCCCTCAACTAACGGACACGCTAAATTTGTATCTCTCGGGTTCAAATATACCCCACCAAGCTTTAGAGGCTTATATCACGCTTATTCACAAAGAGTGCAAAGATCCGGCTAACTGCGGTAGTTATAGACCCATCTCACTCCTGAACACAGATTTAAAATTATACGCAAACCTCTTAGCTAGCAGACTCAAACCTATAATCCCCGACTTGATCTCCCCCGAACAAGTTGGATTCGTGTCCGGAAGAGAGGGAAAGGACAATACCATGAGGATCCTCTTGTTAATCCAAATTGTATCACATAATAAACAACCGCTGGTGTTACTTGGGACAGATGCAGAAAAGGCTTTTGATAGGGTTGACTGGCTCTTTATGAAGCAAGTCCTGCAACACTTCGGATTCCCCCAGGCCTTCGTTGATGCAATCTTTGTCATGTACTCCAGCCCCACGGCCAGGTTACGCATTAATAAGTCTCTCTCAGCCCCTTTCCACATAAAGAACGGGACCCGCCAAGGCTGCCCACTATCCCCAATCTTTGGAACCCCTACTGGTGGCCAATAGATCACATCCAGACATTAGAGATTTCAAAGATGGTACCCGGTCACATACTACGGCAGCATATGCCGATGACATCTTGCTAATATTGCCCGACCCTACCTCTGCTTTCCCCGCCCTCCAAACGTTATTTAAAGGGAACCTGTCACTGGGATTTTGTGTATAGAGCTGAGGGCATGGGTTGCTAGATGGCCGCTAGCACATCCGCAATACCAGTCCCCATAGCTCTGTGTGCTTTTATTGTGTAAAAAAATCGATTTGATACATATGCAAATTAACCTGAGATGAGTCCTGTATGTGGGATGAGTCAGGGACAGGACTCATCTCAGGTTAATTTGCATATGTATCAAATCGATTTTTTTACACAATAAAAGCACACAGAGCTATGGGGACTGGATATTGCGGATGTGCTAGCGGCCATCTAGCAACCCATGTCCTCAGCTCTATACACAAAATCCCAGTGACAGGTTCCCTTTAAAGAATACGGACAGATTTCTAACTTTAAAATTAATACTACAAAGTCGGAAGCTCTCGGTTTTAATCTACACAGCAAAGATGCAGAGCGGCTCCAATCATGCTATCCATACCATTGGCCTAAAACCCACATCACATATCTAGGCCTAAAAATCAGTTCCACATGGAAAGATCTATATACCCTAAATTACACCCCCATTTTACCAAAATTCAAATCAACTTTAGATTCCTGGGCCCTACCATTTTTATCATGGATGGGTCGTAAAAATCTAATTAAAGCTATCCTTCTCCCTAAACTACTATACCTTTTCCAAACTCTTCCCATTTCATTTCCCGCACAATTCTTTACAAATATCAGGAGACTGATTAACAACTATCTCTGGTGAGGCAATAGACCTAGGCTGAGCCACAACCTGTTGGTTCAACATAAATTAAGAGAAGGTTTGTCCCTACCCGATTGGAGACACTACTACAACGCTGTACATTTATCCAGAATAGTTCAGTGGCTACGCAACAGTGACAGAAGACTCAGCTTTACATTAGAATCACAACTAGCTAAATTCCCACTAAGATCTCTTCTATGGCAATACGATAACGACTCATATAAACCTCTTAGCCAACTCTCCTCAAATTCCATCACCCAAACCACCTTAAAGACCTGGAATAAGTATAAAAAAGTTATCAGCCCCAATCTCTCCCCTCTGATGACAATAGCAGACATTTCAGAACTGTACCTTCCAAAGTTTAAAGAAATTAAGCTTAATCTCCCAGAACTAAAAAAAATAGGCCTCATTAACTTCCTCAATAAAGACCCTGGGGAGGACCCATTAGAAAATACATCCCTTCAACATATACAAAGATTGCACATAACTAAACTCATAACACCTTACCTACGCCATGCCGGTACCCCAAGGGTCCCTACCCCCTTTAAAGAATTATCTTCACTTTTAAAACCGCCACCACACCTTCTTTCAAAAGTGTATTCTATATTACAAATAATTAATTCCCCTACGGACAGGTACTATATCTCAGAGTGGAGTAAAGATCTCGCTACCACATGGACTCCGCAGGAATCCAAACAGATTTACAAGTACTCTCACGGCATCTCACGCTGCACAAAATTACAGGAGAATTCTTTTAAACTCATCTCTAGATGGTACCGAACCCCAGTCAGGCTTAAACAAATGGGCTGCCTTGACACAGATGTGTGTTGGAAATGTAACTCTGCACAAGGCTCATACTTACATCTGTGGTGGTCATGTTCTGTCCTAACCCCATTTTGGTCTGAAGTCCTGAAACTGTCCAGATAAATCTGCTCTCTAACCAGTCTCCATCCTTCTTAACATTAGATTAGATGATATCCCTGCCCGGAAAAGGATTCTTTTCCAACACCTCATGGCTGCAGCCAAATCCTTAATACCACAACAATGGAACCAACCAAAAGCCCCTAACACGGCTCAATGGTTACAAAAGGTTAATTTCATCTACCTAATGGAAGAACTGTCAGCATGGGAACTACGTTCTCATCACAAGTTTAAAAAAATCTGGCAGGACTGGATTGAGTTCCGGTCATCCTCTCAGGTCTTGCAACAACTTACATCTCTATCACAAATCACTGTGGTCTGACATTAAACTTTAAAACCTCTGATATAGATCCCAGCCCTCTCATCTTCCTCCCCCCCTCCATCCCTGCCCTTATCCCAGTGCCATCTCCTATTCCCCATTTCTTTCCCTATCCCTTGTTATATTATGTACTATGTTTATGGTTGCATACTCGATACATATTTATTCTGTATTGGATTACAGCCCTGTCGCCTTATCTGCACCTATCACACACCAATATTAGGTAGCTACCTCACAGTATTGGTCGCACATGACATTGGTCAGCACTTTATTTTCCAGGGCTTGTGCCCCATGGTCGCGCCCTCACTTTATATTATGCAGATGCAGCTATGCGCTTCAAGGGCTTTTCCTTTACATCCACTAGATGGTTGGGTTACACTATCCCGGACCTATCTTCACAGAGTGCTTTGATACGACACTTATTCGCCATGTTGTTGTAACATTATAAAGCCTCATGGATTATGTATCTTGTATCACAAATGTTTATTTGTCCCCTTTATATTCTGTTTGTGTAACGGAATTATTATAAAATCAATAAAAAGAAAATTGAAAAGAAAGAATCAGCAGCAGGTGGGCAGGGGAGTGGCTATAGCTCTGAATTAAATATACGCTGGACTCAATGACATAACACTGGACTCGAATCAGCTCATTAGCATGCAGCATTGTTGTGTGTATATTATGAGGTAACCATCTGTCACACCAGTAAGTGAATACATCTAAGGTACTTTTTAGTAGTTAATGTGTGTATATAATTAGTTAGATTATAATCAAATATCCACATGACAGGTTCCCTTTAAGGACCAGGCCATTGTTTGCAAATCTGACATGTGTCAATTTATGTGGTGATAACTTTAAAACGCTTTTACTTATCCAGGCCATTCTGAGATTGTTTTCTCGTCACATATTGTACTTCATGACCGTGGTCAAATTTAGTCAAAACAATAATTTTTATTTATAAAAAAATTCAAAATGTACCAAAAATTAGCTAATTTCCAAATTTCAATTTCTCAACTTTTATAATAGATAGTAATACCTCAAAAAAATAGTTATTAATTTACATTCCCCGTATGTCTACTTGGATCATTGTGAATGCCATTTTATTTTTTGGGGACGTTAGAAGGCTTAGACGTTTAGAAGCAAATCTTGAAAATTTTTAGGAAAATTCCTAAAACCCACTTTTTCAGGAGCAGTTCAGGTCTGAAGTCACTTTGTGAGGCTTTCATAATAGAAACCACCCAAAAATGACCCCATTTTACAAACTAAATCTCTCAAGGTATTCAAAACTGATTTTAGAAACTTTGTTAACCCTTTAGGTGTTCCCCAAAAATTAATGGAAAATAGAGATAACATTTCAAAATTTCACTTTTTTGCCAGATTTTCCATTTATTTTATTTTTTTTCCATTTACAAAGCAAGGGTTAACAGCCAAACAAAACTCAATATTTATGGCCCTGATTCTGTAGTTTACAGAAAAACTCCATATGCTGTCGTAAACTGCTGTCCGGGCACACGGCAGGGCGCAGAAGGAAAGTAATGCCATACGAGTTTTGGAAGTCAGATTTTGCTGGACTGGTTTTTTGACACCATGTCCCATTTGAAACCCCCCCCTGATGCACACCTAGAGTAGAAACTCCAAAAACAGTGACCTCATTTTACAAAATACGGGACAGGGTGGCAGTTTTGTTGGTACTATTTTAGGGTACATGTGATTTTTGGTTGCTCTATATTATACTTTTTGTGAGGCAAGGTAACAAGAAATAGCTGTTTTGGCACGGTTTTTATTTTTTGTTATTTACAACATTCAGGTTAGATCATGTGGTATTTTTATAGAGCAAGTTGTCACATACGCGACAAAACCAAATATGACTTTTTTTGGTTGTTTGTTTCAGTTTTACATAACAAAGCATTTAAAAAAATATACATAATTATAATTATTTAGTGTCTTCACATTCTGAAAGCCATACTTTTATTTATTTTTTGGCGACTGTCTTGTTTAGGGGCTCATGTTTTTCGGAATGAAATGACTGTTTGATTGGCATTATTCTGGGGTGTGTATGACTTTTTGATAGCTTGTGATTTGTGATGTAAGGTGAGAAAAAATGCAGTTTTTTTGTTTTGTTTTACAGTACTCACCTAAGGGGTTAGGTCATGGAATATTTTTATAGAGCAGGTTACTTCAATTTTGGGGGGTCTGATCCCCTTTACAATGCATTCCAATACTTCTGTATTGGAATGCATTGGCTGTATGAGTAATACAGTGTGTGTTACTCATACAGCTTCCTGCCTGTGAGATCCAGTAGGCTGGATCTCACAGGCTCTTCACCGAAAGGCAGCCCCGATGTCTAAGCAAGGCATCGCGCTGCCTTTCATGCCATTGGGTTCCCATTACAGCCCCATTACAGCAGCACGGAGACCCTATGGCAGCGCCGATCCCCACCGGAATGACCCGTAAATGCTGCAAATCGCAGGTCAGAATTGACCTGCGGCTTGCAGCGATCGCTGATACGGGGGTCACAGGACCCCCTCGGCATTGTCGCAGAGTGCCTGCTGAATTATTGTTCCGATCACCGCCCGCTGCGCAGTGGTCATTGGAAATACACAGGTCATGCCTTTGTGCCCTGTGTCCTTAAGTACCAGGACATCAGGGTGTACAGCTACGCCCTGTGTCCCCAAAAGGTTAACAGTGACTTTCAGTGACTGTCCCGTTAACAGTGACCGACCCATTAACAGTGACTTTCACTGTCACCGTCCCTTTAAAAGTGACTTTCACAATGACCGCCCCTTTACTAGGGACTTTCATAGCGACCACCCCTTTAATAACAGTGACCTCCACAGTGCCCGCCTCCTTAATAACAGTGACCTCCACAGTGCCCGCCCCTTTAATAACAGTGACCTCCACAGTGCCCGCCTCTTTAATAACAGTGACCTCCACAGTGCCCGCCCATTTAATAACAATGACCTCCACTGTGCCGCCCCTTTTAGCAGTAAAGAAAAATTGCTGGGTTGTTATGGTAACCTGGAGTAAAACTGTGTTTATGGCTGTTGGCATTTGAAGACAAAGACTTGCAGGCTTGGGTCATTGTTTTTTTAATAACTCAGGAACAGTATGTCATAGAGAGCTGAGACCTAGTCTAAAACCTTCCTGAACACGTGATGTACCGATGTACCTGTGTGTCAAATGTGGTGAAGATCGGTTCAGTCGTTTGGTCATGTATAAAGAACAGACAGACAGAAATTCATATATATATATATATATATATATATATATTTGTGGTCGAGGCTACGGCCGAGAGCGAGCGCCATGAAGTGCCGGGAACCTGTCAGAGAGAAACTACCTGCCAAACTAATATGGCTGGAGGTGTGCCCTTAGCCATGCCGTGGGTAGGCCTAGAAAGGGGGCAAAAAACACACATGAGTAGGGAGAGAAAACCTTTATTGCAGTGGCCAATTATAGTACCAAACTGTGAAATGCCTGTGAAATTTTGGCTTGAGGGTTCGGTATGTAGCGTGTGAAGCAAGAGGAGCGCCAGCGACCCATTTTACGGATGACGTGGCCGGGGACGTTATGCTTTGAAGCCGCGGACGCTGCTCCAATACGGAAGGAGTGCCCCGAAATGGCCTTTGGGTCGAAACCCAAGCCCGATGCCAGGGTGCGAACGTGCGAGATGAACTCCGTGGTCGTAAGGGCCAAGGCCTGGAACGGGAGCAACAGGCTGTCTGGGGCTGCGTCCCCCAGGGCTGTTAGCAAACTCCCGAGCACCTGGACCGGGCACCAAGCGTTGGCAGACTGGTAGAACTTCACCTCCACTGGTGGACCTACCTGCGTGGTTTTGGACGTGAGGAGGTATAGGGAGAAATGGTCATCGTGCCATGCCAGCTGACCCCTGGTTAAACCCTTGGCCCTGGCTGAACTGCGGGTGAATTCGCCGGGTCTTAAGAACCCGTAGAAACTAAGGTACATTGACGCTTTAATGACTGTGCTGGAAAGGAGCCCAAAAGGAAAACCATCTAGGGAGGTGGAAAGCTTTCTAAATAATTCCCCTGACACAGGCTGCCTGGACGGGATGGCTACGTGGCTACTTTTCTGAACGCCCCTGAGAGTTGCCCTGACTGCTTGGGAAAGGAAAACCGACCTGCTTTCGGGGTCTTCCAACATGGAGAAATGTTGGACCCCGGCCAAATACAATTTAATGGTCTTATCAGTGTCTTGTCTCGGATGCAGGTGCATGAACCTGTTGAAGGTGTTTCAAGCGGTCCTGTAGTTCCTGGCAGTGTTATGAGATAAAGACTTCTGCATCAAAGACTTTGCTGAATCAATGAAAAAGTTTAATCCATCACCAGATTTTGGTACATCGGAGGAGATAGCCCCACACTGTCTGCCTCTGGCATGACCTGAAAGAAAGTTTTAAAATTAAAGCGGGACAAGGCATCTGCGGCCACATTATGAACTTCTTGAATGTGCCTGCATGCCACATGGAAGTTGTGTTCCAGCGATAGCCAGACTAACCTGCGGACAAAGGACATGATCTGGGGAGACTGTGATCTGCCCCTGGTGATTATGTCCACCACTGTCTGATTGTCAGTCACAAACGCCACGGAAGAGTTGGCCCACAAGCTGCCCCAAACCTGGGCTGCTGCTACAATTGGATAGACTTCCAACAAGGGGGATGATTTTAATGCGGCTCTGGCGAATGACACCTCCGCTGGCCAGGGGCCCGCAAACCATTGGTTTCCACAGATCGCCGCGAAACCTCCGGAGGCGGCGGCGTCGGAAAAAAACAATGTGGATGCTGGACCCAGCTGAGGTATGAACAAAGAGACTCCATTCCACGAGGCCATGAAGTCCTTCCACATGGCCAGATCGGCCATGGCTTGGGTGTCCAAGGTGACGAGACTGTCTTGCTCGGGGGCAGAGGGGAGTAGCTGAAGGAGTCTGGACATGAGGGCCCTGCCCTGGGGCATGACTCTGGTGGCGAAATTGAGCATGCCTAGCAGTGACTGCAACTCGACCTTGGTGCATGTCCTGATACCTGCTGCCTTTGCAATGGCCTCCTTGATTTTTACCAACTTCTCAGCTGGCAACCTGGCCTCCATCTTCCCTGTGTCCAGGATTATGCCCAAGATGGTGATTACCGTCGCTGGGCCTTCTGTTTTAGAGGATGCCACCGGGACGTTGAGTTGGGCAAACAGCTGAAGCAGAGCCTGAAGCTTGCTCGGCTGGCAGTCTGGGCTTTCGATTAACAGAAAGTCATCCAAGTAATCGATGACCAGCGGGCAACCACAGTGGTTGACCAGGATCCAATGCAATGCCTGGGCAAACTGGCCGAACAGCCAGGGGCTGCTCTTGGACCTGAACGTTAGGCGATTGGCAAAGAAATACTGGTCTTCCCACCGGATGCCGTAGAACCTCCAAAGCTGTGGATGAATGGGCAGTAATTTAAAGGCATCGGCGATGTCCGCCTTGGCCAACCATGCCCCCCGACCTACTTTAAGAATCAGCTGGATGGCTTCATCTATGGTGGCGTAGCTCATTGAAAACTCCTCGGAGGGCACCAAGGAATTCAGACTGGGTGTGCTGGAGCCATGTGGAGCAGACAAATCATAGATTAAACGTTTTTTATTAGTGAACTGCTTGGACATGATGCCAACGGGGTTTATCCTCCATTGATCAAAAGGTACGAAGGAAAAGGGGCCGATGAGGAACCCCTTTTCTACTTCTGACCTGATCAACGCACCCACCGGCTCAGGATCACTGGTTGCCGACAGCAGGTTGGGCCCTTCCCAAGAAGCTTGTGGGAGAGCTATCAGGCCTGTGTGGAAACCTGCGGTGAACCCTGGAGACCAGGAACTGCACAAACTGAGGGTTATGATGATTCTGTAGCAGGGATTCTAGCAGAACCACATTGACCCCGCTTAGTCAGGATGGCCTGGACCTTTGAGAACATGCCATCTGGGGATGAGCCCTGAAACAGACTGTGCAAACGTGATGGGCCCTGCATTTGTTGTAATAACAAGCATTTTGGTTAAAATTATTACACACCTGGCTGTTGCCCAGGAACACTATCAACCGCCTTAGCTTGTCCGTGGTTGGGCCAGACCGCTGAAGGGCCCCGGAGCTGCCGGGGAGGGATCTGCCCTGGGACGCGGAGGGACCTGTGTTGGGGCACCACTCTGCGGAGTGGGCAATTGATTGGCAAGAGGCACATGCCGGGGCCCTGAGCCCTGCAAAATGCCGGCAAAAGAGCTCCATGTCCATTGCGGCCCAGTTTGTGATATGCTGGAATCGGACCAGAGCGGCGGCAGCTTTGGCTGAAAAGGAGTAATGGTAATCGTAGAATGCTTGCCCACCGTACTTGTGGCCCAAGTCCGTGACCCTGTAAAGATATGTGTCTAACTCCTCCCGCCTCTCAGGATGGACAGAACAGATGACGTCCCTGAATAAGCTAAACGCGAGGACGAACTCCGTGATGGTTAATTTCCTGTTGAGGCGGGGATCCCTAGCTTTGAGGACGATGGACATGTCGCCGCAAGCTATGGTTTTGCTCTCTACCGTGTCGTGGGTAGCTATCAGGATGGACGCCAGATTGACATCCTTGCCCTCTAAAATATCCTTTTTGATGCTGCTAGGGATGAAGTACGCGGGAGCTACCTCAGGTGCGCAAGGGACCCTACCTGGGGGAACGAGCACAGAAGTGGAGGCTACAGGCAAAGGAGAAACGGGATGGACGGATGCCAGCCCCTGATGGGACTCGACGGCCAGGAGTCTGGACTGCACGTCCGAGACTGAGGAGGCAATTGTGTTCATCATGGCATGCAACTGTGTCAGAGACACTTGCAAGGTGGACATAGAGACTTGCTCCAAGCCCGGGGCAGCTGGTTCGGCCATGAGCAGCCTATATAATTCAGCTTTCTGGGCGGAAGCAGGGTGTTGGATCCCTCTTCTGTTGAGTTCCGCAATTAACTTCGCAATTGTCCAACTCCTTAGTGATGAGGAGCTGGGCTGCTCGGATGCGGGTGTCTCGGGAACGGATAAGGCCTCCTCGATGTTAGAGATATGCAACATGTTGCAGCTGTGAGGTAACAAACGAAAATTAAGAGCTGAGCTGGAGGCCCCGTATTGAAAAAGGCGACACCCGAGCCGTGACTGGTGATAAAAGAGCCTAGGGTGGCGAGTGCCTAGTGCTACAAAAACGGGCGTTACTGTGGAGGACCTTGCCAGACTAAGGCGTGCAATAACGTACGAGCTACCAGGCCGTGACTTTCGACAGATTTTTTATTTTATTTTTTACATAATAAAAGAACATCAAACCTGGAATTGTACCGAAGCAAAATGCAAATGGAAACGAGTCTGAAAAAACGTGACAAGCGATAGAAATGGTAAATATCAATGTGATACTGACACGCAACAGTTTGAAAAAATAAAAATAAAATAAAAATATGAACGTAAGCCCGATGCAGACGGGCAACAAATGATAAATGGGAACGTGAGCCTGAAACGTGACAGGTAACAATCATGGTACATTGGCAACGTGAGCCTGAAACGTAATAGATAACAAACGTAGTATTTTAGGAACGTGAGCCTGAAACGTAACAGGCAATAGATTATGAAAATGAAGTACGTAAGCCTGAAGCGTAACAGGCAACAGATTATGAAAAGAAAACGTAAGCCTGAAGCGTAACCGGCAACAGATTATGAAAAGAAAACGTAAGCCTGTAGCGTAACAGGTAACAGATACTGAAATAAAACGTAAGCCTGAAACGTAACAGGCAACAGATTAGGAAAATGAAAACGTAAGCCTGAAGCGTAACAGGCAACAGATAATAAAATGAAAACATACGTAAGCCTGAGGCGTAAACCAGGTAACAGATGATGCCTTACAAAAGTGAGCTGCATTGAGCGTGACTGACAACAGGAAAGAAATTGACGTGAGCTTGAACATGACAGGCAACGGGTGAAACATTTGTACAGCGTGAGCCTGAACCGTGGCCGGCACCCGACATGGTGACACGTGTACGTGAGCCTGGAACGCCGCAGGCTGCAAATGGCAATAATACGTGAGTCTGAAAGTGACAGGCCTATGATGGACGGAGGAGCAGACGCTTAGCAGGGAGCGGGCCGTAGGAAGGCAAGAGGCGAAGCCTGACCGTGCCATCCATCGATCCATAGGCCTGCCCCGTAACAGCCAACTGACTTGGTACGTAATTGGAAGTTGCATAGCTGCGTGTACTGAAACGGTGAATATGTGGTAGGAACAGTAGCCGTTACCAAAAATGTCCGTGGATGGAGAAGTGGCAGAGCGACAGCCGGCTCGGACTGGAGTGAGCGAGAGCAACCTGGCTGATGCGCACTGTGAGAGTGGCGTAGCACCCGGGGTCTGAAAAGAATTAGATGAAGTGAGTGGGAAAAAACGCGGACCTGTATGCGCCACTGCATCAAGACCTGACCTTTTTTTTTTTTTTTTTTTGGGAACATTGGTGGAGGCCATGCACCCCGGGACAAAGCTGACTTATTTTGAATTGGGCAGATTGCTGGTGCAGCCAGCCATCTGCCAACCTGAACCTGTACAGAGAAAGGTACCCCCGCCCCCCTCCTGACCTCGGTGCCTGACGTACCCCCTCCCCTCTAGCGGTGGGAGTGAATGGACCGGCAAGATGGAGCTGCGATGGCTCCCTGGAGCCGCTAGGGGGAGCTGACAGAGGCGCTGACCGTCACGTGGCAACAGGACGCTGAGCCGCGAGCACGCTTGGCGTCCCACCTGATCCACTCAGCCGGAGCCGGAAGCGGGGACAGCGCTGGCCGGCTGGCCGGGGGCCGAAGCGGAGGTGAGTAAGAACGGCGGCGATGAAGGCGCGGGCGGGCGGATGAGTCGGAGGGGGGGGTTGAAGTGACCGTGCAAACAATGATATAACGAGTCGCAGATAACTTACCATTACGGCCGGATGAGCAGGCGAGCATCGGGGGAGCGGGGAGAAACTTACCTATCGAGCAGCGCGGCAGCAGGGGGCGTGACGCTTCAGGGCAGGAAAGGCACCGAAAACGCACGCAAGTGAGGAGAGGGCGTGCCTCCTTTTAAGCGTGCCTACGCCCCTCCCACAAATGCAGGCTGACATGTCAGCCTTTAACTATATATATATATATATATATATATATACAGTACAGACCAAAAGTTTGGACACACCTTCTCATTCAAAGAGTTTTCTTTATTTTCATGACTATGAAAATTGTAGATTCACACTGAAGGCATCAAAACTATGAATTAACACATGTGGAATTATATACATAACAATAAAGTGTGAAACAACTGAAAATATATCATATTCTAGGTTCTTCAAAGTAGCCACCTTTTGTTTTGATTACTGCTTTGCACACTCTTAGCATTCTCTTGATAAGCTTCAAGAGGTAGTCACCTGAAATGTTTTTCACTTCACAGGTGTGCCCTGTCAGGTTTAATAAGTGGGATTTCTTGCCTTATAAATGGGGTTGGGACCATCAGTTGCGTTGTGGAGAAGTCAGGTGGATACACAGCTGATAGTCCTACTGAACAGACTGTTAGAATTTGTATTATGGCAAGAAAAAAGCAGCTAAGTAAAGAAAAACGAGTGACTATTACTTTAAGAAATGAAGACCAATCAGTCCGAAAATTGGAAAACCTTTGAAAGTGTCCCCAAGTGCAGTCACAAAAACCATCAAGCGCTACAAAGAAACTGGCTCACATGCGGACCGCCCCAGGAAAAGAAGACCTCTGCGGAGGAGGATAAGTTCATCAGAGTCACCAGCCTCAGAAATCGCAGGTTAACAGCAGCTCAGATTAGAGACCAAGTCAATGCCACACAGAGTTCTAGCAGCAGACACATTTCTAGAACAACTGTTAAGAGGAGACTGTGTGAATCAGGCCTTCATGGTAGAATATCTGCTAGGAAACCACTGCTAAGGACAGGCAACAAGCAGAAGAGACTTGTTTGAGCTAAAGAACACAAGGAATGAACATTCGACCAGTGGAAATCTGTGCTTTGGTCTGAGTCCAGATTTGAGATCTTTGGTTCCAACCACTGTGTCTTTGTGCGGCGCAGAAAAGGTGAACGGATGGACTCTACATGCCTGGTTCCCACCGTGAAGCATGGAGGAGGAGGTGTGATGGTGTGGGGGTGCTTTGCTGGTGACACTGTTGGGGATTTATTCAAAATTGAAGGCATACTGAACCAGCATGGCTACAACAGCATATTGAAGCGGCATGCTATTCCATCCGGTTTGCGTTTAGTTGGACCATCATATATTTTTCAACAGGACAATGATCCCAAACACACCTCCAGGCTGTGTAAGGGCTATTTGACCATGAAGGATAGTTATGGGGTGCTGCGCCAGATGACCTGGCCTCTAGTCATCAGATCTGAACCCAATCGAGATGGTTTGGGGTGAGCTGGACCGCAGAGTGAAGGCAAAAGGGCCAACAAGTGCTAAACATCTCTGGAAACTCCTTCAAGACTGTTGGAAGACCATTTCAGGTGACTACCTCTTGAAGCTCATCAAGAGAATGCCAAGAGTGTGCAAAACAGTAATCAAAACAAAAAGTGGCTGCTTTGAAGAACCTAGAATATGACATATTTTCAGTTGTTTCACACTTTTTTGTTATGTATATAATTCCACATGTGTTAATTCATAGTTTTGATGCCTTCAGTGTGAATCTACAATTTTCATAGTCATGAAAATAAAGAAATCTCTTTGAATGAGAAGGTGTGTCCGAACTTTTGGTCTGTACTGTATATATATATATATATATATATATATATACTAGCAGAAGCTTCGCATATTTATCGGTATATTTAACCTATTTCATTTAAAGTTTCTGTGTGTTGTTAAAAGATATCGACAGTTTCCCACATAACAGTAACACCCCTCCCCACTGTCTAGTGAGCTGTGTATCTAATCCTATCCTGTGTAATACTGTCTGATGATGTGACCATGTGCATTGCAGTTGGGGGCTTTTATTGGCTAATCCAGGTCATTTTTGGGGAATATCTCAGAAATGGTATGTCCTAGAGAGCTGAGACCCTGTCTAAAACCTTCCCGGACACCTGATGTACCTGTGTGCCAAACTTGGTGAAGATCGGTCCAGTCGTTTGGTCGCGCATAAAGAACGTTCAGACAGACAGGCAGATGTCTAGACATCTAGACAGAAATTTATATATATATATATATATATATATATATATATATATATATATGAGATATAACAGAACAGAGGCATTCCGTTTTGTTCGGTCATAATAGAAGTCTATAGGCAAGCATAACTGATCTGTCTGCTTTTCATTATGCAGGATGGAAAACAAAGCCGTTTTTAGACACCTTACCCCCCAAAAATGTTTAAAATATGAAAAAGTTATGGCTGTCTGAAAATGAAGATGTAAATAAAATTTAGATTTTTTTTAACCACTTAAGGACACAGCCTTTTTACTCCTTAGGACCAGGCCATTTTTTGCAAATCTGACCAGTGTCACTTTAAGTGCTGATAACTTTAAAACGCTTTGACTTATCCAGGCCATTCTGAGATTGTTTTTTCGTCACATATTGTACTTCATGACACTGGTGAAATGAAGTAAAAAAAATATTTTTTTTGCACCAAAAAATACCTAATTTAACAAATTTTGGGAAAAATTAGCAAATTTCAAAGTTTCAGTTTCTCTACTTCTGTAATACATAGTAATAGCCCCAAAAATTGTGATGACTTTACATTCCCCATATGTCTACTTTATGTTTGAATTGTTTTGGGAATGATATTTTATTTTTTGGGGATGTTATAAGGCTTAGAAGTTTAGAAGCAAATCTTGAAATTTTTCAGCAATTTACAAAAACTACATTTTTAGGGACCAGTTCAGGTCTGAAGTCACTTTGCGAGGCTTACATAATAGAAACCACCCAAAAATGACCCCATCTAAGAAACTACACCCCTCAAGGTATTCAAAACTGATTTTACATACGTTGTTAACCCTTTAGGTGTTGCACAAGAGTTATTGGCAAATGGGGATGAAATTTGAGAATTTCTTTTTTTTGTCAAATTTTTTAATTTAACCCATTTTTTCCACTAACAAAGCAAGGGTTAACAGCCAAACAAGACTGTATCTTTATTACCCTGACTCTGCCGTTTACAGAAACACCCAATATGTGGCCGTAAACTACTGTACGGCCACACAGCGGGGCATAGAGTGAAAGGTGCGCCCTTTGGTTTTTGGAGGGCTGATTTTTATGGACTGGTTTATTTACACCATGTCCCATTTGAAGACCCCTGATGCACCCCTATAGTAGAAACTCCCTAAAAGTGACCCCATCTAAGAAACTACACCCTTCAAGGTATTCAAAACTGATTTTACATACGTTGTTAACCCTTTAGGTGTTGCGCAAGAGTTATTGGCAAATGGGGATGAAATTTGCAAATTTCATTTTTTTGTCTAATTTTCCATTTTAACCCATTTTTTCCACTAACAAATCAAGGGTTAACAGCCAAACAAGACTGTATCTTTATTGCCCTGACTCTGCCGTTTACAGAAACACCCAATATGTGGCCGTAAACTACTGTACGGCCACACAGCGGGGCGTAGAGGGAAAGGTGCGCCGTTTGGTTTTTGGAGGGCTGATTTTTATGGACTGGTTTATTTACACCATGTCCCATTTGAAGCCCCCTGATGCACCCCTAGAGTAGAAACTCCCTAAAAGTGACCCCATTTTGGAAACTACGGGATAAGGTGGCATTTTTTTGGGGACTATTTTTAGGGTAAATATGATTTTTGGTTGCTCTATATTACATTTTTGTGACGCAAGGTTACCAAAAATTGAAATTCTGAAATTTCATCTCCATTTGCCATTAACTGTTGAGGAACACCTAAAGGGTTAATGAAGTTTGTATAATCAGTTTTGAATACCTTGAGGGGTGTAGTTTCTTAGATGGGGTCAGTTTTGGGGAGTTTTTACTCTAGGGTGCATCAGGGGGGCTTCAAAAGGGACATGGTGTCAATAAAAAAGGCCATCAAAATTGGCCTTCCAGAAACCATGTCGGTCCTTTCCTTTTGCGGCCTCCCTTTTACTGATACAGCAGTTCACAAATGTGGTGTTTCTGTAAACTGCAGTATCAGGATAATAAATATTAAGTTTTGTTTGGTTGTTAACCCTTGTTTTATTACCGGAAAAAACTGATTGAAATGGAAAAGTGCCAAAAATAGCGGTTTTGGCACCGTTTTTTTTTTTTTTTTTAACTGTGTTAATCTGGGGGGTTAGTTAATGGGATATTTTTATAGAGGAGATTTTTACGGACGCGGCAATACCTAATACCTAAAAGTCTACTTTTTTTTTACAATTATTTAGGTTTTTGACTATATTATCTTTTTTGATACAAATCTTTTTTTGGGTATCTCTAAAGTCTAAGGGTCATTTTTTTTTTTTTTTATCCAATTATCTCATGTGGGGACTCATTTTTTGCGGGATAAGTGAACGGTTTTATTGGCACTATTTTGGGGGCTATATGACTTTTTTATCGCTTGCTATTAAACTTTTTGTTATGTAAGGTGACAAAAAAACTCTTTTTTTGCACCTATTTTTTATTTTTTTTTGACCGTGTTAATCTGGGGGGTTGGGTCATGGGGTATTTTTATAGAGGAGATTCTTACGGACGCGGCAATACCTGATAAGTCAACTTATTTTTACAATTATTTTGGTTTTAGACTATGTTATCTTTTTTAATTCAAATTTTTTTGGGGGTATCTCTAAAGTCTAAGGGTCATTTTTGTAAAAAAAAATTTATCCAATTATCTCATGTGGGGGCTCATTTTTTGTGGGATGAGCGGACGGCTTTATTGGCACTTTTTGGGGGGCTAAATGACTTTTTGATCGCTTGCTATTAAACTCTTTTTATTATGTAAGGTGACAAAAAAAAACTTTTTTTGCACCTTTTTTTTTTTTTTCCTTGACCGTGTTAATCTGGGGGGTTAGGTCATGGGGTAGTTTTATAGAGGAGATTATTACCGACACGGCAATACCTAATATGTCTACTTTTAATAAATTATTTTAGTTTTTTTTGGGTGTCTCAAGTCTGAGAACCAGTTTTTTTATCCGATGTCAGTGCTAAATTGGGATATAAATTTAGTACTCCATGGAAGTGTGATACTCCCTGAAGCAACCGTCAATGCAGAGGCCCGGATGATCGGGGCAAGTGTCGCACTGAGTAGTCGTGTCCTTCCGTATCCCCCTCCTGCGACACACTCTGCACTTTTTTGGGGTTCGTCCCTTCTTTCCAGTATGGGGGACCACACCTGGAAAGTGTTGGCCAGGGACGATCCGGGCACCTACAGTTCCCGAGGTACTCCGGCCTGCTCTTTCCCGGTCCGAAAAGATCAGGGCCTTGAGGACTGCCTCATAGAACTGGAGGAATGTCCCTGTGCTGCCAGCGCTTCGGGATAGTACAAAAGAGTTGTACATGGCAACCTGCACCAAGTAGACCGCAACTTTTTTGTACCATGCCCGGGTTTTGCGCATGGTGTTATATGGCTTGAGGACTTGATCAGAGAGATCAACTCCTCCCATATACCGATTGTAAGCGACGATACAATCGGGCTTGAGGACCGTTGCCGCGGTACCTCGCACAGGGACAGGGGTGATGCCGTTACCATGAATTGTGGACAATTGTGGACATCCCTCTTGTCCTTATACCTGACCAGCAACAGGTTTCCAGTGGTAAGGGCACGGGTCTCACCCCTGGGGATAGGTACCTGGAGGGGGTGGGCATGGAGGCCGCGTTGATTTTTCCGCACGGTCCCACAAGCGGACGTGGATCTGGCGGCAAGGGACTGGAACAAGGGGATACTGGTATAAAAGTTATCCACGTAAAGGTGGTAACCCTTATCCAGCAGTGGGTACATAAGGTCCCACACAAGTTTCCCGGTAACACCCAGAGTGGGGGGACATTCTGGGGGTTGAATCCGGGAATCTCGCCCCTCGTATACACAAAATTTGTAAGTGTACCCTGAGGTACTCTCATAAATTTTGTATAGCTTCACGCCATACCTCGCCCGCTTGGAGGGCACATACTGGCGGAAAATGAGTCTCCCCTTGAACGCAATGAGAGACTCATCAACCGCGACCTCTCTTCCAGGTACATAGGCCTCCATGAATTTGGCCCCAAAGTGATCGATGACCGGCCGTATCTTGTACAGACGGTCATGGGCAGGATCACCTCGGGGGGGAGACATGCTGCATTATCGGAATAATGCAGACATTTCCGGATGGCCTCAAACCGGGAGCGTGTCATGGCTGTACTGTAAAGTGGGGCCTGGTATATGACGTCCCCACTCCAGTACAGCCTGACACTGGGTTTTTTGACCAGGCCCATATGCAGCACGAGGCCCCAAAATGTCCTCATTTCGGCTGCACTGACCGGCGTCCAGCCACCGGGCCTGGCCAAAAAGGAGCCCGGGTGTTGAGCGACGAACTGTTGGGCGTACAGATTCGTCTGCTCCACCATCAGATTTACCAGTGGGTCACTGAAAAAATGACAAAAAAAGTAATATTCAGTGTAGCCCACTGTGGAAATCTGGATTCCTGATTGGCCTACAAAATCAGGAATCACAGGCTCGTATCGCTCTGGGCTACACCAGACAAGTTCAATGGCAGGGGGCTCCGGTGGATTTAACTGGTGGGCCGGGAAACCAGTACGAGCCCCAGAGCTGCTCGTACTAGTGTGGGCCACAGGGTCCCTAACATGGCGGTCCCCTTGCTCCGCCTGGCGGCGTCTCCGCCGCCTTGGGGGCTCATCATCATCGCTAGATGATGAGGAGGATGCGGATGACAACAGGAATGTGGGGTCATCCTCATCCTCACTGGGACTCTCGGAGTCAGAGGCAATCTGGGCGTATGCCTCCTCGGCCGAGAACGTCCGGCGGGCCATAGGGGAGTGTGTGTCTGCGTGTATATGTGCGTGTGTGTAACTCTTTATTTTGTGTGCGTGTGTGTGGGGGCACGGGTGTTCACGAACTCACCCTAAAACTAACAGAAAAAAAATAAAATAAACTAACTAAAAAAAGGGCAAAAAATGTGGGGAAAAAAATTCAAAACCGCTGATCAACCGTCCGAAGTTGATCAGCGGTGGGGTGTGCGATGCGCTAACAGTGGCCGGACACTAAGTGCCGGCCACAGTCAGCGTACACGAAAAAAAAAAATGCACCCCAAAAAAGGTGGGGGGGGCAAGTGGCAGCACCCCTGGGGGGTCTAGGGTCACACAGCTGTGCTGTGGACCCCAGACACCCTAACTTAGGGTGATGCAATCAAAGTTCAGAAACTAACTTTCCCTTTTTTTCCCCTGCCTAAACCAAACTTTCCCTAGCTGTCCCTATGTACCTGATGGGGTCCTGGGGGGCACAGATCGGGTCCTGGGGGCACAGATCGGGTCCTGGGGGGCACAGATCGGGTGCAGGCAGCGGTGCAGCAGACACGTGCAGGCAGCTCCTCTCTCCTCCGGCTCCGGAACACAAAAGGAGGAGGAGAGGAGCGCCTGCCTCTTTTGAATCTGCCGCCGGACCGCCCACAGACCAATCAGAAAGCGATCCTGAGTGGTGATGTCACCATCACCACTCAGGATCGCTGGATGGTGATTGGTGGGGTGAAATCACACCACCATCACCATCCTGTTCTCGGTTATCGGGACTTCAGAGACCCGAATAACCCGGAAACGCAGAAAACCACAGGTCTGAATTGACCTGCGGTTTTCTGCGATCGCATACATGGGGGGTCACCGGACCCCCCCGGCGCATTTGCTCCAAGTGCCTGCTCAATGATTTGAGCAGGCACGGGGTTCCGATCACCGCCCGGCGGTGATCGAAAATGCACAGGGCGTACATGTACGCTCTGTGTCCTTAAGTACCAGGGCACAAGGGCGTACCTGTATGCCCTATGTCCTTAAGAGGTTAAGGTGTTTTTTTCACAGTACTAAAACAAAATAAAAACTATACAAATTTGGTATCTTTGTAATCATATTGAGCCGCAGAGTAAGGACGTTATGTCATTTTTAGCGCACAATGAACGCTCTAATATAAAAACCCAAAAACCTTTGGCAATTGTTTATTTTTATTTTTTTAAATTTGACCCCATAAAGAATGTTTTTCCAAGACATGGTAAATTAAATGAAGCCATTAAAATGCATCTTGATCTGCAAAAAAAATAAGCCCCATACGGCAATGTGAACAGACAAATGAATAAAAGTTATGGCTATTGGAATGTCAGGAGGAAAAATTAAAGAAGCAAAAATGAAAATAGGCCCAATCCTTAAGGGGTTAAGCAGCTTAACTTAATACTAGATGAATGTCTATATTAGGGTTGAAGTATCAACCATAGTCATTGGCAGACAGGAGGCAGATTTCAGACTTCCAGACTGTTATAAGTGTGGCTCATAGGAAGATAGATTTGTCAACTAGTGCTGGTGAAAAGTGAATCAGTGAGCCGCCTGATCTTTCCTAATGGGGTGTAACAATGGAAAAACCATACTGGAATTTGGATTACGATAACAGTGGTGATTGGTAACTAAATGTAATATTAATAAGTAGTATAGTAGCAATCTTCTTGATGGTTAAATCTATAGAGAAAATCATTTAAGCAGTGGCTTGTAATTAAATTTTAGCTCAAACAGAATTTTATGTAATTCACTTATGTGTATGACTCCCAGGCTGGGAACTCACAGATGGTAAATGAGAACTTTTTATTGTATTAGGAATCCAGAATATGTGAAGCTACCCCAGGGCAGCCCAAGAGTAGAAATACAGTCAAAGAATAAATATAAATCTCTATGTTGCTGTTTATATTTATCTGAAATTGCAGGATAACTCTGAAAAACCTGTCCTAGTCATCTTTTTAACACATCTTTAAATATAATTGAATTGTGTGTTTTTTTTAGTGGTGTGTCATAGCAGGGCCAACTCTCAAAGGAAATAACAATACCACTTGCCATTTAGATAATAACATTTTTTCTCTGTGCAAATAAATGGTGGAATAAGTCATACACTTGCATTTGCCAACACTGCTATATAAATATAGGATTTAGTTACAACATGAAGCCAGATAGCTGTTCAATATTGACTGTTCCAATGATTTTGCAAATCTGATGTCTGGTTTGCATGATAACAGATATTCAAGATGTAGGTCATACGCAGCAACAATTGTGGCAGTTTAATTAGGAGTATTGACCTAAGATTTATAGCATTCACATTGGGCGCTCATACTATTACATTTCTAGTTTGTTTGGCCTCCCAGTGGACCTTTATGCTTGTCTGATTAACATGCCATAAGGGTTAATAGCATGAACAAACTCAAGCATTATGTATGTGGAGCAGAACGTGTTTATACATATTTGCACATATTTTGCATCCCCTCAAAATGAATAACTTGGCATGTAGACTGAGAATTGCAGCATCTCCGGATTGATAGCATTTTAAACCATTTATAACAAATACTGTAAAATGGATGGCGTGGAAGCAGAAATTGATGTAACAGTGACATGCCTAGTGAATTTTGGAAGTTAATTGCAAGGCTTAAAGGGGCTGTTTGCTTTTCCTTTATTGATAGCTAGTGTTGAGCGAATCTGAAATTATGTAAAAAAAACTAGCAAAAAAAAAAAAATACTTACCTCATCCATTTGCTCGCAACAGGGTGGCCACCTCCATCTTTCTTTAAGATCTCGCACAAAATCCTGTGCACGGTGCCATCATCATGGGCCACATTAGATTTTGCACCAGATGTTCAATCCAGATGGCGGAGGCTGGCCCATCAGGAGCAAATGGATGAGGTAAGTTGTTTTTTATATTTTTTTTTATTTAACACTCTGTTATTACTTTCAGATGCCATGATCAGCTATGAACACGGCATCTGAGGGGTACAATGAAGGGGGGTATTGAACAATCGCCGCTTCCTATCATTGCACCGACTACTTACAAAGAAATGCGCTTCGTGAAGAAGTAATTCATTAGAAAGCAAATTATTTTGCAAAATTTGCTCATCTCTAGTCTATTAGTTATGATGGCCACTAATGACTAGAGATGAGCGAATGACATCATCAAGTCCCCTCCTGAAATCTTCACCTCGCTGTGTCTTCAATTAAGATGGCTGCAACAGTAAATGGATAAGGTGAGTATCTTTTTTTCCCTAATTAAGCACTGAAAGGTCTCAATTATAGCATCAGATGCTGCAATCAGTAAGGAACGTGGCATCTGAGGGATTCAATGATGGAGGGGGCTGCACAATCATCATTCTCCAACGCTGCTCCCGCTATATACAAATGAATGTGCTTAGTGACAAAGTAATTTGTTACAAATGCGATTTGTTTGTGAAATTTGGCAAAGTAGCCAAATCAAATTTTTCATAACTTCACTGGTTATTATTGATAACCTATCCACAGAATAGATAAGATATCAGATCAGCAGGGGTCCGACTGCAGGCACCCCCACAGTCATCAGTATGAAGAGACCACAGTGTAATTGCAGCTCCTGCATAGTGTTCAGCAAACTGAACTTTATGAAGTGGAATTCAATCTGAATTTCATGAAAAATTTGATTTGTCATACAGTCGAATTTCCCCATGTTTCCTGTAACTAATCAGATTTTTTTCTAAAATGGCTGTTGCACATGTTACAAAGAGGAAGGAAGAAGCCCAGGGACGACGGATCACCCATAATACTGTGCAGCCACCCAATCAGCAGATAGTCATCCCCTGTGATGTCGAAAGCCCTATAAGAAGCCTTATCTGTCTCATTCTCCGTCTCGTGCACAGAGAGACGTTACAAGCACTAGGGACAGTTATTAGGAAAAACTTTATTCACAAAATATTACTTTTGAGCAGTTCAGGGACAGCTCAAAGAAGGCCTGTCACCACTCCTGACATGCCTGTTTCATGCATTCCCCATGTAATAACAATTCTGGAGCGTATATTCTTATGTCTGAATGTTGTACCATTCCTTTATTATTTCTACTAGAAGTTATAAATGAATTGCTATTAGCCTTCAGTAAGTGTAAGGAAATTGCAACCAGATTTTTGGGGTGTCCACATTCTTTTTTACATAATAAATATG
Source organism: Bufo gargarizans (assembly GCF_014858855.1). Lineage (NCBI taxonomy): Eukaryota > Metazoa > Chordata > Amphibia > Anura > Bufonidae > Bufo > Bufo gargarizans. The sequence continues at coordinate 121,171,450 of NC_058086.1, read as the reverse complement.
TTAATCCTTTATTATGTAATTAGGGTGAAATTGCATCCTGATATTACAGATTTTAGGGTGTTTATGTTCTTTTTATACATAAGTACATCCATTCATCCTTAATTGTGTAATTGGTGCAAAATTGTCAGTGTCATGCAGTGGTCATGTTTTGATCAACAACCGAACTGTCCTTGAATGGTTAACTTGGTTTACAACATAATCTCAAGTGACATCAGACAAAGCCGGTGGGTTCCTCTGACATCACACTTAGTTAGTATGGCCTAGGAACAAGCTCTCTGCCCCAACCTGTCCTGAAACTGCTTCTTTCATTTTATGTTCCTTTTCATCGAGAAGTATTGTATGCCGTCATCTCTGCTCCACTTCTCAGCGAGGATGAGCTTATTGAGGACAGTCAGAAATGACTGCCCAGCCAAGTTATGGAGGAGAGATCTGCTGCTTCCTCCGGTAGGCGGGCTGTGTTTCTCTCCCATCGTCTACTGGTCCTGATGTTCCTGCTCCTACTCCTCCTAGTCATAGTTACTCATTTCGTCAGCAATCGATCACCAAAGCGATTGTAAAAAGACAACAGTATGCGTGCACTCACCCAACAGTGCAGAAACAGAACGGTCTACTAGCCAAGTTGCTGGTTCTACAGTTCTGTCCTTTCCTTTCCATGTGGCTGACGCTCACCTTTCAGAGAAATGATGGCTTGTGTCGAACCAAGATGGAGAGTGAAAAGCCGACATTACTTATCTAAAAAGGCTGTATCAGCCCTGAATACTTATGTTAAGAAGAAGGTGGGTGTCACCACCAGACATCTGAGAAGCTCTGACAGACGTCCTTCAGAACCTCCTCCTTGAGGTTCCTTTTGTTTTGCTTTCATTTTCTCATCTCGTTAGCCTCTCTCAGCTGTCATGTAGTTGCACTGATTGCATCCCTTTAAATCCCTTCCCATACTGCATCACTTTGCAGTTTATACAACTTCCTGGAGTGTGTGCATGTTGGATGCTACTACCGAGTCTTCTATAGATAAGTTTTGTTCATTCATTTGTATTTTCCTGTTTTCTGGATCCCAGGTGACCCTGACTCCCTCCGTATCAAGTGTAGGGAGACGGTGGTCGTGTCCCCTCACTATTATAGGGTGTTCAGCTGTTATACAGTCGAGGAACGAGGATATGCGATCATCTACCATTGAGATTTTTGCATAGGCTGAGCAGTTAGGGAGAGAGCCAGGTCTGTTGCAGGGCTATCCCTTTGGTTCCTTAGTTTTGGATCCAGTCAGTCGGATCTTCTTTTTGTGTCTTCTAGTTTTCTGTACACCTTCCATGACAGTGGACCAGTCCTTGAGCCTGTTGATGTCTGCTAAGATCACAGAAGTGCCAATGCGTGGAGCTGTAACTACGGTCAAGGACAATATATATATTTTACTGCTCACTGGGTAAATGTGGTATACCAGCAAATTGGTTAGGTGACGGCACTGCCGCTTCCATGTTGTCAAGCTGTCCTATGTCAATGTCCTCCTTTGTCTCCTCATCTTCCACCTTGTCCTCTGTCTCCACTCCACAATTCGGAGTGCCACTCCAGCATACCACATATACAGAGCAGCTGAAGATTGAAACCATTGTCACCAAAAACAGAAATAACATCATGTCAGTGCTGCATCAAGGAGGGATGATTCATGCGCCCTGCATGGCACATATCTTTAAACTGGTTGTAAAGTGATTCCTGAAGTCTTCCATGCAGCTGCAAGACATCCTGAAAATGGCTAGGAAACTGTGCATGCACTTAAGCCACTCTTACCCTACAAAACACATTCTCCTTGAGCTGCAAAGGCAGAATAGATTTCCCCAATATTGCCTGATATGCAATGTTTCCATCTGTTGGAAACTCCATCCTTCACATGTTGGACCAACTATATGAGCAGAAGAAGGCTGAGAACAATTTCTTGAATATGCAGGCAGCCAAGAGCACTCCCCTGTTAGCCATTGGCAGCTCATGTGTGACACCTGCCGTTTGGTCGGGCCCTTTGAGGAGGCTACTTTATTTGTCAGTCACCAGGACTACAGTATGAAAGACATTATTCCACTCCTTCACATCCTGGAGCATAGTCTAATAAATCTGGCTGGGCAGGAGACAGGAGACGTGATGCCTACATCTAAAGAGCCACCTGACCCCCGGGGGGGGGGGGGGGGGTGCTGAACTGCCAGAGGAGGAGGAATTTCACGCACAAGCAATGTATATACAAAAATATATAGTTTATCTGCACACGTGACAGGAGAGGAGCAGGAGGTGCTGGAGCGAGATGAGGAAGGCCAGGCAGATGATCCCTGCACACTGTGGCAGCATGCAGTGGAGATGGAAACAGGGAGTCCCTCCCAGTTCCTTTGTGCAAATGGCCTGATGTATGCTAAGTTAGTTGCGTAGTGACAGCCATATTATCACCATTCAGCAGAGGGATGACTATTGACTCTCCATGACTGTTAGATCATCGCTACTGCTCCAAAATGGGGGCCTTTTTACCACCTGCTGAGAAGAAGATAAACTCAACTGCTATTGAGACATCCTATGTAGTCAGTTGTCTGCTGTCTATGTGCCTTCCTCAGGAAGGACTGACCAGGGGGTGTGTGCACGCTTTAATGCCATGACTGCTGTGGGGGCAGGGGGGGCAGGAGCAGCACCAGCTCCATCAGCAGTAACTTAAGTCTGGGGTTTTTAATGAGCACTTTTCTTCACCCGACTACTGAAGAAGCCACCTAACATCAGTAGCAGCAGGATATATAGCTGAACCTGAACCAGTAGGTGGTGGCTTACTTGGAATGCACCCTGCCACTCCAGATCCAATATCCACAACTGGGCAGCCAAACTTGATTTGTGGCCGCAATTGGTTGAGTTTGCCCTGGACAAGATTCCTTTCCCAGCCAGTAGTGTGTCATCAGAGCGTGTGTTTAGTGCATCAGGGAGCACAGTAACCACAATAAGAACTCACCTGTCAACACAAAATGTTGACAGATGACCTTTGTAAAGATGAATCATGCGTGGCTCAGCCAGGATTTATACACGTCGGTGCCTGATATATCAAAATAGATCATTCTGGGTGCCTCACCAAAACATTGTGAAAAAAGATCCATTACTTCTGGCCACCTGCTTCAGACATTATTCTGATGCTGCCACCCACCTGATGCCACAAACTCCTCCCCACTCTGTGACGGCACCACTAAGCTGAGTCCTCATGAGGTTGCCACCCTCCCCACTCTGTCATTGGGCCACTATCGCTAATCTGTAGTTGAGAGTTTAACCTTTCTAAAAATGAATCAGGCATGGACCAGTCATATTTTCCAAACACCAGTGCCTGAGCCATCAAACTAGATCAGGCATGCTCAACCTGAGGCCCTCCAGCTGTTGTAAAACTGCAACTCCCGCAATGCCCTGCTATAGGCTGTTAGCTGTAGGTTGTTCGGGCATCCTGGAAGTTGTAGTTTTGCAACAGCTGGAGGGCCGCAGGTTACGCATGCCTGGACTAGATAATTCTGGCAGTAATGTTCTGAATGCAGTTTGCTGCCTCACCAGACCATTGTGAAAAATGGTCCATTGCTTCTGGCTATGTGCTTCAGCCACTATTCTGATGATGCCTCCTGCCTGACGCCATACACCTGATGCCTCTGCTCCCATCTTCTCCTACAACCACCCATTATCTGCTTCTGTTACTGCCACTACTGTTTCCCTCCACTCTGTGACTAGGCCATTATGTTGACTGATCCTGATGTTGCCACTCTTCCCACTCTGTGATTGAACCACTATGTTGACTCCCAATGCTGTTGTTGCCTTCAGCACTTTGTGACTGGGCCACTAGGTTGACTCCACATGCTGTTGCCACACTCACCACTGTGATGGGGCCAGAAGTGTCCCTGTTTGGCCTTTTTTACATCACCATTTATTTTACCCTTCTTATCTGTCAAAAAAAAATGGAAAAAGTAAAAAACACAACAGATCCTGTTTTTGAAGCAACCATAAGGCCTCTATGACACAGTAAGTATTTTGCATCAGTATTTGATCATAATTTGGAAGTTGAATGCAGGAGTGGGTCCAAAACACAGTAGACTTGCAAATATTTCCATCACCTGTTATCTCGGTTTTGGACCCATTCCTGTTTTCCCTTACCAATAATGATCAAATACTGATGCAAAAAACTGACCAAATACTGACCGTGTGATAAGGGCCATTAAAGTCCTGCATATAGGATTTCTTTTCCATCTGAGTCAAACCAATTTCAGAGGCAAATGGCCAAAATTCATGCAAATTGAGCATGAGGCCTTTATCACATGGTCACATGGTCAGAATTTTACATCAGAATTTGATCACAAACCTCGCCACTGAGTTTTGGAGGGGCCTGTTTGCCAGCCTCTTGCCTCAGAATTATGGCCCAAATACTAAAACTCTGTTTTCTCTCAGTAAAAAGGCTCATTTGTGCCTTTTTACTATGTGGTTCGGCAAATGGGATTTACAGAACAAACTACCGAACAAGACACTTTCAATGAAAGAATGCACAAACGGATCTGTTCATGCTATTGGTACAGTTTTTGAAGGAGAAGATAGACCGGCCGCACAGCCTAAATCTGTGGAACTGTTTTGGGCAGGAAAGCCATGCTTGCGGTTGGTCAAATGTGACTTCCAAGGATTTGGGAACCAATGCTCGGATCTAGGTGATTTTTGGATATGTTGTTCACCCAGATCAGAGCTATTTATAATTTATGGGGATATGTTGGGCTTTGGGGTGTTTTCTGTGTTTTGGGAAAACATTTATGTTTTCTGCCTGTGAGTGATTAAGCTAGCTCATTGTGTTTGGTAATAATATCATAGGCAGAGCTCATTGTTTTGTTAATTGTGTCACAGGCAGAGCTCATTGTTTTTGTTAATTATATCACAGGCAGAGCCTATTTTTTATTTTATTTTTGTAATTGTATCACGAGCAGAGGGGGGGGGGGGGTTGTGAACAATTGCTGGGAGTGTTTTCATACTGTAAATGCATGTGATTGGCTAATGTAAAAACTCTCTCGGTCTTCTACAAGGTCCCCAGGGGAAGTGTCTATTGCTGAAAGACCTTCAAAAAAAGCTGACATGTAGACCCATTAAAGAGTTCCTGTTTTAACCTCAACATAGAGCCTCGTCTCATGTGTTGGGAAAGGTTACATCTACACTGGGGATTGCTATACGCTGTATACTCCCCTGGCTATAATTACTGAGCTCTTTTAGGAGCTTGTTCCTGATTTTCTCACTAAAGGAAGAGAGGTTTACCCACTAGAGCCTTGTTGTAGGTCCAGAGTGGGTAGGAGGCGGCGAGACCCCAACCAAGCTGTGGTGGTTTGTGGGGTCTGCAGTGCTTACAGTGTCAAGGGGAGTGCTTGGAGCCCTCGGGAAGCACTAGGAGCATCCATCAATGGAGTTACCCAGTCAGGGTGCTAGGAGATCCATTACAGTGGTGGCAGCAGTGGGGGTGGAGTCCTAGTGTGAGGAGAACCAGCTCAGAGACACTGTTTATGGATGTATAAAAGTTGAGGGCAACGCTTGTCCCCATACAGCGCCTCTAACTACAGCAGTATGGAATCAGCTAGTTCCCAAACAGCGTTCCACTACGATGAGGGGGATGACCCGAACTGGAGGGATGAAGTCTGGAAAGGCGTCTGGCTCGAGGCCCTGGAAGAAATACAGCATCAGTGGGGCGAGAGTCTCCCCAGTGAGGAGTAGAGGTTGCGAGTGGCCCTGAAAATGCCCCTTCTGGGAGAGCAGCCCCTGGATGAGTGGGTGACAGAACTTGAGAGCCTGGTATGGAAGGAGCTTTGGCTAGACGACACCTACCAGGCACTCTGGTGGTACCTGATTTGGCACTCCCCCTGGATGGCTGAGCATGACAGACTCAAGGGTGAGGATTACAATGGCCCTTGCCTGTTTGAGGCCTTCGCAGAAGCAGAGTTTGGAGATGCTGGAGAGTCCCAGTTCTGGGATATCTATGACTACAGGGACAGTATGGAATGCCAGGAGGAGGAGGTAAGTGATCCATCCTCTCCACAGCAGATACGCAACCAGGTCCTGGGGGTAGGATTCCCTGACCACATCCCAGCAGAAGAGCTGGCATCTGGGCAGAGCACAGTCGGCCTCTGCCCTCCCCTATCCTCATGTCTAGAGCCTGATTCTCAACATGCTACCCCAGCAGAAGCGCTGGCATCTGGGCAGAGCGTCGCTGGCCTGTGCCCTACCTGTCCTTTTTTTACAGAGCAGAACTGCTCACCAGTTTGCCCAGCTGAAGCTCTGGCACCAGGGCACAGTACCGCTGACCTCTGCCCACAAAGCAACATCCATTCCCAGCCAGAAGGTAACACAGAAATCTGGAGAACCAGTTACCAACACAACCTTGGTGGACTCAGTTGACAGAGACAGGCTTCCCAATGCAACAGGTCCAGTATTTGGTTGTGGGTGGGCTGCTAGACTAACTCAGGTACCAACCGGCGTGAGGTCAAGTACCTGGTTAGTCTTCCCTGGACGGGAAAGATGGGCCACCACTGTAACAGATCTTCTGGCACCCCAAATAGGTAACTCCCCTGATGGATGCTCCTAGTGCTTCCCAAGGGCTCCAAGCACTCCCCTTGACACTGTAAGCACTGCAGACCCCACGAACCGCCACAGCTTGGTTGTGGTCTCGCCGCCTCCTACCCATCCTGGACCTACGACAAGGCTCCAGGCTCCAGTGGGTGAACCTCTCTTCCTTCAGTGAGCGAAGCAGGAACAAGCTCTTAAAAGAGCTCAGTGATTATAGCCAGGGGAGTATACAGCGTATAGCAATCCCCAGTGTAGATGCAACCATTTCCCACACACATGAGACAATGCTCTATGTTGAGGGTAAAACAGGAACTCTTTGGGGTGTGGCTTGGCCGCTGAGAGGAATGGCCGCTTGATCTCTCAGCTCCTGCACCTCAGCGATTCCAGAGAAGCTCCCCAGGGCTACGGTTACCGCCATCTCCACATCCTTACCAGCGACAAGACTGGACACTTCCCAGGACACTATGGGGAAGTCTAAACGGCAACTTCCTAGGTTGCAGAGCGGCAGTCTGGACGGCTTCTTTGAGCGGGGCCCGGCTAAAGATGGCGCATGTTCCCGCGGCGTGCTTACCTCGTCTCCTCAGGGCAGCGTGTCCCCGAAAAGCATCTCCAGGTCTCCGTCACCCCCACCGGAGCCCGACGCCTTCTCACTGACGGAAGCTGAATTCCCCTCACTCCCGCCGACTCCAAGCGATCTGGGGACTCCGGACACCACGGCTGCACAAAATGGCGCTGCTGTTAACCGCGCTGGGCTCTCGCCTTCCTGCAGCCCTCAGAAGCAGAGGCCGCGCCTGGACCCGTCATGTTCTCCTGAGGTCAGTGAGGGGCCATGGACACAGGCGGTGGAGACCCCCGCAGTTATCCCTATTATTGCGTACCAGACCTCTGATAAGCCCCTGTGTGAGGACTCCATTAAAAACATGCTCCTGGCTTTGCACTAGTCCCTGCGTTCGGACATGGAGGGGTTCATTAACCCTCTGGCAGCCAAGGTTAAAGAATCTGCAGATAAAATCCTGCATGTGGAGAGTAAGATGGCTGATTTTGCCACTTCACAGAATAACATTATTGATGCCCACAATGACTTGGCGGATGAAATGGAGATCATTATGGGCAAATTAGCAGATCTGGAGGATCGCTCCAGAAGGAACAATGTTAAATTCAGAGGCATTCCAGAGGACATAGCACCTCGTGATTTGCAGCCCTATCTCAAGGGCCTCATTAAAGCATTGCTTCAGAAAATCCCTGTCCCTGACATGATAATTGACAGGGCTCATAGGATCCCAAAGCCGCCACATCTCGGGACGGATGTCCCAAGGGACACGCTAGCCAGGATCCATTTCTTCCATACTAAAGAGGCCTTAATGCTGGCTGGCGGCTAGGAATTGCGACAAACTCCCTGCTCCTTTCCAGACAGTCAGGCTTTTTGCTGATCTTTCCATGGCGACATTGAGACAAAGGAGGGAATTACAGCCGATCACCCTTGCCCTTAGGGATAATGATATTCAATATAAATGGGGCTACCCGCAAAAGCTGCTGATCAGGAAAGATGGGAAAACTCATGTGGTGAAATCGGTTGCTGATGGAAGAGAGCTACTACTGTCTTGGGACATTCCTCTTCAACTGGAGAAAAGAGGGACTCGCAGTCGGCACACTTAATTGTCTGTGTCTGGAACACAGGATTGCTGATCTCCTTATGGGACTAACACAGACCCAGATTGAACCTACAGGAACTACTTTCAATACTTGCCTTGGATTATCTGCGGTTAGGAGAAGTGGAGTTACCTCTTGCATTGTTTATATGGGGTCTGATAACTAACCTTTTCTGTTTAGGTGCTGTTTATATGTCTGCGCACTTAATATAGTTCAGGCTCCTCTCAGCCTCACCAGTGGACTTACGCCGCCTACATTGCACGGACGGATTGATCGTCTGGAGTTGTGTTATTTTTCCCTTCCCGGTTGTTTTTTCCTACCCCTTTAGACTCCTCACTGACTCGCTGCTCAGAGTGTATACTTGCAGCTACCTTACATCTTGCTTACTATTAGGCGATTGTCTATTGTTATTGTAGTTGGTTTGATAATACTTAATAGTCTGTCTGTCCGCACAGGACTTGGTTCCTCTCCTCACCTACATGGGTCTCAAAATCTTATCACTTAATGCCAAAGGACTTAACTGTCCACAGAAAAGATCCTATGTTTGGCGAGAGGCAACCAAAGCTGGAGCGGACCTTGTTTGCATCCAGGAGACCCACCTACTGCAGGAGGATGCTAAACATATTCACAATCGATTTTTCCCTCATATATTGCATTCTCATTTTAGCAAGAAGTCCAGGGGAGTGTTCATAGCTGTCAAGAGTTCAGTGGCCTTTACTACCATTTCCTCGAAAGTGGACTCCAACGGCCGATACATCATTCTGGTATGTTCTATTAATAACATCACCTATACCATAGTCAATGTTTATGCACCTAATGACCACCAAACCTCCTTCCTGCGAAAATTGCTGAAACAGCTAAACTCCCTGAAACAAGGGAAGGTAATTGTATGTGGAGACTTTAACTCGGTGATGGATCGGTCGTTGGACTCCACTAGCTTAACCCGGCGTTCAGGGAGCGGTGTTGCCTCTCTGTTGCACGCGGAGGGCCTCATTGATGTATGGAGAGCTCAGCATAGTGTGGAAAGGGATTACACCTTCTTTTCCGCTCCTCATCTTTCATACTCACGCATTGATATGTTTTTTGTAGACCAGGCTACCTTGATGCATACAATATCTACGGATATTGGACTTATCCGGTGGTCGGATCATGCTCCAATAACATTAACTCTAGAGGACTTGTTCCAATTCCCGAGCGCTCCCATTTGGCGTAATGACATGTTTCTATTCTCTAACCCAGAAACTATTAGGGAGTTATCTGCTGAATTGCGGGAGTTTTTCTCCATCAATGACGGATCTGTTACGGATAAATACATCCTTTGGCAGACACATAAGGCATTCATTAGGGGCTCCTTGATTAGATTGAAATGCAAGCTAAGGAAAATTAGGGAAAAGGAAATTTCTCAGCTGCTTAAATCGGTCGCAGAGCTTGAGAGTCGGAATAAGACGTCCCCTACAGCTCATACATCTTCCCTACTGAAGGTAGCGAGGGATAAACTGTGTAGTCTGATGTCACGTGACTATTCTAGGTCTCTGCTCAGATTAAAGTCGAGGTATTATGCCCAGGGAAACAGAGCTGGCAAATATTTGGCGAATCAACTTAAGGCTCAGCAAACTAAATCTAAAATCCCGTTTCTTATCCACCCATGCTCTAAAGCAAAACTACTAGATCCTAGAGATATCGCGGAACAGTTCCGCTTTTATTACCATAGCCTCTACAATCTCAAAGATACAGTTGTCCTGCCTGATAGTTACCCTGAATTGGTGGAGAGCTTCCTAACTCAGTCTGAATTGCCCACCCTCTCCCCTGACCAGCTTCATTCATTAAATGTCCCTCTCACATCCATAGAACTCCAAAAGATTATAGCAAATCTCCCATCAGGCAAATCCCCTGGCCCGGACGGCTTGTCGAATGAATACTACAAGCATTTCCTCCCCGTGTTGTCCCCCCACTTCCTCGATATTTTTAACCGTGCTCTTGAAGGAACCTCATTCCCACCAGAGATGCTTACAGCCCTTATAGTTACATTGCCAAAACCTGGGAAGCCCCCCGATGCCCCTCAAAACTTCAGACCAATTTCGCTACTAAATTCGGACATCAAAATTTTCGCCAAGTTGATAGCCAACAGATTGTCAGCCATACTCCCTTCCTTGATTAAGGATGACCAAACAGGGTTTGTTAAGGGCCGTATATCTTCGGACAACACTGGAAGGTTGATTAACTTGTTTGATTACGCTGAACAAAACAACCTTCCAATGTTGGCGGTGACCCTAGACGCAGAGAAGGCGTTCGACCGGTTACATTGGTCGTTCGCATTCTCGGTTCTTGGTAAGATGGGCTTTCAAGGTAGCATATTGAACGCTTTCTACAGTTTATATGCATCCCCAATGGCTAAGGTATGGGTTAATGGGGTACTGTCTGCTCCTTTCCGGATTACCAATGGGTCGCGCCAAGGCTGCCCTTTATCACCCCTCCTGTTCATCTTGGCTTTGGAACCCTTAGCTCAACACATAAGGAAGGCTACCCTCATTCGTGGTGTAGATGTTGGAGGAAGGGATCATAGAATATCGTTATATGCTGACGACACTATCCTCACCCTATCGAGTCCTCTTCAGTCACTAAGCTCAGCCTTTGAAATAATAGCGCACTTTGGCACGCTTTCTTATTATAAAATTAACAATTCCAAATCTCAAGCCCTGTTACTCAATATTCCCCAACGTGATGCTGAGGTGTTAAAGTCCCGATTTCCCCTAGACTGGCAGGAAGTGGAACTCCCTGTACTTGGGAATCAAGCTGACGTACCCCTGCTCTCATTTACATAAGCGGAACTATGAACCCCTCCTTGATACTATGTCGTCTGATTTCTCTCACTATTCCATGAAGGAGATATCGTGGGTCGGTAGAGTGGCTGCATTTCAGATGATGACATTGCCTAAACTGATCTATATATTTAGAGCCCTCCCTATTCGAGTCCCTGATACATTTTTTCGAAAAGCGCAGGCAATATTGTCCAAGTACATTTGGAAATCGTCTAAACCCAGGATTGCCCAAAAACTGCTTTTCTTACGAAAAAAAGCCAGAGGGTTGGGACTGCCATGCATTAGGGATTACCATAGCGCTATCAGTCTGTCACTTGCTAGGGAATGGTGGGACAAACATTGTAGTAAAGCTTGGCACCAAATTGAGTCTCACTCACTTAAAAGGGGCTCTCTACAGGACCTGCTGCTTGGCATATTATGGAATGGGAAGGTTCCTGATGTTTCTCTGCAGACAGTGCCACATGTAGGGAAGGTCTGGTCACGCTTTCACAATGTGTACGCTGACTCTACTGATGCCCTTCTCTCTCACTTGGACACTCATTCCCTGGAATGGATTTTGGGGGATATAAGTCTCCACGGTTGGCGTGCTCAGGGGTTTGAGGGGGTATCTCAGCTCCTATGTTCTGGAAAGGTTCTCCCGTTCACCTCTATCCAACAAATGTTCCAACTTTCAGCTAGGGAGGTCTTTAATTATCTCAGGGTTAAACACTCACTAGCATCTATCATCACAAAGCCCCCTCCCACTCATACAGGGATCCTACAACTCTATTGCTCCCAGGGCTTGCTGAAAAAAGGGGCAACAGGACGTATATATGAATACATGGGAGAAAAATCTAAATTTGCCAAATCCAATCCATTCCAGAAATGAGAGCGAGAGTTGGGCACTACATTTTCTGGGGATGACTGGTCCTCTGCATTGGGCTTCTTAACCTCTAACTTTAGATATGTCACTCATTATGAGGCTGGTGTCAAGACTTTATTAAACTGGTACTTTACACCCCAAAGGTTACATATCATATATCCTACATCTTCTCCCCTATGTTGGAGGGGCTGTGGAAGCATAGGCTCTCTGCTCCATGTTCTATGGACATGCCCAGTTATCACTGATTTCTGGAAGCAGGTGTTTGCATTGCTGGGGGAAATATCGGGTCAGGACATTCCCCCCTCCCCGGAACTTGCTCTCTTGTTCTTGGGCATTCGGCGCTTGTGCCCGTCGTATAGGCCCATAGTGGGGCACATCTTACTCAGCGCTAAACTGGTTATAACCCGCCATTGGAAGAAAGCGAGTCCTCCAGATATCTTGGAGGTGGTAACTGAGCTAAACACCACATGCCGTTATGAGAAGATGATTCCATCCTCAATGCTCCCTCCTGTGAAATACAGACATACCTGGAACCCCTGGATAGTCCACCCGAAGTTTTCTAGGTAGATGACCCTCAAACCTGTGGCCCCTATGAGGGGAGTGGTCGTATAGATATATATATACTTTCGGATGGGTCCCTCCTGTAGTTGAGCCTCCTGATTAGACAGACCTGTGTTCAATATCGGTTGTTTCTGTTTTGTATGTTCTATTGATGACTTATACCCAGTGACTGCTACATGTAATCCATAATAATGGAAACTTTGTTTATGGAAATATCAATGTCCCTGGTGGCTGCGCCCACCTCGAATTGTTTATGCAATAACATGTTCTGCTGATCATCTTCTGAAAATGTTTTCAATAAAAATGTTGAACTCAAAAAACAGGAACTCTTTAATGGGTCTACATGTCAGCCTTTTATGAAGGTCTCCCAGAAATAGACACTCCCCCTAGGGACCTTGTGGAAGACTTATACAGTTTTTACATTAGCCAATCACATGCATTTACAGTATGGAAACACTCCCAGCAATTGTTCACAACCCCCCTCTCTGCCTGTGAGACAATTACCAAAAACAATGGGCTCTGCCTGTGACACAATTAACAAAACAATGAGCTATGCCTATGATATAATTAACAAACACAATGAGCTAACTTAATCACTCACAAGCAGAAAACCCACATTTTTTCCCCCCGAAACACAGAAAACACCCCAAAGCCCAACATATCCCCATAAATTATACATCCAGGATAGCTTTGATCTGGGCGAACAACATATCCAAAAATTACCCAGATCCGAACATTGGTTCCCAAATTCCTTGGAAGTCACATTTGACCGACGCAAGCATGGCTTTCCTGCCCAAAACAGTTCCACAGATTTAGGCTGTGTGGCCGGTCTATCTTCTCCTTCAAAGACTGTACCAATTGCATGAACAGATCTGTTGAAAGCGTCTTGTTCGGTAGTTTGTTCAGTAAATACCATTTGCTGAACCACATAGTAAAAAGGCACGAACAAGTCTTTTTACTGGGAGAAAACAGAGTTTTAGTATTTGGGCCATAATCCTGAGGCAAGAGGCTGGCAAACAGGTTTTGTCACAGGGTGCAAAACACAGAAGACATCCAAATATTCCCATCATGTGGCATGTCTGTTTTGGACTGACTCCTGCTTTTTTTGGCCTTTACAATATTGATTAATTAATGACCAATTACTGGCTGAGTGAAGGTGGATGCTCAAAAGACAGGATTTGTTTTTTTTGTTTTCTGGGGTTATTCTTCTGACAAATCAGAAGTGAAAAATAAACATAGATGTTAACACAAACTGACTGCTGACACTCTCGCCACTCAGTTTTTTGGCCACTACTTGTATCAGCGTTTAATAAATAGAAAAGGTTCTCTACCAAACACTTCAGTTTTTTGTTCAGTTTTTGACCCGTGAAGTTAAGAGTGATGCCTGTCACTTGTCTGTCATACGGACGAACAGAAACAGTTTCACTGCCAAAACAAAGCAGCTATGCATGTTTCTGAAACGCACAGTGATGTACACCAAGATATACTCTCCCTGCAGGCCAAATAATAGCTGATTTATAACACACTTTGTGACAAAATAATTCAAAGGCAAACTTTTTTTTAACAATTTGGCAAAGTGTCTCTGAATCGGATTTTTGAAAATGTTGCTCACCTCTTATAACGTCTAATCAATGAAACATTAGGTTGAGTAACATTTTTCAGAATTTTCTGGTGATATGAGATCTCTTAAATTAGTTTAACTGCAAACTTTTTTTTATTTTTTTATTACTAGCTGGATTTAACTGGATCCCTCCTGAGAGCAGGAGCGCACGGCGTCACTGGTTGCTATGACTGTACTGGTTGCTATCACTGGTTGCTATTACTGTACTGGCACAGTACAGTAATACACTGGTATAGATCATACCAGTGTATTACTGTATTGCGGCGGCAGCAGGGAGCGCACGGCGTCATAGCAACCAGTGACGCCGTGCGCTCCTGCTCTCAGGAGGGATCCAGGCCGCGGTTCCACGGCCAGCACACGGCTGTGAAACACGGCCGTGTGCATGGGGCCTCAAAAGGCCAGTACATGCAAACGCACACCCAATTTATTACCAGCCAATGTCTAACCACCTATAGGTACTTAAGGCAGGCACTTTCCCCTGTGGGAAAGTGCCTGAGAAATAGGTTCTACTGTTCTAGTGCCCTGCTAAGGTTTGCTGATTTACATTTGTTAGCCCATTTACTGATTTCTACATGTTTTCCATATTTGACATTTTGCTGCATGTGCTGACCCTGAGCTGCCTGGTCTGACCTCAAACTGTTTATCAGAATGCACATACTCTGCCTGCCCTCACCTCTGTCTATCCCTGACTTTGGTTTTTGTGCTGTTCTTTTCAAATTTAATTCCTGCATTGTATTATTATCTCTTCTCACTATGTTGTTTCTGTGTATTGTTCTCTGCTGCCATCTGCTGGCCGGAATTTGTATGCTGCACGCCTTGTTTCTTGTCTATAAAGTTTTTCTCGTATGGGCGTGTTTTTAGCAGCCTTGGTCCCTGTCACTTTCTGTAGCCATTTTCAGTGCTGCACTCCTTGTGACTGGAGACTCACACCTTGGCTTGTGAAGGCATCAGTTTTTGACCAGCAGTTGCCTCAGCAGTTAGCCTCAGGAAAGACATCCACATCACAGCATCTACTGCATCACTGTATGTCACTGCTCTGGATCAAATAAACCCACGTTTGATTGCATCCTCATGTCTGCGTCTGGATCCATCTAACCTGAGCATCTGCCGGTCCGGTCTGCTCCACTGCTTGGATACGAAGGTAGGACAGCCACAAGGTCATTATCAGTTACACCTTCATTCGCCTTCATGTGGGGACAGAACAGTCAAAAACTGCCTTAAAGCCTTATACCCCAGTAAATAGGCCCACCCGCAGCAAATCTGCCCGGCAACAGTGCACGTCCCACAAGCCCAAGGGGAAGCACGGCGTGTCCGCAGTAGATATACTCTTGCCTGGAAGTCCTCCACTACTCGCCAAGACACTTTCTACATCCTATGTTTACCCTTGCTCGCATGATATAGGAACTGTTCACGCACGCGGGGCCTCCCTCAAACCAAAACCCTGCAATTTACTCAAAACACTTTAGGAACCTCATCGGGGTGCCTCATCTGAGCCGCACTGCAATTTTCAGCCCCCGATTCGAAAGTTAATTTTTTTAAAGAGACAGCGCACCTTAAATCAAAATGGCCGAAAATGACCTCGTCCAGTTCCCCAGTGATGAAACAAAGCAAATGCAACCTGATACTGATCATTATAAAGAGCTGGAGGTAGAACCCACACTTTCAGCAGACCAAGTCACGCGACCAAGGCGCTCTCTCAAACCAACTATAAAAATTACGGAAAATTATCACACCAGGAAAGATGAGCTATGTGACAACCTGGAAGAGCTATGGGAATGAGTTTCCTCCCTCATATCAGGACTTAAGTCCTCCTCAGGTGATGCCACCAGTTTACAAGTTGCCGTCGGGCGGCTAAACGCAGCCCATGAAAGATACAAGAGACTGTCCACAAGGTATATAACCTTTCTAAAAGACTCTAATATTGAAGAATCCCCATCAGAATTGTGCAAGGCAGAATCAATAGACAGACAAAGAGATGCCATGGTGCTGGACGCTAAAGATAAAGTGGAACTCCGCATCTCTCAGTTGCAAGAAACTAGATCACACAGATCGCATTCATCCAAACATTCCTCGCGGTCCTACAAATCATCATGCTCTAGAAGCTCCGCCCTGAGCGACAGATTACTAAAGGCCCGTATAAATGCAGAGCAATCCAAAGTGAGACGTTCATTCACCGAAAAAGAAGTCCTTGCGAGGGCAGAAGCACAGACAGCGGCCAAGAGGGCTGAAGCGGAGGCAGCGACCAAGAGGGCTGAAGCAGAGGCGGCGGCCAAGAGGGCTGAAGCGGAGGCAGAAGCCAAGAGGGCAGAAGCAGAGGCGGCGGCCAAGAGGGCTGAAGCGGAGGCAGAAGCCAAGAGGGCAGAAGCAGAGGCAGAAGCCAAGAGGGCAGAAGCCAAGAGGGCAGAAGCCAAGAGGGCAGAAGCAGAGGCTCGAATAAAGATCCTTGAATCGGAGAGGGAAGAGGAAATTGCATTAGCAAAAGTAAGACTACTTGAGCAAGCATTGAGCCAAGGCCTTGATTCAGTCTGTTTACCACCAGAGGAGATAGACGATCCAGTTGATTGCACCAGCGACTATGTACTGAAACAGTTATCTGCACCACCCCCAGTGTGCAGTACTGTCCAAGCCAATAACACTGAAACCTCCAAGCCAGCTCTACCCACAGTGCCAGTGACACCCACAGCACCCGAGCAATCCAATAACAGTCGCCCAGACGCGCCCTCCCAAGGGCAGTTATTACAGCAAGATGGCTACCAGGTGTTTCCTGGCCTACCTCCACAGCTCAAGCAGCAGTCATCAGAATCTACAGAGGCTAGACCACAGCTCAACCCTGCAGCAACATCATTCTACCCGGAAGCATCTCACCCTTTCACGCCACGCAGCCCACACGCCCCAGGGGCATCACAAGTTGTCATGGCAACAAGCAGTGAGAGATCAGAGATGTCTGAGTTTGCCAGGTTTATGGTGAGCAGAGAGCTAATTAACACCAGTCTCTCAAAATTTGATGACCGTGCGGAGAGCTACAGAGCCTGGAAGGCAACCTTCAAAGCCGCCATCGCCAACCTCAACCTAACCGCAGAGCAGGAGCTCGACCTCTTGATCAACTGGCTGGGCCCAGGCTCCACAAATCGCATCAAGAGCCTTAGAACTGTCTATGTAGGACAAGCAGAAGCAGGTATCGCTGCAGCCTGGCAGAGACTCGAACGCACCTTTGGCAGTGCAGAAGCAATAGAGAAGGCACTATTCAGGAGACTGCAGAACGTTCCCAAGATCAGTCTCAAGGATGTCCACAAGCTTCAGGATTTAAGTGATTTGCTCATGGAACTGGAGCTCGCCAAAAGAGATCCTCATCTGTCCGGGCTGTGCTACCTGGATACTGCCCATGGGGTGAACCCAATTGTCGTGAAGCTACCATACAGCCTGCAAGAGAAGTGGGCGGCATCAGTCTCAAGGTACAAAAGAGTGCATGATGTCACCTTTCCCCCATTTATTCATTTCTGTAGGTTCATCGATGAACAGTCCCAGATGAGGAATGACCCCAGCCTCGACTTCCTGGAGTTCAATACTACAGCTTCAGTGACACCATCATCAAGGTATGAAAGTATTGTGCATAAACACAGAGACTTTAAGAGCAGCGTGAATGTTAGAAAGACTAACCTACCATCATCTGCAGTACCCACTGGTAAACAGTACACTACCTCATCAGGAGACAAGGCCTTCAATCGTGAATGTCCCATTCATAAAAAACCACACTCACTGAACAAATGCAAAGTATTTAGATCCAAAACCACACAGGAGCGCAAGAAAGTCCTCACCGAGCTTGGGGTATGTTTCAGGTGCTGCGCTTCATTGGAGCACATGGCTAAGGACTGTAAATCCATTATCAGGTGTGAGGAGTGTCATAGTGAAAGAAACGCCTCAGCTATGCACCCAACTCCACTCACAAGGGATTCATCGGCTGCTGTCACCACCAGTCCCACTCCAAGTCATGGCGGGGAGCCCCAAAATAACGCTAACACAGCCACCGCTGTTTCCTGCTCATGCTTGGACGTATGTGGGGAGGGCCAGAGGGAGAAATGTTGTGCCCGCATATGCCTAATCAAGGTCTACCCGGAGGGGCTACCAGAAAAGGCAGTAAAAATGTATGCCATCATTGATGACCAAAGCAACCGCTCCCTAGCAGGACCTAAATTCTTTGAAGCCTTTGGAATAAAGGGACCGTTAGAACCCTACATCTTAAACTCCTGCTCGAGTCGCACAGAGACTAGCGGCAGGAGGGCACAAGGATTCATCGCTTGTTCCGTCAGTGGGAATACAGAAATACCTCTACCGACACTGATCGAATGCGATCAAATACCCAACCATAGGGATGAAATTCCTACCCCGGAAGCTGCATTTCACCATCCACACCTAAGGCACCTAGCCAATGTTATCCCACCTATGGACAACAACGCCGAGATTCTACTCCTGCTTGGCAGAGACAATCTAAGGGTACACAAGGTGCGTCAACAGTGTAATGGTCCCGACTATGCACCATACGCCCAGAGACTGGACTTGGGATGGGTAGTCATAGGAAATGTATGCTTGGATCAACCAAGAGTCTACTCTTTCAAAACGTACGTGCGTGGAGATGGACGCACAACTTGCATTAAGCCTTGCCCTCATCACTACGAGGTGAAAGAGAAGCCTCCAGACCTCATACAACCACCTGACGACATTCCTCCCTTCTTTGCCGACAACCTGGGAAGATTAGTCTTTCACACAAGCAAGGACTATGATAAAGTAGCTTTGTCAGTAGAAGACAGAGAATTTATCAAGATAATGGACAATGAGTTCCTTAAAGACGAAACCAATCACTGGGTTTCTCCATTACCCTTCCGAGCTATCAGGGTGAGACTCCCGAACAATAGAGAACAAGCTCTGTCTAGATTTAACTCTCTTCAGCGTACCATGAACAGTAAGCCTGAGATGAAAGAACACATTGTTGCCTTCATCGACAAAATATTCCGCAACAACCATGCAGAACCAGCTCCACCCTTAGGGAAGAACGACGAGTGCTGGTACTTGCCTTCATTTGGAGTGTATCACCCACGGAAACCTAATCAAATTAGGGTCGTTTTCAACTCAAGCGCCAAACATCAAGGTGTATCTCTTAATGATGTCCTTCTCACAGGTCCTAATCTGATGAATAACCTAGTTGGAGTGCTGATGAGGTTCAGAAAGGAGCTCGTTGCCATCACCGCCGACATTGAACAGATGTTCCACTGTTTCATAGTCAGAGAGGACCACCGGAATTTCCTCAGGTTTCTGTGGTACAAGAATAATGACACCAACGCAGAGATGGCAGAATATCAAATGAGGGTACACGTATTTGGAAACAGGCCTTCACCTGCCGTGGCAACTTACGGCCTTCGGCGCACTGCATTAGAGGGAGAATCCGAGTACGGTAAAGACGCCAGAGACTTTGTAGAAAAGGACTTCTACGTAGACGATGGACTCAAATCACTACCGACTGAAGAGGCGGCCATTGATCTGCTCAAAAGGACTCAAAGTATGTTGTAACAAGCCAAACTTAGACTACACAAAATTGCCTCAAACAGCCTGGCCGTTATGAGGGCCTTCGAATCAGGCGATCATGCACCAGGATTCAAGGACATTAACTTGGGACTGGACAGTCCACCTGTGCTGAGGAGCTTGGGCCTCAGATGGGATCTCTCGGCTGACTCCTTCGGTTTTCAGATAAGTTGCACAGACAAGCCATTTACAAAACGAGGTGTCCTATCAGTGGTAAACAGCCTATTCAATCTGCTGGGATTTGTAGCGCCCATCACTATACAAGGTAAATCTCTACTGAGACAGTTCTCTGAAACAGTCAAGGATTGGGATACCCCACTTCCCTCCGAGAAAGAGCAAAAATGGGAAGCCTGGAAGCGATCCTTTGTGCCTTGGATGAGATCCACATCCCGAGATGCTATGTTAAAACCTCACTTTCCTTTAGCATAAAGAAAGAACTCCATGTGTTCTCAGACGCCTCCACGGAGGCCATCACAGCGGTTGCCTATCTGAAGGTGACAGAACCCAACAACCAAAATCACGTTGGATTAGTCTTTGGTAAGGCTAAGTTAGCCCCCAAGCCTGATCATACTATTCCCAGAGTGGAACTTTGTGGGACTGTGTTGGCAGTGGAGATTGCGGATTTCATACAACAAGAACTGGGTGTCGACATAGCTGAAGTCCAGTATTACACCGACAGTAAGGTCATTTTGGGTTACATCCACAATCGGACCAAGCGATTTTATGTGTACGTTAGTAACCGCATAGAGAGAATCAGGAGATCCTCCAAACCTGAACAATGGCACTATGTACCGTCCGAACTTAATCCAGCAGATCACGCCACTAGGCCTATGTCTATAGGTTCCTTTACTAACTCTACTTGGCTTACAGGTCCAGAGTTTCTGCTTGGAGAGGCGGACAAATGTGTACAGGAAGCTTTCAGCATCCAGGATCCGGATAATGATCCAGAAATCCGCGCTGAAGTTAGCGCATTAGTCACCGGAACTAAGCAAACAGCCAGCTTCAGTTGTCAGCACTTTGAGCGTTTCTCCAGTTGGATGAGACCCATCGAGAACGTCCCTGACGGGTGAACAGGACGGTGTTTAGTTTCGCAGATCTTCTCCATTCCAAGTTGGAAAACAGGACTATCTATGTTTTGCATTCTAACATGTTTTTTTTACAGGTTGTTTATATTTTATGGACATTCGTCATAGTGAAATCCCCAAAGTGAATTTCAGACGGGGAGTGTGCTGTTCTTTTCAAATTTAATTCCTGCATTGTATTATTATCTCTTCTCACTATGTTGTTTCTGTGTATTGTTCTCTGCTGCCATCTGCTGGCCGGAATTTGTATGCTGCACGCCTTGTTTCTTGTCTATAAAGTTTTTCTCGTATGGGCGTGTTTTTAGCAGCCTTGGTCCCTGTCACTTCCTGTAGCCATTTTCAGTGCTGCACTCCTTGTGACTGGAGACTCACACCTTGGCTTGTGAAGGCATCAGTTTTTGACCAGCAGTTGCCTCAGCAGTTAGCCTCAGGAAAGACATCCACATCACAGCATCTACTGCATCACTGTATGTCACTGCTCTGGATCAAATAAACCCACGTTTGATTGCATCCTCATGTCTGCGTCTGGATCTATCTAACCTGAGCATCTGCCGGTCCGGTCTGCTCCACTGCTTGGATACGAAGGTAGGACAGTCACAAGGTCATTATCAGTTACACCTTCATTCGCCTTCATGTGGGGACAGAACAGTTTTGCCTGATCCCTTAGTGCTTTCTGGTCTGGTGTCTTTTGACCCATGAGCATCAACTGTCAAACTCCAAGAGATAGCAGCCTACTGGTTCCTGTGCAGTAAGATCCTGATACCTGTTGAAGGGTGCATACCATTGGGATTGCCAGGATAACGGCCTTAGGAGTAGTCTCAGGTCAATTTTTTTCAGTTGACACAATGGTTCCGTGCCCACTGCCTAATACATTTACATAATGAAAAGCATTTTACTAAATTCAATGTCATGTGTTTTTGTATACTTCATATTATATGTATTGTTTCTTAGTAGCTCACCAATAAAGTGCAAAATTTACTATTTCTAGCTTAATTGGATGCATTTTGATAATGTACTGATAGAATTTTTTCTGAATCAGCATTACAGTTCATACAAACCATGTTCTAGCTGTAATTGAATCATTAATAAATGTTTGTTAAATTTGCTCCACATTGACTGTACACTGATTAATAATTAACTCTGTGTATGTTTTCTTCCCTTCAGATTACTAGGGAATAAAATTCTCCACAGAGAATCAACTGAAATATTATTAAACATGATGTTTTTACAACTGATTAACTTATGAAATGTTTAATTTTTAATACCTGTGGTGAATTATAATTCTTACATATAAATGAAGCTATGAAAATACTTAAAGAGGACCTTTCATCTGGTAAAACATTGTGAATTAAGTGTCATGATCTGTACAGCGGCATCTAGGGATCTGACTGCACTTACTATTATCCCTGTGCGCCGCTCCGTTCTTGTGATTTGCCCTCCGGTATGTTCGGTCACTTGGTTATAGTAGGCAGAGACTTAGGGGACTTGGTTATAGTTGGAGGAGACTGCCCTTGTTCTCCTGGGCGTCTCCTTCTCCTAGGCTGTAGCGCTGGCCAATCGCAGAGCAGAGCTCACAGCCTGGGAAACAAAAACCTCCCAGGCTGTGAGCTCTGTGCTGCAATTGGCCAGCGCTACAGCCTGGGAGAAGGAGACGCCCAGGAGAACAAGGGCAGTCATATGCTGTTACAAAAAAAACAAAACTTTTTTGGGCAATATACAGCATCTGGATTAGTCAGTGTGCAATTTAAGCTAGAAATGCAGCCATAATTTTATGTTTTTTTTTAAAACACTCTTTTTGTGCAAAATACACTATTTTACAGCCCTAGCTGCATCTGCACATGTGAAATACAATTGCTTTATTCAACTTCATATTAAGTTATAAAAAAATTTAAAAAAAATTGAGGTACTTGAGCGTGATCGTAAGATGTGCTTGCGCTAGTACAAGCACATGCTGGTAGATGTGATGCTGTTGGCATTACCACCTGACAACGGGGGCACAGTGGAAGCACAAGAAGAAGGCAGAGGAAGAGGTCGCTAACGCAGCTAGGGAACCACCAGCACCTCAGAAGGCAGGGTTAGCATGGCCAAAATATGGAAAAGCTTTGTCAGCACGCCACAACAACCAGCACCACCAACTGATATGGAACGTCTTAGCAGGAGGTAGCATTTCACCAACATGGTGGAGCAGTATGTGTGCACACACCTACATGTACTAAATGACGGGTCTGCCCCTTTAACTTCAGGGTCTCCAAACTGGGCACATGGCCTGAGCTTGCCCTTTACGCCTTGGAGGCGCTGGCCTGCCCTGCACCCAGTGTATTATCTGAACCTGTGTTTAGCACGGCAGGGGGCGTCATCACAGACAATCGCAGCCACCTGTCAACAGCCAATGTGGTCAAGCTCACATTCATTAAAATAAACCAGGCATGGATCCCACAGGACTTGTCCGTACCTTGTGCAGAATAGACATGTATGCCAGCCATTGTTATACTGCAGCACAATTGCTCATTCTTGTATTTTGGATATTTCACATTTTTTGGAGTGTACCCTAATAAAAAAATAATAATAATTAAATAATAATTAAAACCAAAAACCAGTGTTGGCTGCCTCGTCTTCCTCCAATGCCGCTTCCACCTACACTGCTACATCCACCGCCTCCTCAAACTCTGACTCCATATGGACCTCTACCTCATAAATCAAATTTTTTTTTTGTACACATTTTATTCTATTATAGGTCATTTAACTACTTTGTCTGTTACATAAAAATTGTCAGTTACATGTTCGGGTGAAATTCACAAATTTTTGGGTGTAATATACCACTCCTCTACCTAGTTGACAGCTTAATAAATTTCAATAATTTTTCTTTTACATTTTCGGGTGACAATCATCAATTTTTTTTCTGTCATAGACCCCTGCTCTACCAAATAGACAGGTTAATACATTTCAGTAATTTTTCTGATACATTATTGGATTGACATTTTACAAATTTGGAACTGAATAAACCCCTGCTCTGCATATGTGACAGGGAATAACATTTCAGAAATGTTTCTTTAATTGACGAGCGCCACCTACTTTCATTCAATGCTTAAACTTTAACAACTTGTCCCACATTTGCGCTTCAATAATTTGCCCCATATTTCCACTCTATCATATTTAATTTGAAACAATTAACCTCCCTTGGATGTGGTCTCTCTTTCTCACGCTCCCTCTCCGGCGTGGAACCCTGATTCGCCGATAACCATGATCAACATAGTAGGCTCAGATAGGAACATCGAATGTTGATAGAGAAGATATCCAAATGGATGGTGGATGTCACAGGGACATGCGATCAGGCAGAAGTTATCTAGAGTTAACAAAGCGTCAGCAGGGCCTCTCCTGGCTAACGTTTACAAATATCACAGTGACATTCCCTTTAATTTTTTATGAATGATTTCAATAACAGGGCATCTTAAGAGTCCTGTATTGTTATTTATCATCACTACCTCCCCGAGTCGGGAGTGGGTAATTGCCGTGCGCCCCCTTATTTCCTCAAAATTATTCCATTTTAATAGCTTCTCCCACATTCCCTCTCGATCACAATTAAATTTCATCTATTGATCTCCCTTGGATGTGGTCTCTCTCTTTCTCATGCTCCCTCTCCAGGGTGGAACCCTGATTTGCCGATAACCGTGATCACCATGGTAGGTGCAGAAAAGAACATTGAAAGTTGATAGAGCAGATATCCAATTGGATTGTGAACATCACGGGGACGTGCGATATGGTGGGGCGAACTGACTGATGATTCTGCCCTCTGAAACTTCTGGGTCTCCAAATTGGGCACATGGCCTGAGCTTGCCCTTTACGCCTTGGAGGTGCTGGCCTGCCCTGCAGCCAGTGTATTGTCTGAATGTGTGTTTAGCACGACTGGATGGGGTTATCACAAGTTATATTTCCCAATGTTTTGGAGTGTACCATAATTTAAAAAAATAAAAATTCATTTAAAACCAAAAAACTGTGTAGGCTACCTCCTCCTCCTCCACCGCCGCTTCCACCTACACCGCCACATCCACTGCCTCCTCAACGTTCTTCTCCATATGAATCTTGTCACGATTATTATTTTTTTATTTTTACATATTGTATGTTATTTCCCTTTACACTTTTGTTTGCAGAACACTCTTAACCACATTTTGCTGCCATTTTCAGCCCTCTAGACCTTTCCATGACATGTTTACAGCCATTTTAGTGCTCAAAAGTTTGGGTCCCCATTGACTTCAGAGGTCAAGTTCGGGTCAAGTTCTTATCCTGAACTCAAACTATTTTGTGTTGTTCGGCCGAAACTGTCAAACCCGAGCATCCAGGTGTTCCCTCAACTGTAATCAAGTGATCAAAACATCTTATATACTCCAAAATAGTACCAATGACAATTTCACTTTGTGAAGAACTTCACAGTAACTGTTTGGTTATTTTACCTCCCTGTTACTTAATCCTTTTGCAAACCAACTTCGAAAAATGGACGCAGACATCTATTTGTATCAAGTACATGTGTACACACACTTCCGAGACATTTAGTCTGCTTCTAACCACTAGACTAACCTACTTAAGCAAAATACATAAGATAGCGCTCTTGACCAATCCCTGTTTTGCAAATTGAGTTTAGTATGTTTCCTAAAACTCCATTGTCTCGTTGGCTCAGAGGAGGAGTTTGAAGCTGTTTAAATTTAAAGGACCTTGCTTTCCATTAAACGTGTTTTGTTCCAGCATGAAGCATTTGCTCCTGTGTAGATTATTATGCAACACCAGCGATATTTTACTCTGTGGATTCTTGGCGATATTATTTCATGGCAATAAGGGAATGACAGACGGTAACAAATATTCAGACCATCACAACTGGTGACAAGCAGTGGGATCATCCCTTTTTCCCTGCACTGAGAATCCAAGGAAGGCACTGGTGTACAGTGAATGGAAGGCTGGCACACAGCTTAAGAGCAGCACACTAAAGGAACTGTTGGGAGTTCGTGGAGGGATTGCCAGCAACAAAGCCAAGCGGGTCATAATTGATGAATTAATGGAGCTAGACCGGGAGAACTTGGCTGCGGCAACACCGACGGTTGGGAAACAGAACTACCGATCAACAGAGAAATCAGGGGACAACTGGCACTGTTCGGGCCAAACCCAACTACCGAAATCCTCCTACAGGTGGTCAATAGTGTGACAGAGCATGCAAACCAAAGGGAACAGCGAGAGCTACAACTGAGGCTGGCTGAAAACCAGTGAACGGCAGAAATTCGATCGAATGGAGGGAACAGCACAGTAGATTAGCGGAAGATTCCCTTCAGTGCATTTAAAAACTTTAACAAAAATGAAAGTGAGATCAATGGCTATCTGGCAAAATGTGAGCTCCAGTGTGCCCTACACAGAGTAGCTGCCAACGAATGGGTCTCAATATTATCAGGAAAACTGTTTGGCAATGCAGCTGATGCCTTCAGGGCTGTACCAGAGAAGGAGATCTACAGCTATTCACGAGTGAAAGTGGCACTCTTAGCTCAGTACGCAGTAACCCCATAGGCGTAACGCAGAAAATTCAGAGACTCTACACTTCCAATTGGATCACAAGCTGCCAGGCCACCACAGTGGATGATGTCCTGCAGCTCATTTTACTGGAACAATTTTATGACCACATCCAGACCGACATCAGGGACTGGGTAAGGGACCACATATGCCTCTCCTTACCTGAAGCAGCCAAACTCGCGGACGAGTATGCCAATACCAGCAAGGCGGCATGTACGACGCCTCAGATACAACCCCTTCAGACCAAGACTCTACCACCGGCAGCAACCAGGTACCAACCCCCTAGCAGACAGATACTCTCCAACCCACGATGCCCAGCTGGCAATGAGCCCTGTTTTTGCTGCAATCAACTGTGGCACCTGCGCAACAACTGCCCACTGAAAACCCCCAGGTCCAACTGGACCCGTCCCAGGTTCTCCAACTCCCGGGCTGTAGCCCATTGCGTGGATTATCCCCTACCCCCTGCTTAGGACGCCAAAGAGTTAAGCAGTGAGAAACCACTAGGCACATTATATGAAGCCCACCTGGTCCATTTTACCATCACGGACAACTGGAAACACATTGTCAGTTAGTGATGGTCAATGGGAAAACTGCCTGAGGAATCATGGACAGCGGTGCTACCATCATCCTTGTTCAAAGACACTTGATTGACAATTCGGAATGACTGGTGCAATCTATTGCTGTTGGAGTGGCAGAGGATGCTATCTCTTGGATACCCACGGCCCAGGTCCACCTAGACTGGGGTGCTGGAGCTGACAATGTCCATGTGGGTATCATAAAGGAGTTGCCCGCAGAGGTCATATTGGGCAATGACATTGGGCCACTAACCTCCGCTTTTGTACCTGCAACTACACACGAGGCTCAAGCCATGACCCCCAGAGCCCAAAGTCGTGCTGCTGAGAGCCATTCACCTCCTACTGAGACCCAGGTAAGCCAACCGACCCCACTCCTGACTGTAGAGCCACATCCCTGAGACACCCCAGAGGACTTTGGGAGGGAAGTAGTGGGGGACCACTCACTCAGGAAGTGCAGGGAAAAGGCTAGGGTAGGCCAAGGGGGACTAGGGGAGAGCAGTTAGTCTGGGAGGGTGGCCAGCTGTACTGACTTCTAGAGACCCGGGTCAACACACCCGTACCCCGTCAAAAATGCCAGCTGTTAATACCAAGGAAGTACCGGAGGGAGTTATTGCATATTGGGCATGACGCCCCTTTAGCCGGTAATTTTGGAATATGCCAGACATTGCACCGTTAACCCAGAACTTCTTCTGGCTAGGGGTATCTGATGATGCCCGGAATTATTATCAGATCTGTGAGGTATGCCAAAGGGTGGGAAAAAAGGGAGACAACCCTAAGGCTAAATGGTCCTGATACCCATCATAGAGGAACCCTTCACGAGGGTGGCAGTAGATCTCATAGGACCCCTGGCCCAACCTAGCCGCTCCGGCAAGCGCTATACACTTACCATAATGGACTATGCTACCCGCTACCCAGAGGCAGTAGCTGTCTCCAACATTCATGCTGAGACTATGGCTGATGTCTTGGTCAAGATTTTCTCTCGTGTGGGATTTCCCAAAAGATCTTATCAGACCGGGGTATGGAGTTCACTCCCGAGCTGACTCAGCAGCTATGGAAGGTCTGCGGGATTAAACCCCTGACAAGCTCCTTGTACCATCCCAAGACTAACAGTCTCTGTGGGCTCTTCAACGGGACTCTAAAGCAAATGCTGGAGACATTCATGGGGGCCTACAGGGACTGGGAGCGATTTATGCTGCACCTCCTCTTTGCGTACCGGGAGGTACCCCGGGAATCCAAGGGATTCTCGCCCGTTGAGCTGTTGTACGGGAGGTGCTTGAGGGGACCCCTAGACCTTATCAAAGATCATTGGGAGGGCCAGACAGAGATCGAGGGTACTCCGATATGTGCTGGAACTGAGTGACCGTATGGAGGAGTTGGCTCAGACAGTAAGGGAAAACCTCCGGGCGGTCCTGCAGTGCCAGAGGGTATGGTATGATCGGGGAGCCAGGAACCAAAGTTTTCAAATTGGGCAAAAGAACATGGTCCTCAGGCCAGTCTAAACCGACAAGCTCCAGGCGGCCTGGCAGGGCCCGTATAAAGTTATAGCACAGGTATGCGATACCAACTACACTATAGCCAGTTGCGAGAATGAGGATGTAAAACAGACGTTTCACATCAATATGCTCAAGGCTTATAAAGAAAAGGCCTAAAAAGTGACCACCATATGTACCCTTACTAGACCTGTTAGGGGGTGATGGGGGATGAGGAAAATAGAGTTGGTGCAGCTGGGGGAACAGTTGGACCCCATGAGCAGGCTCAAGCCTACCTCCTGCTGGAAGTCAAACAGGCCACATTTTCCCATGAACCCTTGTATACCCAGTTAGCAATCCACAAGGTGGACACCCCAGGGCAGGCACCCTTAAGACAACCTCCCTACCACATTACCGAAGCTGTTAGGGACAGGATGGGGAGGGAAATAGAAGAGATGCTTGGGCTAGGAGTAATAGAACACTCCCAAAGTCCTTGGGCCTCACCTGTGGTCTTGCTACCAAAGCGAGACGGCACCACCCACTTTTGTGTCGATTACAGGCGGCTCAACGACAAAACAGTAACCAACGCCTATCCGATGCCCCGGATGGACGAGCTGCTTGACCGCATATCTAAAGGGAAGTATCTGACCAATAATGACCTCTGCAAGGGATACTAGCAGACCCCCTTAGCGGAAGATGCTGTCCCCAAGTCCGCCTTTATCACCCCGTTCGGCCAATACCAATTTTGGGTTATGCCGGTCGGGGTGAAGAACGCACCCACCACCTTCCAAAGGATGGTAGACCGCTTCCTAAATGGACTCCAGGATTATGCGTGTGCATACCTGGACAACATCGCCATCTATAGCGATACTTGGGAGGCTCATCTCGAACACATAGGGTCAGTATTAGATAGGATTAAGCGGGCCGGTCTGACCTTAAAGCCTGACAAGTTTCACATCAATATGGTGGAGGTACAATATCTGGGTCATAGGGTTGGATGTGGTAAGCAGCGGCCAGAGTCAGCCAAGATCGAGGCCATTGCTAATTGGTCCACTCCCCGTACCAAGACTGAGGTCATGGCCTTCTTAGGGATAGCCGGTTATTATAGGAGTTTTGTACCCAACTATAGCGCCCTGGCCAAACCCCTGACCGATTCGACCAAAAAGAAGTTACCCCAACGCAACACAAGTTAAATGGGAATACAGATGGACTGTCCCGACAAACAGACTTGTTATCCAAATAGTCGCTGGACATCACGCCAGGCACAAATGGACCAGGAAAGGTTCAACTGTGTCTGCCGGAGCAGGGAGAAAAAGGGGGGCCATTGTGAAGAACTTTCCAGTAAATGTTTGGTTATTTTACCTCCCTGCTATTTAATCCCCTTAGATACCTACTAACAATGGACGTAGACATCTATGTGTATCAAGGACATGTGCACACTTCCGAGACATTTAGTCTGCTTCTAACCACAAGACTGACCTAGTTGAGTAAAATACATAAGATAACACACTTGACCAAGCCCTATTTTCTAAATTGAGTTTAGTGAAACTCCATTGTCTCGCTGGCTCAGTGGAGGAGTTTGATGCTGTTTTAATTAAATGCCCTTGCCTTCCATTAAACGTGTTTTGTTCCAGAATGAAGATTTATTTGGCTCCTGTGTAGTTTATTATGCGACATTAGCAATATTTTACTCTGTGGATTCTTGGCAATATTATTTCATGGGAATAATGGAATGGCAGAAGGTAACTAATATTCAGACCATCACACAATTCATCCTGCAAAAAAGGTGCACAAGACAATCACTAGAAAAACAAAAAATATGGCTCTCAGAAAATGGCGATACAAAATTGTTAATGTTTGTTTTAAATGTTTTTACTATGAAAAGGTAGCAAAACTAAAATACAAACTATATAAAATTTGTATTTCTGTAATCATAACGACCAGCACAATAAAGATAATTAAAGTTTTTCCCACATTGTGCATGGTGTACCCAAAAATCAAAGGCAGAATGACTGCCTTTTAGTGTTGAGCAAGCATCAAAGTGCTCGTGTGCTCGATTAGAACACTTTGGGATGTTCGGGTGTTCTACCGAGCACCCGAGCACAATGGAAGTCAATAGGAGAACCCCAGGCACCCTCTGCTCTGAAGAGTGTCTGGACTCTAGTTCGGCTTAGGAGTCCCTGCTCTGACTCCATATATTGCTATATCCCTATATGGAGTCAGTGTTTGGGGACACCCCAGTGTATTTAAATATAATTTCTAAAAAATTTCTGCAAGGATTGGAACTCCCAACTTTGTACATTAGAGGCAAGGACCTTATCCACTCAGCTATAAAACTGAATGCTAAACTATGTCAGAAAAACCTCATAGTAGTTTCTGATTTAGTGAATATTCCTATTCAGCAGAAGACTTATTTTATATTTCTGTGCAGGTTAACATGTAGCTCTATAGTGTAGTGGTCAACATCCTTGCCTCTAATGTACATGCTTGGGAGCTTGAGACATTTCAGAAATAGAGAGTAAATTTATATATTTAATATTTTTTTTTGTAATTGTAAAAAATGTATGGCACAAAATAAATGTGTAATTACAAACAAAAAAATTGAGGCTAAATTACATTAAAATACACTGACTCGAGCATCGCGCTCGAGCTCATGTACTCAGTGGAACCCTTCTAATAATTTAAGCTGGGCACAGTAATACCATATCTGTGGAAAACTTGCAATTTTTATATTGCACTGTCCCTTGCACATTTGTTTGTGCAAAATACCTGTGTAGTCAAAATGCCCATTTCACACCTTCATAAATAACTTGAGGGGTATAGTTTCCAAAATGGGGTCACTTATTAGGGGTTCAGCTGCTTGACTGATGAGTTTATCAACTGTCCTATATAGCTGTGCAGCATACCTCACTTCCTTATCTGAGTAAGATCTTGCTGGGTATCTCTGGCCTATTAGAGCTTCTAAAGAGATATAATTCATTTGTCTGCCGGTGTACGGACTTCTGCCTGTTTCCTGGATCTTGACTCTCTACTTGTGTTGAGAGAATCATAGTATCTAAAGCAGAATTCAATACAAAGTTTATGAAAAATTTAAATCACCACAAAGCCAAATTTCCTCACATTTCATAGTAGTTAATCAAATTTTCTTAAAATGGTGGTTCAAAAAATAAATAAAACATTGTACTCACCTCATCTACTTGATCGCGGAGAGGCCGTCCGCTCCTGTCTTAATAGAAGAAAACCCAAAGAACCTTCAGTCAAGACGGGAACGGACGACCTCTCCATGATCAAGTAGATGAGGTGAGTACAATTTTTTATATATATATATATATATATATATATATATATATTTTTTTTTTAACCCTGGATTAGCCCCTGAACATCTGAATTTAGGTCTCAGATGCCGCGATCAGTATTGAAAGTGACATCTGAGGGGTTAAATGAAAGGGCAGCTGTCTGTTTCATCTCTTTCATGTATTTTGCCTATTCCCTTGGTGCCATGCACTGGGTTCTCTGATCCTTGTGGGTCAGCAGCCAACCACATTGGGACTCTACTAATAAGTAACGGCCTGGTGGCTCACCTGCAGCAAAGTCCAGATCCTTGTATACAGGGTTAAAGGGTGAAAACCAAGGGACTTCAAGGATAGCATCCTTGGAAATAGCCCAAAGTCAAAATGGTTGGTTGGTACAGTGAATCCATATCCACTGCCTATAACGCCGGCCACCTTGGGGTACTTAAGGCGTCTTCCCCTTTGGAAAACTGCCTGAGTAATAGGTTCTAGTCTGTTTGTGCCCTTCAACATTGTACTGTTCTACATTCATCTGTTAGTGTCCCAACTTCTGCCTGTTTTGTGAATATGACCCTTTGCTGCCTTACCTGACCTCTGCCTGATCTCTGATCTGATTCTGAGCTGCCCGCCCTGACCTCAGCCTGTCTTTGACCATGGTTTTGCCTGAGCCCTCTGTGCTCTGCACTGATGTGTCTTTACCCCTGTGGGTCAGCCATCACATGAACAGAGACAACTACTCCTAGATGTAGTTGCCTGGTTGCTCCCCTGAAGCAAATTCCAGATCCCTATACAAGGGTTAAAGGGCAAATATCAGGGGGTCAGGGGGATAGACCCCTTAGGAGCATCCCTAAGCCAAAACTGTTCAAGTGACACAGTGGATCCATATCTTGTTAGTAACAAATTGTCTCCTAGGTATCAATGTCCAGAAGGGAGCCTCAACTTTTTTGCTGCAACAATCCATTATAGTAGAATCAGCAAGTAGGGCTCCATGTTGGACACAGATAGATTAAAATGGTCAGTGTTCTGTCTACTTCTGAAGTTACATGAATACCAGTTACATGAATATGCAGCAGGAGTGTGTTCTTCTGAACACAACTATCAACAATGAAAAAGAACAGTGGATGTGAGTGATCACGTAAGATTTTTGCGATACTAAATCCCACTTTTAATAGAATAGTAAAAGAAGCATACATGGATTGTCAGCTGATATATTTGACCTGACTTATGTACATGTGATTTAATTCCTCACTCTGTTCCCATATCAACAGATTTTTTATTGTAACCATCTAATCTATATGCTTTAATATTTCTACAACTTGCA
This sequence comes from Bufo gargarizans, assembly GCF_014858855.1. Lineage (NCBI taxonomy): Eukaryota > Metazoa > Chordata > Amphibia > Anura > Bufonidae > Bufo > Bufo gargarizans. Next base: position 121,138,509 of record NC_058086.1, on the reverse strand, counting down.
GCAGATGTAATAAAGATTTAATAGGGGTCATATTCTTGCTTTTGAGTTATGATTCAAGTCAGAGGTGTTGCTAGCACCTGGAACCAGCGATCACCATATTCAAATCTATTCACCCCTTCTACTATTGCCCTACAGCAGGGATCAGCAACCTTCGGCACTACAGCTATTGTGAGACTACAACTCACAGCATGCTCCATTCACTTCTGTGGGAGTTCAGAGAACAGCCACGCAAGCGTGCATGATGGGAGATGTAGTTTCACAGCACTTGGAGTGCCGGAGGTTGCTGACCCCTGCTCTACAGTGTCTGAGGTATGCCCGATAGGGCAGCAGGATCCTTTTAGGGCGGATGTACATGTAGCCCTACTTGCTGCTAAATATTAAATAACTGTATAAGGCCGTCATTGGTTGCTATGACGCTGTGCGCTTCCTGCTGCCGCCGCCGCAGTGCAGTAATACATTGGTATGATCTATGCATTCGGCCTAAGTCGTAAGTAATTTGAAAAGAACAGCAAGTTACATTGTACTTAGACATTGTTCAAAATAAAATACAACCGTCAAATAATGTTAATACAATTCAAATCAATAAACTTTTTTTTTCAAAAGGACCTAGCAAACTACTGTGTAAAAAGTAAATTTTAAGTTTCGGAATTTGCCTTATTGCTGTGTATGTAGCCAAGTCATTAATGCTTATAAAATGTGTTCATTTGCTTGTCATTCTTCCCGTCATAAAATCAATGTCTGAAAATTAGTACATAATAAGAAAGTAAGCCAGAAGCATTTTTAATGTGATAACTACCTACTATTTATTTTACATCCAATAAAATTACAAAGATTCAAATAAATGCATATATAACTCTTTAACCCTTTCAGCCCTGGAGGGTTTTTTGTTTTTGCATTTTAGTTTTCTTACTCCCAGCCTTTCCTTGGCCATAACTTATTTTTATTTATTTTTTCCATTCACATAATCATATGAGGGCTTGTTTTTTGTGGGATAAGCTGAATTTTCTAATTGCACCAATGAATATGGCATACAATGTAGGTAGAAAATACCAAATGGGGTGAAATAAAAAAAATAAAAAGTAATTGCAAAACAGTTTTATGGATTTTGTTTGTACAGAGTTACCTATACAATAAAATTGACCTGCTACTTTCATTCTCCTGGTCAGTACAATTATGGTGATACCATATACAGTATGTATAGTTTTTCTTGCATTTTAATACTGTCACAAATACACCTGTCCGGGCACCAGCGGCGATAACTCCAGCTTGATCACAAGTGTGCCAGGAGAGACATGCTACTAAGCTATGTCTCCTAGTGACTCAACAGCATCCTTAGCAGGATTTAATTCTATTTCTCCACACAGTGGGCGTGTGATGCAAGAGATTAGCAGCGCTATATTTGTGTGCTGGTGTTCTTACTAATGGAGTGCAGAGTCATGACTTATCTGGTTCTGATCCTATGACTCGATCCTCTATTTAAACTCCCTCCTGGCCATTTACCTGTCACGAACATACCGAGACATACGGACATCCCGGCCACAGTGAGTGGCAGGAGATCTGTGAGACTGGCAACACGTGGTTTGATCTGACAGATTTCCCTTGTGGATCAATAGGTGTCTGTGCTGTGTCTGATAATGGCCACACCCCTTCCCTCCAGGTGTTGTTTATGTGGTAATTTAACCTTCCTTATTTATAGTTGCCTCTCCCACTATGCTGTGCGGTTTATAGCTTCTGTGCCTGTTGATTTGGTTGGATCTCGGCTGAATTCCTGGTGCTTCCATAGCCTCTTCTTTGAAGTTAAGTCTTTCCTTTCTCTTTTTTTATTTTGTTTAGGTTCTATATGTTGCATTTCCCTATTGTTTGTATTAGGCCTGAATTAGATTTCTGTTTGTCCTTCCTTTTGTAGGAACAGGTAGTCTTGTCCCTACCATTAGTACCAGGGTCCTATAGGGATAGATAGGACGTTAGGTATCCCTGCGTATAAACTCACCTACTTTTGAGTTCTGTTCATACTGGTAGTCAGTCAGGATTTTAGTTAGGGTTTTCACTAGGAGGCATCCATCTTTCTTCCCTAGTTCTCAAGCTTGATTCCCTGTTTCCACCTTCCCTCCTATGCTCAGTGTTGTGTTTCCCTCCCACACCGAAGCGTGACAATAACAGTGCCAGTGATAGTCTTTGACTTACTATCTGTCTTCCTGGTTCCTGTGCGTATCAGATTGCTTGTCCCTCTGACCATCCTCTGTCTCTCGTTTGGTACTGCATAGCTTGTCTGCTTCTGACTCATTTATATGCGACCCCGTTTTTGTGTTGTTTTGTCTCTTGATGGTTGTCTGTCTCTGCGCGTAAGTAGCATAGGGACTGTCGACCAGTTGCCTTCTTGCTACCTTAGGGCTTGTACTGCAAGTGGGTAGGGAAATTGGGCTGGGTTATAGGTTAGGACTCACTGTCCATGTCTGTCCTTAACTATAGGCATTACAAATACTGATTAAAATAAAATCAGTATTTTAATCGCCAAATTCGGACCCATATAGGTTTATTTTAGTTATGTGCATGGGTGTGTATGACAAACAAGTGCAAATTGGCCATTTTGACTTTTTTCCCCGTTTCACTGTATGGAATAAATATTTTTATATTTTAATAGTATGAGCTTTTTAAGGGTTAAACATGTAAGTAGAGATACCGGCTCACTTTTTTTCTGTAAATGGTATTACGTTACGAATAAGAACTTTCGAAACGCGTCAACAGCCTACACCTAAGAGAATTGAACCTTGTAATACCTGTGCACTTTTGATAAATAAAGCCGGAGAACTTGAAACTTCAAGAAAAAGTGAGTGCTGGAGTCTGAACATTTGTTTATCGTTCTTATGAGCTTTTTAACACACACACTGATGCCCATAATACATACATTTTTATTGTGTACATATTTTATTTACATTTTAGGGGAAAGGGCGGTGATTAGAATTAAATATATTTTTTTGTACATTTTTTAAAACATTTTTTTTTACATGTTTTTTTACTTTAGAGAACTATAATAAGCAATCATTAGGTTGCTTCTGTCATACACTCCAATGCACTAGCATTGGACTTTATGAGAAATACACTATTGAGGTAATTTATCAAACTGGTGTAAAGTAGAACTGGATTAGTTGCCCATAGCAACCAATCAGATTCCACCTTTAATTTTTGACAGCTCTTTTTGCAAAAGAAAAGTGGAATCTGATTGGTTGCTGTGGGCAACTGAGACAGTTCTACTTTACACCAGTTTGATAAATGACCCTTTATGTTCCTATGGAGAACTAAAGGAACTAATGTGAGTCACTCCTAAAGGTTCTTTAGGATCGATTAGGATTTGCAACTTAATAATCAAATTATATAAAATAAAATAATTCTTAATGAATAACAATAATATAGAAAATAATAAAAATGGAAAAAGTATTATATTAAGCATAAACAACAATAAATCAGAATATAGATATAAACAGTTATATGCTATATAAACTGTTCTGTCTTAATATATGTTCACAAAGTGTGCAGTCTGACAATTAGTATAAACCATTCCTGTCTTCCAAAGAAGAGGACTGTTCTTTGTAGTCTAACTTGTTTATTGAGTAACATATTATATAAGGTCAAAAAAACACATTTGTCCTATATACACACATACACACATACACACATACAGTCATGTCCATAAATATTGGAACATCTACACAATTCTAACCTTTTTGGCTCTATACACCCCCACAATGGATTTGAAATGAAACAAACTAGATTTACCAGCTTTAATTTGAGGGTATTTACATACAAATCATGTGAATGATGTAGGAATTACAAAAGTTTGCATATGTGCCTCCCACTTGTTAAGGGGCCAAAAGTAATAGGACGGAATAATAATCATAAATCAAACTTTCACTTTTTTAATACTTGGTTGCAAATCCTTTGCAGTCAATTACAGCCTGAAGTCCGGAACGCATAGACATCACCAGACGCTGGGTTTCATCCCTGGTCATGCTCTGCCAGGCCTCTACTGCAACAGTCTTCAGTTGCAGCTTGTTCTTAGGGCATTTTCCCTCAGTTTTGTCTTCAGCAAGTGAAATGCATGCTCAAATCGGATTCAGGTCAGGTGATTGACTTGCGTATTGTATAACATTCCACTTCTTTCCCTTCCCTTCCAATTTTGGTTGCTTTTGCAGTATGCTTTGGGTCATTGTCCATCTGCACTGTGAAGCGCCGTCCAATGAGTTCTGAAGCATTTGGCTGAATATAAGCAGATAATATTGCCCGAAACACTTCAGAATTCACCCTGCTGCTTTTGTTAGCAGTCACATCATCAATAAATACAAACCGGATTCCCAAAAAGTTGGGACACTAAACAAATTGTGAATAAAAACTGAATGCAATGATGTGGAGATGGCAAATGTCAATATTTTATTTGTAATAGAACGTAGATGACAGATCAAACATTTAATCCGAGTAAATGTATCATTTTAAAGGAAAAATACGTTGATTCATATTTTCACGGCGTCAACAAATCCCCAAAAAGTTGGGACAAGTAGCAATAAGAGGCTGGAAAAAGTAAATTTGAGCATAACGAAGAGCTGGAAGACCAATTAACACTAATTAGGTCAATTGGCAACATAATTGGGTATAAAAAGAGCTTCTCATTGTGGCAGTGTCTCTCAGAAGCCAAGATGGGTAGAGGATCACCAATTCCCACAATGTTGCGCAGAAAGATAGTGGAGTAATATCAGAAAGGTGTTACCCAGCGAAAAATTGCAAAGACTTTGCATCTATCATCATCAACTGTGCATAACATCATCCGAAGATTCAGAGAATCTGGAACAATCTCTGTGCGTAAGGGTCAAGGCTGTAAAACCATACTGGATGCCCATGATCTCCGGGTTCTTAAACGACACTGTATCACAAACAGGAATGCTACTGTAAAGGAAATCACAGAATGGGCTCAGGAATACTTCCAGAAACCATTGTCAGTGAACACAATCCACCGTGCCATCTGCCGTTGCCAGCTGAAACTCTACAGTGCAAAGAAGAAGCCATTTCTAAGCAAGATCCACAAGCTCTGGCGTTTTCACTGGGCCAGGGATCATTTAAAATGGAATGTGGCAAAATGGAAGACTGTTCTGTGGTCAGACGAGTCACGATTCAAAGTTATTTTTGAAAATCTGGGACGCCATGTCATCCGGACCAAAGAGGACAAGGACAACCCAAGTTGTTATCAACGCTCAGTTCAGAAGCCTGCATCTCTGATGGTATGGGGTTGCATGAGTGCGTGTGGCATGGGCAGCTTGCATGTCTGGAAAGGCACCATCAATGCAAAAAAATATATTCAGGTTCTAGAACAACATATGATCCCATCCAGACGTCATCTCTTTCAGGGAAGACCCTGCATTTTTCAATAAGATAATTCCAGACCACATTCTGCATCAATCACAACATCATGGCTGCGTAGGAGAAGGATCCGGGTACTAAAATGGCCAGTCTGCAGTCCAGATCTTTCACCTATAGAGAACATTTGGCGCATTATAAAGAGGAAGGTGCAACAAAGAAGGCCTAAGACGATTGAACAGTTAGAGGCCTGTATTAGACAAGAATGGGAGAGCATTCCTATTTCTAAACTTGAGAAACTGTTCTCCTTGGTCCCCAGACGTCTGAGTGTTGTAAGAAGAAGGGGAGATGCCACAAAGTGGTGAAAATGGCCTTGTCCCAACTTTTTGGGGATTTGTTGACACCATGAAATTCTGATTCAACATATTTTTCCCTTAAAATTGTACATTTGCTCAGTTTAAACTTTTGTTCTGTGATTTATGTTCTATTCTGAATAAAATATTAGAAGTTGGCACCTCCACATCATTGCATTCAGTTTTTATTCACGATTTGTATAGTGTCCCAACTTTTTGGGAATCCGGTTTGTACAAGATAACCAGTTCCATTGGCAGCCATACATGCCCACGCCATGACACTACCACCTCCATGCTTCACTGATGAGGCGGTATGCTTAGGATCATGAGCAGTTCCTTTCCTTCTCCATACTCTTCTCTTCCCATCACTCTGGTACAGGTTGATCTTGGTCTCCTCTGTCTATAGAATGTTGTTCCAGAACTGGCCTTCCTTTTTTTGAGGCTTACCAATGATTTACATCTTGTGGTGAACCCTCTGTATTCACTCTGGTGAAGTCTTCTCTTGATTGTTGACTTTGACACACAATCACCTACCTCCTGTAGAATGTTATTGATCTGGCCAACTGTTGTGAAGGTGTTTTCTTCACCAGGGAAATAATTCTTTGGTCATCCACCACAGTTGTTTTCTGACTATTTTGGTGTTGCTGTGCTCACCGATGCATTCCTTCTTTTTAATAATTTTCCAAACAGTTGTTGACCACGCCTAATGTTTTTGCTATCTCTCTGGTGAGTTTGTTTTGTTTTTTCAGCCTAATGATGGCTTCCTTCACTTATAGTGACAGCTCTTTGGATCTCATCTTGAGAGTTGACAGCAACAGATTCCAAATGCAAAATAGCACACTTGAAATTAACTCTGGACCTTTTATCTGCTCATTGTAATTGGGATAATGAGGTAATAACACACACCTGGTCATGGAACAGATGAGAAGCCAATTGTCCCATTACTTTTGGTCATTTAACAAGTTGGAGGCACATATGCAAACTGTTGTAATTCCTACACCGTTCACCTAATTTGGATGTAAATACCCTCAAATTAAAGCTGACAGTCTGCAGTTAAAGCACATCTTGTTTATCATTTCAAATTCATTGTGGTGGTGTATAGAGCCAAAAATGTTAGAATTGTGTCGATGTCCCAATATTTATGGACCTGGCAGTACATATATATATATATATATATATATATATATATATCTATCAACAAAAGAGATCTGGTACTACTAAATACCCAATAAAATGAATTATTTATTTAAACATAAAACTGGACAAAAAATACATGTATGTAGAGACCATACAGAGGGCCTGCCAGGGGTAGTTCACAGCAAACACTATGTTTACAAATGTCAGATACTATAATAATTCAATAGCAGTGGTGTGAGAATCAATGAATAATGCGTCTAGGTCAGCATATAATTATACAGGCTGTCTCTAGCTATAAATATACTGATCTCTCCCCACAGGTGTATCTGGCATGATTACGGCGGGACATATTTGAAAAATTAGTCAGTTATGAGTGCCTTGTAGATCTCATTTAAATCCCATAAATATTAGCATAAGAGCACAGAAACCGATCTGAATCCTTTTTCTTTCCCGCTATCCAGTGACAAACAGTAGGCTCCCTCTGGCTGGCGTGATCCTCGACGCACGTTTCGCTAGATGCTTCTTCAGGAGGATATACTTTTGAAAATGGCTTTGGAGGTCTTTTTATTTAGGTGGTGGCCAATGGCTGATTGTGTAGAAGTCATGTGTTCCTGTTATGTTTGGTTGGTTTCCTCTTGTGGCGCATCGCATGGCCTTCAGATGCGGATGTCACAGGGACTTCCGCCCTTCCGTCTGCGCAGTCTAAGTGAGGGCAGAATGCGTCTGACGTCACCAGAGCTATGCTTGACGGGACGGCGCAAGTCCTCCCATCTGCGATCTGCGATGCGCTCAGGAATCTCTATATTCTACAGGTGTGGGTAGCTGGAGATAATATGATTCTTATTATTAATTACTGTGAAGTTTTTCAATATAGTATTTATATTAATTATGAGTTCAAGATATCATAAAGAATGCTGATGTTATTCTTGATACGAGAATGGTATTATAACATAAGTAATGACCCATATTGTCACTGAATATCTAGGTGTTATAGGATTCAGATCGGTTCTATCATTACATTTACATTTAGCTTTGGTACATTTGCATTTAACTATGGTACAGTTACATACATTATCAAATTATATCCACATAGTATTAATGCTGTCTCCTTTTCTTTATTTCTTTCATACAATGGGAACCCACGCGGACGCATATATGCATACACATCCCTCAAATATGTAGCCATGCAGGAAATCACAGGCCACATCCTATATATCAGCCATGATAAATACACCTATCTACATTCATATCTATTATTCCAAATTGATTAACTACATGTGATATTGATAAAATCCATATTCTGTGGGATTGTTAGATATCAGTTCTCATGGAGATCACCTCCACGCCCGCATGGCATACGCGACACATCCCCACATGGTTCCATGTGGAGATGTATCACACACCCACACGCGCGCATCGAAGATACATCCATAGACATATACCACATATCCCATCTCTTTCGTGTGTCATGCATCCACCAATTCATATCTACATCCATACTTCAAAACTATCTAACAAAGTGTCATGTGCAAAAAAATATATTTAGTGCAGAACTTTTAATATTACATTAATGCATCCATGAGTAAGTATATCTAGTCACCCATACCTGCATCAATGTCAAGTTAGCATGATTATAAAGTGTCATGTGCATCTACAATATGTGCATCTACAACATGATTATTAAGTGTCATGTGCATCTACAATATTAAATTCTCCTCATAGTATTTAAAATCGAATTTTGTGCAGATGTATAAGGTGCTATCAATCCATTATAATAATATAAGGTGTTTTTTTCTAGCTATTGGTAATCAATACATACAGGAACATGTGTTACGTGGATGATCTATCTTAGAATGCTTCCTCCTCCATCATCTTATTCACTTACTTATGTATTTTATATATACCATCAATCGCTCATATACGCCTATATCTACTTCCATGGTGTATAATTTTTCTTTTTTTCTTTCTCTTTCTTTTTTTTCTCCTTCCTCTTTCTTTTTCTCCCCCTCTTTCCTTTGTTCTTTTCTTTTCTATTCTTCAATCCTCTATTTCTTTATCTATAGATTCCAACAGGTCGTGGCATGACATCCGCCATCGTCCACTCCAAAGTAACCAGGTAAGTTCTACATAGATCAACATAAGACAGTGTTAAAATATTATATATATATATATATATATATATATATATATATATATATATATGTTAAAAGACTATCTAAAACCTCCTATATACATAACAAAAAAGTGTGAAACAACTGAAAATATGTCATATTCTAGGTTCTTCAAAGTAGCCACCTTGTGCTTTGATTACTGCTTTGCACACTCTTGGCATTCTCTTGATGAGCTTCAAGAGGTAGTCACCTGAAATGGTTTTCACTTCACAGGTGTGCCCTGTCAGGTTTAATAAGTGGGATGTCTTGCCTTATAAATGGGGTTGGGACCATCAGTTGTGTTGTGGAGAAGTCAGGTGGATATACAGACCTACTGAATAGACTGTTAGAATTTGTATTATGGCAAGAAAAAAGCAGCTAAGTAAAGAAAAACGAGTGACCATCATTACTTTAAGAAATGAAGGTCAGTCAGTGCAAAAACTTGGAAAAACTTTAAAAGTGTCCCCAAGTGCAGTCACGAAAACCATCAGGCGCTACAAAGAAACTGGCTCACATGCAGACCGCCCCAGGAAAGGAAGACCAAGAGTCACCTCTGCTGCGGAGGATAAGTTCATCCGAGTCACCAGCCTCAGAAATCGCAGGTTAACAGCAGCTCAGATTAGAGACCAGGTCAATGCCACACAGAGTTCTAGCAGCAGACACATCTCTAGAGCAACTGTTAAGAGGAGACTGTGTGAATCAGGCCTTCATGGTAGAATATCTGCTAGGAAACCACTGCTAAGGACAGGCAACAAGCAGAAGAGACTTGTTTGGGCTAAATAACACAAGGAATGGACATTAGACCAGTGGAAATCTGTGCTTTGGTCTGATGAGTCCAAATTTGAGATCTTTGGTTCCAACCACCGTGTCTTTGTGCGACGCAGAAAAGGTGAAAGGATGGACTCTACATGCCTGGTTCCCACCGTGAAGCATGGAGGAGGAGGTGTGATGGTGTGGGGGTGCTTTGCTGGTGACACTGTTGGGGATTTATTCAAAATTGAAGGCATACTGAACCAGCATGGCTACCACAGCATCTTGCAGCGGCATGCTATTCCATCCGGTTTGCGTTTAGTTGGACCATCATTTATTTTTCAACAGGACAATGACCCCAAACACACCTCCAGACTGTGTAAGGGCTATTTGACCATGAAGGAGAGTGATGGGGTGCTGCGCCAGATGACCTGACCTCCACAGTCACCGGACCTGAACCCAATCGAGATGATTTGGGGTGAGCTGGACCGCAGCGTGAAGGCAAAAGGGTCAACAAGTGCTAAACATCTCTGGGAACTTCTTCAAGACTGTTGAAAGACAATTTCAGGTGACTACCTCTTGAATTTCTTTTTGCTATGGGGCCCAGTCATTTCTAGCTACGCCCCTGGTAATAGTAGTATGTGTCTATCACCCCCTGCAGATGGACTTGACAGTATCTCTATACCTGATGACTGTGAACTCGCTGTTCCACTACAGTAGCTTTCCCCCACAAAGTCTTAAATTAGCAGTTTCTTATGGCCACTTCATTAGACTTAGGAGAATTAATAGTTGTGAGGAAGATTATATGATTCAAGCCTTTTACCTTAAGAAACGTTTGTCTCAGAGGGGTTATCCCACAAAAATTCTCCATCAGGCCATGATAAAAGCATCACAGCTAAAACAGGTCGAACTGTTATCCTGAAAATGAGAAGGCAAGCAGAATACGGTAGGTTCATGTTCTCTTTTAAGTATAGTCCCATGGCAGATGTTATATGTAGAACCATATTCCGTAATGGGGACATTATGAGTAAAAATGAGGCTTTGAGCGATATTGCACAGAACAGACCCCATGGTAGCATTCAGACGCGTCAAACTTTAAAAGACAGATTGGTGAGAATTAGATTTACATAGCAAAGACCAGATATAGGGTTGAGAGATTATGTACCAAAAGGCAACTGTCATTGTGGTAACTGTTCCATTTGTATGAATTATCCCCAACATAGAGTGTTTTATTCTGGTGGTTTACAGCATAGAATTGATTATCTTATAACATGTAGGAGTATACCTGAAAATGTTCCTCATGCGGCTGCTTCTATATTGGTAAGACAATAAGGTGTCTATTTAAAATAATAAGAGAACACTTTTACTCCATAGTGTCTGGTAAAGGATGTCCTCGTTTGATCGAACATGTCAGAGATTTCCATGGAGGCGACCTGAGGGCACTTACATTTTCTGGGATACAGATAGTCCCAAGTCCATCTGCAGGGGGCGATAGACACAGATTCCTATTACCCAATGAAGCCAGTTGGATTATACGGGCCAATGCTATGGGGCCCTTTGGGTTTAGACGATACAAATGATCTAAGTGCAGGCATGTCCAAACTGTGGCCCTCCAGCTGTTGCAAAACTACAACTCCCAGCATGCCTGGATAGCTTACAGCATTGTGATGTTAGTTGTATGTTTGCATAGCAACTAGGATCAGTGCTAGTATATAAGTATGACGCACAGCGTCATGACGTTGAAGGCCTGAGGAAGCGTGTTGAAGCGTATGGTGCCTGTGTTGAGCCCTGTACCCCTGCTGCTGTTGCATAATCTTTTGGATGAAAAAAAAACTGGTGCTTTTGGGATTGAGCACCACCATTAGTCCATCAGGGGCCATTACTCCATGTTCTCTCCTATTCCGACGGATACTCTGGCGCTGAGCAGTGTCATCCAGTGCTTCCCTATACAACTTTGAGCTTATTTAAATTATATTTTAATCTATACACTTATAGTATGTGTTATGTATAGAGATGTAGTGGAATTTGTTACGAATTTCAGGAAAAATTTGATTTGCACCGAATTTGAATTTCCTTGCGCTTCATAGTAGCAAATCACATTTTTCCTAAAATGGCTGCTGCATGTGTGAGGACATGGAGAAAGGAAGTCTGGGAAGGCGGGGTCACCCATACTGACATGCATGCAGCCAATCAGCAGCCAGCCCTTTGATGTCACAGCAGTATAAATACAGCAGCCATCTTAGATTCTGTTATTCACCAGTGTACTTAGAGCAGGGAGAGACGTTTCTGCAAGTGCTAGTGACAGTGATAGACGAAAAATTGTCATTGTGCTAAAAAAAAAGATACAGGGAAAAATTATTCATGATGTAGGGAAAGGATAGGGTGCAATCATTCCACTGCATTTATGTTGAACAGGGTTCAGTTGAGGAGGTGACAGCCTGGGTAATAGGAACAATCCTATTACACTTTGCTGCACTGACTGGCGATACAAATTGCCATTATACAGCTCTGTAATTCCAGCAAACCGTTCTTATTAGGGTGCAAGTGCTGTGTAATGCAAGGCACCAATGAAACAGAACAGTGAGGATGAAGTCGAATGGGTTTATTAACAAAATTAACTAAGTCCAGGTAAACTTCACTGGGCAAATATCAGGCAAATAAAAAGCGAAGGAAAGACAAAAGTAGTCCCGATCCGTGCATAAGTCTCTGTGTAACTTGCCAGGTAAATGTATGCGTCACTGAAAGTCCCGGGTTCTGGGTCCCACTGGAACGGATGGAGTCCCAGCAATCTTCATTCAGCAGCTAGCAGTACTGACCTGCACCTGGATAAGGAAGGATAACAGTGGGCACTGAACGACCTGGGAGGTCACCTTTTATGTGCCTGCTAACAAATCCCAGGGCGCCAAGTGTCCACTCCCCATAGGTCATGATCCTGCCCTACACCTGTGTACAAGGCTTTGGTCGGTCATTAGTCAATTAGACCAATGCTGGCCCCCTAATCTACTTTGAACTTGCGGCCAGGTGCTATTCCTTTCTCTGGTCGGCAAAGTGCATACGAATGTACATGCGGATACACGACAGGCTTTGCGAGAGTGAGTGAGCACGTTGACATGGTCACCTGAATGAAATCCACAATAGGCACGGGAGACAAGCTAGGCCGCAGTGCACTGCCACTAGCTCAGCCAAGCTGTCCCCAAAAGCCATGCGGTCTTCCGCTCCGCCGCACATGCGAACGCATCCCAGTGTCGTTTCGCAAAAGGGTCGGAGCTGGTGTATCAATGGAGACACGCGTAACCTGTCCCACAGCTCCAAGAGGACCCTTTTTGGTAACACCATAGTGCGAGACAGGTGAGGATCTTATGCTATTTGATACAGGCATTAACAGGGTTTATTACAAGGAAATATTTCTACGTTTTATTTGCCCTTGTGCCGAGCAGTTATATGTTCTAAAGCATTTTTTGGCTTTTATTAGTGGGAAAAAAAGGCTTATTAGCCGTTGTGTGCTGAAGTGTGAAAACTACAGCCTTTTTGTTGTGTATTAGTGGAAAAAGGAAAAATATATTTGCCGCCTATTTTTTTATTTTATTTTTTTTTATTTATTTTTTTCTTCTGTAAAATTGATGGGTGATTGTACAACTACTTTTGTGGTATGGACAAATTGATGGGTGAGAGTACACTTTCTTCCATATGAACTGAATTCCATTATCCTTTAATTGCTGATTTTATTTTTTTATTTCAACCATGTTTTCTTCTAGAAAATTTATGGTAATTGTACAACTCCTTTTGTGGGATTGACCGAATTACATAGTGGTGAAATATTTTATGTCAAACAGGCTTTTTTGGAGGAAAATGGAATTCCATTATCCTTTCATTGGTGACATTTATTTCAACCATGTTTTCTTTGTTAATTGTACAACTCCTTTGGTGGTATGGACTGAAGTACTTAGTGGTGAAATTCTTTATGTGACACTATCTTTTTAGAAAAATGTATGGGTGAATGTACACCCCTTTTTGTAGTATGGAATGAAGTACTTAGTGGTGAAATTCTTTCTGTGACACTGGCACTTTTTTTTTAGAAATGTATGGATGAATGTACACCTACTTTTGTGGTATGGACTGAAGTACTTAGTGGTGAAATAATGTATGTGACACTGGCTTTTTATCTGAAAATGTATGGGTGAATGTAGACTTTCTTCTGTATGAACTGAATTCCATTATCTTTTCATTGGTGAAATGTTTTATTTTAACCATGTTTTCTTCTGGAAAATTGATGGGTGTTTGTAGACCGTTTTTTGCAGTATGGACCGAATTACGTAGTTGTGGCTCCAGCAATATACATAATGAAGATGCTGATGACAACAAACCAGCAAACTTTGCCTTTACCATCTATGCACAATTAAATCAAGCAGCTTCAGTAAGTTGAAAGCATTCATGTGTTTTTATCTGCTCCATCTGCATTCGATTTTCACAGCACGCAAGACATGACAGGAGAGCTTCTGCTTTGGAGTCCAAGTCTATTTTCTTAAGATCAGGAGTTCCATCAGAATTATGCATAACATTCTTGCTCCCTGTGCTAATAAATGGACTCCACATCTCGCTCTGAAGGAGTCTGGGATGGTTCAGCCCAAACTTTCGGCTGGGAGACAGGGCCATAGCAAAGACCTTCTGGGGTCTCACATACAGTAGGCCACAGGCAGGGAGGTTGGTGGTCTAGTTTTCCTCCCATCTCTCAGGTGGAGTAGGCAACTCTGGGATGAGCGGCTCCGGCTATGACTAAGGTCGTTCTCGGAAGCGGAGCACACAGTTTGCCAACTCTTGCAGACAGCAAACTTTTTTTTATTGCAGCTGGGTCATCCGGCCATATCTCCGGTACTGACAACAGGACCAAAGTTTTCTTGAGGCAGATTAGCGATAAGCAAATTTACCCTGAAGGGATTCCATGGGAGTGTATTCTACGGTGTCCCCCTTATATAGGCTGTGGCGGGCCTAACGAAAGTAACAACGCTTCACAGAGCGCCTGTTAACATACAGCTCTTGCCCGGTCTTGTCATCTTGGATGAAGTCAGACCTCCCCTCATCGAAGAACTAGACCATGCTCCCGGTCCTCCTCTCAAAAATTGGGTCCCTGGGCTGAGCTCGATCCCATACCCTGACTGCCCAGTCCTCAATAGCTTTCCGATAATGCTACATATATCCCCCATGGACCGTAATCCCTCTGGGGACCATGGGATTTAGTCCTTCAAAAGAGCCATGCTTCTTGGGCGGCAGAGTGGTTACTCCTGCTGCCTCTGCCGCATCAATAGGCACAGGGAATTCCACCTCTTTAACTTTCAGACGGCGTTGCACTTGAGAGACGCGTATCTCTTCGGGTGCTGCCTGCATCTGGGGCACTTCATCACCCTAAAACATGCTGCCCCAGTTTGGCTAACGAGGATGCACCATAATGTTTCCTCTCTGGCTAGCACACACTGGTGATGAAGGAGGGGCTTCAAGGGAGGAGCTTCCTCTGCTTGCACCATAAGATTGCTCCCTTATATCGCAATTGTAACTTTCTAGACTTTGTCCACGCTCTAGCACTCAGGTACTGGATATAATAAATTCTTTCTTGTAATTAGCAATCCACAGGGCGGTCTACCTAACGGCAGGTAAAATCCTCTGCTGCATTATTTGTAAGGATGCCTTCATTTACTCTGATCCACAATGTCCATAGAGGCTTGTGGCAAAGGATATTTTTGTGCATTATTCACCCGGCATCGTCCAGGTACTTTTAGGTTCTTCCTGGTCACTGGTGCTTGTGAAGTCCATTGACTAATTTAGCTCTGACCTCAAATAGACTTTCTCTATATCCAGACGTACACTCACTAGTCTGTGCTGTGCTGCTGTAATAGTGTTCTCTATACTACCTTAGCCTACCCAGAGCCAAGGGGCTAAAACAGCAGCTACATTGTGGACTACTCTGATTCACCTCCTTCATTAACTTCCTCCTCTGTTTATTCTCATCCTCAACAAACACTCTGACTTGACACTCCCCCTAGCTATATATACATGTGGTGTCAGCACCACCTAGGGGCGAATAGAGGTAAATGACAGTGCCAGCCTGTCAAAGGGAATTACAGCATGATACCACAATAGAATTGATATGACATTTAGCAAGAGTTTAAAGTGCCCACATATAGAACATAGTAGGACACTGCATCAGGATGAACCAGGCGTGGATCAGCCAGGATTTCCACACACCAATGCCTAATGCATCAGACTAGATCATATATGGTGCCACACCAACACTTTGACAAAAGAGACCGGTTTCTTCTGGCTACCTGCCTCAGTTACTATTCTGATGCTGTCACCTGCCTGATGCCACACATCTAATGCCAAGTGCTCCTTTTTTCACCCACCATCTTCAGCGGGTACTGATATTGACACCCACCTCCACAGTATGTCACCTTGCCACTCTGTGGCCTCCTGATGCTGCCACCACCTCCAGACTCTGTCATTGTGCCACTCTGTGGTCTTATCATGCTGCTGCACCTCCATACTCTGTCGTTGTGCCACTCTATGGTCTCCTGATGCTGCTGCCACCTCCAGACTCTGTCATTGTGCAACTCTGTGGTCTCCTCATGCTGCTGACACCTCAACACTATGTCACCTTGCTACACTGTGGCCTCCTGATGCTGCTGCCACCTCCACACTGTCATTGTGCCTCTCTGTGGCCTCCTCATGCTGCTTCTACCTCAACACTATGTCATAGGGCGACTCTGTGGACTTCTCATGCTGTTCCCACCCTACCTACTTCATGACTGGGCCAGTATTTTGCCTTTCGGCCAGGCTGACATCAACATTTATTTTTACTCTTCTTCTGATCTGTCAGAAGGAGGGAAAAATGAGAAACACAATGAATCCTGCCTGTGTAGCGGCTGTAAGGCCTGTATGGTCCCATCTGAAATGACTTATGATTTGGTAGCCTAAAGCAGGAGTGGGTACAAAATACACAGAAGACATGCTAATATTCCTGTCACGGGAATCAAGATAGAGCGGAGGTGCACCCCCTGAGCTGCCCGGTCCCCTGTCCCTGCCTACTTGCCCCACCCCTCCCTAGGTGACGGAGTGCAACTGGGTGACAGTCCCTAACCTACTAAGTGCAAGCGAGAGAAAGAGACAGCAGGGAAGAGGACAGCCACTGAGAAGTTACAAAAAGCGGACAAGAGGTAGCAAATCCGTAAACAAGCCGAGGTCAAAATCCGAGAGGTAGCGTCAAGGTACAGGGAGCAGGCAGAAGAGGTGTCAAGAGGCGGATCGAGGTTCAATTCCAGAGGTAGCTTAATAACAATAAAGTAGACAGCCTATAGGACGAAAATCACAGGCAACCTGTAGCCAGCAGGCCGCCTGTAATTTATAGTGGGGAGTGAGGGTCATGTGATGTGGCCAGTGTCACATGACCGACAGACAGACAAGTCGAGCACCAAGTGATCAGCTCGGCGCTCAAGTCAAACCTAGGAGCAGGGAGCCTCCCAGCAGCAAAGCCGCCCTGGGAACGAGGCCAAACACTGATCCTCACTCCCGAAGCTAAGCAGCAGGTCTGTGGCTGATGGGAGACCGAGTGCGCCTTCGGCGCCCCGTTACAATTCCTTTCACGTGTCATCTCAGTTTTAGATCCACTCCTGTTTTTTTGGGCACTAGCAATACTGATGGATTACGGACCAACTGCTGACTTTGTAAAGGCGGATGCTCCACAGACAGAATCAATATTTTTTGTGGTTATTGTTCTGATGGATCAGAAGAAGGGCAAAATAATCAGTGACACCAACACAAACTTACTGCTGACACCCTCTCCACTTTGTCGAGGGTTTTACTTGTATAAGCATTTAATATAACAGGTCTTGTAGACATCTATGTGGATTCAGCTGATGACGGTGTGAAAAGAGTGTGCTTCTTCTTGGCGCTAACATTGACCTGTAAGGCTGAGTGCCTACTTGAGCTATTTGGTCAGTTTTGGCCACATGACTGCCCACATAAGTGAAGTGTGCAGTGATTCTAAGTGTGACGCCTGTCATCTGCATGTCATACAGACTCACAATATTATTTCCCTATCAAAGCAAACTCTATGCATGTTACTGCAAGGCACAGTGTTCTACGCTACTATAAAGGCTCTCTGCAGCCAGGAAATAGTTGTTTTTTAATGAATTTGGATCAAACTGAATTTTTCCCCCCAAAAATCGGCGAACCAGCGAATCAAATTTTGGAAAAATTTGCTCATCTCTAGTTATGTATGATGACTAACACTTACAGGTTCAAGCAGAACATACTTTATCCTTTTTTTATGTATTACATAGTATTAGAGTTCTGTTAGCTAATAAGCAGTATGAAAGGAAATTTGTCTTTAATATTATAATTAGAGATGAGTGAATTTCATATTTTGAAATTTGTTCACGCTTCTTTTACTGGTAAAAGGTGAATTGCGTTATGGATTCCGTTATCACAGACTGTAACACAATTCTATGACGGAATGCATAACTGAATGCTTTTAGAGGCATTCCATTATTAATTCTGTCATAATAGAAGTCTATGGGCTGTATAATGGATCCGTCCCATTTCCGTTATGCACGGGAGTCCTCTCCTGTATAACGGAAACGGGATGGATCCACTTTGCAGCCCATAAACGTTTATTATGACGGAATGAATAACGGAATGCCTCTAAAGACATTCCATTATGCATTCCGTCATAGAATTGCGTTATGATCCGTGGTAACGGAATCCATACTACAATTCACCTTTTACCAGTAAATAAAGCCTTAAATTTCATAACCTGAAATTCACTCATCTCTAATTGTAATAATAAATTGTAAAATGATCCCAACATGTATATTCTAGCAATCATTAATTTTTTCTTTCATTCTTTTGTTTCATCTCCCGGATCCATTTCAGTAATTTTCTGCCTTTGTTGTTCGCTTTATCATGGCAATAAACCAGGGACAGAACTGTTTTAAATGTTCTGATGCAGCCACAGGAATTAATTTAAGATGAATCAATAATCATAAATTTCTAGTGGTGGAAAAGAATCTAGAATTATAATTAAATCAATACAGAAATATAGAGGGCTAGCAGGAAAAGGTTATTTTTCCACATTTTTAGCATCTTAATGGAGTTTATAGAACTCACTAAATTGTTATAAAAATGGACGTGCTATGATAACCAACTCAAAATGTTAAATGCCTTATTGTGTTAAGAAGTAGAAATGCTTAATATGTACATAAAGAAATGTGTAAGGTACTTAAAAGAAGAGAGCAAAAAACATTCACCGAAGGCCTCATGCACACGACAGGGGTTCCGTTGTTCCTTGATCCGTGTCCGTTTTTTCTTCCGTGTGTCTTCCTTGATTTTTGGAGGATCACCAGACCAGAAAAGTGAAAAAAAAAATCTAAGTCAAGTTTGCCTTGAAAATGATAGGAAAAAAACTGACTCGGATCACGGACGCGGATGACAATCTTGTGTGCCTCTGTGTTTTTTCACGGACCCATTGACTTGAATGGGTCCGCGAACCACTGTCCGTCAAAAAAGTAGGACAGGTCCTATTTTTTTGACGGACAGGAAACACGGATCACGGACGCGGATGACAAACAGTGCATTTTCCGAGTTTTCAACGGACCCATTGAAAGTCAATGGGTCCGCAGAAAATCACGGAAAACGGAACAACGGACACGGATGCACACAACGGTCGTGTGCATGAGGCCTTAGGCCATTTTCACACAGGTGCATTTTGTTTTATATTTTGCATGAGGAGTGGAACATAAATAGAAGATGTGCATAATGAAAATATGTGTACCCGTTTAATGTGTTAGACCCACTAAGGGTGGTTTTAAATTTTTATAATAAATGCCCTTTTATGTTGTCCGTGGCCAGATGTTATATGTTTTCCAATAAGATATTATAAAGTGCCCTGCAAACACTACAATTTTTGTAGTGGTATTTTAACCTCTTCCGGACACATGACGTACCGGTACGGCATGTTGTCCCGGTACTTAAGGACACATGACGTACCGGTGTGTATTTCCGATCACCGCCGCCCGCCCAAGGTGCTCAAATAATTGAGCAGGCACCTTGGCTAAATGCGTGGGGGGGGGGGGGGCAAATCAGACCTGCGGTTTGCTGCTTTTATATGCGGCGGCAGTTAGAGTCTGCGATGCCATCGTGTCCCCATGCGGCTATACTGGGGACCCGATGGCATGAAAGGCAGCGCGCAGTGGCGTACCTACCATATAGGCAGACCACGCAGCTGCTATGGGGCCCGTGAGGAAGAGGGGCCCGCAGTGGAGGAGAGGCCCCGCCCCCGTCTATCTTCCTAATTGTCTCCCGTCTGCTAGCCCCGCCTCCTAGCCCCGCCTCCCGTCGACTAGCTCCGCCTCCCACCTGTTAGCTCCATTATGCCTGATTCCTCTCTGGATTGCCAGTAATGAAGTAAGTGACCGCTTGTAGGTGAGGACAGTGGAGAGGCCTGAGGAGATATGAGGGGAGGTGGGAGCTGTGTCACTCAGCTTTCTCAGATTATTCTCATGTCTCTCCACATGTGCAGGCAGGACAGCAGAAAAGCTGGGTGCTATTACATCATGTCCCTCAGATTTCCTGCTATCCTGCAAGGCATAAATGCAGATAATAAGAAGATGGTAAGGCAGGGGGGAGGGGTTCACCCAGCTTTCCCAGAGACTCCTGTCTCTGCACATGTGTCATGCAGGATAGCGAGTAATGTCAGTGTCTCCCAGCT
Source organism: Bufo gargarizans (assembly GCF_014858855.1). Lineage (NCBI taxonomy): Eukaryota > Metazoa > Chordata > Amphibia > Anura > Bufonidae > Bufo > Bufo gargarizans. The sequence continues at coordinate 121,118,020 of NC_058086.1, read as the reverse complement.
GTCCTGCATGACACAGAGGATATGGGAAGGGGGGCACTCGCTTCCTCAAACTTTTCTCATGTCTATGCGCATGTGCATGTGCCATGCTGGACAGCAGGAAAGTTGGGTGGTATTGCATCATGTAACGCCCCAGATTCTTGTCAATATATGCTGAACACCGCCGGGAACTATCAGATCCCATTCTCTATAAGGCGACTTTCACACTTGCGGCAGGACGGATCCGACAGGCTGTTCACCATGTCGGATCCATCCTGTAGCTATTTCGCCGTGCCGCCGGACCGCCGCTCTGTCCCCATTGACTATATGGTGCACGGCGAAAGTCGCCGGACTAAAAAGTCAGACATGCAGTACCTTTTAGTCCGGCGGCTTTCGCCGTGCACCGCCATGCTGCGCCAGAGCTCCGCCCCCGTTATAGTCAATGGGGATGGAGCGGCGGTCGCGCGAAATAGCCACAGGACGGATACGACATGGTGAACAGCCTGTCGGATCCGTCCTGCCGCAAGTGTGAAAGTAGCCTAATGGGTCTGTTGGGATCCGGCATGAGTACTGCCATTTTGTAGAACAAAATACTTCTGCATGAGGTGGGGCAGGGGAGAAGTTAGGGAGGGTAGTAAGAGGAGCCAGGGTGCATAGTAGGAGGGACTAGGAACGGGCATGGGGGCCCAATCTAAATTCATGCTATGGGGCCCAATGATTTCTGTGTACGCCCCTGGCAGCGCGATGCCTTCCTTAGGCAACTGTGCTGCCTTCCAGTGACGAGCCTGTGAGATCCAGCCCCATGGATCTCACAGGATGGAAGCTGTATGAGTAATACACACTGTATTACTCATACAGCCAATGCATTCCAATTCAGAAGTATTGGAATGCATTGTAAAGGATTAGACCCCCAAAAGTTGAGGTCCCAAAGTGGGACAAAAACTACAGTGAAAAAAAAAGTTGATTTTTTTTTTACTGTGTTTTGGGAAAAAAAAAAAAAATTAAAAGTTTCAAGTAAAAATAAACAAAAATATAATTTCCCCCAAATAAAGTTAAAAAAATAATTGGTAACAAGTAGGGGAACAAAAATAAGTATACATATTAGGTATTGCTGCGTCCGTATCGACCAGCTCTATAAACATATCACATGACCTAACCCCTCAGATCAACACCGTAAAAAAAAAAAAAAAACTGTGCTAAATAAACCATTTTTTTGTCACCTTACATCACAAAAAATACAACAGCAAGCGATTAAAAAGGCATTTGCCCACCAAAATAGTACCAATCTAACCGTCACCTAAATCTAACCACAAAAAATGAGCCCCTACCTGAGACAATCGCCCCAAAAAATATAAAAAACTATGGCTCAGAATATGGAGACACCAAAACATGATTTTTTTTTTTTTAAAAAGCTGTTATTGTGTAAAACTTACATAAATAAAAAAACTATACATATTAGGCATCGCTGTGTCCATATCGACCAGCTCTATAAAAATATCCCATGACCTAGCCCCTCAGATAAACACAGTAAAAAATAAAAACTGTGCTAAATAAACCATTTTTGTCACCTTACATCACAAAAAGTGTAAAAGCAAGCGATCAAAAAGTCATATGCACCCCAAAATAGTGCCAATCAAACCTCATCCAGCAAAAAATGAGACCCTACCTAAGATAATTGCCCAAAAACTGAAAAAAACTATGGCTCTCAGAATAGTGAGTCACTAAAACATGATTTTTTTTTTTCAAAAATTATATTATTGTGTAAAACCTACATAAATAAATAAAAAGTATACATATTAGGTATGGCCACATCCGAATCGACCGGCTCTATAAAAATATGACATGACCTACCCCCTCAGATGAACACCGTAAAAAAGATTAAATAAAAAAACTGTGCTAAATAAAAAAAAAATTGTCACCTTACATCACAAAAAGTGTAATAGCAAGCAATCAAAAAGTCACACACACACCAAAATAAGGCCAATCAAACAGTCTTCTCATCCTGCAAAAATCCTACCCAACCCAAAATAATCGCCCAAAAACTGAAAAAATTATGGCTCTCAGACTATGGAAACACTAAAACATGATATTTTTTTTTGTTTAAAAATAGAAATCATTGTGTAAAACTTACATAAAACAAAGTATACATATTAGGTATTGTCGAGTCCGTGACAACCTGGTCTATAAAAATACCACATGATCTAACCTGTCAGATAAATGTTGTAAATAACAAAAAATAAAAACGGTGCCAAAACAGCTATTTCTTGTTACCTTGCCTCACAAAAAGTGTAATATAGAGCAACCAAAATTCATATGTACCCTAAAATAGTACCAACAAAACTGCCACCTTATCCCGTAGTTTCTAAAATGGGATCACTTTTTTGGAGTTTCTACTCTAGGGGTTCATCAGGGGGGCTTCAAATGGGTGTAAAAAAAACAGTCCAAGAAAATCTGCCTTCCAAAAACCGTATGGCATTCCTTTCCTTCTGCGCTCTGCCATGTGCCCGTACAGCAGTTTACGACCATATATGGGGTGTTTCTGTAAACTACAGAATCAGAGCCATAAATATTACGTTTTTGTTTGGCTGTTAACCCTTGCTTTGTAACTGAAAAAAAATTAAAATTAAAATGGAAAATCTGCCCAAAAAGTTTAATTTTTAAATTGTATCTATATTTTCCATAAATTCTTGTGTAACGCCTAAAGGATTAACAAAGTTTAGTAAAATCAGTTTTGAATACCTTGAGGGGTGTAGTTTCTAGAATGGGGCATTTTTGGGTGGTTTCTATTAAGTAAGCCTCCCAAAGTGACTTCAGACCTGAACTGGTCCTTGAAAAGTGGGTTTTTAAAAATTTCTGAAAAATTTGCTTCTAAACTTCTAAGCCTTGTAACATCCCCAAAAAATAAAAAGGCATTCCAAAAATGATCCAAACATGAAGCAGACCTATGGGGAATGTAAATTTATAACTATTTTTGTAGGTATTACTATGTATTATAGAAGTAGAGAAATTGAAACTTGGACATTTGCAACTTTTTTTTAACAAAAATTGGCAAATTTGGTATTTTTTTATAAATATAAATGATTTTTTTAACTCCATTTTACCAGTGTCATGAAGTACAATGTGACGAAAAAACAGAATCTCAGAATGGCCTGGATAAGTCAAAGTGTGTTCAAGTTATCCCCACATAAAGTGACACTGGTCAGATTTGCCAATGAACCTGGTCCATAAGGGGTTAAGACAGTTTTATTTTTGTTTGTTATTTAACCTCTTAAGGACGCAGGGCGTAACGGTACGCCCTATTTCCCGAGTCCCTAAGGACTCACAGCGTACCGGTACGTCCTAACTTTAAATAGGTATTCTGGCGCCGGGGGGGTTAATCACAATGATTTCAGCCGGCATCCTGTCACAATGCCGGGAGGGTCATGTGACCCCCCTGTATCTGCGATCACCGCAAACCGCAGGTCAATTCAGACCTGCGGTTTGCTGCTATTTCTGCAGTTTCTGATCAGGTACCGCGGGGATCAGAGACTTTTAAAATGCCCAAAATGCCGATTTGCACCCCCCCCTGCAAACCTGCATGATTTATGTGGGTGGGTGGTGCAGGGGGGGTGTCGCAGGCGGTGCGGCAGGAGAGATCACGATCCCCCGCCCGCCTCCCCTTGAAAATGCGTTGGCTTCTAGTGGTTATACCAGGGTGTCAGCACATTGCTGACACCCTGGTATAAATGTCTGAAATCTGTGCAGATGTCAGCCGTTTAACCCTTTCCATACCGCGGTCCGTACGGACCGCTGTATGGAAAAGTTTAACTGTCATCAGTCAGGGAGCTCCCTCCCTCTCCCATTGGGGGGCTGCTGTGCCTTTGCAGCCCCGTGCTCACCCTTCCCCATCTGCAAAGTTGTGGCAGACAGGGAAGGTTACCATGGCAACAGGACACCTTCTCAGGCGTTGTGATGTCTATGGTGCTGAACAGATCTATGCTAAAAGCATAGATCTGTTCAGTGTAAGTAAAATACAGTACATAACCCTATATAGGCTACTGTACTGTATTATACAGACATCAGACCCACTGGATCTTCAAGAACCAAGTGGGTCTGGGTCAAAAAAATGTAAAAAAAAGTGAAAAAAGTTAAGAAAAAAACATTTATCACTGAATAAAAATTACAAAAATAAAATACACTACACATATTAGGTATCGCCGCATCCGTAACAACCTGATCTATAATACGATCATGTTACTTTCACCAAACGATGAACGCCATAAATATAAAAAAATTAAAAATATGAGAAAATTGAAATTATGCCCACCTTACTTCCCAAAAAAGGTAATAAAAGTGATCAAAAAAGTTGCATGTACGCCAAAATAGTACCAATCAAACCGGCATCTCATCCCACAAAAAATGAGACCTTGCCTAACATAATCGCCCAAAAACTGAAAAAAACTATGGCTCTTAGAATAGTGAGACACTAAAACGTAATTTTTTTTTTGTTTCTAAAATGAAATCATTGTGTAAAACTTACAAAAATAAAAATAAAGAATGCATATTAGGTATCGCCGCGTCCGTATTGACTGGCTCTATAAAAATATCATATGACCTAACCCCTAAGGTGACCACTGTAAAAAAAAAAAAAAAAAAAAAAAGTGTAAAAAAAGCCATTTTTTGTCATCTTACGTCACAAGAAGTGTAATAGCAAACGATCAAAAAGTCATATGCACCCCAAAATAGTGCCAATCAAACCATCATCTCATCCCACAATAAATGAGACCCTACTTAAGATAATCGCCCAAAAACTGAAAAAACTATTGCTCTTAGACTATGGAGACACTAAAAATGTTTTGGGTTTCAAAAATGAAATCATTGCATAAAACTTACATTAATAAAAAAAATTGTATACATATTAGGTATCACCGCGTCCGTGACAACCTGCTCTATAAAATTACCACATGATCTAACCTGTCAGATGAATGTTGTAAATAACAAAAAAAACGGTGCCAAAAAAGCTATTTCTTGTTACCTTGCCGCACTAAAAGTGTAATATAGAGCAACCGAAAATCATATGTACCCTAAAATAGTACCAACAAAACTGCCACCTTATCCCGTAGTTTCTAAAATGGGATCACTTTTTTGGCGTTTCTACTCTAGGGGCTCAAATGGGACATGGTGTAAAAAAAAACTGTCCAGCAAAATCTGCCTTCCAAAAGCTATTTGGCATTCCTTTCCTTCTGCGCCCTGCCGTGTGCCCGTACAGCGGTTTACGACCACATATGGGGTTTTTCTGTAAACTACAGAATTAGGGCCATAAATAATGAGTTTTGTTTGGCTGTTAACCCTTGCTTTGTAACTGGAAAAAAAATATTAAAATGGAAAATCTGCCCAAAAAGTGAAATTTTGAAATTGTATCTCTATTTTCCATTAAATCTTGTGCAACACCTAAAGGGTTAACAAAGTTTGTAAAATCAGTTTTGAATCTCAGAATGGCCTGGATAAGTCAAAGTGTTTTAAAGTTATGAGCACTTAAAGTGACACTGGTCAGATTTGCAAAAAATGGCCAAGTCCTTAAGGTGAAATAGGGCTGAGTCCTTAACCTTAAGTTCACACCTGAGCGTTTTACAGCGCGTTCCTACGCACTGTAAAATGCTCAACAAGGAGAAACCAATGCTTCCCTATGGGAATGGTTCTCACCTGGGCGTTTTACAGCGCGTACGATCGCGCTGTAAAACTCCCGACGCTCAAACAAGTTCTTGAGCTTTTTTGGGGCGTTTTGTCGCGCGTTCCCGTACATAGACTTTCGGGAATGCGCAACAATGTGTGTTCGCCTGTCTCTGTATGCGCGATTGTAAATGCCGGTACAATCGCACATACAGAGCGCTCCTTTCAGAACGCTCAGGTGTGAACCCAGGGTAAGGGGTTAAGTACCCATATAGCTTTAGTTTACAAATTGTGAAGCCGCAGGCTGAGTATGCCTTGTCTAGTGGTATTAATTTTATTAACTTTGATTATAGTTTTGTCCATGCTACTGGTTTCTCAAGTCTGTTCACATAGAAGGCAAATAGATTTTGGAGCATATATATGATTTTTGGAATTATTAACATGAGTGACATAATGCATCCGAGCCAGGAGCTTTAACATTTTAGCTAATTGCTAATGTCTTCCTCAACCATATGTGACAGATAGGTATATATTTTGGTTTAACTCAGCTGGGGTGACTGATTTAATTAAAAATATGGAAGACCCTTTGACATTTATGAAAAGTGAAAGTTTTGGTGCAGAGCCTATAGTATTTGTGTGAAATTTCTTTACTTACTTTTTGCAATTTTGCCAACAATAAACATATAATAAATCATAGCAAATTGGTCTAACACTTTAACATCACTAGTTCTGTGGTCTTGATATAGAAACTATCAAATCATCTAAGAATAATGCATTTTTGGGTTCTGTATTCTTACAGTAATGCCATGAATATTAGGGTTCAATCTTGTTTTGGCCAATAGATCCATCATTAACTGCTGCACCCAGCTTTTCCACAGTCTGATATTGTCCACACCTCTCATCTTTCCTTCTAATCCATGGTATGTCTGCATTGAACTTTAAAGCCCCTTTCCCTTCTGGATTTATTGAGTATTTGTTTACATTGACTATTTCACCCCTGTATCTGGTCCTCCCTTGATTAGGCCAAATGTAGCCCCTTCCCCTCTTGGTCACATCTGATTGAACATTGAATGGTATAAATCTAAGTTCCTAGGTCTTCCATACCTTTGTTTTTTCAATGTAACATCTTTCAAGTGTCACTCTTCAAGTGCACATACCAAATTATACCAGAATTGGACCAGAAGGGGACCACAGGTGATTACAAAGATAGTTACTGAAAACAATTTATTAATTTTTCATCTTACTCTTCCCACTTTTGCACAACCTCCTGAAATACCCCCACATCCATTCATCTAGCAAGGAACTATTGATCTCTTCCTCCATCTTAGCTTCTCATCTGACCGCTTACACAAACCTGTTTGGCAATATAAAACACTTCCTTCCCAAACACACATAGATACCTCCTGCCTTTTCTTATTCTAATCTATTAACACTTTCTTTGCTTCTCCTTACTGCTGGTGATATCTCTCCAAATCCAGGCCCCCCTCAGCAAATCCCCTCTATCGCCTACATGTCCCACTACAAATCTCCTTCTACAAATTTCTGCAACCCCTTAAACCTAATAACCATTCCTCTGACCCCTGCTCCTTTGGTTACTCTTGCAGGAGCATTATGGAATGCAATATCTGTCTGCAACAAACTGTCCTACATAAATGAACTTTTCATCTCTCAAAAACCTTCCTTTTTGGGTCTCACAGAAACATGGCTGATGCCCTCTGACACCTCTTCACTTGCTGCACTCTCATATAGTGAATTTCAATTCACTCCCCCCCCCCCACCCTGGCTGCAAACATGGTGGACATGGTGGAGGAGTTGGTCTTCTCTTATCAGACACCTGCTACTACAGCCCAACTCCACTGGCACACTCCATTACGCTCACCTCATTTGAAGTACACTCTGTTCGCATCTACTCTACTTCCCAGCCACCATATTTCTTGACCACTTTAACAGCTGGCTACTATACTTTTTTTTTACCGACATCCCCACTATCATCATGGATGACTTCAACATCCCTATTGACACCTCCCACTCAGCCGCCTCTAAACTCCTATCACTCTCTTCCTCCCTTGGCTTCTCACAGTGGTCTTAAAGAGGACCTTTCATCGGTCCAAACATTGTGAACTAAGTATCATGATCTGTACAGCGGCACACAGAGATCTCACTGCACTTACTATTATCCCCGAGCGCCATTCAGTTCTGCCGTTATGCCCTTTGATATGTTTGGTCACTTGGTTATAGTAGGAGAAGACTGCCCTTGTTCTCCTGGGGGTCTCCTTCTCCTAACGCTGGTCAATCGCAGAGCTCACAGCCTGGGAGAAGAAGACGCCCAGGAGAACAAGGGCAGTCTCCTGCTACTATAACCAAGTCCCCTAAGTCTCCGCCTACTATAACCAAGTGACCGAAGATACCGGAGGGCTTAGCAGGAGAACAGAGCGGCACCCAGGGATAATAGTGAGGGCAGTGAGATCCAAGAGAGTCAGAAAGCAAGCAAAATTTGAGATGGATAAGGTTCCTGCGGGGATGAGCTAGTGTGTGGACTGGGGGAGCATCAGAAGAGACCAGTGAAGAGAAGGTGAGTAGGTTGTATAGGGGGAGAGGCAAATTAGAAAGGTTAGATAGGGAGCAGAGGCGGGTAAAGATAAGATCCAGAGTGTGACCATCTCTGTGGGTGGGAGCTTAAAGAGGACCTTTCATTGGTCCAAACATTGTCATCTAAGTATCATGATCTGTACAGCGGCTTCCAGGGATCTCACTGCACTCACTATTATCCCTGGGTGCCGCTCTGTTCTCCTGCTATGCCCTCCGGTATCTTCGGTCACTTGGTTATAGTAGGCGGAGACTTAGGGGACTTGGTTATAGTAGCAGGAGACTGCCCTTGTTCTCCTGGGCGTCTTCTTCTCCCAGGCTGTGAGCTCTGTGATTGGCCAGCGTTACAGCATAGGAGAAGGAGACGCCCAGGAGAACAAGGGCAGTCTTCTCCTACTATAACCAAGTGACCAAACATATCAAAGGGCATAACAGCAGAACTGAATGGCGCTCGGGGATAATAGTGAGTGCAGTGAGATCCCTGGGAGCTGCTGTACAGATCATGATACTTAGATGACAATGTTTGGACCAATGAAAGGTCCTCTTTAAGCTCCCACCCACAGAGATGGTCACACTCTGGATCTTATCTGTACCCGCCTCTGCTCCCTATCTAACCTTTCTAATTTGCCTCTCCCCCTATCCAACCACAACCTAGTCACCTTCTCTTCACTGGTCTCTTCTGATGCTCCCCCCAGTCCACACACTAGCTCATCCCCGCAGGAACCTTAACCATCTCGAATTTTGCTTGCTTTCTGACTCTCTTCTCCCACTCTCTACCATCTGTTCCCCCCAAGACCCAGATACTGCCACCACCCTATATAACACTACAATAAGTACAGCTCACACACATAACAAAACCCCAAAAAATCAATAGACAACTCTGGCACACCAACCTGACCAAAAAACTCAGACAAGCTTCCAGGGCTGCTGAGCAGCAATGGAAGAAACCCCATTCTAAAGATCAATTAACCACATACAAGCAATCCCTCCTCATATTCAAATCCTCACTTGCTGATGCAAAACAGACCTTCTTCTCATCTCTCATAGCTTTCCTGGCCCACAGCCCTGAACAACTTTTTAACACTTTTGACTCCCTTCTCCATCCCCCAGCGCCCCACCCTCTCCTCTCATCTCATCTCAGCTTAGGACTTTGCCACATACTTCAAACAAGAGATAGTCAACATCAGAGAAAGCTTCAGTACTAAGTCCCCACAGACCCTTTACACAACTGCTCGGTGCTGTTCTCCCAAAACCCACTTCTCCACCATTACAGAAGAAAAGCTATCCACTCTACTCTCCAGATCACATCTCACCACCTGTACACTTGACCCAATCTCATCCCACCTCATCACTATCCTCACCACAGTGTTTATCCCAGCCCTAACTCATCTCTTCAACCTATCACAAAACTCTGGTGTCTTCCCCTCTGCTCTTAAACATGCTACCATTACACGCATCCTCAAAAAGCCTTCACTTGACCCATCTTCTTTGTTCAGTTATCGCCCCATATCACTTCTTCTGTATGCCTCAAAGCCACCTAAACAACATGTCCAGTTGTAACTGTCCTCTCACTTCTTCTCCTGCTCCGTCTTTGACCGGATACAATTTGGCTTCCGACCCCACCACTCGACAGACTGTCCTTACCAAAGTCACCAATGACCTACTAACAGCCAAAACCCAAAAACATTACTCTGTCTTCCTTCTCTTTGACCTGTCCTCTGCCTTCGACACTGTTGATCACTCCCTTCTGTTAAAAACTCTCTCATCTCTTGGCATCACTGACTTGGCCCTCTCCTGGATCACATCATACCTCACAAACCAGACGTTTAGCGTCTCCCACTCTCGCACCACCTCCTCGTCTCTTTCTCTCTGGACCGCACATCCAAACCCTTTCCACCACCTGCCGCCTCCAACTCAAAACCGTCTCCTGCATCTGCACTTTCCTTAACTTTGAATCTGCGAAAATGCTTGTGCATGCCCTCATCATCTCCCGCCAAGACTACTGCAACATTCTTCTCAGTGACCTTCCATCTAGCACTCTCACACCCCTCCAATATATCCTCAACTCTGCTGCCAGACTAATCCACCTCTCACCCTGTTACTTCTCTGCCTCTCCCCTCTGCCAATCCCTTCACTCGCTCCCCATTGCCCAGCGAATTCAGTTAAAAATACTAACAAATACATACAAGGCAATCCACAACCTGTCCCCTCCCTACATCTCTGAGCTACTTTCCTGATACATCCACATACGCAACCTCCGATCCTCACAAGACCTGCTTCTCTCCTCTCCTCTTATAACCTCTTCCCACATGTGCATCCCCCACACTCTGGAACTCATTACCCCAACATATCAGACTCTCACCTACAGTGGAATCCTTCAAAAGAAACCTAAAAACCCACCTCTTCAGACAAGCCTACAACCAGTGACCCTGCTGCCTCTATACCGCCGTGACCACCCTCACCTATTGTGTCCTTCTCTGATACTATATAGATTGTAATCCCTCATGGGCAGGGCCCTCTCTCCCTCTGAACAGTTTTTAACTCATCTTGTTTATGCTTAGTGCAATTGTATGTATTATGTATGTATACCCCTTTTCATATGTACAGTCATGGCCAAAAGTTTTGAGAATGATACAAATATTAGTTTTCACAAAGTTTGCTGCTAAACTGCTTTTAGATCTTTGTTTCAGTTGACTACATCACTACATCACAGAAACTGTGATGTAGTGAAATATAATTACACGCACTTCATACGTTTCAAAGGCTTTTATTGACAATTACATCACATTTATGCAAAGAGTCAGTATTTGCAGTGTTAGCCCTTCTTTTTCAGGACCTCTGCAATTCGACTGGGCATGCTCTCAATCAACTTCTGGGCCAATTCCCATTCTTTCATAATCACTTCTTGGAGTTTGTCAGAATTAGTGGGATTTTGTTTGTCCACCCACCTCTTGAGGATTGACCACAAGTTCTCAATGGGATTAAGATCTGGGGAGTTTCCAGGCCATGGACCCAAAATGTCAACGTTTTGGTCCCCGAGCCACTTCGTTATCACTTTTGCCTTATGGCACAGTGCTCCATCATGCTGGAAAATGCATTGTTCTTCACCAAACTGTTGTTGAATTGTTGGAAGAAGTTGCTGTTGGAGGGTGTTTTTGTACCATTCTTTATTCATGGCTGTGTTTTTTGGCAAAATTGCGAGTGATCCCACTCCCTTGGATGAGAAGCAACCCCACACATGAATGGTCTCAGGATGCTTTACTGTTGGCATGACACAGGACTGATGGTAGAGCTCATCTTTTCTTCTCCGGACAAGCCTTTTTCCTGATGCCCCAAACAATCGGAAAGAGGTTTCATCGGAGAATATGACTTTCCCCCAGTCCTCAACAGTCCATTCACCATATTTTCTGCAGAAGATCAATCTGTCCCTGATGGTTTTTTTGGGAGAGAAGTGGCTTCTTTGCTGCCCTTCTTGACACCAGGCCATCTTCCAAAAGTCTTCGCCTCACTGTGCATGCAGATGCACTCACACCTGCCTGCTGCCATTCCTGAGCAAGCTCTGCACTGGTGGCACTCAGATCCCGCAGCTGAATCTTCTTTAGGAGACTATCCTGGTGCTTGCTGGACTTTCTTGGATGCCCTGAAGCCTTCTTAACAAGAATTGAACCTCTTTCCTTGAAGTTCTTGATGATCCTAGAAATTGTTGATTGAGGCGCAATCTTAGTAGCCACAATATCCTTGCCTATGAAGCCATTTTTATGCAACACAATGATGGCTGCACGCGTTTCTTTGCAGGTCACCATGGTTAACAATGGAAGAACAATGATTTCAAGCATCACCCTCCTTTTAACAGGTCAAGTCTGCCATTTTAACCTAATCAGCCTGACATAATGATCTCCAGCCTTGTGCTCGTCAACATTCTCACCTGAGTTAACAAGACGATTACTGAAATGATCTCAGCAGGTCCTTTAATGACAGCAATGAAATGCAGTGGAAAGGTTTTTTTTGGGGATTAAGTTAATTTTCATATTTTCATGGCAAAGAAGGACTAGGCAATTCATCTGATCACTCTTCATAACATTCTGGAGTATATGCAAATTGCTATTATAAAAACTTAAGCAGCAACTTTTCCAATATTTCTGTAATTCTCTGGTAGCTTCTGTTGGATATTGTAAATTACTTACCTATAGTTTATGTCAGAAATAAAGGGGGATCATTTTAGAATCAGGCTCCTATCATTAGTTTTCCCAGTGACTCATTTATATGATGCTACTGCAAGGTGTATTCCTTGATATCCCTATCTTTGGCTGCCTAATATATGACCTTGTATGAATGCTTACCATATAGTGAAAGATAATATTTTAGGAGATATATTATCATGAAAACATTTTTAAGTTAGCAGATTAATATTTTGGTGAGTTTAAAAAGAATTGGTTCACTCTCTAAGGAAAGCAGGGGGTTTTGTTAAAATTTTCAGAGAATGTCAAATCAGACCAGCTAATATACTGTAGCCAATTTTGATTGTCTGTGTGCTTACTCGGTGCGGTTGACCCTGCAATGTTTGCCCTGTCAGTACAATAGAAGAATGAATACTAGCCCAGAAATGACATCCAGCTGAATTAAGCATATCTAACACTATCCTATTCTGCCTTTAGAAAACAGAGGTAGAAGATTCCCTTTATCAGGGCCACAAACAGATCATTTGTAAACTATCCAGTTTGGCATACTACACTGTTACCGTAGCATGCCAACCCTCTTTGTGTGTCACACTCTCATTCAATTTGTATGAAAGTGGCTACACTATGAAAATAGGAAAGAGTTCTGTGGGGTCTTCCTCAGTCAGATAAGCATACAATCAGTACAGATGTATTATATCTGTAGCTTTGTTCAAGTCACTGACATTAATTAATGATTTCATCTGGTCCATCTAGTTCATGGGATATTTTCGGAGAACTTGAATTTATGCTTTATTAGGCTACTTTCACACTTGCGTTCGGGGTTCCGCTTGTGAGTTCCGTTTAAAGGCTCTCACAAGCAGCCCCAAACGTATCCATACAGCCCCAATGCATTCTGAGTGGATGCGGATCCGCTCAGAATGCCTCAGTTTGGCACCGTTTGGCCTCCGTTCCGCTCAGCAGGCGGACACCTGTACGCAGCTTGCAGCATTAGGGTGTCCCCGTCTGGCCGTGCGGAGCCAAACAGATCCATCCAGACTTACAATGCAAGTCAATGAGGACGGATCTGTTTGACGTTGATACAATATGGTGCAATTGCAAATGGATACGTCCCCCATTGACTTTCAATGTAAAATCAGGAGTCCCTATTAATATACCATCGGATCAGAATATACCATCGGATTTAAGTTAGATCGTGAAACTCAGATCCGACAGTATATTCTAACACAGAGGCGTTCCCATAGTGATGGGGACGCTTCAAGTTAGAATATACTGAAAACTGTGTAATAACTGCTCCCTGCTGCCTGGCAGCACCTGATCTCTTACAGGGAACTGTGATCCGCACAATTAACCTCTCAGGTGCCACACCAGAGAGGTTAATTGTGCATATCATAGCCCCCTGTAAGAGATCAGGTGCTGGCCAGACCCCCCTCCCTCCCCAGTATTATATTCATTGGTGGCCAGTGTAGCGCCCCTCCCTCCCCAGTATTATATTCATTGGTGGCCAGTGCGGTCCCCCCTCCCTCCCCAGTATTATATTCATTGGTGGCCTGTGCGACCTCTCCTCCTGCTGGTAAGTGAAAGGTCTGTGCTGCGCATTGCTTATAGCACAGATCTTTCACTTACCAGTAGGAGGAGCGCCCGACCGGTCACAGACATCGCAGATAAGTATGATGCTTCTAAAATTGCTAAGTAACCATGGCAGCCAGGACTGCAGTAGCATCTTGGCTGCCATGGTAACCGATCGGAGCCCCAGCGATTAAACTGGGACTCCGATCGGAACTCTCCGCTGCCACCAATGATGGGCGGGTGATTTTTATTAGGGTGGGAGAGGGGGGGCCGCACTCGCCACCAATAAATATAATACTGGGGAGGGAGGGAGGGGGGCCACACTGGCCACCAATGAATATAATACTGGGGAGGGAGGGGGGCTACACTGGCCACCAATGAATATAATACTGGGGAGGGAGGGGGGCCGCACTGGCCACCAATGAATTTAAAACTGGGGAGGGAGGGGGGTCTGGCCCCTGCTGCATGGCAGCACCTGATCTCTGACAGGGGGCTATGATACGCACAATTAACCCCTCAGGTGCACCACCTGAGGGGTTAATTGTGCGGATCACAGCTCCCTGTAAGAGATCGGGTGCTGCCAGGCAGCAGGGGGCAGTCATGTACACAGTTCTTTTAGTATATTCTAACTTGAAGCGTCCCCATCACCATGGGAACGCCTCTGTGTTAGAATATACTGTCGGATCTGAGTTTTCACGGAGTGAAAAATCAGATCTGAAAAAAAAAAAACTGTTATGCAGACGGAACCGCCATGTTTTAGTAACTAACTATACAGTCTCACTTTTTTGAATAGTCTGGAGGAACAAAAATATAAGAGAATTTGTAGTGTTTCAGACAATGAATGTCTGATGAACTTGATTACATTCAACATAAAAGAATATCTAGAATGTTTGGCTTCTCACCCAAGTAGTGACTGTTTCTATGGGCTTTTGACACATTTGCTATAAAGGGAAGTTATGAGGGTTAAAATTGGAACAAGCATAACAGATTCATAAAGACTGAGGACTGAACAAGTAAATGATTTAATACACACAACACTGTCACCAGTGGAGATATAGTAGCATAATATTATTATCAGGAGGTAGCATATAATAAAGAAGTTTTACACAAATGGTAGGTAGTTCTAGACTATACAGTACTTTTTGGAAATTGAATAATGTGAAACACTATATGCACAATTTTATTATACGAGACCCCTTTAGATCTGTAGACTAGATAATCCACCTAACAAAATAAAAACAATCATTAAAATAATCCTTTAATAGTCCCACCATGTGAAAATTCACAACAATCTGTTACATTTACATTTAAAGAGTCTGTTAGCTCCTGTATGCTGCCCTAACAGAGGACAATACAGTGTGGTGACATACCTGTAGGCTTTAACAGTCACTCCTGCAATGACATTCAGTAGTTTTTAGAGTAGTATCCTGCCAAAAGTCGCAGCATGCCAAGCCTGATGCCACGTGCTGCCCCTGCCTCTGGATGACAATTAACTTTTGTATTTCATGTTGTACATAGGAAATGAAACTGCCAATCGTCCTACGGAGGTGAGGGAGAGTAGGGGGAGTGAACAGTATTAGACTCATCTCACAGTGCTGGAGCACATTTTAGCTTTTGGAAGCTCAGCACTCTTAAACTGCTGAATGCTATCGCAGGAGTTACAGGCCACTGAAATCAGTAAGTCTAATCACTGCACCATGCGTCGAGTGTACAGTGTTCATTTTAGGACATGGTCAGATATCATAGTCAAGTATCAAAATAATGCCAATGTAACACCTGACCCTGACACCTGACTCTGACACCTGACACCTGACTCTGACACCTGACTCTGACACCTGACTCTGACACCTGACTCTGACACCTGACTCTGACACCTGACTCTGACACCTGACCCCTGACTCTCATATCTGAGTTTGACTTATGCTCTTCATAGGTCAGGGTCAAAGTGAGAAGGAGTTATAGATAAACTATGTATTTGTCTGCTAAATCACACTGTCTATTGCTGAGCTTATAACTGTGTGCCAGGCAAGCTGGTAGCTCAGTGGTAATGCTGCTGCCCCATGTCCAGGCCTTCTGAGTTCAAAGCCCCTCTCAGCCTCCCAAAAATGTTTACATTTTATTATGCCCTAGACAAGAGGCAAATTTAAATCATGTGTGACGCTGATGTGTGACGCTGATGTCTCACTTCCTTCAGTTGTCAGTATCACAAAACATTTTAGGTTTACTGTGGTTTTTGCTGTACTACATCTCATAGATCAAAAAAATCCCCATCTTTGCTGTCTAGAGCTATAGCTCAGTGGTAAGACACTAGCTTTGCATGTAGTGTTCATGGGTTCAAAACCTGTTTCAGGCTTTTAATAGAATTAATATTTTATATTTTATTGAGCTCTAGATCAGAGACAAATTCCAGTGCTGTGTGATGTAAGTAGTCCTTTTTTATTTTATTAAGAGTACATGGGCAGCACTATAGTTAAGGGGGCCCTGTATACAGAGCTGTATCCTGGATTTTACATATCTACTGTATATATGTGTATTATACACACAGTGTGCTACAGCTTCACCACACTGAGATTTGCTCAGAAAGCTGCTATACATATTACTGCTTTATCCACGGACACAATATATGGTCATACAGATGGCAGTACTATGTGATAGCTTCTAAGTATAGAAAAACCATGTGGTAATGTCATAGCTCGGAGGTTACATTAATGGCTTTGCTTGTTGAAGTCCCCAGAAAGACATATGTATTTTTCTTTAATAGCATATACTATAATAAATAATATGTCATTAACCCATAGGATACGAGCGCTGTACATGTATGTCGCTGGAAACACGGTCACAAATCCCAGCGCCATACAGGTACAGCGCTCTGATCGGGCGGCCACAGGAGCTACTCCCTCCCGATCAGCTGCAGGGGTCCGGCAGGCACTAATAGTTGGACCCCTGCTGTATGCACCACCAATCACCCTCCGTAGATCCTGTGAGGTGGCGGTGACGGAGGATGAGGGTGAGGATCACCTGTGATTGGTTGGAGGGATTGACCTGGAGATAACATCCTGGAGCTACGCTGTCCCCGCCCACAGACTTTTGTGTGAGTAAGGAGAGAGGAGCCCTGTGTCGGCCCATCTGCATCCCACACGATCCTCCGCCATCCGTGGCCCCTGAGACCACATAAAGTGCCATCTGGCATATAAACATTTAGGGAGAGCTTTTGGTTAGGTAGGGGTAGTGGAAAAAAGTAAATTTTTGTGTGCAGCACCCGGATCTGAGGGTGTCTGGGGTCCACAGCAACTTGTGCGACCCCCGTCCCCCCAGGGGTGCTGCAGCTTTCCTCCCACCCACATATTTTGGGGCGCAAGTGCATTTTTTTTCTTTTTGTAGGTGCGCTGTGGCCGGCACTCTTAGCTGTACAATAGCGCCTGGCCACTGTCAGCGCATCGCCCACCCCACCGCTGATCAGTGAGTTTTTGGGCTGTGAGAAATTTTTTGGGGATTCTGTTAGGTTAGGGTGGGTTAGGGTAGGGTATACATAAAAACACCCCCCCCCCCCCACACACACACACACAAAAAAAAGTTTTACACACACACGCACTCCCCTTTAGCGTTCTAAGATGGCCCGCCGGATGTTCTCGGCCGAGGAGGCATACGCCCAGCTGCTCTCCGACTCCGAGAGCCCCAGTGAGGACGAGGATGACCCCACTTTCCTGTTGTCATCCTCGTTCTCCTCATCATCTAGTGATGATGATGAGCCCCAAGGCGGCGGAGACGCCGCCAGGCGGAGCCAGGAACTCTCCGTGCCAGGAACCCTGTGGCCCACACTAGTATGAGCAGCCCTGGGGCTCGTACTAGTTTTCCGGCCCACCAGGAAAGTTCACCTGAGCCCTCTACCGGTGAACCCCAGAGGATTTTGAGCCCTTGATTCCTGACTTTGTTGGCCAACCAGGAATCCAGATTCGCACAGTGGGCTTCACTAAATATGACATTTTTCGTTTTTTTCAGTGAACAATTTGTGAATCTGATGATGGAGCAAACAAACTTGTTTGCCCACCAGTTTATAGCCCAATTTCTCCCGAGTCAGAAAATACCTCATATGTGGACGTAATATGATCTGCGGATGACTACACGGCTCAGAAGAGAAAGAGCAATATTGGGATTTTGGACAACCAAAATCCCAATGGCGCTCCTTCTCTTCTGAGCCATGTAGTTTGCCCGCAGAGCACTTTACGTCCACATATGGGGTATGTCCTTACTCCGGAGAAATTGGGCTACAAATTTTGGGGCGCTTTTTCTCCTATTACCCCTTGTAAAAATGAAAGTACATGTTAGTAGCCCCTTAGAATTTTCTCCTCCACTTTGCAGCTATTCCTGTGAAGACTGTGGAGAAATAAATTAAAATGGGGAAGGGGATTATAAATTTAGTACTCGATGTAAGTGTGGTACTCCCTGAAGCAACCGTCAATACAGAGGCCCGGATGATCGGGACACGTTTCACACTGAGTGGTGGTGTCCTTTCGTTACCCCCTCCTGTTACACACACTGCACTTTTTTTTTTTGGGACCAACCCTTCTTTCCAGTATGGGGGAACCACACCTGGAAAGTGTTGGCCGGGACGATCCGGGCGCCTCCAGTTCCTGAGGTACTCCGGCCTGCTCTTTCCCGGTCAGAAAAGATTATGGCTTTGAGGACTGCCCTTATAGAACTGGAGGAATGTCCCTGTGCTGCCAGCGCTCCGGGACAGCACAAAAGAGTTGTACATGGTAACCTGCACCAAGTAGACCGCAACTTCTTTGTACCATGCTAGGGATTTTGCGCATGGCGTTTAGGGTTTCCATCTTTTCTCTAAGCCAAACCCGAACAGAAGGGAGGGAGGGCCCCTTTCAGGCCCACCCATGTCCCGCCTCCAGCCACGCCCATGTCCCGCCTCCACCCCTGGTTGCTGTTGCACCACGATCATTATGCCCCTGATCCCGTCACTACAGAAATACAGCACCCCATACCTCTTACATCCAGTGATGTCTCCTTTGATGTAGATGTTCTTTCCTCATCTTCTCCTTTCAGATCTTCAGACCAGACTACCCTTTTTTCGCCATTTTTCGTCTCTGCAGTTTGACAACAACAAAAAAAATCTTAGTTTACTACTTTTCCATCATCCTCCCATCTTCTGGACAAATCATCATACTACCCCAATACTGTGCCGCTGTGCTCCCCAATACTATACTGCATAAACAGATTAACCCCCTGATAATACTAGTAACACACATAGCCCCCCATATAAAATACCCCTTCTTTGTGGCCTCAGTAGAAGCCCCCAAATAATGTGCCAGTAAGAAGTGCCCCCCATAGATGCCCCCATGTGTCAGTAAGAAGTGCATCTTTTCTCCCCAATATGTGCCTCTTCCCCCCTTCCCTTATATGTGCCAGTATCAAGTGCCTCATTTCTCCCCACCAATATGTGCCAGTATAAGGTGCCTCTTCCCCCCCTTCCCCCATATATTGCAGTTTCAAGTGCCCCATTCCCCCCTCAATATGTGCCAGTATAAGGTCCCTCTTTCCACCCCTTCCCCTATATGTGCCAATTTCAAGTGCCTCTTCCCCCCCACCCAAATATGTGGCAGTATAAGGTGTCTCTCCCCCCCTTCCCCCCTATGTGCCAGTTTCAAGTGCCTCATTTCTCCTCCTCCCCAATATGTGCCAGTATAAGGTGTCTCTCCCCCCTTGCCCCATATGTGCCAGTTTCAAGTGCCTCATTTCTCCTCCTCCCCAATATGTGCCAGTATAAGGTGCCTCTTTCCACCCCTTCCCCCATATGTGCCAATTTCAGGTGCCTCTCTTCTCTAAAAAAAAAAAAAAAAACCTTTTACTTACCTCCAACGATGCGATGCAGGCCTCTTCCCGGCCTGTGTCCCGCGCTGTACGGCTCAGGTGGCGTGATGACGTCATTACGCCGCCTGCACCGGCCTCTGATAGGCTGCAGGCACAAGGCCCGCAGCCTATTAGAGGAACAGGAGAGAGAGACGCCTCTCCCTCCCCTGCCGCAGCACAGCCGTCTGTATCGTTGTCCTGAGGACGGCGATACAGATCACTATGGCGATGAGCGCTTCCACAATGGAAGCGCTCATCTCCCTGTGCCCAGCCGCTGCCGCCATTATTCACAGCTGATTCTGTGCCTGGGTCTGAGAAAGGCTAGTACCCGGGCACAGGATTGCATACCCGGACTGTCCGGGTCATTCCCGTACGGGTGGCAACTCTATTCTCTAATGCTCTATAACACCCTGTGCTCTGCACACACACCCCTCCCCCATTGACTGACAGAGCTAGACAGCAGGCTGACATCACAGCACCACGGGGATACCGCACATGCAGCCGTCAGTGCTGACCGCGGCAGTGCAAGGGTTTTCACCGATGGCGGTGCATACAGCAGGGGTCCAACTATTAGTGCCTGCCGGACCCCTGCAGCTGATCGGGAGGGAGTAGCTCCTGTGGCCGCCCGATCAGAGCGCTGTACCTGTATGGCGCTGGGATTTGTGACCGTGTTTCCAGCGACATACATGTACAGCGCTGGTATCCTATGGGTTAATAACATATTATTTATTATAGTCTATGCTATTAAAGAAAAATACATATGTCTTTCTGGGGACTTCAACAAGCAAAGCCATTAATGTAACCTCCAAGCTATGACATTACCACATGGTTTTTCTATACTTAGAAGCTATCACATAGTACTGCCATCTGTATGATCATATATTGTGTCCGTGGATAAAGCAGTAATATGTATATCAGCTTTCTGAGCAAATCTCAGTGTGGTGAAGCTGTAGCACACAGTGTGTATAATACACATATATACAGTAGATATGTAAAATCCAGGATACAGCTCTGTATACAGGGCCCCCTTTACTATAGTGCTGCCCATGTACTCTTAATAAAATAAAAAAGGACCAGTTACATCACACAGCACTGGAATTTGTCTCTGATCTAGAGCTCAATAAAACATAAAATATTAATTTTATTAAAAGCCTGAAACAGGTTTTGAACCCATGAAAACTACATGCAAAGCAAGTGTCTTACCACTGAGCTATAGCTCTAGACAGCAAAGATGGGGATTTTTTTGATCTATGAGATGTAGTATAGCAAAAAACACAGTAACCCTAAACTGTTTTGTGATACTGACGACTGAAGGAAGTGAGACATCAGCGTTATACATGATTTAAATTTGCCTCTTATCTAGCGCATAATAAAATGTAAATATTTTTGGAAGGCTGAAAGGGGCTTTGAACTCAGAAAGCCATGGACATAGGGGCAGCAGCATTACCACTGAGCTACCAGCTTGCCTGGCACAGAGTTATAAGCTCAGCAATAGACAGTGTGATTTAGCAGACAAATACATAGTTTATCAATAACTCCTTCTCACTTTGACCCTGACCTATGAAGAGCATAAGTCAAACTCAGATATGAGGTCAGGTGTCAGGGTCAGGTGTCAGATTTAGGTGTCAGGGTCAGGTGTTACATTGGCATAATTTTGATACTTGACTATGATATCTGACCATGTCCTAAAATGAACACTGTACAAGTGGGAGCTGACAGATAGTTTCAAAAGGACAGTGAAAATCATCCTGTATTAAAATTGCATAACTGCTAACATAATTGTGGGATACATAAACACTAAAAGAACATATGACCTACAGGATATCCGTTTTTTGGGATGTCTGTATGGAGTTTAAGAGTTTTAGTGTCCCATTCTTTTTTTAGCACTGTGGATTGATGAGAGGTTTTTTTTTTTTTTTTATATGTTCCCTTCTGCACGTTACCATTTTTTTTCAATTAGTTTTTTATGTCTTTCCTGGTGGTCACTTATTTCATTGGGAAGAACCACTTGTACATGATGCTCACATAGGGTCTTTATTCCTGTGTTGAATTTCTAAGATATTAAACTCTGTAAGTTCAGAAATGCAGTTAGAATTTATTTTTGCAATGATGCTCTTAGGTCAAAAATCATGTCTCTTAGTTTATCTTTCAATTATGATTTGCCTATTCCAGATTTTAGAAGAAAAGATGGAGGCTGCATTTGAATGTGAATCTACATAATGTTGTGCAGTCTCCCCACCATGAAAGCTTCTGTTATGGAGGACAGGGAGGATGGTTTACTTGATTGTATTAGAAACAGTTCAAGACTGACTGCAGATTTGAGCTGAAAAGCATAGTGGTGAAGAGACCTCTTTAAGAGGTGAGCTACTCATAGGTAATGTTTTAAGGAGGTCTATGTATGTCTTGGTTCACCCATCTTCCCACTGGCCCATTTCTCTGAATATGGCATTGGATTTGAAAAAAAACAAACAAAAACAAAGTGAGTTTAGCTTATTGTATTTTTGCCAGAAAAGTAATTTGTATATCTTTGGGTTTGTAGGAGAGATATTCAAGTTATCTTTCCTGACAGAAAAGATGAGCATTTCTCATGCCACCAGATATTAGACATTCTAATTTGCATATATTTTTCCCAGAAACCAAGAGAAGCATTGCTTAGTCAATACCAGAACCCACATATGCTAGGTGGTCTTCATAATAGAAATAGTACCGGCAGTCTTGTCTGTTCTGATAAAGGGCATTTGTCTGAAAGAGCAATTCATATATGGCTTAGATGTTATATTTAAAGACCAGTTAAAAGGCCTCAAGGTCTCTATTTGAGGGGCCTCTGGGCAGGTACTATTATGGAGACCACCTAGTATACATTAGGTGTCTTATAGGCTAATATTTCTCTTGGTTTCTGTTAAAAATTTATTCTATTTGTCAAACATCTGGTAACATTCAAAAGCTTTTTTATTTGTTTATTTTTTATTTATTTTTTGCTTTTTGTCAGGAAAGGTAATTTGGATATCTTTCCAAGAAACCCAAAGATATGCAAATTATCTTTCCAGCATATGTAAGATTTGCATTTATTTTACTCAGAAGACAAGAGCAGCTTTGTCTTGCCTGCAATACTCCTCATGCATGGTACCCCTTCATAAACAAACAGTACCCACCAGAAAATGCATAAATATTTTTATGAAACCCAGAGCAGCAGATTAGGTTCTTTCTCCCTGTTTCTGATTTTCCCAAAATGAGTTGCAAGAAATTTGGGCTTGTTAGAATCCAAATTTTTGCAAAATCTGTAATAAATTCACAATCAACTTTGCGAGTTCTGAAAGTAGTATTGGGAACCCATCATCTTGTGGTTTCAGAGTAATAGAGTATAATCAGCTTCCCTTTGTTTACACATATCTATTCCCTTCACTTCTAGGTTGGGACATGTTTAAGGGTGCTCTTACACTTCCTGATGTAAGGGCAGTCTGAGCGCCAATGAATGAGAACACATCCAATGGTGCGTATTTGAACCACAGTTTTTACACAGGCTGATTTAAACAGAATGCTGGAGGAACTATTGCTACCAAAGTTGCTCCACCCCCATTGTGTTCTATTTATTATTTGCAGCACATCCCTGACTACACAGAATGATGTGCTAACAATAAATGATGAATCCTGATGAAAGATGCCTATTAGCTTATGAACGAATGGTTGCTCGTTCCTCCATGGATCAGCTGCTCGATTACAGGAGCCAATTATTGGGAACCATAATTTCCCGATAATCACTCAGTCTAATAGAGCCTTAACATACGTATTTGTCATTTGTCCAGTGATCATATGCACCATAGCAGAGACTGAAGAATTTGGAGAGTAATCAACAATCAAAGCAATTTAAATTTCATAAGCAAAAGTAACCTTGTTTGAAAAATAGTGAAATCATCAATTTCAGCCAAGCGACCATCTTCTATTTGACAAATATGTGGAAACCAGCTAGGGTTTTACAAAGAGAAAGTTTTGCGAATAGCTTGAGCACTGATCAGAACAATGCATCTTACGGGAGGTCTATTTTTTTATTTGTGGCCCACACATTTTTTCTGTTCCGTTTTGTTTTCTTGCAGTTTTTGATGTACAGGTCCTTCTCAAAAAATTAGCATATTGTGATAAAGTTCATTATTTTCTGTAATGTACTGATAAACATTAGACTTTCATATATTTTAGATTCATTACACACCAACTGAAGTAGTTCAAGCCTTTTATTGTTTTAATATTGATGATTTTGGCATACAGCTCATGAAAACCCAAAATTCCTATCTCAAAAAATTAGCATATCATGAAAAGGTTCTCTAAACGAGCTATAAACCTAATTATCTGAATCAACTAATTAACTCTAAACACCTGCAAAAGATTCCTGAGGCTTTTTACTTTTTCATTACTCAAAACCGCAATCATGGGTAAGACTGCCGACCTGACTGCTGTCCAGAAGGCCATCATTGACACCCTCAAGCAAGAGGGTAAGACACAGAAAGAAATTTCTGAACGAATAGGCTGTTCCCAGAGTGCTGTATCAAGGCACCTCCGTGGGAAGTCTGTGGGAAGGAAAAAGTGTGGCAGAAAACGCTGCACAACGAGAAGAGGTGACCGGACCCTGAGGAAGATTGTGGAGAAGGACCGATTCCAGACCTTGGGGGACCTGTGGAAGCAGTGGACTGAGTCTGGAGTATAAACATCCACAGGCGTGTGCAGGAAATGGGCTACAGGTGCCGCATTCCCCAGGTCAAGCCACTTTTGAACCAGAAACAGCGGCAGAAGCGCCTGACCTGGGCTACAGAGAAGCAGCACTGGACTGTTTGTTGCTCAGTGGTCCAAAGTACTTTTTTCGGATGAAAGCAAATTTTGCATGTCATTCGGAAATCAAGGTGCCAGGAGGAAGACTGGGGAGAGGGAAATGCCAAAATGCCTGAAGTCCAGTGTCAAGTACCCACAGACAGTGATGGTCTGGGGTGCCATGTCAGCTGCTGGTGTTGGTCCACTGTGTTTTATCAAGGGCAGGGTCAATGCAGCTAGCTATCAGGAGATTTTGGAGCACTTCATGCTTCCATCTGCTGAAAAGCTTTATGGAGATGAAGATCATTTTTCAGCACGACCTGGCACCTGCTCACAGTGCCAAAACCACTGGTAAATGGTTTACTGACCATGGTATCACTGTGCTCTATTGGCCTGCCAACTCTCCTGACCTGAACCCCATAGAGAATCTGTGGGATATTGGGAAGAGAAAGTTGAGAGACGCAAGACCCAACACTCTGGATGAGCTTAAGGCCGCTATCGAAGCATCCTGGGCCTCCATAACACCTCAGCAGTGCCACAGGCTGATTGCCTCCATGCCACGCCGCATTGAAGCAGTCATTTCTGCAAAAGGATTCCCGACCAAGTATTAAGTGCATAACTGAACATAATTATTTGAAGGTTGACTTTTTTTGTATTAAAAACACTTTTCTTTTATTGGTCGGATTAAATATGCTAATTGAGATAGGAAATTTGGGTTTTCATGAGCTGTATGCCAAAATCATCAATATTAAAACAATAAAAGGCTTGAACTACTTCAGTTTGTGTGTAATGAATCTAAAATATATGAAAGTCTAATGTTTATCAGTACATTACAGAAAATAATGAACTTTATCACAATATGCTAATTATTTGAGAAGGACCTGTATATTTTTTTTTTGCCAAAGCTAGAAGTGGATATAGCAGAAAAGAGAAAAGTGGCATTCCTTTATATTTTTCATTCATTTCCCAAATCATTTTTGGCTTTGGCTCACAAAACTGGCACAACAACTACCACAAAAAGCTGTGTGTGACACCACACTTTCATTGACTGCCACACATGCCATTTGTCACAAATCTTGAGCAAAGGAAATTAACGTGCTTATCTTTAGACTAAGCAGCTTGAATGGTTACTATTTAGCTAGTAAACCTAGTATTTCAGCTAGCATACAGACAAAACAACTATTAATATTAAATTCTCTATATAGCTTTAGGGCATTGTGATGCTGCTACAACATTAATAGCAGGTAATGCAGTTTCCAGCTTTAAGGTAGCACCATTTATACAACGATAATGCAAAAGGAAACTGACCTACTGCATATATTCAAGGATTCACAAGCACTTAAGGTACAGTTTGGACTCGTTTCAATACATTTCTGCATATGAACTCATAAAACAGTAATTTATCTTATTACTTCAAACTGAGTACAAAGTAAGAAATAATGTTTAGAGCATATGCAGTCTGCTGGGATGATATGCACTCACATACCATGTGTTTTTCACAATCAAGTGTTTGATAGTTGCCAGCAGTCAATTGTTCATCTAACAGCTATCATGC
This sequence comes from Bufo gargarizans, assembly GCF_014858855.1. Classification (NCBI taxonomy): domain Eukaryota; kingdom Metazoa; phylum Chordata; class Amphibia; order Anura; family Bufonidae; genus Bufo; species Bufo gargarizans. The sequence goes on along the minus strand of NC_058086.1, from coordinate 121,091,851 downwards.
AGAACATACAGCACCAAGTTTTGAGCCATTAAAACTTTTATAAGAGAGGTTTTTTATAAAAGGTAACTCTTTAATGACCACTGTATTATGTTTTTGTGGTGGCCATTGTAGGAATTGATTCTGATGTGCCACCGTTTTATATCAGCACTTCAGAAGAACATTGCAGTGTTATACATACTGCAATCATCATGCTGAGGCTGTTACTAACAAAGTTGGTGTTTTATAATGTTAGTCCTTAGATGACATGAACAATAACGACTAAAGAATTGAAGGTGTTTGACAGAGGAACGGAGATCCCTTTGTTATCTATTGGCCCGCATTATTACTACAGCAGCCAAGGGCCTAACAAAGACCTCCAGATCTTCTATAAATGATTGCCTATTAAGCTTTGTTAAAGACAAGGCTTAATAAGTTGTCTGTAAGTACAGAATACTATGCAATACTATGTTTTTCAGAGCAATAGTGGAGCGATTTAAAAAAAATTGTTCTAGGAGGACAAAAAAAGTGAAATGAAAAGTTTAAAGGCTATGGACACCTTTGTGCACTAAAATCAATAACCCCATATCTTACCGGAATGTAGCACATAATAAAATTGCACTTGTTTGTTTATTGATATCAGCTTTGCTTCACATTCTCTCAGAAATGCTCTGATATGAGTTTTGCTCACTGCTGTCATCACCTGTGAGGCTCTGTGGGCGTTCTGTGGATTTCACATGCACCAGCGCAAGCTCTGCTGCCCCGCCCCCCACGTCCTGTTAAACAGCACAGCTCTACCGTCCCACCCCCACATCCTGTTACACAGCATAGCTAGAAGCCACTTACATATAGGCTGCTGGAACTACCAAGTAACTTGGTAGTAAGATATCATTCTAATCCACATGGTGACTCTTACAGTATGCTACAACCTGTAATCAGCAGATTTATTTCTCACTTTCCATTCTGTAGAAAGTCCATTATTTGTAGACACAATAGATATTTCTGCTAATAAGGATAGCGCATCTATCTACAGTCAGAACCATGGCGTTATAAGCAGGATATAGATTTTATTACTGACAGCTCTCACTACCTGCACTCTCTTCTGAACACTCTGAACACAGTATTGTGTGCAGTCCGCACAATCAGTGGTTACTTCTCTCACACAAATTAGTATAATGTGATGACACACATGCTATGTACACATATCAGTATACGGGGGAGGAAGGGGGGGGGGATTTAACAAAACTGGTGTAAAGCCAGTTCTACTTTACACCAGTTTGATAAATGATATATATCTCCACATATACAATATACATATATACATATATGAAAAAAAAGTTAAGCAGCACTCCTATGATGCCGGGTGCAATTCCCAGTTGTTCCTCAGAAGTGGAACGATGATTATAGAGCAGAAAAAATAAGGTAGCACTCCGGTCTTCCAGTGAATAGGTGGATACTTTATTGCACCCAACAGCTTTCTTTTTTGTCAAGCTAGTGATAGTAGTGCTCAGACACATATACATACAGCTGAATACATAAGTGTTTCATAATTTCTAATAAACATATTAACATGAGAATAAAGTGAATACATGCAAATAGATGATTAAAAGATAATTAAAAAGAACAGACCTAACATGATCGGTTCCATGCGTCACCCTGTTAGTGTCCCATGATGTGCACTGCACCTGCGCTCGCAGGCGTCCCGCTCTCGTGAGAATTCCACCTGTTCTGTCAGTATAGATCCTGTCAACGTCTGATCCCCGTATTAAGAGCCTGCTCCATACATCAAAGAGCTTTGTCTACACATTACTAGAGTTGAGCGGACACCTGGATGTTGGGGACCCGAACTTTTGAGCACTAAAATGGCTGTAAAAATGTAATGTAAAGGGCTAGAGGGCTGCAAATGCCAGCAAAATGCGGTTAAGAGCATGGCAAGTGCTCTGCAAACAAATGTTGATAGGAAAAAAATAAAATAAAATTATCTTGATCTAGGAGGACAAAGTCCATATGGAGTAGGAGGTTGAGGAGGCAGTGAATGTGGTAGTGTAGGTGGAAGCGGCGGTGGAGGAGGAGGTAGCCTACACTGGTTTTTGGTTTTATTATTATTATTTATTTTTTATTAGGGTACACCCCAAAACATTGGGAAATATAACCTGTGATAACCTCCTCCAGTCATGCTAAACAAACGTTGAGGGCAGGCCAGCACCTCCAAGGTGTAAAGGGCAAGCTTAGGTCATGTGCCCAATTTGAAGACCCAGAAGTTGAAGGGGGCAGACCCATCAGTCAGTACGTGTAGGCGTGTGCACACATACTGCCCCACCATGTCGCACATCCCTGTGATGTTCAGAATCCAATTGGATATCTACTCTATCAACTTTCGATGTTCTTTTCTGCGCCTACCATGTTGATCACGGTTAGCGGTGAATCAGGTTTCCACGCCGGAGAGGAAGCATGAGAAAGGGATGCCACATCCAAGGTGGGTTAATTGTTTGAAATTAAATATGATTTAGTGGAAAAGTGGGACAAATTATTGAAGCGCAAATGTGGGAAAAGTTGTTAAAGTTTAAGCATTGAATGAAAGGAGGGGCGCGCATCAGTTAAAGAATAATTTCACCTATGCAGAGCAGGGGTTTGTATACGGCAAAATTGGTAAAATGTAACAGACGGTTTTTTGAAATTTATGCAATTATATCTAGTGGATGGCACTCCTCATATAGTTTCCAGTGCTCAGTGGTAATAATCAATGTAGATATAGGTAAGGACCATGGCACTCATATTTAAAGTAATCTGAAAAAGTTCATTTTATTGTCCATACCAAGATAGAATAATATAACACTGGCCAATGTTTCGGTCCACCAGGACTTTATTCACGGCCTAAAGTACAAATACATACATAAGCTTTTAGTATAGACAGAACTCATAGGGCAGACAATAAATATGCAATTTAACAAAATATCTGTAGAGAACTGGTGCTAGAATATCTATAGTATAGTGCAATTATATAACAATGCAGTACAGGGGAGATCCGGAAAACAAATGTATATGTATATATATATATATATATATATATATATATATACACACACACACACACACATATATACATACATACATACACATATGTGAAAATGGATTCCAAGGCGGGAACAGGCTCATCTTGATCCCGGTAGATTAGGTGTAAGAACTATATAAGGGAGCAGTAGTTAAGATATGTTGATAATCATATAGAAGCTGGGAGTCATGTAGCTTTCTGCATTACATCAAAAATACGACATTCAATGTATTACCCATTGTTCACTTGAAAATCAGCATGACACTACAGGGAGTGCAGAATTATTAGGCAAGTTGTATTTTTAAGGATTAATTTTATTATTGAACAACAACCATGTTCTCAATGAACCCAAAAAACTCATTAATATCAAAGCTGAATATTTTTGGAAGTAGTTTTTAGTTTGTTTTTAGTTTTAGCTATTTTAGGGGGATATCTGTGTGTGCATGTGACTATTACTGTACATAATTATTAGGCAACTTAACAAAAAACAAATATATAACCATTTAAATTATTTGTTTTTACCAGTGAAGCCAATATAACATCTCAACATTCACAAATATACATTTCTGACATTCAAAAACAAAACAAAAACAAATCAGTGACCAATATAGCCACCTTTCTTTGCAAGGACACTCAAAAGCCTGCCATCCATGGATTCTGTCAGTGTTTTGATCTGTTCACCATCAACATTGCGTGCAGCAGCAACCACAGCCTCCCAGACACTGTTCAGAGAGGTGTACTGTTTTCCCTCCTTATAAATCTCACATTTGATGATGGACCACAGGTTCTCAATGGGGTTCAGATCAGGTGAACAAGGAGGCCATGTCATTAGATTTTCTTCTTTTATACCCTTTCTTGCCAGCCACGTTGTGGAGTACTTGGATGCGTGTGATGGAGCATTGTCCTGCATAAAAATAATGTTTTTCTTACCTTGCAGACTTATTCCTGTACCACTGCTTGAAGAAGGTGTCTTCCAGAAACTGGCAGTAGGACTGGGAGTTGAGCTTGACTCCATCCTCAACCCAAAAAGGCCCCACAAGCTCATCTTTGATGATACCAGCCCAAACCAGTACTCCACCTCCACCTTGCTAGCGTTTGAGTCGGACTGGAGCTCTCTGCCCTTTACCAATCCAGCCATCTGGCCCATCAAGACTCACTCTCATTTCATCAGTCCCTAAAACCTTAGAAAAATCAGTCTTGAGATATTTCTTGGCCCAGTCTTGACGTTTCAGCTTGTGTGTCTTGTTCAGTGGTGGTCGTCTTTCAGCCTTTCTTACCTTGGCCATGTCTCTGAGTATTGCACACCTTGTGCTTTTGGGCACTCCAGTGATGTTGCAGCTCTGAAATATGGCCAAACTGGTGGCAAGTAGCATCTTGGCAGCTGCACGCTTGACTTTTCTAAGTTCATGGGCAGTTATTTTGCGCCTTGGTTTTTCCACACGCTTCTTGCGACCCTGTTGACTATTTTGAATGAAACGCTTGATTGTTCGATGATCACGCTTCAGAAGCTTTGCAATTTTAAGAGTGCTGCATCCCTCTGCAAGATATCTCACTATTTTTGACTTTTCAGAGCCTGTCAAGTCCTTCTTTTGACCCATTTTGCCAAAGGAAAGGAAGTTGCCTAATAATTATGCACACCTGATATAGGGTGTTGATGTCATTAGACCACACCCCTTCTCATTACAGAGATGCACATCACCTAATATGCTTAATTGGTAGTAGGCTTTCGAGCCTATACAGCTTGGAGTAAGACAACATGCATAAAGAGGATGATGTGGTCAAAATACTCATTTGCCTAATAATTCTGCACGTAGTGTATATAGAGACTTATACGGCTTAGGAGCAAATTCAAGATCATGGCAGCAGCAAGATTGCACATAGATAGTGGCAGCATGCATTACAATGTGATTCTTAATTAAAATATCTGCATGAGGGTACACAATAATAGAGGGCTGCAGAAGATGGAGCAGCCATAATGGCGACCTATAGCAAAACAAAACAGACCTTAGTAGTGTAGAACTGGAGACTTCGGGTGGACTTGTCTGTCATGCCGGAGATCGGGGTATTTAAATTGAGATAGAGGATAGCATTGCGCAGGCGCCGGCGTTCACATGCTGGTGCAGAGATATTGCGAGAATGAATGCGTCATTCGCGCATGCGCAGGATCACCCGACTCCGGACTGAGAGTGTCCTGCAGTCGGGGCCAAATGCGCAGGAGGCAGAAGAAGTGTGCAGGGTCGCTGTGTGTTATTATGTGCATCAATTATAGATATGCTATATAGGAATGGCAGTATTAGATTATATAATACATTATCTAATACATTTGATTACAGACAAGGGGACATATAGGTCATTGCTATTATAGCTCTAAACTCTGTGAGGATATATACTACCTGTGACGATGAGGCTATGGGGGTCATTTTCTCTGTGGAAAGTAAGGAGAAGAGAATTAATGATTATATCCAAGACAATACATTAATGAAAACAATAGACAAACATAATAGCACAATGAGTCCATAAACAAAATGTGGACATCAAGCACGGAAATTGAAGTCCCTGTTCATTCCATAGGGGGACAAAGTTTTCAGTTCAAAGATGCAAAATGCCTCTAGTTCTTTGAGGCGTGCAATTTGATTGCCTCCTCGTCGTGCTGATTATACTTGCTCCAAAACCTGGAATTGTAGCTGATTGATCTAGTGTTTAGTGGATCGAAAATGATGTGGGATCGGAAGTTCCATTTTTTGGCAGCGGATATCAGACTTGGATCGTACACCCCCTTTCGTGCAAAATTTATCACCCTAGAGATTTCTATACCTGCAATTCCTATTTTGTGGTGTACCTTATTAAATGCCCCTGTGGTCTAGCCTATGTAGGTGAAAAAACCCAGTGTGTCCGTATTTCCAAACACAAGTCTGATATCCGCTGCCAAAAAACGGAACTTCTGATCCCACATCATTTTTTATCCACTAAACACCAGATCAATCAGCTTACAGTTCCAGGTTTTGGAGCAAGTATTATCAGCACGACGAGGAGGCAATCAAATTGCACGCCTCAAAGAACGAGTGGCATTTTGGGGTTTGAAATTTATGTCCCATCACCTATGCAGAGCAGGGGTTTAATCACGGCAAAAATGGTCAAATGTCACACAAGAATGTAACAGAAAAGCTGTCCTCTGTGGGAGGTGTATCGTCTGTGTCATCTGTATCCCCCCAGCCATGCACCAACGATGGCCATGAGCTGGTTTGGGTGCTACCCTGCTGTAAACAGTTCCTCCTCCTCCTCCTCCTAACCCTTCACCTCGTCATTCCTCCAGAACTGTGCCCTGGCTGGACAATTGTGTACCTGGTGTTTGTCGGTGCAGAAACCCACCCTCGGAACCACTTGTGAATGACTGGCCGGAAACCCTATGAAATTATCCCTCTTCCCCCTCCTCCTCCTGTGCCACATCCTCTTCCATCATTGCCAGCAGCATTTTTTCAAGGAGGCATAGAAGTGGGATAGTAATGCTAAGAATGGCGTTATCGTCTCTGGCCATCTTGGTGGAGTACTTGAAACAGCACAACAAGGAACATAGGTCTCGCATGGAGGCCCAGTCATTGGTGGTGAAGTGGTGCTGTTCCACAGAGCGACTCACCCGTGCGTGCTGCAGCTGAAACTCCACTATCGACTGCTGCTTGCACAGTCTGGCTAGCATGTGCAAGGTGGAGTTCCAACTTGTGGGCACGTTGCATATGAGGTGGTGAGAGGGAAGGCCAAAGTTATGCTGCAGTGCTGACAGGCGAGCAGAAGCAGGGTAAGAACACCAAAAGCGCGCACAGACGGCCCGCACTTTCTGCAGCAGTTCTGACATATTGGGGTAATTTTTAAGGAATCTCTGCACCACCAAATTCAGCACATGCGCCAGGCAAGGGATGTGCATCAAACCGGATAGTCCCAGAGCTGCCACGAGATTTTTCCCATTATCACACACCCCCAGGCCGGGCTTGAGGCTTACTGGCACCAACAACTCATCGGTCTGTTGTTCAAGGCCCTCCACAGCTCCTGCGCAGTGTGGGATTTGTCCCCCAAACAGATACATTTTAAAACTGCCTGTTGTTGTTTACCTCTGGCTGTGCTGAAGTTGGTGGTGAAGGTGTTACGCTGACCCGATGAGGAGCCAGTAGAAGATGCGGAAGCGGAGGAGGAGGAGGAAGCAACAGGAGGCAAACTGAAGCACCCTGCAATCCTCAGTGGTGGAAGGACATGCTCCAAACTGCTATCCCAGCCGCCACTGCATTTACCCATTGTGCTGTTATGGAGATATAACGTCCCTGGCCATGATTAATGGTCCACGTATCCGTAGTTAGGTGGACCTTGCCACAGATGGCATTGCAGCCTTATTTTGTCCCCCACTTGGTTGTGCAGGGAAGGGATGGCACGCCTGGAAAAGTAGTGGCGGCTGGGCACGAATTACTGAGGGACAGCCACCGCCATAAGGCGGGTGGGTAGGGGGTACTTCCTCTTCAGCTCCAGTTTTGGAGATGGAGATCTGAATGCTAACGTGGGACATTGTGGATATGCTTGGTGACCCAGGTGGTGGTGTTCTGGCAGATCCTCTGTTTGCGGGGTGGCAGGTGGCACTGTCACTCCAGATTTGGATGAAGAGGCCAAGACTGCAGCAGAAGAGGAAGCAGGAGGAGCCAGAGACCTTTTTTGGTTTTTGAGGTGTCTACTCCACTGCAGCTCGCAAAGCACTTAGATGCCTGGTCATGCAGGTTGTGCTTAGGTTGAGAACGTTTATGCCTCGCTTTAGTCTCTGATTGAACAGCGTGCAAAACACTTGTGTCTTGTCGTCAGCACATTGTCTGAAGAACTGCCACGCCAGGGAACTCCTTGGAGCTAGCTTTGGTGTGCTCGGTCCCTTGCTGTGGTGGGCAGTAGCAGGCATACTGTCTAGGGGACGGTTGCTCCGCTTTTGCACCCTGCTCCCTCTTCTGCTGTGCTGGTGGCTCTGTGCGACCACCGCCTCTTCCTCCGAACTACACAGGTCACTCTCATGACCTTGATTCCATGTGGGGTCGAGGACCTCATCGTTCTCCACATCATTTTGCACCCGTCTTCACCCCTGCCCTCCTGGTCGATCTGCACACTTTCGAAAGCCACAGCAGTTGGTACCTATGTTTCATCATCATCCGAGACGTGCTGCGGTGGTCCTCCCATGTACTCATCTTGAAACATAAGTGGTTTGGCATCGGTGCACTCAATCTCTTACACTTCTGGGGCAGGGCTAGGTGGATGGCCCTGGGAAACCCTGCTAGCAGAGTCATCAAAAATCAGAAGAGACTGCTGCATGACTTTGGGCTCAGACTGCTTTGATGATTTGCAAGGGGGTGAGGTGAAAGACTGATAGACATCAGCTGCAGGTGCCAACTCTGATCTTTCAGCAGAAGACTGAGTGGGAGACAATGTAAAGGAACTGGAGGCAATGTCAGCAACCCAATCTACTATTGCCTGTACTTGTTCTGGCCTCATCATTCGTAGAGTCGTATTAGGCCCGACCAAATACCGCTGAAGAATCTGTTGCCTACTCGCACCTGAGGAAGGTGTTTCACTTGTGTGTGTAGCTGGCACAGATCGACCACGTTCTCTCCCTGCAACAGGAGCTCCACCAGCAGCACCACAACTGGGGCCATGTCCCTTATTTGACGTTCTCCTCATATTTCTCACATTTAGGATCTTGACAAAAATGGGTATCTAACGCGTGCATTTCACAGTAACAGATGCAGCAAAGACTGCAATATTAAGTACTTTGCCCAAAATGGGTGTTTTTTTAAAATAACAAAATAGAACACCAGTATCTAACGCGTGTATCTCACTCTGACAGATGCAGCAAAGGCTTCAAATTTATTTTTTTGCCCAAAGTGGGTGTTTTTTTTAAACCTAGAATATTATTGCTGTACTTCAAGCTTGTATCTCACACTGACAGATGCAGCCATGGCCACAAATTTAGTATTTGGCCCAAAATGGGTGTATTTTTTATAACAGAATAGAACACCAGTATATAACGTGTGTATCTCACACTGACAGATGGATCAAAGGCTGCAAATATAGTTTTTAGGCCAAAATGGGTGTTTTTTTTAATAACAGAATAAAAGACCAGTATCTAATGCGTGTATCTCACACTGACAGATGCAGCAAAGGCTGCAAAATTAAGTATTTTGCCCCACGTGGGTGTTTTTTTTTTTTGTTTTTTTTTTAAAGTTCAACTCTTTGTTGAAAAAGAAATTCACAGTAGAAAATATGTATACAATGTAGGAATATAAACTATGTATCACTGAATAATTATCCTACTTAAAACGTAACTTTTAGTAATTATTAGTTAAAAATAAGTCCCACAAAAATAATGTGTATAATTATGATAACTGCATAGGTCAGATACTATGGACTTAAGTACAATAAGACACAGGGTAAATAAGCAATCTCGTATGCTCGGTTTTGGACCAGGGGTCCCACTCACGGTTTGATGATTTTTGTATGGAGATGAACCACAACAAAAAAGGCGTAGTAGGAAGGTCCACAGAGATCTTGATAAAAAGGAGTTGAGATGAAACGATTTTTCTATTGCAGGGTAGGAAAAGGCAGGGGCTGGGGAGATAAATATCCCTACCAGGCTATTACGATTCTGCCTAAAAGCGGAGAGGTCTCCCGCCTAAATGCGGGAGAATCACCTCCAGAGGAGGCGACCCCACTTATCGATGGCTGTCCCTGTTGTCCTATCCCTATAAAAGTTGCTCCCAGTGTCTGTACAGCCAAAAATGAAAAGATTTATAATTCCCAACGCGTTTCCTCCAATACAAATGTGACCGGATTCATCAGGGGAAATAAGGAAGATGTAGATATAAGTAATAAAGATGTGGCACAATCGCCCTCAGCACAATGGCTCTCTAGTAGCGATAAATCCAACTGAATAATGCAGTCCAGAGAACTCTCTGTAACTGCGCCTCTATATATATGCTGAAGTAAATTAACTTAACAAACATTTAATGAATTAAATACCTCATGGTGTGAGTGAAGAGCGGCGTGCGTTCCACCATCGGTCGGGCAAACCGGAAGTGCGTCAGGTCGCGTGCGCCGACCGCTGCTATTGGCCGGCGGTGGAACGCAGGCCGAGGGTGAACTGCATGGAAACCGGAAGTATGCACAATGCGCCGGAGATGACACATGCGGGACGCTGAGGCGCATAAGGATATGCGCTCCAGAGTGGAGAACTAGCAAAATGTATGCAAAGGATGAAGAATATCATATAGAGATGGAGGAGAGACTATTTTGTATATAAAGATATATAGTCAATAAACATTTTATTATAATACTATCATATAGAGCATATATAGATTAATTTTGAAGAGGGTTGGATTGAATAGTGTGGGACACTAAATGGAAACAGGGAAGAACATTATATTGTCAAAACTTTTGACTAATAAAGTCCTAGCAACTGATAGAGGTTCCATTGAAATATAGATATTACAAAGTAGACCTATTGCGGTCTGATACCTTCATTTGTGTGGTCCGAAGAATAATAGACAATAGTCTTGATCAATGCAATGAGGTATATCAAGTTATCAAGAAAAATATTTTCTTATGTTTAATATTAATTAGACCATGACAGTATAAAGATTTTTGATAAGAGCATGGCAGAATTAATAATATATAAGACTAGATACTATGAAGTAACGCCATTCAAACATATTCAGATAAAGCAACTAAATGACAGAATTTCATTGAGTCCGGAGGGGCTCACAGTTTTTAGACGGTAAGTCCATTCGGACTCTTTCTGTAAGATTCTCTTGTCGAGGTCACCTCCTCTAGGGGATGGACGAATGACCTCAACAACGCAGAACTTCAGACATTTTGGATTTCCATCATGGAGATCATGCACGTGTCTAGAGATAGTAATGTCCCTTTTGTGCCTTATGTCCCCAAGGTGGTCTCCAATTCTTCTTCTGAGTTCACGTTTTGTCTTGCCGACATACTGAAGTTTACATGAACAAATAAGACCGCAATAGGTCTACTTTGTAATATCTATATTTCAATGGAACCTCTATCGGTTGCTAGGACTTTATTAGTCGAAAGTTTTGACAATATAATGTTCTTCCCTGTTTCCATTTAGTGTCCCACACTATTCAATCCAACCCTCTTCAAAATTAATCTATATATGCTCTATATGATAGTATTATAATAAAATGTTTATTGACTATATATCTTTATATACAAAATAGTCTCTCCTCCATCTCTATATGATATTCTTCATCCTTTGCATACATTTTGCTAGTTCTCCACTCTGGAGCGCATATCCTTATGCGCCTCAGCGTCCCGCATGTGTCATCTCCGGCGCATTGTGCATACTTCCGGTTTCCATGCGGTTCACCCTCGGCCTGCGTTCCACCGCCGGCCAATAGCAGCGGTCGGCGCACGCGACCTGACGCACTTCCGGTTTGCCCGACCGATGGTGGAACGCACGCCGCTCTTCACTCACACCATGAGGTATTTAATTCATTAAATGTTTGTTAAGTTAATTTACTTCAGCATATATATAGAGGCGCAGTTACAGAGAGTTATCTGGACTGCATTATTCAGTTGGATTTATCGCTACTAGAGAGCCATTGTGCTGAGGGCGATTGTGCCACATCTTTATTACTTATATCTACATCTTCCTTATTTCCCCTGATGAATCCGGTCACATTTGTATTGGAGGAAACGCGTTGGAAATTCTAAATCTTTTCATTTTTGGCTGTACAGACACTGGGAGCAACTTTTATAGGGATAGGACAACAGGGACAGCCATCGATAAGTGGGGTCGCCTCCTCTGGAGGTGATTCTCCCGCATTTAGGCGGGAGACCTCTCCGCTTTTAGGCAGAATCGTAATAGCCTGGTAGGGATATTTATCTCCCCAGCCCCTGCCTTTTCCTACCCTGCAATAGAAAAATCGTTTCATCTCAACTCCTTTTTATCAAGATCTCTGTGGACCTTCCTACTACGCCTTTTTTGTTGTGGTTCATCTCCATACAAAAATCATCAAACCGTGAGTGGTACCCCTGGTCCAAAACCGAGCATACGAGATTGCTTATTTACCCTGTGTCTTATTGTACTTAAGTCCATAGTATCTGACCTATGCAGTTATCATAATTATACACATTATTTTTGTGGGACTTATTTTTAACTAATAATTACTAAAAGTTACGTTTTAAGTAGGATAATTATTCAGTGATACACATTCAACTCTTTATTGAGTAAAAATTATCGTTACATACGATCAGCAAATAAGAAAAATCAACAGCTACCAGTAGCCTTCAAAGTAGGATCATCAGATATAGTACAATACTGTTATCAGAAGGCTTTACATCAATAAAGGAGAGGAGTTGGGGGAGGGAGAACAAAATAACTTATGGTCATTTTCTTGACAGCTATGACAGCTATATGAGGCAGAGAACAGAAATAGTGGACAAGTACTGGACAATCTATATCAATACGGATATTCTGTATAGTATTGAGGATGAGATCCAACCCTGGAGCAGGAAAAACAAGTTGAACCAGCATCGGCATAGCAGAACTAACACTGATTTCCAGTGTGGGAAGAGATATAAATAAATAAGAGGTATCAGGGGGTATAACCTCTGAAGTTTTTCCAGTCCTTCCACACTTTCTCAAACTTGTGGTGGGAACGGTCCTCCCAGGAAGATATTTCCTCGAATCTATAGATCTGGTCAATCCTGAGAAGCCATTGTTCCCAAGAAGGAAGATCTTGAGATAGCCACATAGTTGGGATAAGAAGCTTGGCCGCACATAATAGGTATCTAAAGAGCTTTATCCGGGGAGTGTGAGGGGCTTTGGGAAAGAGGTTCAGAAGGGCAATTTCTGGAGAGGCAGGGTAGTTGGTTCTGCATATCAGATTGCTCTGCTTGAAGATATATTCCCACCAAGAGAGTACTTTAGGGCAGTACCACCAAATATGGAGGTATGTGCCCCTTTCTGACGAACACCTCCAGCACATGTCCAAAGCAGAGGTAGAGAACAAACACGTTTTATCAGGAGTTTTGTACCACCTGGAGATAATTTTAAAACTATTCTCTTGTATCCTCACGCACCTGGAAACAGTATGAGGAGAAATATAGATTTTCTGAATTTTGTCCTCCTGAAATGTCCTATGTAGATCTTTCTCCCATAATCGGATATAGGCAAGGACCAGTGAGGCAGGGGGGTCTCTTAATTTTTTATATAGTTGGGAAATAATTTTAAGTGGGGGTTTTGTCTGGGAAATGAAGCTCTCGAACCACGTAAGAGGTCTAAAGAGATTTTGCAAGCTCCCATGAAGGGTCATATAAGATTTAAGATAACCTATCAAGTTAAATCGTGAGGGGCAGACGTCTAGTAGTTCGAGCATCTCATTTGTGGAGATTAGGGAACCTTCGTGATACAAATCAATAATTTTTATATTAGAAAGTCTAGTCTTGGGTGGTATACTGTCTCTTAGTGCTGGAGGAGCTAAGTTAAATACATCTCCCACTGTCAGGATAGGGGAGGGAAGGGGTATACTATAGTGGGATCTCTGCAAAGCGTTCCAGGCCTGAAGAGTAGCTTTTATAACCGGAGATATGCCCGAGCTGAGAGGTGGAGGGGAGATTTTGCCCAGCAGATAAGCTGAAAAATTTAGGCCAAGGAGGGCTTGCTCCATTGCAACCCACGATTTGTGCGGAGGGCATCGCACCCAATCCACGATCCTCGCCAACAGGACAGCTCTACCATATAGTTCTGGATCCGGTAGTGCGATACCCCCTCGCTCTTTAGAGTAAGATAAAGCCTTATATGCTATCCTAGCCTTTTTACCGGACCAAATGAAGGACCTAAAAAGAGAACGGAGGGACGCGTAGTAGGTAGATGGAACAGGTATCGGTAGGGCCTGTTGGAGATAAGTCAGTTTTGGTACGACTAGAGACATTAGTATATTCTTTCTCCCGAACCAGGAGAGGATAGGAATATCCAAGGTTCCCAATTCTGATTTAATTTTCTGGAGCAGGGGAAGATAGTTTAGGTTGAAAAATTGGCCAGGATCTGTACCAAGTTTGACTCCTAAAAACGTTAAGTGAGGGGAGGACCAGTTAAATGGCGAAGATTGGGATAACTCCTTCTTTAAGGCACTGGAAATGCCTGTAGAAATAATAAATGATTTGTTGTGGTTGATCTTTAGGTTAGATAAAGAGCCAAAGAATTCTAGGTGCTTATAGACCTTAGGAAGGGCCTTGGAGGGATTATGGATCATAATTAGCATATCATCCGCAAATGCGGCTATTTTATGTTGCTGGTCTCCAAGGGCTATTCCTCGGATGTCTTCATCTAACCTAATAGATTGCAATAAAGGCTCTAAAGTCAAAACAAATAGGAGGGGTGACAGGGGGCACCCTTGGCGTGTGCCATTGCTTATCCGGAAGGGAGTTGACAAGGTGTCGTTAACGGTAATGGAGGCCGACGCATTAAAGTACATGGCATGTACGGCTTTAATGAAGTAAGGAGGGAAGTTAAAAGAGTGGAGAACAGAATACATAAATGGCCAACTAACCCTATCAAAGGCCTTCTCAGCGCCTGTGCTGAGAAGGACCAGGGGCAGAGCCCGTTTCTTGACATAGTGAAGGATGTTGAGCACCCTAGCTGTGTTGTCCTTAACTTCTCTGTATTTACGTGGGTGTTTTTTAAACGTAGAATATTATTGCTGTATTTCAAGCTTGCATCTTACACTGACAGATGCAGCGAAGGCAGCAAATTTAGTATTTGGCACAAAATGGGTGTTATTTTAATAACAAAATAGAACAGCAGTATCTAACGTGTGTATCTCACACTGACAGATGCAGCAAAGGCTGCAAATTTAGTTTTTTCCTCAAAATAGGTGTTTTTTTCTAAATAACAGAATAGAACAGCAGTAGGTAACGCATGTATCTCACACTGACAGATGCAGCAAAGGCTGTACATTTTGTTTATTGCCCAAAATGGGTGTTTTTTTTAAACCCAGAATATTATTGCTGTATTTCAAGCTTGTATCTCACACTGACATATGCAGTTTCGGCAGCAAATTTAGTATTTGGCCCAAAATGGGTGTTTTTTTTTTTTTTTAAACAAAATAGAACACCAGCATTTAACGTGTGTATTTCACACTGACAGATGCAGCAAGGGCTGTAAATTTAGTTTTTTGCCCAAAATGGGTGTTTTTTTTTAAACCCAAATATTATTACAGTATTTCTAGCTTGTATGTCACACCCAAAAAATGCAGCATAGGCCCTAGATGTAGGGTATTGCCAAAAATGGGTGTTTTGTAACCCATAAAATTATTGCAGTATTTTAAGAATGGATTTCACACTGGCAAATGCTGCAAAGGCCCCAGATGTAGGGTCTTTAAAAAAATGGGTGATTTTGTATAACCCAGAAAATTATTGAAGCATTGCAAGCTTCTATTTCACACTTACAAATGCTGCAAATGCATCAGATGTAGGATATTGCCAAAAATTTGTGTTTTTTTAACCCAGATTTTTATTGCAGTATTTCAAGCTTGGATTTAAATGTCACAAAAGCACATATGCTGTGCTGGTGCACTGAGCTTGCATAAAATGGCTGCCGTCGCCCACCTAACTAACAGATGGATAAAAGTAATTTTTCTGTGTCACTGGGCTCAGGGCAGGGTAAAAAGATTGTGCACTGCAACCACAAAACAAAATCTAGGTAGATCACTGAGTTAACAAGCACTTCTGATTAAAGATTCTTTTCTATTCTCTCCCTCACAGCAGCAGCATCCTCTCCCTACACTAGTAACAGCAGAGTGACCTGCAGCGCTACTTGACTCCAGCTTATATAGAGGCTGGGTCACATGCTGCACTGGCCAATCACAGTCACTCCATTAGTAGGCATGGATGTGATGGCTTCTAAGGGCACAGAGTTAAACACTTGTTGATTGGCTGCAACACTTGTTGATTGGCTGCTCTGCAAGATAAACTAGCCAAACACCGAACCCAAACCCACATTTTTACTGAAAAGTTCGGGTTCGGGTTCGGGTCCGGGGTCCAAAAATCCTAAAGTTCGGTATGAACCTGAACTTTACAGTTTGGGTTCGCTCAATCCTACACAGGACGCATCGCGCACCGTGCAGCAAGACCCATTTCAAATTATATAGGACCGGCTGTCATACTTCCACATGGACCATGAAGTTTAAATTATAAAGTGGTGACATTTTAAATAAAGGAACAAGGCTTTTATACACTATGGGGAATGTTGTAAGGTCACTGTTCTCAGTGTCAACTAGGATACATTAACCATTATGATATAAGGAGGAGGAACAAATCAATGTCCACTGCTCCAAATCATTACACGTTATACATTCCATATATATTCTTAGGGTAAGAGCAGAATTTGTGTATGCTTAACATAGGGCCACCAGCCTCGTTTCCAGGACTGGTACCCTCATGCGGGAAAATTCCTCAGTATCACCCCCTAGTCCCCTCATGCACCAAAAAACTGCATCTCCACCCATATCAAAGGATGATATTTTACACCACTCTTATTATATACAAGTATTCCACTGGTATAATGAATCTCCATTTGAGGAATCAGGACAGCTAAGTTACTGTCTAAAAATAAAATGAGAAGGGAGAGAACAAAAAAACAAACAAATATATCATAAAAGGACAGGTGCACATGGAGTCTTCATGCCGGGTAAAGTCAAAGACATGACAATTATTTCAATTCAGATATCCTGAAATATAAAGAAAAAATATATAAGTAAAGAGCACTAGTCCTAACTCATACACTGGTCTAAGACACCATCCCACAGGAAAGAGATTAGACAACCCTAAAATCAACATTCAATCCATTGGGTTTTAATGTGTTCCAATGATAAATCCAAAATAATTCACGCCGTTTCAGTAAAATCGACCTGTCTCCGCCCCGTCTCAGCGTAGCAACCTGGTCAATAATCCTGAAACACAAATCCTTCTCTGTATGTCTCGCCTCCGTAAAATGTTTAGATACCGGTAAATCAAGTTTCTTCTCCCTGATTGTGTATCTATGCTGATTGAATCTAGTTTTAACATCCCATGTCGTCTCGACCACATAAAGGAGACGACATGGTCATTCCAACATATATACAACATAAGCTGAATCACAAGTTAGATATACTGTAGTTTGATCCTATGTTCCTCAACCGTCAATGGATGTGTAAAAAGCGTCCCCTTAAGCATCAGGGAACAATTCACAAATCCATGACAGGGATAACATCCTGTTCTGTGTGCCCCAAAATATGTTTGAAATTGGATTTTTATTGTGCCCACATCTGCACTCACCATTTGATATTTTGTGTGCGGTGATAGGATATAAGGGGAGGGTTATTCAACTCCAGGATGTGTTTAAAATTACTACCCAATATGGGCCAATGTCTCCGTAAAATATCACTGATTTTTGTACTTACAGGTGAAAATCGTGTAACAAATGGGATACACTCCGTATCCCTTGTATGTGTCTTTTCCTTGTTTAGAAGGGAAGTTCTAGAAATGGTCCGCACCTTAGAGATATGTGATTGTACAAGTTTCCTAGGGTAACCCCTCTTAAGAAACGTGTCCCCCATATCCTCCAATCTGTCAATTACCTCCTGCTCCTGTTGTACCACCCTTTCAACCCTAAGTAACTGGCTAAAGGGTAATGATTTAATCATACTCTTAGGATGACAACTGTCAAAACGCAATAGTGTGTTCTTATGTGCCTTTTTAGTATAGCGATCTGTGCACAATTGTTCTATAGACCTCATAACTGTAACATCTAGAAACTGTATCTCAGTCTCTGATGAAACCAGTGTGAACTTCACCTCAGGATCAATCTCATTAAGAAAATCCCTAAATAAATGTAGCTCTGACTGTGTGCCTGTCCATAAAATAAAGACATCATCTATGTAACGCCACCACCCCAAAACTTGTCTGAAGTGGTGGCTAACATAGATGTGTCCCTCCTCCATGTGAGCCATACATTTTTTTGCATAATTTACGGCACATTTGATCCCATCGCAGTCCTGCACACTTGAATACAAAACTCGTCCTGAAACATAAAATAGTTATATGTGAGTACTGTTCACAGTAAGGACATCAAAAATTCCTTGCCATCAGCGGAGTATGGTGAATCCTCCAGACATCCCCTCACCGCATCTAGCCCTCTGTCATGAGAAATCGATGTGTACAAGCTGACTACATCAAAAGAAGCCAAGATAACATGTTCTGGAAGCCTTATCATGCTTATAACATTGAGAAAATGGGTAGTATCGCGTATGTATGATTTAGCTACATGTACATAAGGACAAGACCTTATCTAAAAAGATAGCAATCCGTGAGAAAAGAGAGGATACACGGGAAACTATGGGTCGACCAGGTGGAGATGTAAGTGTTTTATGTATTTTTGGCAACATATACAATACCGGAATTCTAGGTCGATCCACATAGAGAAATGAGTACAGTTTCTCATCTATTGTACCACTCTCCTTAGCTGAATCCAGTGCCATCTGTATCTGTCTAAAAAACTCAAACTTAGGGTCACCACGTAGTTTCCAGTATACACTCCTGTCACTCAACTGTCAGTTAATTTCATCCATGTAGTCACTAGCATCCATGACGACCACTGCCCCTCCCTTATCCGCAGGTTTAATTGTCAAATCGGGGTTATCGGATAACTCCTTCAGGGTTTTGGTCTCCATGAATGATAAATTCCTCTTAACAATTATTCTATCCTGTTCTGTAGTTTTTAATGTCTCAAGATCTAATCTGACCGCATTCATAAAAGCATCAAGCGCAACATGGTTAATGGACAGCGAAAAATCACTATTCACATGTAACTTAACTTTATCTAAGGTTAATTCAGAATTACACACTGGTGCAGTGGAAGAGACAGTAGTGGTCTGTTTATCGAACCATAATTTCAATTTTATGTCTCTATAAAACTTGTGCAAATCAAGTTCCAACTGGAACCAGAGTTAATACAGGATATATTTGCAACTATTGTCTCTTCCGCACTGCTCTCTGTGGTTTCATCTGTTTTTCTCTTGCTCTGCCTCTGTTGTTTTCTACTCCCTCGTCGGGTCCGGCTGGCTCCATGTCCTGGCCTAAAAAACAGTTCACAGAGATCAAAACATTATATTCATTTGGGGATGACGTTTGTACTGAAGAGGCTATTGTAGATGAAGCAGCCAAATTGTCCATCTGATTAGGATATCCCACCCTTTTGTTCTTATAAGAGGTACGACCTATTCCTTTAACTCCTCCCCTTATTTTTACGGTGTAATTCACCCTGCCAGCAGTACCCAAACCGTGTGTTGTAGTCCTCCATATCCCTCTGCCATTTCTTCCTCTTAATAGACTGCAACTCACACCTAAGTTTCTCAAAGTGGCTCTTGCAAGTAGAAATATATTTATCCATTTCATTCTGCGTCAATAGCTTCTGTAGTTCCCCTTCAACTTGTTCCAAACTCTGCCTCAGATTTAAAATCTCCTTTTGTAAGTACTCAACATTCAACATGTTCAAAGAATATTTATTAGAAAAATGTGCAAAACGCGCACAAAAATCCATATTGCTGGGAAAGAAATCCGGTCTCAAAATGGAGCTCATGCCCCTTGGAATTCTATGTGTATGGTGGTACTCACTCAATGTGATCAGATGTAGATCCAGATTTATCAGTCTCTTGGAAAAAAGTTCATACCTTTTCTTGAGATCCAGTGCTGACGGAGTTGCGGAGTTGACAAAAAGGTAACATCCATTTCTGTCCCTTGTAGGATCCGTGCCTCAGCTGTTGGGTGTAATAAAGTATCCACCAATTCACTGGAAGACCAGAGTGCTACCTTATTTTTTTTGCTAGCTATATCTATCTATCTATCTGTATATATATATATATATATATATATATATATATATATATATATATATTTATATATATATAAAGAAAAATTGGACTGCACTCCTGTAGACTTTCCAAATGGTCAGTGAAGAAACTTTATTCACCCATAAAGTGGCACAGAGTGACGTTTCGGCTCATACATGAGCCTTTCTCAAGCTCTTTGCCACTTTATGGGTGAATAAAGTTTCTTCACTGAGCATATGGAAAGTCTACAGGAGTGCAGTCCAATTTTTCTTTCTATAACAGTGGGTAAGCACCTATTGCCATACTTGGGCTCTGCACCCGTTTCCTTCTCTTTTTTTTCTTGGATGGTGGTGCTGGTGGTTTTTTTCTTTTGTATATATATATATATATATATATATATATTTCTATATGAAAAAAAATGTCCTCATACAAGAATAAGACATGCTCTATTTTTCTTGCGGAGCTGCGAAACGGAAGATGCAGAAGCAGACAAGTTCGCTCATCCCTAGTTGTGACCACAAGGGTGAATAAAGTGTTTTTCTTTTCACTTATTTTTAGTGAGAGTGCTGCAAATTTTAAAAATTCTTATATTGTCCTGGATTTGTTGCTGGATCCATTGGCCTGCACCTCCATATTTATATTTGGCCTGATGTGCTGCCATTGTTTTAGGGTTTTTTCACACTTGCGGCAGATGATTCTGGCAGGCAGTTCTATCAATCCGGACACAAACGGATGCATTTATCAGATGGATCCAGATGTGGATCCGTCTGACAAATGCATTGCAATACCTGATCCGTCTTCTCGGTTGTCATCCGGTAAAATGAATCCGGTATTTATCTTTTTCAAACTTTAAAATGGTCTGGCTTTCTGGTGGATAGGACCTGTTGAATATGAGTGCCCCTACCACACCTGGCTCAGGATCGGAGCCTCCCACTGCCCAGGGTCCAGTGAGTAGCCTCTGTCAGGCATCTTTCACATACTATTGTTACTTTGAAGTGGTTGACCCTTCTCTCCCTTATATGTTTCAGAGAGAAAAGGAGTCCTCTGTTAAGGTTAAGGCCAGAAAATGTGGCTTGTGTTCAAAACATCTGCCTTCTTCTGGGTCTAAACCTTTGTGTAAATAATGTCCCGCTTTGTTTGCCAAATCTGAATCACATGGAAGACATCAGATCCATGGTTAGGGAGGAAGTTCAAAAGTTCAATCTTCCCTGGCCTCCCGGGATGCATACCCCTCCCCAGCCCCTCCACCCCCCTTAGACCAGAATTTTCTAGAGATCTTATTAGCGTGGAAAGTGATTCTGATTCAGTAAATCCTGATCTTTCGGATATGACCCAGGAGTCCGATGAAGATAACAAATATAGGAGATTCCCGTTTAACCCTGTAGACATTGAAGAATTAAAGCTATAAGGGCCACAATCAGGATGGAGAGTCCCAGGAAGCCCAGATCAGTTCAGGAGGAGATATTTGGGGGTTTGGGGGAAAGGCATAGGTCTGTGTTTCCGTTGCCAGATAATATACAGAGGCTAATCAGAGCCAAATGGGATAAACCTGAAAAGGGTTCCTTCATTCCCCATGGCATTAAGAGGCTGTATCCCTTTGATGAAGGACATTGTACAGACTGGGAGTCTATCCCTAGAGGTGATGCCCCAGTAGCTAAGGTCGCAAAACACACAGTTCTTCCTTTTTAGGATGCTGAGCAGTTGAAAGACCCTATGGACAGGAAGGCGGAGAACCTTTTTAAAAAGACATGGGAAGCCACAGCAGTTCTTTTAAAGCTGGGAGTAGCTGCGACATGTGTGGCTCATACCTTAAAAGTTTGGTTGGAGCTATTTGAGCTCCATTTAACTAATCAGACCCCAAGAGAGCAGATCTTGGACAGCCTTCCCCTACTAAAGATGACCTCTAGCTTCCTGGCAGATTACTCTGCTGAGTCCTTAAGGCTATCTGCCCGTATGGCAGTTCTATCTAATACAATTAGAAGAGTCCTTTGGTTGAAGGCCTGGTCGGGGGATATGACATCCAAGAACAAATTAATTTCTCTTCCGTTCCATGACCAATATGTCTTTGGTCCCGACTTGGATAAGATCTTAGAAAACGCCACCTACCACAAAAAAGGGTTTCCTGAAGATAGATCTAAAAGCAGGAGGCAGTTTTTTCAGAATAAATCACAATATCAGGATGCTAAGACAGATAGAGGGAAATCGGAGAGGTGGAGCTATACAAAAAGGGGGGGGGGGGAACAGGAAGGAATTTCCTTTTTAATCCCAATAAGGGGGATCCTTCCTCCTCCTTCTCCTCCTAACTATGACGCTATCTGGGTTGGGGGAAGACTCAGCTCCTTCATAGACACCTGGGAGCAAGTTATCTCATACCCTTTTATTATCAACATTATAAGAGAGGGTTATGCTATAGAGTTGGAATCTCTTCCTCCACAAAAATTCACCTTAACCCGGCTCCCCTTATCTCAAATGTCCTTTCTGTCCGAAGGCATAAGAGAGCTATTATGCCTAGGGGCATTAGAATGTGTTCCTAGGAAAATAGGAAGGGTTCACTATTCCCCATTATTTTTAGTTCGGAAACCAAACTGCAAATTCAGGACTATAATAAATCTGAAGCCACTGAACAAATACTGTAGATCACCTATTGCAGATTCAAAATGTAAACAGTAAGGTCTGCAGTGAAACTCATCAAGAAGGGGACTATGATGGCCACGATAGACCTCAAGGATGCTTACTTCCACATCCCGATCCACCCCTATCCAGAAAATATCTTCTGCCCCTTGAATCTTCTCCAAGGTAATTGCAGAGGTAGGGGCCTCCCTAAGCCAGAAGGGGATATTAATAAATCCGTATCTGGATGATCTTTTAGTCATAGCAAAAAAAAAAAAAAAATACAGATTTCCTTCAATCCCATCTTCAGGTGGTTCTCTTTCTCATCTTCAGGCTTTGGGCTGGATAGTCAATTGGGAAAAGTCCAACCTCCTTCCAGACGATCAAAGAATATTTTTGGGCATCCTTCTAGACTCCGTCCTCCAGAAAAATGTTCTACCTTTCCCAAAGGCCCAGGATCTAAAGCTCAGAATCCAGCAATTCCTGAAAAATCCCATTTGCTCGATCAGAGAAGGCATGAAAATTCTAGGATGCCTCTCGTCCTGCATTTCCGCGGTTGCCTGAGCTCAATACCAAATGAGACCACTGCAGGACCTTATCTTCAGGAGATGAAACAGGTCGCAGTCAACCATGGACCAGAGGAAATCTCCAAACAGGGAAGTAAGGATTTTTTTACAGTGCTGGCTCAGAGACAATAATCTGTAGATGGGGGTTTTCTGGAATCAGGAATATGTTTTCTCATTGACAACAGTCGCCAGTTCTTGGGGCTGGGGAGCCCTTACAGCCAGAGGTATATTCCTCAGAGGAGGATGTCATCCAATGACAGGGACCTTCAGGCAATATGGAAAGGTCTCAAAGTAACACAGGCCCAGTCAAGAAACAGTCATGTACTGGTCCACTCCGACAATTCCACAGCAGTGACTTTCATCCGACATCATGGAGGAACAAGGCACGGTCATCTTCAGAGTCTCTCAAGACAGATTTCCTTGTGTGCAGAGAAGAATTTAAATTCTCTTGCAGTGGTGCACCTAAAGGGCTCCCTTATCAGTCGGCAGAGACTAGATCCAGGCAAATGGTCTCATTCTCAGACAGATTTTCAGAAGATCCAGGTTCATTTGGGCAGTCCGGGTCTGGATTTGTTTCCCCTCAAAGAAAAAACACAAAGTGTCTCATTACGTCTCCCTCAACCCAAAGGATCCCTGCATGGCAGTAGACGCCTACACTCAGGATTGGTCTTGTTTATGCTTTTCCCACAATTTCGATAATTCTGAAGGTCCTGCAGAAATTCCAGACAAATGTACCCTAATCCTGGTGGTCCCCTTTTGGCGCAGAAGGGGCTGGTTTTATTTTCTGAGATCCCTCAGCCAGGAGGACCCAATTCTGTCTTCTTTGATGAATGACCCTCTAACGCAGGGTCCAATCAATCATCAATCATGCTTCTCAAGCTGTCAGCCTGGTTACTGAACATCCATCATCCTAGGTCTGGGTCTATCTCAGAGGGTGGTGGGTACCCTAATGCTCAACAGGATGTCCAATACCTCTAAGGCATATCTTAAGGTTTGGAAGACGTTCGCCTCCTGGAGTGGTGACAGGTTTAACCTGTCTTCTCCAAATATCCCTCTCATTCTGGATTTCCTTCAGGATGGTTTGGATAGGGGTCTCTCCCCAAACACTCTAAAGGTTAAGGTGTCTGCGCTGGGTGCCCTTTATAATACCAGTGTTTGCGATGTCCCCTGGGTTTCTAAGTTCTTGAAAGCTGCAGACAGGCTTAAACCTAGAATTAAAAATATGATAGCTCCGTGGAACCTGAATATAGTTCTTTTAGGCTTGTAAGATTCCCTGTTTGAGCCTCTAGAGTCTCTGTCTATCAAGTGAGTTACTCTTAAGACTTTTTTTTGGTAGCTATATCCTTGGCTAGGAGAGTATGTGAGCTACAGGCCCTATTCATCCAAGAGCTTTTTTTTAGGGGATTCAAAGATAAGCTAATATATAAACTAGACCCAAATTTCCTTCCAAAAGGTAGTATCTACATTTCACAGATCCCAAGAAATAGTCATTCCCTCGTTCTGTGCCAATCCCAGAAATGAACAGGAAGCGAAATTCCATAATCTAGATGGGAGAAGGGCCGTTCTTCATTATTTAGATGTTACCAGATAATGGAGGATAGAAAACAATTTGTTTGTACAATTTTTTTTACCCTAATAGAGGCAGGAAAGCGGCAAAGAGCTCCATATCCTATTGGATAAGTAATGCTATTACGGAAGCACAGGGCTTTTTTTCTCAGAGAAAAGGTGGTGGAACTCAACCCCCCCCTCCCCTGGCCACGCCCCTACCCACCCCTAGGACCACCCCCTAAAACCGCCCCTTTAGAGAAAAGAGATGCAAGTAAAATTTGGGGGGGGGGGGGCTATAAAAGTCCAGCCCAGCAAAGAAACCTCCCAGATGGGGATGGCACTGTTAATGGGGGATCTGGGTATGGCACTGTTAATGGGGGATCTGGGGATGGCATCCACAGATCCTCATCCTATAACAGTGCCATCCACAGACCCCCCCCACCCCTTAACAGTGCCATCCACAGACCCCCCCACCCCTTAACAGTGCCATCCACAGACCCCCCCACCCCTTAACAGTGCCATCCACAGACCCCCCCCTTAACAGTGCCATCCACAGACCCCCCCACCCCATATCAGTGCAATCCGCAGACCCCCCAACCCCATAACAGTGCCATCCACAGACCCCCCCACCCCATATCAGTGCCATCCACAGACCCCCCCCCTTAACAGTGCCATCCACAGACCCCCTCCCCCCATAACCGTGCCATCCACAGACCCCCCACCCCATTACCGTGCCATCCACAGGCCCCCCCACCCCATAACCGTGCCATCCACAGACCCCCCCATTGCCGCTCCAGTACAGACTAGTTATAAAATGTGTACAATTAATAAGAATTCTATTCATGAGGCCCCCTCTGTAGTAGAACATTCAATATAGCCACCCATCCTACTCACAGGGCTGTTATCTTAATGCAGGGCGGCCGGGCAGACGAGCGGCAGCGTCACTGACTGACGTCATGTGCCTGCGCCGCCTACTTCATTCATAAAGTAGGTGGCGCAGGCACGTGACGTCAGTCAGTGACGCTGCCGCTCGTCTGCCCGGCCGCCCTGCATTAAGATAACAGCCCTGTGAGTAGGATGGGTGGCTATATTGAATGTTCTACTACAGATGGGGCCTCATGAATAGAATTCTTATTAATTGTACACATTTTATAACTAGTCTGGAGCTGGGGGCCGGAGCACAGTGAACGCACCGGCCCCCAGCTCCTCCTCCCAGTCCCTCCCCGCTGATACATCGCAGCCTGCGATGCTGGAGCATGGCAGGCTGCGATGTCAAAAGGTGGCGGAACGCCGTTCCGGTGCATTCCGCCAGAAAAAAAGCCCTGCGGAAGCATATAGAGCTTCTAGTAAAGAACATCCTCCTTCTCTCAGAACCCATTCAGTGAGAGCAGTGTCTACCTCCTGGGCCGAAAGGCCTCTGACTTCTTAGAGCAGATTAGCAGGGCGGCCACTTGGAAGAGGGCTCATACCCTCACTAAACATTATATGCTAGATGTATTTGCCAATGAGGACATGGCATTTGGAAGGAAGGTCCTTGGTGCTGTAGTTCTTCCATGAGTTTGTTTTTCATTTTGTTAGTTCTCAGGATGTGTTGTCATGGAGACTACAGGGGAAATGAGTATTACACTCACCAGTAATACGGTTTCCTGGAAGTCTCCATTACAGCACATATTTCCCACCCGTCTCTATTCTTTTAGGGTTCTACCCTTTATCCTGGTTTCTGTTAAAATACACAGGCGATGAGGTGGGGCTTTTAACCTCTCTGTGTTTTTTCCTGTCCTATCAGAGGAAGTCAGTTTCAGGATGTGCTGTCATGGAGACTTCCAGGAAACCAAATTACCAGTGAGCGTAATACTCATTTTTATATATTCATATATCTTGGTTTTACACAATAAGAGTTTTTTTTTTAACAAAAATGATTAGCCCCTTCCATACAGCAGTCCCTAAGGACCATGGTATGGAAGGGGTTATGTCTGCATTTTGAAGCAGACTGTAAGCGCTATGTTACAGAGTTCACACTAAAATTTTTTCCAAAAGAGTAAAAATACTCCTCCTAACAATTTTTAGGAGTATTTGTAGCCAAGGAGGAGTATGAATTTTTTCGGTAATTTTATATATATATATATATATATATATATATATATATGTATATATAATGTATAGGCCCACATAACGTTATGAGGCTGATATTTCTGTTCTGCAGGGAAAGTATTGCTAGTCTCCCATGAATAAATAAATGTAGACAATTTTACATTTATCAAACAGGATACACTGAACATAAGACCACTGCCATACACAGCGCCCACCTGATGCCGCCATACACAGCGCACACCTGACACTAGTATATACTGTACATATTACATACACAGCTCTACCACAAGCCCATTACACAGATAGTTTGCTATATACACATTGCACACCCAGCACTGATACATGTCCATTACACAGATAGTACTACTATGTGCACATTACACACAGAAAACTGTACAATAGACTGGTTACACTGAAATAGCCCTGCTTCATACATACCTTCCATACATAAAGTACCTCTGCATTCTTCACCAGCACAGTCCTACACAGAGCCTGTGTTTCCCTAACTCCTCCCACACACATGGCTGATCACATGACTGCGACATCACCACAGTTCCTGCAACCACAAATTAGTCTGGAGAGGCTCCTGTTAAGATAGATGTCCATGAGGGGCAGGGCTTCTCGTGAGAGGGGCGGGACTTCATGTGTGCTGAACCTTGCAGCTTCTGATACAGCAGGGGTGTTAGGGGTGAGGGAGACAGTGCATGCTCCCGTGTGCACACAGGAAAAGTTACAGAAAATCCATCAGATGAGGGATTCTCTGTAAACTCACTGAGAGAAGCCTGCTGTGCAAAAAAAAAAAAAAAAAAAAGAAAAGATAAATAGAACCAATTGGAGAAATAATTTTTAAACAAAATAAATTAATTAGTGTAATTTTTTTTTTATAAAGGTGTCCATATCATTTAACCTCTTGCGGACACAGGGAATACCTGTATGCCCTGACATCCGAGTCCTTAAGGGCACAGGGCGTACAGGTACTACTTGTATTTCCGATCACAGCTGCGTGGCGGGCGGTGATCGGAATGATTTCAGCAGGCACCCTTTGACAATGCCGAGGAGGTTCCTGTGACCCCCCATATCGGAAATTGCTGTGGATCAACCTCTTCTATGCCGTGGTCAGCGCGGACCGCAGCATAGGAGTTTGTGGTTGAGCGAGTCCATCGAGTCACCCAATGAGTGAGAAGGCAGCCCGATGCAGTGCAGAGGCTGCCCAATGCCTTGCACAGCATTGAGACCTGCCTTTCTACAGGAGCTGAGGAGATCAAGCCTCAGACTGGTTCTCCTAGGCAACCTGTTAGTGTACGACTCAGTGTCATGCACTAACAGGCAATGCATTACAATACAGATGTATTGTAATGCATTGCAGATGGGATCAGACCCTCAAAAGTTGAAGTCCCGAAGTGGGACAGAAATAACGTTTGAAAAAAAAAAAGAAGTTTAAAAAAAGCTTTTTCAATAAAAAAATAAAGTTAAATAATAAAATAAAAAGTTTAAATAAAAGTGAAAAAAATAAAAAAATGCCCCTTTCCCCTAATTTTATAATAAAAAAATAGTAAAAAAAAAAAAATGAAATAGCTTTTCTATAGAGGCGTGGGTAAAGAAACAAATGGTCTGGGGTTTGAATCTCACTGAAATTTGTAAAATAATCTTAATAATAAAAGGTATGGCATAAAAATAGAATTTTTACTTTCCAGCTTTGTTACTTTTATGGTAAAAGTTACAATTTTCTGCAAAGATATTGTTATTTAAAAATAAAAATACAAAAAAACTAAGCAAAAACCATTTCAGGTTCAGTATTTTTTGTATGAAATATCACATAACAGTATTTGGTATCCCTGTAATCATAATAAGCTGTAGAAAAAAAGTGAACATACAGTATTATTGGTAGCTGGTATATTTTTAAGCACTGAAAATGTACCCCTTCCAATGGAGAAAGTCTGTAGTGGAATGGCAAATCTTCTGCCTCATATGCAGAAGGTCTGGGGTAGAGATGAGTGAACCTTTTGAGATTGAGTTCGAGTTCGTTTCGGACCTAAATCAATTCTACCCAAACCATAGTGGCTCCAATTTATTAGATAATTAATATATACCACTTTCTATACTCCTAGGACTTGAAAATTTTAGGAAAGGATCTTGATAACGCAAATAATACGGTCAGATGTACCCAAAGTCCATACAGAGAAGTGAATACAAATATATTAGCCTATATGCAAAAATATATCGTTAGTGATAGATCTCTAGTAGGAAGACACGAGAAAAATACATGAACATGAGAACCTGTTAAAGGAACTAAATCACAAAAAAAGTTGTTTTTATATGGATTAAAAATAAAGTATATATACATGTTCAGTGCAGAAAAGGGGTGTAAGACAGGGCATCATTGAGGCCTTTAGGTTGCATGGTGTCTAAGGTCCAGATCCACTTTGTCTCTAGTTGGGTCAAGCCTTTCATCAGGTTACCTCCTCGCATCCCCAGGTCTATGTGGTCTATCCCACAAGCTTTCAAGAGCAAAGGGTCGCTATCATGAAAGCTCCTAAAGTGCCTAGCA
Source organism: Bufo gargarizans (assembly GCF_014858855.1). Classification (NCBI taxonomy): domain Eukaryota; kingdom Metazoa; phylum Chordata; class Amphibia; order Anura; family Bufonidae; genus Bufo; species Bufo gargarizans. Next base: position 121,062,553 of record NC_058086.1, on the reverse strand, counting down.
ATAGGTTAGAGGTAAATCACATTGGTGGAATCTTTTGATTTAACGATGTCTCGGACATGTTCACAAACTTGTATTTTTAATTCCCTACTTGTCAGGCCAACATAAATTTTCGGGCATGAGCAAGTAGCGTGGTAAATTAAATTTACCCCCTTGGTGGTACATGAAATACAGTGGGTAATTTTATATGTTTTGGTCTGCGTAGAGTATAATAATATATAACACTTTCTAGTCTCCTAGGACTTAAAAATTTTAGGAAAGGATGTTATCTCTTTTTATTTATTTTTTATGAAGTTTTGCTTTTTCTGTCCCTTATCCCTAAGCTCTTGAATGCAATGACAGCAATACTAAATCATGTCTGATGACTCTGATATACATAGCTATGGGCAAACGCATGTTTGGCACCATTAAGAAACAGCATGTTTAAAAAAACTACACCAATGAATATGTTATGCTTATCGGGGGGATGAAAAAAAGTTGATGGTTGTGAGACCAATTGCCTGCCCATATGATACACACAAGTGCTAATTGTCAGAAGAAGAAATGGCTTGTTGTGAAAACCATTTAAATTGAGCAGTATAGTGTGGATGTGAAAAGTGTAGAGTATTAGAGGCACGTGGCCTCAGTAGTAGCAGCAGCATAAGCAGCATATCATGAAAAATACAAGACACTAGATTGGCTTTCAATGGGTAGTAGTAGAAGAAGTAATGGCAGATGCCTAACATTAATAGTGGTGGCAGTAGGGGATTAGCAGCAAGGATCATCAGCTGCAGCAGTGGCGGCAGCAGTATTCATATGTTACATGTTGGCAGACAGCAGTAGTGACATAATGGGGCATCGTCAGCAAAGCCAGATCTATTGCACTGATAGCTATGACTGGGCAGTTAATGTTCAGGGTTACAGTCTTTTTAGAAAGGATAGTAGAGGGTTTGTCTTTATGTAACGTTCCATGTAAAGCCCACACTTTGGGAAGATATAAAGGAGGGAAATTAACATGTAGGTAGAAATACATGGAGGCCAGAACAATAATAAAATACTGATAGGAGTTTGTTTATAAGCCACTTGCATAACAGAGCCCACAGAAAATCTACTACTAAGAGATGAGGTGGCAAATCATGAGGTCATTATTATGGGGGACTTCAAGTTCATAGATCTAGACTGGGAAACGGAAATATATGGATCTCATAAAGGAAACAGGTTCTTAGTAATAACCAAAGGCAACTACTTTTCCCAACTGGTTGAGAATGCAATTAGAAGGATGGCCATACTGGACTTAGTATTACCCAATAGACCTGACAGAACAGACATCCAGGTTGGGGTACACCTGGGAAATAGTAACCATAAACTGATAGCCTTCCAATTGTTATTTAAAATAGTGTTTCTTCAGGGAGGCAAAAAAATGCAGAAATTCCAAAAAGCTTAATTTGACCAGCTAAAGGCCATTAGCCTCACCAAATGTCCTTAAAATAAAAATGCAGCCACAAAATGGGATATTTTTAAAAGAATATAGAAGTAGAGAAATTGGAACTTGGAAATTTGCAAATTTTCTAAATTTTTGGTAAATGTATTTTTAGAAATAAAAATGTTTTTTTTTTTAACGCCATTTTACTAGTGTCATGAAGTACAACGGGTGAGGAAAAAACAATCTCTGAATGGCCTGGATAAGTGAAAGCGTTTTAAAGTTATTCACACATAAAGTGACACTGGTCAGATTTCCAAAAAATAGCCTGGTCTTTAAGGTGAAAATAAGCCCGGTCCATAGGGGGTTAAAAAAAACACCCATTTTGTGAAAGACACTTCATTTGTGGCCTTTGCTGCATGCAGCATTCTCTTCTGCTTTTTGATGACTCTGCTAGAAGGGTTTCCCAGGGCCATCCACATAGCCCTGCTCCAGAAGTGGGAGAGATTGAGTGCGCCGATGCCCAATCACAGCAGCACGTCTCGGATGATGACAAAACACAGGTGCCAACTGCTGTGGCTTTCTGGAGCGTGCAGGCCGACAAGTAGGGCAGGGGTGTAGACTGGGTGGAAGATGATGTGGATGACAATCAGGTCCTCGACCCCACATAGAATCAAGGTCATGCGAGTGACCTATGTAGTTCGGAGGAAGAGGCGATGGTGGCACATAGCCACCAGCACAGCAGAAGAGGGAGCAGGGTGCAAAAGTGGAGCGGCTGTCCCCTAGACAGTAGGCCTGCTACTAGCCACCACAGCAAGGGACCGATCACACCAAAGCCAGCTCCAAGGAGTTCCCCCTGACATGGCAGTTCTTCAGACAATGTGCTGATGACAAGACATAAGTGGTTTGCACGCTGTGCAATCAGAGCCTGAAGCGAGGCATAAATGTTCTCAACCTGACCACAACCTGCATGACCAGGCATCTAAGTGCAAAGCACAAGCTGCAGTGGGAGTAGACAGTTCAAAAACCAAGAAAGGACTCTTGCTCCTCCTGCTTCCCCTTTTTTGCAGTCTCGGCCTCTTCATCCCCCACTGGAGTGACAGTGGCACCTGCCACCCCCAAACAGAGGATGTGCCAGCAACGCCACCACCTGGGTCACCAAGCATCTCCACAATGTCCCATGGAAGCGTTCAGCCGTCTCTCCCCAACACTGGAGCGAAAGAGGAAGTACCCCCCTAGCAATCCGCAATCCCTTGCCCTGAATGCCAGCATTTCAAAATTACTGGCCTTTGAAATGCTGTCATTTCGTCTGGTGAAGACTGAGAGTTTTAAAAGCCTCATGGCGGTGGCTGTCCCACAGTACGTCATACCCAGCCGCCGCTACTTTTCCAGGTGAGCCACCCCTTCCCTGCACAACCAAGTGGGGGACAAAATCAGGTGTGCACTGTGCAATGCCATCTGTGGCAAGGTCCACCTAACTACGGATACGTGGACCAGTAAGCACGGTCAGGGACGTTATATCTCTCTAACAGCACACTGGGTAAATGCAGTGGCGGCTGGGCCTGAGGCGGATAGCAGTTTGGCACATGTCCTTCCACCACCGAGGATTGCAAGGTGCTTCTCTTTTCCTCCTGTTTCTTCCTCCTCCTACTCCGCTTCCTCATCCTCTACCGCCTTCTCATTTGGTCAGCATAACACCTTCACCACCAACTTCAGCACAGCCAGAGGTAAACGACAGCAGGCATTTTTAAAACGTATCTGTTTGGTGGACAAACCCCACACCGCGCAGTAGCTATGGACGGCCATGGAACAACAGACCGATGAGTGGTTGGTGCCAGTGAGCCTCAAGCCCAGCCTGCTGGTGTGCAATAATGGGCAAAATCTTGTAGCAGCTCTGGGCCTAGCCGGTTTGACTCACATCCCTTGCCTGACGCATGTGCTGAATTTCGTGGTTCAGAAATTTCTTAAAAATTACTCCAATATGTCAGATCTGCTGCAGAAAGTGCGGGCCGTCTGTACGCGCTTTCGGCGTTATCACCCTGCTGCTGCTCGCCTGTCAGCGCTGCAGCATAACTTCGGCCTTCCCAATCACCACCACATATGCGATGTGCCGACAAGGTGGAACTCCACCTTGCACATGCTGGCCATAGTGCGAGCAGCAGCAGGCGTTAGTGGAGTTTCAGCTGCAGCACGCATGGGCAAGTTGTTCTGCGGAACAGCACCACTTCACCACCATGTGAGACCTGTGTGCCATGTTGCGCTGTTTCGAGTACTCCACCAACATGGCCAGTGCCGATGATGCCGTTCTCAGCGTTACTATCCCACTTCTATGCCTCCTTTAAAAAAAAACGCTTCAGGGGATGATGGAAGAGGATGTGGCACAGGAGGACGAGGAAGGGGAATCATTTACAAGGGTTTCAGGCCAGTCATTCACAAGTGGCTCAGAGGGTGGGTTCCTGCACCAACATACGCCAGGTACACAATTGACCAGCCAGGGCACAGTTCTGGAGGATGACGAGGTGGAGGATGAGGAGATGGAGGAGGAGGAACTGTGTTCACAGCAGGGTGGCACCCAAACCAGCTCATGGCCATCACTGGTAGAGATGGCCTTGCTGTTCGCCCACCGGTTGGTTCGTGGCCAACTTTACACATTTGCGGTTCGCGAACATGCGAACATATATAGATATTCGCCGGCACCATATTTTTTTACATTGTGAGAACTTTGACCCATGACACATCCATCGGGTGGTACAGGACAGCCAATTAAGTTGTTTCAGCACATACCCTCTTCCTTATAAATAGACCTGATCTGGCTGACATTTTACATTCTGTCTTTTGTCAGTGTAAGGAGAGGTTGCTATGTGGACCATGAACAGGAGGTTAGAGTGTTAATAGTGACACAAGGTAATAGGTCCACAAAAGTCCTTTTAAGGACTGGTAAAGGTGTGCTATTGATTGTTATGCAGTACAGAGGGATGTAATACACTTATAATATACTTTCTGATATAGAAAGTATATTATAATGGATTCGTATAGTGCAGCATTGTGACTTGTGATCGGTTCTGCAGCAATACTACAACTACAAAGAGTGACAACCACAATTGGAAAAATATATTATAACTGGTGTGATAGACCAGTGTCCCCCAAAACAACACATTGAAGCGGGGCGTTATCTAAGAATATACTACTCAAATAGTGTATTTGTGTGCTGCAGAAATGTATCCACTTTCACTGCATTACCTCTGCTACACACAGTGAGAAAGTTTAAAGGATTTTTTTATTTATTTTTTATAACTGGTGTGAAAGACCAGTGGCTCCCAACACAACATATAGAAGCGGCGTATTATCTAAGAATATACTACTCAAATAGTGTATTTATGCTGCACAAATTTATCCGCTTTCACTGTGTTACCTCTGCTACAAACAGTGATAGAATTTAAAATATATATATTTTTTTAAACTGCTGTGATTATAGACCAGTTGACACCAAAACGACATATTGAATCAGGGTGTTATATACCTTCTTCCACATACACTGCGCTTCTCTATAGACTTTTGTCACGGGTCATTTAAAAAATGACAGGCAGAGGAAGAAGAAGGCCCTTCCGCAGGTCCGCAGAGGTGGTAGGGGTAGGGCAGGAGCACCAGGCCAGAGCCAAAATGGGAAGTTGCAGAAGGTGTGTTCAATTTTGTCAAAGGACGCACCAGATTTGGTTGAGTGGCTCACTCAGCCTTCCACTTCTGTACCCTCCTCATCCTCTATCTGCACCCTCTTCACTCTCTGCTGTGTGCACCCCAAAGACACCACCACCACATACCATCCACTTGAGTCACAGGAATTATTTTCCGATCCATCACAAGACATTTCTGATGTGCAGCCATTCTTGGCATCAAATCAGGAAGAGGAGGTAGCAAGTGCAACAGCTGCCACTCAGCAGTCTGACAACAGTACCCAGATCAGCCCAAGGAGGTTGGTCCCCGCTGTTGCTGCCTACTCAGAGATCTCTAATGTTAGTGGTGGGGAAGGTGATGTCGAAATCTCTAATGTTAGTGGTGGGGAAGGTGAAGTCGATGACGAGGTCTATGGACGTAACGTGGGTGCCCACAAGAGAGGAAGAGGAGAGGAGTTCAGAGGGAGAGATGGAACAGCAGATAGGGAGGAGAAGCAGGCCGAACTTACATTGCACAGGAGGGATAAACCAGACTACTAGTGTATCAGGAGCGAGCCATCAACGATGTACGGTCACATCTGGAGCTCCCAAGACGCCGGCACATGGCTCTGCAGTGTGGGCTTTTTTTAATGTGTCAGCGGCTGACAATAGTGTTGACATCTGCAGCCTTTTCAGTCAACGCATATGTCGCGGTAAGCCCAAAACTCACCTAGGGACTGTAACGGACCGTTCCAGCAGACAAGGGGTTAAAATCCGTTTAGGCGATATGCCCCTTTCTGAGAGACATGCACAGCTACTGCAGAACACCAAACTCCCGAACTGGATACAAAATAGCACTCCAAACTGGAACTTCGCGAATAGCTGCTAGCAGACAAGCAGGAAAAGCATACAATCAGCTTACACTCCTGGCAATCAGTCTCTAACAGCATACAGGGATTCCCCCCCAATAACGAGACAAGGCTCCGTGTTGCGGGTCAAGCAGTGGTCTGACTGTACTTCAAGTACAGCCTCTTTTATTCATAAAAAAACAAACATAGTACCACCCACAGGGTTTTGAAATACAACCAATCAATATCTTACAACACACACAATGCAAGTACAGCAACCATTCGTTCACACCCCCTAGGGGACCAGAAGGGAGACTGCGACACAGGACAGATAAAACACATCCCCACAATGCATCATGGTTTCCGCCTCTTTGTCCTGGAGACAACCGAAGAGTAATCCAATTATCTCTCAGGATAAAGGGAAAATCGCCAATACACATGTGGAGACAAAAGGACAGACATCACCATTTAAATACACACAATGGGACAATGGAACACACCCAGCATTTTCCTCCCCTCTGTCTATCCACCCAACTGTCTTCCAAGCTGACAAGTTACACAAACATATATACGCTTGGTTCTTTAAAGTGGTATACTCATATGCCCTAACATCATACGTACAGGAATTACCGTATATAGTGTCTGGGTTTGCCACAGGGCCATAATCCCGAGGCAAGAGGCTTTTAAACAGGCCTCTCCAAAACCCAGTGGCGAGGTTGGTTTCGCCACAGGGACTAGAGATGTCGCGAACATAAAATTTTACGTTCGCGAATGCAAATTTACACAAATGTTTGCGAACAGGCGAGATGGGCGAACCGCCATTGAATTCAATAGGCAGGTGAATTTTAAAACCCACAGGGACTCTTTCTGGCCACAATAGTGATGGAAAGCTTGTTTCAAGGGGACTAACACCTGGACTGTGGCATGCCGGAGGGGGGTCCATGGCAAATCTCCCATGGAAAATTACGTAGCTGACGCAGAGTCGGGTTTTAATCCATAAATGGCATAAATCACCTAACATTCCTAAATTGTTTGGAATAACGTGCTTTAAAACAACAGGTATGATGTTGTATCGATCAGGTAGTATAATGCTTCACAGTGGCAGACCAAACTATGACAGACCAAACTCCCCGTTTAACGCACCTCAAACAGTCTATTTGCACAACCGCAAACTCCCCATTTGCACAAGGTTGGATACCAAGCTAGCCATGTCCCGTTCCTTGTCCTCACTGATGTCATTGAAGGTCTCTTCCTCCACCCAGCCATGTACAACACCAAGGATCCCTGAAAGGTGACAACAAGCCCTCTGGGACGCCTGCTGTGTTTGGTCCTCCACCTCCTCCTATCAGTTTAATCCCTGTTACGTCCCCTATCAGGGGATGTGTATATGGAATCGATTTTAGGAACCGGGAGATGGAAAAAGATGCTTGGTCGGTCCTCTTAATTCCAATTTGGGGCACTGCGCCTGTGCTGTGTAATGTACTGTGCAATCCCAATATGTGTGGTGTGTTAAGTAGTACTATTCCTATCAGTATCCCTGAAAGGTGACAACAAGCCCCCTGGGACGCCTGCTGTGTTTGGTCCTCCACCTCCTCCTATCAGTTTAATCCCTGTTACGTCCCCTATCAGGGGACGTGTATTGAATAGATTTTTTCTGAACCGGGAGATGGAAAAAGATGCTTGGTTGGTCCTTCTACTTCCAATTTGGGGCACTGTGCGTGCAATATACTGTGCCACCAGATAGGAATAGTACTACTTAACACACCACTCCTATCAGTTTAATCCCTGTTACGTCCCCTATCAGGGGACATGTATATGTAATTTTTTTTATTAATCGGGAGATGGAAAAAGATGCTTGGTCGGTCCTCCTTTTTCCAATTTAGGGCACTGCTCGTGCAATCTAATGTGCCACCAGATATGAGTGGTGTGTTAAGTAGTACTATTCCTATCAGTTTAATCCCTGTTATGGAATCGATTTTAGGAACCGGGAGATGGAACAAGATGCTTGGTCGGTCCTCTTAATTCCAATTTGGGGCACTGTGCGTGCACTGTGTAATGTACTGTGCAATCCCAATATGTGTGGTGTGTTAAGTAGTACTATTCCTATCAGTTTAATCCCTGTTACGTCCCCTATCAACAATTGCTTCTGTTGTCACACACCACTTTGCTGATCTCCAGTTGGTGCGGAGTCAGCCACTGATCCACCTGTGCGTTCAGGGCGGACAGGAGTGCTGGTCTGGTGTGATTATCTGCTTTCAGGCAAGTCAACTCCATGACGGCGTGACACTGTTGTATCCGGGATGTGGAATAGCCCCTGGGGAGCTAGGGGGGTGCAGTTGATGTGGTTCAAGACGCAGCAGCAGAAGAGGACTCAGCTGAGGAGGTTATGGAAGAGGATGGAGTAGGAGGAGGTGGCAGCAGGCCTGCCTGCAAGTCGTGGCGGTGTCACCAACTCCTCTGCAGAGCCACACAATCCATGCTTGGCAGCCGTCAGCTGGTTTACCCAATGCACAGTGTAGGTGATATACCTGCCCTGACCGTGCTTTGCAGACCAGGTATCAGTGGTCAGATGGACCCTTGTCCCAACACTGTGTGCCAAAGATTCCATGACTTCTTTTTGCACAATCGAGTACAGGTTGGGGATTTCTTTTTGTGAAAAGAAATTTCAGCTGGGTACCTTCCACTGCGGTGTCCCAATAGCTACAAATTTTTTGAAGGCCTCAGACACCAACAGCTTGTATTATAAAAGCTGGCGGCCTAAGAGTTCAGACAAGCCAGCTGTCAGACGCCGGGCAAGGGGGTGACTTTGTAACATTGGCTTCTTACGCTCAAACATGTCCTTGACAGACACCTGACTGCGGGCAGATGAGCAGGAACTGCTCAAGGCAAGAGGCGGAGTGGCGGGTGGTTGAGAGGGGGCAGGGAGGACAGCAGTGGTTGACGTGGCTGAAGATACTGGACCAGGAAGAGGATGGTGGCTTTAAGTTTGTGTGCTGCTTTTGCTCATGTGTTGATCCCATAGGCGTTTGTTATGTGAGATCATGTGCCTTCGCAAAGCAGTTGTACCTAGGTGGGTGTTGGACTTTCCATGACTCAGTTTCTTTTGGCACAGGTTGCAAATGGCATCGCTGTTTTAAGAGGCAGACACACAAAAAAATGTCACACTGCTGAGCTTTGCAATGACGGCATTCTGGTGGTGGCAACAGCATGCGTTGATTGGCGTGCTGTCTGGCTGATCCCGGGTACTGATACATGCTGTCTGACTGTGCCACTAGTTCCTTGCGACGACCTCCCCCTGCTTCCAACTCGTCTCCTCCTTCTCTCTATCTCCCCTTCTGAACTTTCCCCCTCTTCTTCTTTTCGAGCAGGCACCCACGTGGCATCCACGGACACATCATCAACCACTTCACTTGTATCTGACACCTCAGCAAAGGAAGCAGCAGCGGGTACAACATCATCATCATCATCATCATCACACTGTACGTCCATGTGTGTAATGCTGCCTGACAGACATATCCCTGTTATCTACATCCCCTGGCAATAATGGTTGTGCATCACTAATTTCATCCAACTGATGTGTAAATAACTCCTCTGAGGGATCAAGTGAAGCGGCTGTGGTGGCTGTGGTGGTAGTGGCGGCGGGCGGGAGAGTGGTGACCAAAGCTGAGCTGGAGGAGGATGGTGCATCAAGGTTCTTAGCGGAAGCTGTTGAAGATTGGGTGTCCTGTGTAAGCCAGTCAACAATTTTCTCCGAATATTTTGGGTTCAGGGTACGTGGCCTCTGAACACTGGGCATTATTCCAAAGCCAGTGGAAATTACAGCACCACGAACACGACGGCCCCTGCGGTGTGGCCTGCCTCTGCCTGTCATTTTTTATTAGATAAGTGTAACTATGCGTGCAAGGTACTGTGCCACCCTATATAAGTGGTGGGCAGTGGGCACAGTACAGTCTGTGTAGGCTGAGACACACAGGCTTGCAAATGTGATTATTTCACAGAAAAATTTTCAATACAATTTTTTTTCCCTGCAAGGTATTTGGGTGAATGACACCCTGTAACGGTATGAGTGCAGGACTAGCCACAAGCCAGTGGCCACAATACAGTATGTGTGGGGGCCTGACACACACGGGCTTGCAAATGTGATTAGATCATAGTTAAATTTTAAATATATTTTTTTTTTCTGCAAGGTATTTGGGTGAATGACACCCTGTAACGGTATGAGTGCAGGTCTAGCCACTAGCCAGTGGGCACAATACAGTATGTGTGGGGGCCTGACACACACGGGCTTGCAAATGTGATTAGATCACAGAAAAATATTAAATAGATTTTTTTTTTTTTTATCTGCAAGGTATTTTCTGTCACACCCTGTATGAATAGTGTGCACTGTGCACACAGTGCTGTCTATGACTGAGCCTGCAGCCTCTCACACACGGGCAGCCAGGCAACTGCAATATATATATATATATATATATATATATATATACACACAGGTCCTTCTAAAAAAATTAGCATATTGTGATAAAGTTCATTATTTTCTGTAATGTACTGATAAACATTAGACTTTCATATATCTTAGATTCATTACACACCAACTGAAGTAGTTCAAGCCTTTTATTGTTTTAATATTGATGAATTTGGCATACAGCTCATGAAAACCCAAAATTCCTATCTAAAAAAATTAGCATATCATGAAAAGGTTCTCTAAACGAGCTATTAACCTAATCATCTGACTCAACTAATTAACTCTAAACACCTGCAAAAGATTCCTGAGGCTTTTAAAAACTCCCAGCCTGGTTCATTACTCAAAACCGCAATCATGGGTAAGACTGCCGACCTGACTGCTGTCCAGAAGGCCATCATTGACACCCTCAAGCAAGAGGGTAAGACACAGAAAGAAATTTCTGAATGAATAGGCTGTTCCCAGAGTGCTGTATCAAGGCACCTCAGTGGGAAGTCTGTGGGAAGGAAAAAGTGTGGCAGAAAACGCTGCACAACGAGAAGAGGTGACCGGACCCTGAGGAAGATTGTGGAGAAGGACCGATTCCAGACCTTGGGGGACCTGCGGAAGCAGTGGACTGAGTCTGGAGTAGAAACATCCAGAGCCACCGTGTACAGGCGTGTGAAGGAAATGGGCTACAGGTGCCGCATTCCCCAGGTCAAGCCACTTTTGAACCAGAAACAGCGGCAGAAGCGCCTGACCTGGGCTACAGAGAAGCAGCACTGGACTGTTGCATGTCATTCGGAAATCAAGGTGCCAGAGTCTGGAGGAAGACTGGGGAGAGGGAAATGCCAAAATGCCTGAAGTCCAGTGTCAAGTACCCACAGTCAGTGATGGTCTGGGGTGCCATGTCAGCTGCTGGTGTTGGTCCACTGTGTTTTATCAAGGGCAGGGTCAATGCAGCTAGCGATCAGGAGATTTTGGAGCACTTTATGCTTCCATCTGCTGAAAACCTTTATGGAGATGAAGATTTCATTTTTCAGCACGACCTGGCACCTGCTCACAGTGCCAAAACCACTGGTAAATGGTTTACTGACCATGGTATTACTGTGCTCAATTGGCCTGCCAACTCTCCTGACCTGAACCCCATAGAGAATCTGTGGGATATTGGGAAGATAAAGTTGAGAGACGCAAGACCCAACACTCTGGATGAGCTTAAGGCCGCTATCGAAGCATCCTGGGCCTCCATAACACCTCAGCAGTGCCACAGGCTGATTGCCTCCATGCCACGCCGCATTGAAGCAGTCATTTCTGCAAAAGGATTCCCGACCAAGTATTGAGTGCATAACTGAACATAATTATTTGAAGGTTGACTTTTTTTGTATTAAAAACACTTTTATTTTATTGGTCGGATGAAATATGCAAAAATTTTTAGATAGGAAATTTGGGTTTTCATGAGCTGTATGCCAAAATCATCAATATTAAAACAATAAAAGGCTTGAACTACTTCAGTTGGTGTGTAATGAATCTAAAATATATGAAAGTCTAATGTTTATCAGTACATTACAGAAAATAATGAACTTTATCACAATATGCTAATTTTTTGAGAATGACCTGTATATATATATATATATATATATATATATATATATATATATGAAAAAAAGAAGAAAAAAAGCAGACTGATGTACCAGCCCTGAAAAGAGCTTTTTGGGGTGCTGTCAGGACGCTGTCCTTACAGCAGATGAATCTGTGGACAAAGAACAATGCCCTAGCTAATGCTTTCCCTGTTAAAATGAGCAGCAGCAGTACTGTCCCTCCTCTCTCTGTGAATGCAGTTTCCGAATGAATCTAAAATGGATGCTGTCCAGGAGGTGGGAGGGTCTGGGAGGGAGGGTCTGCTGCTGATTGGCTGGAATGTGTCTGCTGACTGTGAGGTAGAGGGTCAAAGTTTACTCAATGATGATTGATGATGTATAGGGGGCGGACCGAACATTGCATATGTTCGCCCGCAGCGGCGAACGCGAACAACCTATGTTCGCCGGGAACTATTCGCCGGCTAACTATTCGGGACATCACTAGTCACAGTATGTCAACGTGATTATTTTCAGTATACATGCAAATATACATATTCAATGCTAAATCAGTATTAAATTCAATGTTTAACTCCTTACATGCTCAGAAAAAAAATATTACATTTTTAAATAATCTGAAATTTACACTTTGATGAAATAGACACCAAGGATACTAAAAATAAATCTACATTATATATTTACACTTAATTGGAAACCCATATAGCTTTGATCACAGTACAGTGTTTGTTGTTGCTGAAGTCTTTACTAATTTTACAGTTTTTCAGAAAAGTGTGAATGCTTCTTCCCTGTGCTGACATTTTCATATGTTATAGATCAACTGCAGATGGTTGAAGAATCTAATCAGGGGATTTTGTACAAATCAACAGAAAATCTCTGGCCAGCAATGTCTGTCAGTAAAAACATAATTCTGAGCCATATGTCCTTCTCTTTTGCTTGACATCCTAATCTGATGTTCAAGCACAATTTAATCATCCTGTACAATTCCTTTGTCAGCAGTTCTAAGTACTAATAAATGCACCATAAAAGATCAGATTTGCATTTTTGGGGTATTATTTCACTGTGTTACTTTATTGATTTAATAGCAAAAATGTCACAGGTTAAAAATGAATGGAAATTATTTTACAGCATAATTTAAAAACTAAATTATATAAAGACAGGAATGTAAATATTCCAATTGGCTATAACAGTTAAGCCACTTGTTTAGTATTGTGTAGGTAAGTCTTATGTTGCCAAAACAACTGTGCACCATTGAGGCATGGACCCCACAAAAACTCTGAAGGGTGTCCTAAGGTGTTACAAAACAGTAGAATGTGTGTATATACAGTCATAAGAAAAAACTAAGTACATCGGTATTGTCAGGTATAGTGTCAGGTAGGGAACAGTGCACCCCTAGGCTCCACCAAACCACTGTCCCTTCTTACCTAAATAGAGGCCGCCCAACTGGGTGATGATCCCTCATGGGGCCTAAATAGAGGGAGAATCAGACATAAGAAGGTCAGAATCTAACGATAACAACAGGGTCCAAAACAGAATCACAAATATACAAACCAAAACCAGGCCAAAGTCAAAACCAGGGAGTAATGTCAGTAAAGTAAGAGGCTGGAAAAAGTAAATTTGAGCATAACGAAGAGCTGGAAGACCAATTAACACTAATTAGGTCAATTGGCAACATGATTGGGTATAAAAAGAGCTTCTCAGAGTGGCAGTTTCTCTCAGAAGCCAAGATAGGTAGAGGATCACCAATTCCCACAATGTTGCGCAGAAAGATAGTGGAGCAATATCAGAAAGGTGTTACCCAGCGAAAAATTGCAAAGACTTTGCATCTATCATCATCAACTGTGCATAACATCATCCGAAGATTCAGAGAATTGTAGTCATTGTCAGTGAACACAATCCACCGTGCCATCCGCCGTTACCAGCTGAAACTCTACAGTGCAAAAAAGAAGACATTTCTAAGCAAGATCCACAAGCTTGGGTGTTTTCACTGGGCCAGGGATCATTTAAAATGGAGTGTGGCAAAATGGAAGACTGTTCTGTGGTCAGACGAGTCACGATTCGAAGTTCTTTTTGGAAATCTGGGACGCCATGTCATCCGGACCAAAGAGTACAAGGACAACCCAAGTTGTTATCAACGCTCAGTTCAGAAGCCTGCATCTCTGATGGTATGGGGTTGCATGAGTGCGTGTGGCATGGGCAGCTTGCATGTCTGGAAAGGCACCATCAACGCAGAAAAATATATTCAGGTTCTAGAACAACATATGCTCCCATCCAGACGTCATCACTTTCAGGGAAGACCCTGCATTTTTCAACAAGATAATGCCAGACCACATTCTGCATCAATCACAACATCATGGCTGCGTAGGAGAAGGATCCGGGTACTGAAATGGCCAGTCTGCAGTCCAGATCTTTCACCTATAGAGAACATTTGGCGCATCATAAAGAGGAAGGTGCAACAAAGAAGGCCCAAGACGATTGAACAGTTAGAGGCCTGTATTAGACAAGAATGGGAGAGCATTCCTATTTCTAAACTTGAGAAACTGGTCTCCTCGGTCCCCAGACGTCTGTTGAGTGTTGTAAGAAGAAGGGGAGATGCCACACAGTGGTGAAAATGGCCTTGTCCCAACTTTTTGGGGATTTGTTGACACCATGAAATTCTGATTCAACATATTTTCCCTTAAAATGGTACATTTTCTCAGTTTAAACTTTTGTTCCGTGATTTATGTTCTATTCTGAATAACATATTAGAAGTTGGCACCTCCACATCATTGCATTCAGTTTTTATTCACGATTTGTATAGTGTCCCAACTTTTTGGGAATCCGGTTTGTACTTCAAATAACATAAAATACGTAAAAATTAAAAATAATCATCTGCAATTTGTGGAACGGAAGGAGCGGCCCATTAAGAAATGTATTTTTTTGTCCGCAAAACGGACAAGAGTAGGACAGGTTATATTTTTTGTGGGGCTACAGAATGGAGCAACGGAAGCGGACAGCTCACAAAGTGCTGTCTGCATCTTTTGCGGCTCCATTGAAGTAAATAGGTCCGCATCCGAGCTGCAAAAACTGTCACCTCAAAAATACATCTACAAAAAATGCATCTACAACCACCAGCAGTAACTGGTAGTAGACTGCAGCCTGTTAATAATCATATGCTTCATCCTGCTGTCGGATGCTGCGTAAGGTCAAAAAATGCTTTTTTATTCTCCATCAGCGCTATGGTGCCAGCCAGCTTGACGTTAAGGGAGCAGCATCCTCCTTGCTTCAAGTCAAGGTAACCACACCCCCTAACATCCCCTTTTACCTGAAAGTGACAGCCTGCAGTGCAACCGCAATTCCCCAAGTCTTGCACATGCGCATTGCGCTGTTGAAACCTGGCTAACAGCGGCAGCAGGAGATGGGATAGCGCATTACTACAGAGCGCACCAACAATTGTCGACATTTAATCCTATAGATGCCATGGTCATACGTGACCATGGCATGTGAACATGCAAAAACATGCGCATCTGGGTTTGCTCCAGATCCCCCTGGCAAGAATTGTGGGAGCTGGATGCAGTGTACGACAGCCTCTGTCCTCCTGAATGACGACAGGCTGTCTTACATTAGTTCCTATGGATCCCCTCAGGGCCGTCATTAATATTGATTGGACCCTGGGCAAAAATTTACTTTGGCTCCCTGGATCCCGCCTTCACACACCTTAGCGGGCAATCACGCCCTCCACCACAACACAGATGCAAAAAAATCCACACATCTAGTAGAGTAAAGTGAATGACTGTAAATACTTTCAGTTCTGAAGACTCCAGCGGCTCAGGATCAGTGCTCTGGGCAGCTGGGCTCAGGCTGGAAGTGGGCACTGCTCTGCATGAAGGAGACCAGGGCTCGGCTCACCCTAGTGTTACTGTAGTGTCCCACTAGGTATGGGTGGGCACTACACAAGGGTCAATTGGTGTGCGCGTTACTCCTACTCACAAGGAACAGAAATGTCATATTTAATTCTGTATTTAATGTATGTTTTAATGTGTTGTTATATGCAATGTACCCCTGTCTGATGCAGCAGCAGGCCTAGTTGGGTGTAATTAGACATCCCAGACACTAGAGGGAGATAGGGAGCCCCTAGTATAAATGTCCAGGCCCAGATAGGGAGAAGTAGTGCAGAGTCAGGAGTCTGAGAAGACACAGGTTAAGAAGCCTGCTCCTGACATGCAGCTGGATAGCCCTGGCTGCTAGTGATGTCCAGGAGGCTGTTGAGAGGCTCCAGCCTGCCTGAGAACAAGAGAGTCTAAGTTAGCTCTGAAGAGATACCCCAGTTGCAGGATTCAACCTCCTGGGAGAAACCAACAGTTACCCACCTGATAGGAGGAGGCGACCCAGGGTAAGCAAAGTGACCCTGAAGGGCAGAGAACCTGTATACAGTGCATCAAGTAGTATAATACCTGAGGAAGAAAGTAACCAAGGATATAAGCCACCCTTTTAGGCATCCAGGCCTTGGGAGATATAAAGCCAGAGCAGGAGTTCTATAAAGGACAGTGTACAGTGATTCTAGGAAAAGTACAACCTGCTGCTGAGTGCTTGTGGAATTTACCCTCAGTGTAACTTGCATGACTATTGCCTGCCATATTTGTGAATAAGCCCCTTTTGTGGAACTGTAATAACAAAGACTGTACTACTCCCTGCTGTACAAAGTTGGATTGTCCAGTAAAGTTTACGTTTGGTTCACTATATACTTGTGTACCTTCATCATTCCAACCACCAACCGGCGTGCCACCGTCCAAAGGCACTGGCGTCACGAATACCACAGGGACCTTGCCCCAGGCACACAAAATACCTGTAACATCCAGGGCACCTCAACTACCATCAGGCCTGGTCCCTCTCTACAGAGCGTGCCCCAGAGGAACTGTGTCCACCTCTCCTTCACTGCCACGCGCCTGCCCAGGGTTCTTCAAATATAGTGAGTACCCTCGATTGCCCATAACTGTGACCTCACTTCGTCATACCCTGCAGGTCTGGCGTGTTGCATTACAGCGCACCCCAGCACCCCACAGAATGCAGTATAGCACCCTATAGTATACAGCAACCAACAGTATGCAGTATAGCACCCTATAGTATACAGCACCACACAGTATGCAGTATAGCACCCCACAAATGTGGGGACAAATTGCAGAAGCCCAAATGTGGGAAAAGTTATTGAAGCACAAATGTCCAAATTAGTAAAGAACAAATGTGGGACAAATTATTGAAGCACAAATGTGGTACAACTTGTTAAAGTTTAAGCATTGAATGAAAGGAGGTGGCATACATCAATTAAAGAAGAATTTTAGAAATTGTATTCCTTGTCACCTATGCAGAGCAGGGGTTTATTCACATCTAAAATTGCAAAATGTCAACCCAAGAATGTAACAGAAAAATTACAGAAATATATTAACCTGTCTATTTGGTAGAGCATGGGTCTATGACAGAAAAAATTGTTTATTGTCACCCGAAAATGTAAAAGAAAAATTATTGAAATTTCTTAAGCTGTCAACTTGGTAGAGGAGGGGAATATTACACCCAAAAATGTGTGAATTTAAACCGAAAATGTAACAGACAATTTATTATTATTTTCCGCTATTAGGTATAGCAGTTAGGTATAGCAGTGGTACATAACAACCAAAAATTGGTGAATTTCACACGAAAATGTAAATGACAAAGTAGTGAAATTACATAAAATAAAATACGTACAAATAAAAAATAAAAATTAGATTTATGAAGTGGAGTTCCATATGGAGTAGGAGTTTGAGGAGGCGGTGGACGTAGCGGTGTAGGTGGAAGCGGCGGTGCAGGAGGACGAGGTAGCGGACACTGGTTTTTGATTTTAATTATTATTATTTTTTTATTAGGGTACACTCCAAAAGAGTGTGAAATATCCAAAATACAAGAATGAGCAATTGCACTGCAGTATAACAATGGCTGGCTAAGGCCAGTAAACATGTCTATTCTGCACAAGGTACGGAAGAGTTTTGTGGGATCCATGCTCGGTTCATTTTAATGAACGTGAGCTTGTCCACATTGGCTGCGGATAGGCGGCTGCGCTTGTCTGTGATGAATCTTCCTGCTGTGCTAAACACATGTTCAGATAATACAGGGCAGGCCAGCATCTCCAAGGTTATTGTGGCGTGCTGACAAAGCTTTTCCACATTTCGGACATGCTAACTCTGCCTTCTGAGGTGCTGGTGGTGCCCCAACAGCGTTGGTGACCTCTTCCTCTGCCTTCGCCTTGTGCTTCCACTGTGCCCCTGCTGTCAGGTGGTAATGCCATCAGCAGCTCGTCTACCAGTGTGTGCTTGTACTCGCGCATCTTACAATCACACTCCAGTGATGGAATTAAGGACGGTATGTTGTCCTTGCAATGGGAATCCAGCAGCGTGGCCACCCAGTAATCAGCACAAGTTAGAATGTGGGCAACCAAAAGCTGTCCTCTGTGGGAGGTGTATTGTCTGTGTCCTCTGTATCCCCCCAGCCACGCACCAGTAATGGCCATGATCTGGTCTGGGTGCTACCCTGCTGTGAACATGGTTCCTCCTCCTCCATCTCCTCCTCCTCATCCTCCACCTTGTCATCCTCCCGAACTGTACCCTGGCTGGACAATTGTGTACCTAGTGTTTGTGGGTGCAGGAACCCACCCTCAGAGCCACTTGTGAATGACTGGCCAGAAACCCTATGAAATAATGCCTCTTTCTCCACCTCCTCCTGTGCCACATCCTCTTCCATCATCGCCAGGAGCGTTTTTTCAAGGAGGCATAGAAGTGGGATAGTAACGCTGAGAACTGCGTTATCGGCACTGGCCATGTTGGTGGAGTACTCGAAACAGCGCAACAAGGAACACAGGTCTCGCATGGAGGTCCAGTCATTGGTGGTGAAGTGGTGCTGTTCCGCAGAGCGACTCACCCCTGCATGCTGCAGCTGAAACTCCACTATCGCCTGCTGCTGCTCGCACAGTCTGGCCAGCATGTGCAAGGTGGAGTTCCACCTTCTGGGTACGTCGCATATGAGGCGGTAAGCAGGAAGGCCGAAGTTACTCAGCAGTGCTGACAGGCGAGCAGCAGCAGGGTGAGAACGCCAAAAGCACGCACAGATGGCCCGCACTTTATGCAGCAGCTCTGACATATCTGGGTAATTTTTAAGGTATCCATGCACCACCAAATTCAGCACATGCCCCAAGCAAGGGATGTGCATCAAACCGGCTAGACCCAGAGCTGCTACGAGATTTCGCCCATTATCACACACCACTAGGGATGAGCACAAATATTCGAATAGCGAAATATTCGTACGAATATTACAACTTTGTCAATTCTCTAATATTTTGAATATATTAAAATATATTCATTATAACGAATATTCATATTTTTTTTTTCCATTTGAACCCATTAGTCATATTAGTAATTTACTTTAATACCACTAAATTAGTGCTAGTAATTTAGTATCACAAATTTTGTGATAATAAAATGTACTACTATCACTAATGGGTTGGCTTGGTAGAATTGTCGAATATAGCGCTATATTCCCTATCTTCGTCTATTCGACCAAGCCAACTAAATAGCATACAGCCCTTGTCACTCACATATTTAATTGCTGATTTATTGGATAACATAAACTATCCTACATAAAGAGGAAAATTATAAATCGGTAACGATTCTCATTGCTGATTTATAATTTTCCTATTTATGTACAGCACTATATTAGCTTAATTTCAGTCTATATAATATTTGAAAAAACTAAGTTATTGCAATATAGCGAATATTCATAAAATACACAAAAAGACTACAATTTAGCTAATATAGTGCTATAATCTCTTCTGAACTTCATTTTTTGAAAAAATTGACACTATAAAAAAATACTACAGCACTATATTAGCTAAATTGCAGTGTATATGTGTATATTACGAATATTTGCTATATTGCTAAAACTTCATTTTTTTAAATATTCTTAATATTCTAAAAATCAAAGATATAGCAATATAGCAAATATTTGTAATTACACATATAAACTGCAATTTAGCTAATATAGTGCTGTATAATTTTTTTATATTGTACATTTTTTCCAAAAATGAAGTTCAGAAGAGACAAAAAAATTTGACTATAAAAAAAAAGATTATAGCACTATATTAGCTAAATTATGTGTATTTTACGAATATTCAATATATTGCTATAACTTCGTATTTTAGAATATTCGCAATATTCAAAAACAAAGTTATAGCAATACAGCGAATATTCGAAAAATATCTATATTAGCCAACCAATATGAAAGTTGCCTTATACAGTTTAAACAAAATCGCAATACGCAAAAAATGTAATCGCATATTATACGAGATAAATAGAATAATGACGAATACTCGATTTCGATGAATATAAGACGAATATTCAAGAAATATAGCAAAATCGAATATGGCGCTTCCCGCTCATCACTACACACCACCATGCCAGGCTTGAGGCTCACTGGCACCAACCACTCATCGGTCTGTTGTTCAAGGCCCGTCCACAGCTCCTGCCCAAAGAGATGTTTTAAAACTGCCTGCTGGGGGGGCGGAGCCAACGGAGCATGGTGCAGGACGCTTGAACTCAGAGCTCCTCACCACACAGCCCGGCTTAACAGCTAAAATAGCATTTTCACCTGCCTAAACATGGGCAAGATCGGCAAGGAGAGAAGCAAGGACCCGGAGGCTACC
This sequence comes from Bufo gargarizans, assembly GCF_014858855.1. Taxonomy (NCBI): domain Eukaryota; kingdom Metazoa; phylum Chordata; class Amphibia; order Anura; family Bufonidae; genus Bufo; species Bufo gargarizans. The sequence goes on along the minus strand of NC_058086.1, from coordinate 121,041,928 downwards.
CCACGGGTCAAGAAATCACAAGGGGACATGAATAACTACTTCCAGAAGAAGTTGTCTCTAACGGCCGAGCGCCGCAAAATGGCGCCTGCTGACTTCAGCGACGCGGCACAAGAAGAGGATGACTCGGATGGCGCGAGTTCGTGCACCCAGTCCGAAGCACGAGGCGGGAAAGACCCGATGCCCATCACTAGATCCTTCCTGAAGCACACCTTAGCACAAGCCTTAACGCCAGTGATGAAGGAGCTGGCGGATATAAAATCGGAGGTGAAGCTTATGGGTCACAGAGTGGAGGCCCTGGAAGATTCTCAGGCCGCGATAGTCCAACATAGCACGGGGATGCAGTCGCAAGTGCAAACGCTTCGCTCACAGATAAATAATGCCTACCTGTATCTTGAAGATCAAGAAAACAGGGGAAGGAGGAAAAATGTGAGGCTGAGAGGCATCCCTGAATCAGTTCCTGCAGAAGAGCTAACTGGAGCGGTTCGCCGCATATTTGCCATGCTACTGGGAGAGGAGCGCGCAGCCATTATCACTATTGAAAGAGCGCATAGAGCACTGAGGCCAAAACCTCCGGCGGGGGACCCCCCGAGGGACACCATATGTGCTTTGCTCAATTATCTGGACACTTCAGAAGTCCTAAAAGCTGCTAGAGATAAAGAAGAAATCCTGCTTGATGACAACAAGATCTTACTGTTCCAGGATCTCGCTGCAAGCACATTAGCCAAGCGCAGAGCCCTTCGGCCGCTGACATCGGAGCTGAGATCTAGGAAGCACCCACATAGATGGCTATTCCCATTCGGCCTAAGCACCACCATTAATGGGAGACAGATCATAGTGAAACAGCCTGAAGATCTACGAAAGATATGGGAAGCTCTCGATATTGCACCGATGGACATCCCACCGTGGCTACCAGTAGCCGATTTTGAGGAGCTCCCACAGTTATCTACGCCTCCTCCGTGGAATCGAGTGGCGAAGTTCAAGTCTCCAAAGAAGAGGGTTGCTTCGGCCGATTGAGGTCCCTCACGTGAGACTCTTGTGATTATTGAATTAACCCTTTGCTTTTTAGGTCCGAGTGAAGGGACTCATCTGCACTATTGTCGGTCAACAGTTGTGTTCATTTTGATGTCTGGACATGCATCGAGCCCTTACTATAGGATCTAGGAGTAGGCAAAGCTTTTTGATTGTTATCTTTTTCATGTCTAGTATGTAGCCGGTATTGTCACTGTTTTTGTGAATCGCAGGGTTAACAGTGGGATTTGGGATGGATACTTGGGGGTGACTAGGACATAACAATGATTTCTCTTTAGACTGTTAGACTGGTCAACCCTGGGGAGACATCCTATGACCCTCAGTATATAGCTTATTGCAGGTTACATTTTGCCTAAGCCGTGGTTGTGGTGCTCCGAATATGATTTTGGCTCCCACCACTATGTTATTACCCCCAACACGCATTTTTATGTGTGTAGTCTCACCTTTGTTTAGTTTTAGGTCCCTGAGGTGTCCCCACCCATATGGTAGGTGGACGCTGGTTTATGACCTTTTCTTATTCTTCTTTTTTTTTAAACTAGTCAGGATCTTAATTTTAATGACAGAGTGCATGCTCAAGTATTCCTCAAATGGCTAAGGTTACGGTTGTAACACTAAATGTGAATGGGATGAACATACCACAAAAACGCAGTCAAATATACCATATGCTTAGGAAGGAGAGAGCGGATATAGTGTTTCTTCAAGAAACCCATTTCCGACACCTCCATATACCCAATTTAGTAAACAGACACTTTGTAAACTGGTATCATTCTACTTATACTTCAGCAGCTAGAGGTGCTTCAATTGGGATTAGTAATAATATTCCTATGGTGGTCATGGATAAGATAGTGGACCCTGAAGGACGATATGTATTTATCAAGGGTAAAATTTTTAACTCCATGGTTACGTTGGCTAATTTGTATGCTCCTAACACCAAGCAAGTCCTTTGGTTGTGCCAGACATTAAACACACTGAAATCCTTTGCTGAGGGAACGCTCATCATGGGCGGTGATCTCAATTTAGCAATAGACCCCTCAAAAGACTCCACCTCTAAACATACTTCTATATCCCCGAAACAAATCCGAAGGCTTCAGATAGGGTTGGCAGCTTTGGGAATATCAGATGCCTGGAGAATCCTCCATCCCGGTGAGAGAGACTATACTTATTATTCACAGGTCCATAGGTCTTACCAAAGGTTGGATTATTTATTCCTGTCAAATACGGCCCTGGGGTCAGTCATGGGCGCGTCTATAGGCTCTATAACAGTTTCTGACCATGCCTCAGTTAGCTTGCAAGTGAGGCTTAAGGACATACCACCTAAAGCCTGGTCTTGGAGACTTAATACCACACTATTAGAAGATACGGTTAATAGAGACCAAATTAAAGAGAGTATTTTAGAGTATTTTAGGAATAATGACACGCCTGATATCCCTAAAACAACGATATGGGAGGCCCACAAAACAGTTCTTAGAGGGGAATTGATCAGCCTAGGTACTAGGGTAAAAAAACAGAGAACCGAAAAAATAGAACACATTTTATCACGAATTTCCGCACTGGAAAAACGACATAAGTCCAACATGACAGAGGCTACACAAAATGCTCTTAATCTGTTACGTTCCCAGTTGAAAGATACGCTAAATGTCAAATCAGCTAGAACTTTACGGTCGCTAAGGTTTAAGTATTACTCGCATGGAGATAAGGGCTCCAAGTTAATGTCCTCTCTTTTGAAAGCCCAGAGGAATAAAACTTTTGTTAGCGCAGTTAAAGATAAGGATAGTAATAGGCTGATCACGACTCCTGACATTGCAGCAGAGTTTTGTAAATTCTACAAATCACTGTATAACATCGAGGTAAGCTCAAATGGTACAGGAGATAATCCCTCTCACTTACAAAACCTCATCGACTCCTTTCTCCAGTCCATTAAAATCCCAACTATTTCAGAAGCAGGGAAAAATAGCCTTCTATCACCTTTCACGGAGTTGGAAGTAAGACAAATACTTAATACTATCCCATCTGGAAAAAGCCCTGGCCCTGATGGGTTCCCTATTGCTTACTATAAAAAGTACCAAGAGGTCCTGATACCACACTTCACCAAAATGTGCAACTCTCTGATGTTGGGGTCTTCCCTCTCTCCTCAAGCTCAATTAGCTCACATTACCATTCTACATAAGGAGGGGAAAGATCCAGAGGAATGTGGTAGTTATAGGCCCATTTCACTCCTCAACACAGATCTGAAGTGGTGGGCGAAACTATTGAGCCAACGCATTTCTAAGCTGCTCCCGGAGCTGATAGGAGAGGAACAGGTGGGATTTGTGCCTGGCAGGGAGGGAAGACACAACGTCAGTAGAGTACTGCATGCAATATTCCTAGCCAAGGAGAAGAAATCGCCATTGTTACTTTTAGGAACCGATGCTGAAAAGGCGTTCGACAGAGTTAATTGGCTGTTTATGAAGTCCTGTTTAGTAGCCTACGGCTTTCCTTGGCAAACTATTGAGGCCATTTTTTCTCTATATTCAGCCCCATCCGCAAGAGTGCTAGTTAATGGAGCTCTGTCGGACGCCTTTCAGATTAGGAACGGCACTAGACAAGGGTGCCCCCTTTCACCCTCCCTCTTTGTTCTAACATTAGAGATCTTACTACTGAAGTTCAGACAATCTACCAATATTGAGGGGATACAGTTAGAAGGTGTCCAACATAAGATGGCAGCGTTTGCCGATGACCTTTTACTGATGATAACGAACCCCAAAGAAGCAATGCCTCATGTATTGGAGATTTTCAAGAGCTTTGGAGCTATCTCTAACTTTAAAATAAATATGGGAAAATCTGAAGCCTTGGGAGTATCACTTGATCCAGATACTAAGAGTCACATAATGGCCTTGACCCCATTCAAGTGGCCCAATGAGGCCATAAAATATTTAGGAATATTAGTACCGGCTAACCCGAACCTTCTCTTTCGACTTAATTATAGCCCCTTGATAAATAAAATCAAATCATTTCTCTCTAGGGCCTTAGTGCCTAATCTGTCTTGGCTAGGGAGGAAAAACATCCTTACGACGTATGTGCTACCCCAAGTTATGTATACTTTTAGATCTCTCCCCATTTCAGTCCCTAAATCCTTCCTTAATAGTCTTAAGGTACTCATGGGAAAGTTTCTATGGGCAGGGAAAAGGGCTAGACTTTCCTTCTCTCTTCTTACGAGGAAAAGGAAACAAGGGGGTATTTCCCTCCCGGATTTGAATGCTTATATCCAAGCTATACATTTAGAGAGGTGGATTGCTTTGTCCAGGCCTCAACCCTTTCCTCTTCATGTAGCCATGGAGAGAGCGGTGATGGGAAAAAATAGGGAACACCTTTTTTGGAGCTATAACGGCAAAACCCCCGTTGGAGGAGAGGTGAAAAGTGAAATTACGAGGTGTACCATTGTTCATTGTAATATGTCTCCAGCACTTAACATGAGTGGCAAGAGATTGTCTCCTTTAATGCCGCTTCATTTGCTACCACATGTACTTTCAAGCAATCCCATCAAAAGACCTACGGCTTGGAAGTTTGTTCAAAGTTACAGATTAGGAGATCTATTTAGATCGCCACCAAATTCTGAGTTTTTCAAGGCCCTCATTGGGACTTCTGCTTCCGAAATAAACATGATCCAGAAATGGGACTTTGAGAGTACATGTGCCAAGTTTTCAAAGACTGATTTCCTACCTCTTCCAGATCCAACCTGGTTAGAGAACTATGTACTTCTACCTTCCACTCCCCCAAAGTGCTTGTCATTAATCTACAGACAATTGCTAACTGAAAGGGATAAACATACGCCGGCGTATTTGAGAGAGTGGGAGAGAGAACTAAACATCACAATAAATGACCCTGATAAGGCGTTTATACTTTCCCATTCTCATGGATTTTCGAGGTGTGTAAGAGTCCAAGAAAACTCGGTAAAGATACTTACCAGATGGTATCGCACACCAGAATTTCTTCATAAGATTAATCTGATCCCTTCTAATGATTGTTGGAGGTGCTCTAATGGAGTGGGTAATATCTCCCATATTTGGTGGACCTGCCCGGCTCTGAGACATTTTTGGCATGAGGTTGAATCAGCTATTAACAAGGTGTGCTGTTCTCAAATTAAACTTACAGGCCCCTTGATTCTATTGTGGCTTCCTGAGAAGGAATTCAGACCCAGTAAATCTTCCTTAGCCACACATATGATTACTGCTGCAAAACTTCTCATTCCAATTAAATGGAGAGAAACAGATCCCCCCACTTTGAACATGTGGTATGAAAAAATGAACCTTCTGTGTCAAATGGAGGAATTGGCGGGGTGGGAGAATAACAATAGGGGTAACTATTTGAAAATATGGCAACCTTGGCTTTCACATATGGAAGAGAAATATGCCTTGGCTGCTGGGTAGATCCACCAGATTTGTATTTTCCTCAATAGGGTGTAAGATAAGATATGTGCAATGTCATCCCTATTACTACATTTGGAATAGAGGTTCACTTTGAGTAGCTAAAACCAAATACTCATGTGTTGAGATCCTGACTGACTTATTATTTCTTTATTTCTGAACTCTGTTTATTTGTATACGTAGTTCTTTTTGTTAGTAAATCACATTCCAACTTGATCTTTATGGAACAGGACCAAACGGGAGAGATTCGTTCATTGGATATATAATTTATACGGTATCAGTAGATATCAGCATGATTGGAGGGGTTAGTCGACCCTAGCTCATTGTATACTTTATATACTGTTACCTCTTATATGTATTTCTGATCTTCCAGCGACTTTGAGTGGGGCTCCACAGTCATCCCGCTGGATTAACAGATCTTGGTCTATGTTTTGTAAGGATGTGTCGCTTTTATGGATGTACAAGAATGTGCTTTGCGTGTTTTATTTTTGGAAAATGACACAAATAAAGATTTTCAAAAAAAAATAAAACTGCCTGCTGTCGTTTACCCCTGGCTGTGCTGGATTTGGTGGCAAAGGTATTACGATGACCAGATGAGGAGCCGGTACAGGATGAGGAAGTGGAGTAGGAGGAGGAAGCAAAAGGAGACAAACTGAAGAACCCTGCAATCCTCGGTGGTGGAAGGACACGCGCCAAACTATCCGCCTCAGGCACAGCCGCCACTGCATTTGCCTAGTGTGCTGTTATGGAGATATAACTTCCCTGACCGTGCTTACTGGTCCACGTATCCTTCGTGAGGTCCACCTTGACACAGATGGTGTCGCGCAGTGCACACCTGATTTTGTCCCCTACTTAGTTTTGCATGGAAGGGATGGCTCACCTGGAAAAGTAGTGGCGGCTGGGCAAGACGTACCCTGGGACAGCCACCGCCATAAGGCCTTTAAAACAATCCGTCTCCACCAGACGGAATGACAGCATTTCAAAGGCCAGTAATTTAGAAATGCTGGCATTCAGGGCTAGGGATCGCAGGTGGGTAATGCGGTACTTCCTCTTCCTCTCCAGTGTTTGGGAGATGGAGAGCTGAACGCTTCCGTGGGACATTGTGGAGATGCTTGGTGACCCAGGAGGTGGTGTTGCTGGAAGATCCTCTGTTTGAGGGGTGGCAGGTAGCACTGTCACTCCAGAGGTGGATGAAGAGGCAGAGACTGCAGTAGAAGAGCAAGCAGGAGGAGCCAGAGACCTTTCTTGGTTTTTGAGGTGTCTACTCCACTGCACGTCGTGCTTAGCACTTAAATGCCTGGTCATGCAGGCTGTGCTCAGGTTGAAAACATTTATGCCTAGCTTCAGGCTCTGATTGCACAGTGTGCAAACCACTTGTGTCTTGTCGTCAGCACATTGTCTGAAGAACTGCCATGCCAGGGAACTCCTTGGAGCTCACTTTGGTGTCCTCGGTCCCTTGCTGCGGTGGGCATTAGCAGGCGTACTGTCTAGACACCAAGCTCCCTCTTCTGCTGTGCTGTTGGCTCTGTGCGACCACCGCCTCTTCCTCCGAACTACATTGTGATTCCATGTGGGGTCGAGGACCTCATCGTCCTCCACATCATCTTCCATCCAGTCTTCACCCCTGCCCTCATTGTCAGTCTGCACACTTTTGAGAGCCCCAGCAGTTGGCACCTGTGTTTCATCATCATCCGAGACGTGCTGCGATGGTCCTCCCATGTACTTATCTTGAAAGATAAGTGGTTGGGCATCGGTGCACTCAATCTCTTCCACTGGGAAGATGGCCCTGGGAAACCCTCTTAACAGAGTCATCAAAAATCAGAAGAGACTGCTGCATGACTTGGGGCTCAGACTGCTTGACTGATTTGCAAGGGGGTGAGGTGACACATGGGCTGCAGGTTCCAACTATGATTTTTAAGCAGGAGACTGTGTAGGAGACAATGTGAAGGTACTGGAGGCACTGTCCGCAACCCAATCTTCTATTGCCTGTACTGTTCAGGCCTCACCATTCGTAGAGCCGCGTTAGGCCCAACCAAATACAACTGCAGGTTCTGTTGCCTACTCGCATCTGAGGAAGGGGTTTCACTTGTGTGTGTTGCTGGCTAAGATCGATCACGCGCTCTCCCTGCAACAGGAGCTCCACCAGCAGCACCACGCCCTGGGCAATGTCCCAAATGGGTGTTTAATAAATAGTAGAATAGAACAACAATATGTACAGGGTGTGTCTCACATGTCCTGAACCAGACTAGGCCTCAATTACATTTGTTTGTCCAAAATGGCTATATTGCAAATACCTGAATAGAACCCCTGTATATAAAGGGTGTATCTCACACGCCCTGATCCAGACTAGGCCGAAATTAATGATTTGTGCCCAAAATGGCTGCATTTAAAATAACTGAATATAACCCCTGTATTTAAAGGGTATATCTCACACGCCCTAAACCACACTAGGCCCCAAATAAAGATTTGTGCACAAAATGGCTGTATTTCAAATAACTGAATCTAACCCCTGTATATAAAGGATGCATCTCACAATGATATCTGCAGCAAAGGCTGCCAATTTTTCTTTTTTTTTTCTTTTGCCCAAACAGGTTTTTGTTTAATAACTGAATATGACAGCAATATAATTTCAAACGTCTTGATGGTGCAAGGGCGAAACAATTGTATATGTTGCCCAAAAAAGGGTGTTTTATTAATAGAAGAATATAACCCCTGTATAAAAAAGGGTGTATCTCACACGCCCTGAACCACACTAGGCCGCAATTAAAGATTTATGCCCAAAATGGCTGTATTTCAATCAACTGAATATAACCCCTGTATATAAAGGTTGTATCTCACAATGACATCTGCAGCAAAGGCTGCCAATTTTATTTTTTTGGGCCAAAACGGGTGTTTGTTTAATAACTGAATATGACAGCAGTATATAACCCTGGAATTTCAAACGTCTTGATGTTACAAGGGCGGAAAAATTGTGTATTTTGGCAAAAAAGTGTGTTTTTAAAAACCCAGAAAATTATGGCTGTATTTCTAGCTTAAATTGCACACTGACTAAGGCCTCATGCACACAACAGTTTATTTTCACGGTCCGCAAAAATGGGGTCCGTAGGTCCGTGACCGTTTTTTCGTCCGTGGGTCTTCCTTGATTTTTGGAGGATCCACGGACATGAAAAAAAAGTCGTTTTGGTGTCCGCCTGGCCGTGCGGAGCCAAACGGATCCGTCCTGAATTACAATGCAAGTCAATGGGGACAGATCCGTTTGACGTTGACACAATATGGTGCCATTTCAAACGGATCCGTCCCCATTGACTTTCAATGTAAAGTCTGGAGTTCTTTTATACCATCGGATTGGAGTTTTCTCCAATCCGATGGTTTATTTTAAATTGAAGCGTCCCCATCACCATGGGAATGCCTCTATGTTAGAATATATTGTCGGATATGAGCTGAATCGTGAAACTCAGATCCGACAGTATATTCTAACACAGAGGTGTTCCCATGGTGATGGGGACGCTTCTAGTTAGAATACACTACAAACTTTGTACAAGACTGCCCCCTGCTGCCTGGCAGCACCCGATCTCTTACAGGGGGATATGATAGCACAATTAACCCCTTCAGGTGCGGCACCTGAAGGGGTTAATTGTAATATCATATCCCCCTGTAAGAGATCAGGGCTGCCAGGCAGCAGGGGGCAGACCCCCCCTCCCCAGTTTGAATATCGTTGGTGGCACAGTGTGCGCCCCCCATCGGCCCCCCTCCCTCTATAGCAGTAACAACATTGGTGGCCAGTGTCCGGCCTCCCATCTCCCCCCCCCCCAATCATTGGTGGCAGCGGAGTTCCGATCAGAGTCCCAGTTTAATCGCTGGGGCTCCAATCGGTAACCATGGCAACCAGGATGCTACTGCAGTCCTGGTTGCCATGGTTACTTAGCAATAGTACAATAGTAGAAGATTCATAGTTACCTGCTTGCTGCTGCGATGTCTGTGTCCGGCCGGGAGCTCCACCTACTGGTAAGTGACAGGTCTGTGTGGCGCATTGCTAAAGAACTGTCACTTACCAGTAGGAGGAGCTCCCGGACAGTCACAGACATCGCAGCAGCAAGCAGGTAAGTATGAATCTTCTACTGTTGTACTATTGCTAAGTAACCATGGCAACCAGGGCTGCGGTAGCTTCCTGGTTGCCATGGTTACCGATCGGAGCCCCAGCGATTAAACTGGGACTCCGATCGGAACTCCGCTGCCACCAATGATCGGGGGGGAGGGGAGATGGGAGGCCGCACACTGCCACCAATGTTGTTACTGCTATAGAGGGAGGGGGGGCTGATGGGGGGCGCACACTGTGCCACCAACGATTTATAACAATAGAGGGAGGAAGGGGGGCCCGATGGGAGGCGCACACTGTGCCACCAACGATTTATAACAATAGAGGGAGGAAGGGGGGGCCCGATGGGGGGCACACACTGTGCCACCAACGATTTATTACACTAGAGGGAGGAAGGGGGGCCCGATTGGGGGACACACACTGTGCCACCAACGATATTCAAACTGGGGAGGGGGGGGTCTGCCCCCTGCTGCCTGGCAGCCCTGATCTCTTACAGGGGGATATGATAGTACAATTAACCCCTTCAGGTGCCGCACCTGAAGGGGTTAATTGTGCTATCATATCCCCCTGTAAGAGATCGGGTGCTGCCAGGCAGCAGGGGGCAGTCTTGTACAAAGTTTGTAGTGTATTCTAACTAGAAGCGTCCCCATCACCATGGGAACGCCTCTGTGTTAGAATATACTGTCGGATATGAGTTTTCACAAAGTGAAAACTTAGATCTGAAAAAGCTTTTATGCAGACGGATCTTCGGATCCGTCTGTATGAAAGCAACCTACGGATCACGGACACGGATTCCAATCTTGTGTGCATCCGTGTTCTTTCACGGACCCATTGACTTGAATGGGTCCGTGAACCGTTGTCCGTCAAAAAAAGACAGGTCATATTTTTTTGACGGACAGGATACACGGATCACGGCCTCGGCTGCAAAACGGTGCATTTTCCGATTTTTCCACGGACCCATTGAAAGTCAATGGGTCCGCGAAAAAAAACGGAAAATGGCACAACGGCCACGGATGCACACAACGGTCGTGTGCATGAGGCCTAATTCAGATGTTCTATATTGCCCAAAAAGTGTGGTGTTTTTTACTTACAGAATATGAAAGCTGTATATAACATTTGCATTTCACACGTCCAGATGCAGCTAGGGATGTAAAATAGTGTATTTTTCACAAAAAGGGTGTTTTAAAAAACCCAGAAAATGATGGCTGTACTTCTAGCTTAAATTGCACACTGACTAATCCAGATGTTGTATATCGCCAAAAAGAGTTTTTTTTGTTTTTTTTTTAATAACAGAATATGAAAGCTGTATATATTGAACTTGAATTTATTTCATACTTGCAGATCTGTAAAATAGTGGATTTAAAAAAAATAAAAAATTGTGTTTTTAAAAACCCAGAAAATCATGGCTATATTTCTAGCTTAAATTGCACACCGACTAATCCAGATGTATATTGCCCAAAAAGTTTTTTTTTTTTTTTTTTTACCTAACAGAATATGAAAGCTGTATATAACGTTTTAATTTCACACATCCAGATGCAGCTAGGGATGTAAAATATTGTATTTTGCACAAAAAGGGTGTTTTAAAAAACCCAGAAAATGATGGCTGTATTTCGAGCTTAAATTGCACACTGGCTAATTGCACCAGATGTTGTATATTGCCAATAAACGCAGATTTTTTACAACCAGATTATTAGTGCAGTTTTCCAAGATTGAATTTCAATGTCACAAAATCTCAGATGCAGTGCTGGTGCACTGAGCTTGCATAAAATTGCCGCCGCCGCCCTCCTAACAAACAGACGGATAAAAGTAATATTTTTTCAGTCACTGGGCTCAGGGCAGGGTAAAAAGATTGTGCCCTGCACCCACACAACTAAATGTATGTTGATCGCTGAGTTAGATTCACGGTCTGAACCAAAGATTCTCTCCTATTTTCTCCCTGAAAACGCCAGCAGCATCCTCTCCCTAAACTAGTAACAGCAGAGTGATGTTCTGCAGAGGCTGGGTCACATGCTACACTGGCCAATCACAGCCATGTCATTAGTAGGCATGGCTATGATCACTTCTAAGGTCACACAGTTAAACAATTGTTGATTGGCTGCTCTGCAGCTTTTCAAAAAGAGACAAGAAATTTTACTAAAATGTTCGTGTCCGGGGTCCAAAAATCCTAAAGTTCGGTACGAACCCGAACTTTACGGTTCGGGTTCGCTCAACCCTAATCTGCACTCATTGTGGCATCATTTTTGGACTTTTTGTTCCAACAAGCCACATTTTTTTTTACATGCAGTAATTATCCAATAGGAGGCTCATAACTATTTTCTTAGTTAAATCCAGGTGGCAAATTTTTGGGGGGACAGGCAGTGTATATGCACAGTTCAAAAGTCTTCAGACCCCTTCACTTTTTTTTACATTTTGTTGTTATGTTTTTAGAATACAATAAAATATAAATCACATTTTCTCCCATCAATTTGCACTCAGTACCCTATAACGACAAAGTGAAATCAGAATGTTTTAAATATTTGCTAATTTATTGAAAACGGAAAACTAAATATTGCATCAACATAAGTATTGAGATTGGACAGAAGAAAACTTCTTGAACTTCGCTTTGTCTGATTCTGCAAATTTTTCAAAAGGTTTGATTCTTACCCAAATTGATTCATCATGAATCAAAGTTGCTCCAATTGCCCTGGAAATTGGTATATAACACCCTCTAATCTCCTGGGATTTTTTACAATAGCAAATAATGTCATAGTTGGGCTACTTTCACACTTGCGTTGTTAATTCCGGCCTATTGGAATTTTGCAAAGTGTCCATACAGTGTTGAGGACCTTCTCTTCAGGGCCAACTGTATTTGAGCTTCCAAAGCCTATCACTCTGCATTAAGTTTTGCCAACTCACTTTGGGAGTAACCTATCGCTTTGGCCATATCTTCTCCCTGTTGTATGTGCCACAACCGCCAGGCGTATTCCTTCATGAGACCCATGGAGGCAGGAAAAATTTCCAGCAGCAAGTCCACTTTTGCTGAGCTACTGGCCCTTCAAATTACTGCACACTTTTACTTACAAACACAGTAGAAGTGTCCAGCATAACCCACGCAGCACTTGCTCCACTGGACAAACAGGTGTCTCACTCTCTAGAGACATTTTCAGCATTCACAGTTTCTTTCACAGGGCTGTTGGCCCTTTAAATCCACAAAGCAGTATTCAGCAGCAGCTTCTCTTTCTGAGATGTTGTCCCAAGCAATCAATTTTTTAGCAACCCGCTGTTGTTGCTTTTGCACGCATCCTCTACCATATGTAAGAGATCATCTACTCTTAGGGGGTCACCATCACAGACTTCCCTACAGACCACAGGTTTTAGGGGCCAAATTGGTGTTTATTGTGGCACGTCAGAAAACAAAGAAATCATAAACATAAACCTCAGCTGCCTGGTCCCTGACTGCACAGTATAATCTCCCTCTCTAGCGGGATCTGGGTCAATTACCCAGCTCCACAAAACACAACAGTGCTTACCCCACGGAGGGTTCCGGCTCCTACAGGCCTTGACGTAGCCTGTTCCTTCCTTAGACTGGGATCCCTGATTGAGAAGCTCAGCCCATCTTTATCCAAGCTCCTCAGATGGCTGCTAATTATCCTCATTACCACCTTAGCTGCTGCAGACAGTGGGAAAAAAACTATTTCCCCAGCCGTTCTTGTTGTCACCCAGCTTCCTCTAGGTGAGATACACCACTTGAATGGTCTTCCTATGGCCCTTTGGCAGCTCAACTGCCAATATATATATATATATATATATATATATATATTCCTTTTATACCCACTTGTCGTATCAAAATCAGCAGCATGGAAATTTCCACAAGCAGCAATGGATCGGTATCTGTGGAGTTCTATGCATGGATTGCTTAGTTAATTGATTTTCACATTTCTACTGATTTGTTGAATGTTTATTTGTCATTTCATGCAATGCAAATGATGACCAACACTTGGAATGCATACTGCTTGTGAATTAGAATTGAGACCAAGAAGAAATTTTATGCATTTGAAATGAGCAGGATGTATTTAGATGGATAGTCTAATCTCTTCCTGCATAGTAAAATGTGAGAAGATCCAAACAGTAATTATATTTAGAAGACAGAAGTATTATGGGTAAATATCAATATCTCTAACAAAGCTAGACAGAAAAAACAAGCACAAATTATTTTAAGTATGTAGAGTTTTGGAATCATTATTTTATTGTAATAAAATAGCAGGGAAACAATGAATTAGTTGCTGACTCAAATGATACACTTTATTATGAAATGTTAGATCTGCAAAGATATACACGGCTACTTTTTTTTAAGGCTTTGGCATTTTGTTTTTCCTGCATCTCTGGTTCTCTTGGTCTTCTATTAAGGTGAGGACCCTGTTAATCTCTGCAGTATACTATACAACCTGTGTAATCTGCTTCCAGTGTACCAAAGTAAGGGCTAATGGCCGGAGCTGGTTTTGTGGTCTACAAATTGGCCATGTGTGTTTCTGCATTTTGCAGAAAGGAACGTCCTGCCCTCTATAGAAATGATCTATCCTTGTCCATAAAACTGACAAGAATAGGACATTTTCAACTTTTTTGCTGGGACACGGAATGGACATATGGATTGAAGTGAATAGGTCTGCATCTGACCCGCAAAAGATGTGGATCGGATGCAGACAAAAAAAATGTTGTCTACATGAGCCCTAAGAGACAATATCAATGCCAGTGTTCTACTTGTTGCCTTCGATCAATTAGGTCATGTGATCTATTTAACACCATTAAACTTAAAACATGGCATTGTGCTGCAATGTTATTACCTGTACTAGTACCATATTCCTATAGAATGTTAATATGGATCTAGGCTTATGCAATTGAATCTGAAAAAAAAAATATTTAACATCTTATGGCTCTATTCCTCAAAAAGGTCAATAAAAAAAAACAACTCAAAGAGAATCCATGAGGGTTATTACAGCACATCTTATATTAAGTAAGACTGAAAATATACATAGGTCCATCTATTTCAAAATATTGTTGATCCTGACCTGAGGATTTCCAAATTATCAGTCTAAAAAAAGGCCCCTCTCTCCTGTCAATGTAAATCCCTTTGTGCCACCAAAACAGCTCTTTGATGAGTAGATTACACAAGAGCACTGAAGATGTCCAGTCAAGTTCTGTAAGTTACGGGGTAGGCCCCATTTCCAGCACATTACTCTGATGCATAAACAGATTTAGTTCTTGAAAACTCAGATGCCTAGTCAATAGCGATAGATGAACATCGGCCAGGACGATTTGCGATTGTGCGAACGAGATCAAATGTCCGTGAACCACAAGTTTGTGGCGGGCCCCATTCATGTTAATGGCAGGCGAACCTGAAAAACCTTCAGCTCATATTTGCAGCCACCAAATACTTAGTAGAAGTGCACAAATAGTCCCACAACATGGACAGTGACATACTAGAGGGGGATCAATGACAAAAATTCCAACAAAATATATGTATCTTAATCAGAGGACATTTTTATGCGTCTTAAAGGGAAATGCTCTGAAATATGCCCTTTTGGAGCCTTGAAAATTTTCATTTTAGGCCACAGGAGTATGGGCCTTAAAAATTAGACATTCACCTGACATAAAAGAAATTCTGATTATGTGGCTCGAGGTACATTATGTGGTAAATGGATACAAATTTTACTGTAGGCCACTGGACTACAGGCCCCAAACATTAGGCATTCACCTGACAGAAAAAATCTAGTGATTATGTGGACAGAGGTATATTACACAGTCAATGGATATCAATTTTACTGCAGGCCAGTGGACTACAGGCCCCAAAAATTATGCATTCACCGTTCAGAAAAGAACAATTGATAATGTGGCTGGAGGTATATTACGCGGTCACCGTATAAAATTTTTACTGTTGGCCAGTTAAATTTCAGGCCCCAAAAATTATGCATTCACTGTTCAGAAAATAACAAGTGATTATGTGGCCGGAGGTATATTAGACAGTCAATGGCTATCAATTTTACTGAAAGCCCTTGCAAATACAGGTCAAATACATATGTCTAAAAGAAGTAAAAATATAAAATTGGATTAAAAACATGGCTAACAAAATCCCCCCTCTTGAAAAAAATCCTAATGATAATAGTTGAAACACATGGTTATCACAGGTGTTGAATTCCTCCGAGACCCAAAACATTAGGCATTCAATGGAAAGAAAATGCCTTTTATGCCTCATTATCTACATTAGACAGGGACCATTCTTTGTTCTTGGTGTTGTAGGATATGTGTGGGCTGGCATGAGGAAATTCTATTAAACGTGGTCATCACAGGTGTTGAATTCCTCCGAGATCCATGCCTCATTCATTTTTTGAAATTTGAGGTAGTCCACACTATCGTGAGCTAGGTGAGTGCACTTATAGGTCATGATCCCCCCTGCTGCACTGAACATCCTTTCGGACAGGACACTGGACAAGGGGCAAGCCAAGAGTTCCATGGCAAATTGTGCCAGCTCTGGCCTCAGGTCAAGCCTGCACACCCAGTAGTCCAGGGGTTCCTTGCTTCTCATGGCGTCCACATAAGCCGTTAACCCAATGTAGTCGTACACCTGTCGATCTGGGCGTTCCCTGAGGCTGGATATGGAGTGCGGCTGTCAATGGGTTGGCTGCAAGAATGATCTCATATTCGAAGTGACAAACATATCTTCAAACCACCATCTTTTTGCATGCGCTGTTGGATTGGTACCCACAACTGTTTCTCTGTGAGTGGAAATTCCTCTGCCAGCGCCCGCAAAAGCAGAACACAGCATTACTCGAAGCAAGGTCTGGAAGTGCTGCATTCTGACAGCCCTCTGTGATGCTGTTAACATGTCCCCCATTTTGTGTTTGTACAGGGGGCCTAAGTGCGTTGCCACCCAGTACTGGTCATTGCCCTTTATGCTTTTTATACAGGGGTCCTTCTTCAAACACTGGAGCATGAAGGCCCCCATTTGCACTAAACTGGAAGTGGTGGAGTGGCCTGGCTCCTGCTCATCGTCCAGGATAATGTCGTCCTTGGTCTCCTCCCCTGAGCCACATACAACACTAGGGATCCCAGAAAAGTTTAAAGAAAGCTCTTCATGCTCCTCCTCCACCCCGGATACATCCTCCTCTTCAGAATCCTGTTGACTTGTCTCAGATGGAGATGCCCCCCCTTGGAATTCATCCAGCATTGTGACTTCCTCATCTTACTGCTCCTGCTCCTCGACGGCTTGATCAATGACACAACCCAAATCATGCTCCAGAAAGAAGAGTAAGGTACGATGTCACTGATGGAGCCTTGCCTGTGACTGACCAGTTTGGTGATCTCATCAAATGGCCTCAAAAGTTTGCATGTGTCACACATGAGCAGCCACTGGCATGGTGAAAAAAAAAAGCTCCCAGAAAATGTCCTGCCGCAGAGTTCGTACAGGTAGTAATTAACAGCACGTCTCTGTTGGAGCAGCCTATCAAGCATATACAAGGTGGAGTTCCAGCGCATCGGGCAGTTACAAATCAGACATCTGACAAGGCGGGTGGTGTTGCCGCTGAACGTCAGAAATGCGAGCCATAGTCATGTAAGATAATCAAAAATGGCCAGAGATTTTCCTGGCCTGCCACAAGACGTCCTTGACCTCGGGGTATTTGGCAACGAATCGCTGCACGACTAAGTTTAGGACGTGTTCCATGCACTGTACGCTCAGCAAATAGGCACCGTTGTCGCACACCACTTTACCAACTGTCAAATTGAGCGGAGTTAGCGACTGATAGGCCTGTGACCGCAGAGCTGAAAGGAGTGCAGGACCGATGTGGCTCTTGGCTTCCAGGCACAACAGCCGCAGAACAGCATGGCAACATCTCACCTGGCACGTCAAATAGGTTCTCGGGAGGTTGGGGGGTGCAGCGAAAAAGGCGGTAGCAGTGGAAAAGGAGGAGTCAGCCAAGGAGGAGACAGAGGATGGAGTAGGAGGAGGAGAAGAAGTGGCAGGCCTGCATGCAATCCATGGCGGTAACACCAAATCCACATGGGTGCCACGGGTTATATGCTTGACGGCCATCAGAAGGTTTACCCAGTGGGCAGTAAAATTTTGGTACCTTCCCTGCCAGTGTTTGCTAGACCATGGGTCTGTGGTCAGATGTATCTTGGCACCGACACTGTGTGACAGAGATGCATTCACTTGCCACTGAACGTGGCCATATAGCTCCGGGATGCCCTTCTGGTAGAAATATTTCCTTCCGAGGACCTTCCATTGCGGTGTGCCAATGGCCACAAATTTTCTAAAGGACTCTAAGTCCACCAGATATGGCAGTAGTTGGCAGGCTAGACATTCCGACAAGCCGGCAGTCAGCCATTGTGCAAAAGGGTTATCCAACGTCATCATCTTTTTATGGGCGAACCTTTGGTCCACGGAAGCCTGCCTTTTGCTAGATGAATGCGACAACACCACTGTGGAAGGTGGAGTGGAGGAAAAATGGGAGGAGAGAGGAGAAGGAGAAGAGGCAGGACGTGGAGCACTGGGAGTATGGCTTTATGGGTTCAGACGGTGTTGCTCCCAGTGGTCTCGGTGATGGGAGGCCAGGTGCCTTCTTAAGGCGGTCGTTCCTAGGTGAGTGTTGGGCTTACCGCAACTTATGTGTTGACAGCACAGGCTGCAGATGGCAACACTATCGTCAGCAGCGGACACGTTAAAAAAAGCCCACACTGCGGAGCCATGTGGCAGTGTCCTGGGAGCACCAGATGTGACCGTGCATGGTGGATGGCTCATTCCAGATACATTAGCAGTCTGCTTTTTGCCTCCTGTGCACTGTAAGTTCTGCCTGCTTCTCCTCCTTCTCCTCCCTATCTGCTGCTCCATCTCTCCCTCTGAACTCTTCTCCTCTTCCTTTCTTGTGGGCACCCATGTGACGTCCATCGACACATCATCATTGTCACCTTCACCACCACTGACATTAGAAAGCTTTGTGTAGGCAGCAACAGCGGGGACCACCGTCCTTGGGCTGATCTGGGTTCTGTCGTCAGACTGCTAAGTGGCGACCATTGACACCTTTTCTTCCTGATCCGATGCCAAGAATGGCTGTGCATCGGTAAGATCTTCAAATGGATGTGAAAATAATTCTTCTGACTCCAACGGAGGGTGATATGATGGTGGTGATGTCTTTGGGGGTGCACACAGTAGAGATTCAAGAGGGTGCAGATAGAGAGGATGAGGAGGGTGCAGAAGCGGAAGGCTTAATGAGCCACTCAACCAACTCTGGTGTGTACTTTGACTTAATCGCATGCACCACACCTTCTGCAACCTCCAACTTAGGCTCCGGCCTAGTGCACCTGCCCGACCCCTACCACCCCTGCGGAATGGCCTGCCTCTTCCTCTGCCTGTCATTTTCAAAATGACCCTGTGACAATGTCCCTATAGAAGAGCAGTATTTTTTATCAACTTTTTTTTTTGTGGGGGGGCAACTGGTCACACCAGTAGAAATTATTTGTTCCAATCGTGTTTGTCACTCTGTGTAGCTGCAATAATACAGCAGAACCGCAAACAAATGCTGCACTACGCAAATGCACTATATAGAAAGTATATTATTGGTATATCACATCCCTGCTTTAATCAGTTTTTTTGGATGGTAACTGGTATATCACACAAGTTGAAATTATTTGTTCCAATAGCATTTGTTGCTCTGTGTAGGTGCGGTAACGTATCAGAAACACAAGCAAATGCTGCACTACCCATATGCACTATATAGAAAGTATCTTATTAGTATATCACACCCCTTCCTCAATCAGTTTTTTTGGGGAGCAACTGTTATATGACACCAGTTGAAGTTATTTGTTTCAAGAGCATTTGTCCCTCTCTATAGCTGCAGTATCGCTGCAGAAACACACACCACTGCTGCACAATACAAATGCACTATAATATACTTTCAATAGCACACCTATACCAGTCCTTAAAAGGACTTTTGTGGCCCTTTTAGCTAGCGTTTTGTGTCTCTAACAGTCTGTCTCTGCTCCACACAGCAACCTCTCCCTACACTGGCAAAAGACGGAATGTAAAATGGCGGCCAGATCGGGTTTATTTATAAGGTAGGGGGTGTGTCCATGTGCTAAAACATCTCAATTGGCTCTCCTGTACCACTTGATGGATGTGTAATGGGTCATAGTTCTTCACAATGTAAAAGAATATGGCACTGACAGACATTGCTAATTTTTCGCCGGTTCGGCAAACTGCGAACGAGCAAAGTTTGACGCGAAAAGACCACCGGGCGATCCCCAAAGCCATCTCTAATAGTCACTAGACAACACCAAATTTTCAAACACCAACTGAAAGAGGTCACTACCCTTAGAGAATGGCATTGCAATTAAGAGGAGTACTTGGTCTTCAGAAGTGATAGGTGGTACATGTAATTGGTACAAGTTATAAGTACATGAGGTAACATCCACATAAATGTCAGGACCAGAAAACATTGCCCAAAGCATACAACCGTATCTGCCAACTTGACTTCTTCTTCCAGTACATCCTAGTGCCATCTATTCTCCAGGCAAGCAACATAACACACAATTTGCTGCTATTTTTATGTAAAAGAAAATGAGATTAATCACACCATATCACCATCTTACATTGCCCCAATGTCCATTCTGATGTTCATGTGCCCATTTTGGCACTTTTGGTGGTGAACAGTAGTCAGTATGGGTACTCTGACTGGTCTGTTGCTAGGTAGCCCAATAGACAACGGGTTGTGATGTACTTTTCACAGGCTAGGCCAGCTTTTACTCTTCACTTGCATCAATGAGCCAGGGTGCCCATTACCATGTCTCCATATAAAATTATATCTATTTTAAAGAGGACCTGTCGCTAGAGTTGAGCAGACAACTGGATATTAGGGTTCCATGGGTTCGGCCGAACTTCACAAAAAAGTTTGAGTTTGGGACCCGTACTTTTTTTTTGTAAATCTCTTTTTATTGTTTCATAGCTTATAAGCACAGGTACAAAAAATGACATCATTTCTTATACAATGATCTCCAAAAGCATGTATATTGTTGAAAATTACATTGCGCATGTGATTATACCTATAAGCATATTTAGTCAGGATATAAAGTCGTTACATTTATTTAACAACAAGTAAAGGGAAGTGAGGAGGGGAGAATGTAAAATAAAACTATAAGGAGGGGATGAAATAATAAAGGGGAGAGTATTAACCGGAAGGCTCTCTAATGACAAAAAATGTAATCACCCTGTATAGGCCGAATATAGAGTGTTGTAGGAAATGTAAATAAGTCTTAGTCTACATAGAATGAACCAAATCTCTCTCTAAGTCATATCTGCATATAGAGTTCTCAGTCCTATTCCAAAGCCTGTATAGAGGTTTCACGCAACTTACTCCGACCCCGACCTACATTGCAAGTGGGCCGGTGACTGCTATAGAGAAACATCTGTCAGGTCATTTCAGATATTTACTGAGTTTAGAACCTCAGAGTCTCTTACGGCCTGAGACCTTTTCCAGGGAAACCAAGTCTCTAGATATTTAAGTCTACTGCTATGGACCCATCCCACCATCTCATCCATTCTGTGAAGCTGGTGCATTTTGTTGAACCACATTTTTAGATCTGGCGGAGAAGTGTCCCTCCATTTTGTTGGGATAAGTAGTTTAGCTGTAGCGATCATATGAGTAGGGAGATCTGCCTTTGAAGGCCTGAAGTTAGTAGTAGGGATCCACAGCAGTACAAGTTCGGGAGAAAGAGTTATGTTTGTTGAACAAATGGCGTTAAAGGTATTCTCCACATCTTTCCAAAACTGTTTTATTAATGGGCAAGATCACCAAATATGGATCATAGATCCCACCTCTGATTGGCACCTCCAACAACGATCTGAGGGAGAAATTCCTATAGAACAGTACTCAGGAGTTTTGTACCATCTAGTAATAGTTTTATAGGAATTTTCTTGATAGCGAACACAAGAGGAAAAACCTTGTGCATGGGAGAGGACATATGTAGATTCTACCTCTGAGAGGCTCCTCCCTAGGTCTTTTTCCCACTGACGTAAATAGTATGGTTTGTGTATTGCGAGTTCGGATAGCAAGTTGTTATATGTGACTGAGAGCGACTTCTTCAAAGTTGAAGGAAGGGTAGTAAAGTTTTCTAGCCAAGTGGGCTCCAAAAACATGTGGTCTGATGTTTTATCATATTTCCTGCATGTGTTTTTAAAATCCCAGCTTTGCACCAGAGAAGGGGGTTTTCTACCCAATTTGGAATGAGCTTCTTCCAATGATAAGAATCGGTTATTCCCTGTTACTTCACCTATTCTGACATTACCCCATAAGTGCCACCAACTTTTATCTCCCCCTCCCATTTTGTCAAATAAGTAAGGTAGGACATTTAGAGGAGTTATTTTTGATATCTTGTTTACCCTTAGTGAAGTCACTGTAGAGTTACGATAACAGACTAGCATGCTTTTTGTCAGTGTGCACATTTTCTGGCAAAGCGCTAGCGGAGCTGTTGGTAGCCACATCAGAGCTTGTCTGTGTATACCTAAGAGAGTCCTCTCTATATCAAGGAAGGGAGCTTGTATTTTTTCATTTGCCAAGAGCGCCCATCTAGCCAAATGAATGGCTCTGTTATACATGGCCATATCGGGTAATGATATACCACCTTTGTGTTTATTCTGGGCAAGAAGTTGATAGGCTAGTCTGGGCCTTTTAGTTTTCAACAAAAAATATGTAAATACTCTCCTGATTTGCATTAGAAAGGATGTGGGGACGTGTATCGGGAGGGCTTGGAATAGATACAATAATTGGGGCAAGACAAACGTGGCCAAAAGGTTTTTCCTACCAAACCAGGACATGAAAGGCACCTTTAATGAGGAAACAAAGGATCTGGTCTTATTAAGTAACGGGGTGTAATTGAGCCTGAACATCAAATTCAAGTCCGCCGGGACATTGACACCCAGAAACTTGATTGAAGTTGTTGGCCATTTAAACGGGGAAGAACATTTGAGTGAGTCTAGGATCCTATTTGGAATGTTAACCTGCAGGGCTTCCGATTTGGAGAAATTAATCTTAAAATTAGAGACTACGCTGTATTGGTCAAATAAGGACATAATGGCGGGGAGGGCTTCTTCAGGATTAGAAATTATGATGAGCAGGTCATCTGCAATTGCAGCAGTCCTGTGGTGGTATTGGCCTATGGAAACCCCTTGAATTTTGTCTGATTGTCTAATTCTTAGAAGGAACATCTCTAGACACAAAATAAAAAGGGTGGGTGAGAGAGGGCAACCTTGCCTAGTCCCATTTCTGATGGGGAAGGCATCCGACAGGGCACCATTAACCAATACCTGAGCCATGGGGCAGGAGTATAGTGAGAAAATGGCTGAGACAAATACCGGAGGGAAACCGAATTTCAACAAAGTAGCTCTCATGAAGTCCCAGTTTACCCTGTTGAATGCCTTCTCCGCATCAGTTCCCAGTAGTAGCAAAGGGGCGTTTGTGACATGGGCATTATGGATCAGGTGGATCAGTCTCCAAATATTGTGCTTCCCCTCTCTAACAGGGACGAACCCTACCTGTTCAGGGTCTATGAGTCTGTTCAGCACAGGGGAAATCCTATACGCCAACAGCTTAGACTACCACTTCAAGTCACAGTTGAGGAGGGATATTGGTCTGTAGCTCCTGCAGTCCTCTGGGTCCTTCCCTTCTTTGTGTAGGATGGTGATATGCGCCCTCAAGGCCTGGGGAGCCAACGACATCCCTCCCAACAGCGAGTTGCAGAGATCTGTAAAGTGAGGAAGCAGAACCTTTTTAAACTTTTTAAAATAAATAATTGGCAATCCATCAGGACCCGGGCTTTTCCCGATGGGGATGGAATTAAGGACTTTCTCTACTTCTGTCACAGAGAAGGGTCTAAGAAGATGCTCGCTCTCCTCTTCTGAAAGTGAGGGGGCTTTAATCGAAGCTAAAAACTTCTCAATTAAGGAGGTGTTTGTTTTTTCACCTGAAACTGAATCTACATTTGGGATTGGGAGATTGTAAAGTTGTGAGTAGAATGACTGGAAGGCTTTAGCTATAAGCGGGGTCGAAGCTACTTTCAGAGTAGGACCAGATTTTATCGAGGAGACAAAGGTTTTTTCTCTTCTTTTTTTAATTAAATAGGACATCATTTTGTTCCCTTTGTCTCCGTGTTCATATGTTCTACTTTTCAAAAACAGTAAGGACTTAGCCCCTTTGATATTAAGAAGGTCTTTAACTTTACGTCTAAGTGTGACTACGGCGTCTTTGTGAATATCAGAATGTGTTAGCTTATGCAATTTTTCTTATGTTTGAATCTGGGAGAGCAGAGACATCAGTTCCTTTGTGGATTTCTTTTTAACATGGGAGCCCAGTGCTATCAACTCTCCCCTTATGTAAGCCTTATGGGCTTCCCAAAGCATCGGGGTTGAGGTGTCTGGAGTAGCATTTGTTTTAAAGTAGTTTCCCAATTTGTCTGTCAGTGAGTCCACATATGATTGTGTTTCCAGAAGTGTGGTTTTAACCTCCACGACCAGGCTTTATGTGGAAGTTCTTGGAGAGACAGCGACATTGTAACAGGAGCGTGATCTGAAAACACAATGTTCCCTATCTCAGCCTCCCTCACATAATGTAATATATGTGTCAGGCAGGAAGAGGTAGTCTATCCGACTGTATGAGTTATGGACATGGGAAAAATATTTGGAGTCCGTCTCTGATGGATGGATGGTCCTCCATATATCTATCAGACGCACTTCCGCCAATGCCATCATCAATTTCCCCATTTGTTTCTTATTAATATTGTTGGACCTTGGGGTGGTAATGTCAAGTGACACATTAAGGTCTCCCCCTACTACTAGCATACCTTCCGAGTATTCTTTAATTTTCCTAAGTGCCTTATTAGCCAGGGAATCTGACCCGCGTTCGGGGCATATATGTTAGCTATGGTAATCTTATAATTAAAAATAGTACCTTGAATGATAAGTAGTCACCCTTCTGGATCAATAAAGGACTTGGTCAATTTAAATGGGATTGATGAGCTAATAGCAATGGAGACGCCTCTAGAGGCAGATGAGTAAGTTGCATGGAACCACTGTGCATATTTTGCTGTGGATAATGAGGGGATATGACCATGGCGGAAGTGGGTCTCTTGCCAAAGGACAATGTCAGCTTTCTGTTTAAGCAACAGATTCAAAATTTGTCTTCTTTTTTTGAGGGATATTGAGTCCATTCACATTATGTGACAATACGTTTAGATTAGCCATAACCTACATGTGGAAGTGGGGTTTTTGAACCATCAAGAGCCTTGCAAAGGTATAGAACTGGGGGAAACTGATTTTTACAGTGAACTTTAATAATGAACAATGAGTAGTAAACAATTACTGACATTATCAATAATAGAGGTGGGAGCGTTCCACCCGGACCAGCCTCGCCCCCCCCACCCCCCCACCCAGTGAACCTAAGGTGGTGAGAAAGCAATATTAACTGCTCTAAACATCTTCGATCAGAAGTGACACGAAAATTTAGACAGGTATGTTTTTAGGTACCTCTCCACTATATAGTGGTTGGTTAGTATCAACATAACAGTTTGAACATATAACCTTGAAAGACATCAATGTGGATCATCTGACGACTTCCAGCAAACATACATATGCCCTCTCTGATGATAGACAAGGGCGCATGTAGAGAACTAATGAGAAAGAAATGTGGATATAACTGGAAAGTTCTCCATTATTTTCAGGTGATCTTTCTGTTCTTGGGCGATTTTGGCTTCTTGACTACCTGCCATGTTGGAATCTCAGGCAGGTCAGGTATGCCCAGATCTTCTGGTACCGGCATCCATGACTGTACCTCCACAGGCTCAATACCAAGTTTGTCCCATGCAGTCGCTAAGTCCTGTGGTGTTCTGATGATGATCTGCTGACCTGCTTTTGAAGTTGCAAGGCCGAATGGAAATAGCCATCTTACTGGCAGCTTATGAGACCTCAGAGCATCTGTAACTGGCTTCAGAGCTCTGCGTTTTGCCAGTGTGCTGGACGCTAGGTCCTGGAAGAATTGAATGCAAGCTCCATTATAGGAGATGTACTTGGCTACTCTAGCAGCTCTTAAAATGGAAGCAGTGTCTAGAAAGTTCAATAAGCCGCATATAATATCTCTAGGGGGGTCGTTCTCAAGTAGCTTAGGCCTCAGAGCCCTATGGGCCCTCTCAATCACAATCTGTGCGGCCTTCTCTTCCCCTATTAACGATGCAAATATGGCGGTTACCGCGGTCGCGATTTCACCCGGAGGAACATCGTCTGGTACCCCTCTTATGCGGACATTCTTCCGCCTACTTCTGTTTTCCTGGTCCTCCAGGTGGAGAAGTGCTGAGGTAAGATAGGTATTGTGGTCTTGTAAGACCTTTCTCACGGCCTCCCCGTGGTTAGTAATAGCCGCTTGCGTCTCCTCTAGCGCCATAACGAGGCCCCCAATCTGCTTTACCTCTGTCTTTATGTCAGAAATATATTTGTGCAGGGGCTGCAGCGCTTTGTAGAGTGTCTTCTTGAAGAAGGCCCTGGATAGAGGTAGGTCCGCTGGCTCAGGTCCCTCCGACATTGCGCAGGAGCTCTCCCCATCTGAATCTTCAGGCGGCGCGGCGGCCCTGGCACCCTCCGACGCCATCTTGGATCTGTGTGCCGGCGAATAACTTAGTTTTTTTCAGAAAGCGATCCATCTCCGATTGCGTATGGTACGATTTTTGAGTGCCTTGTGCAGTGTTGCTTCTTTCTTTGTTGGTCTTCACCATCTTAGGGGGATATAACACCCACTATACCGAAGCTGCAGCAGCGTCTATGAGGAGCTCTGGGATCAGACGTCCATCTCGGCTCGCGGCTAGCTCCGCCCCTCAGTTTGGGACCCGTACTTGACCCCGAACCCCATTAATGTCAAAGGGGACCTGAGCTTTTGAGCACTAAAATGGCTTAAAAAATTTATGTAAAGGGCTAGAGGGCTGCAAATGGCATCAAAATGTGGTTAAGAGCATGGCAAGTGCTCTGCAAAGAAATGTGGATAGGGAAATTAAACATGATAGAGTGGAAATGTGGGACAAACTATTGAAGCGCAAATGTGGGACAACTTGTTAAAGTTTAAGCATTGAATAAAAGGAGGTGGCGTGCATCAATTAAAGAAGAATTTTATAAATTGAATTCCCTGTCACCTATGCAGAGCAGGGGTTTCTATCCGGCAAAATTGGTAAAATGTCACCTGACAATGTAACAGATGATTTTTTGAAATTTATGTTCCTGTCACCTATGTAGAGGTGCCCCCGTGACATCCACCATCCATTTGGAAATCTTCTCTATCAACCTTTAATGTTCACGGTTATCGGCGAATCAGGGTTCCACGCCGGAGATGGAGCATGAGAAAGAGATACCACATCCAAGGCAGGTTAATGGCTAGAATGTGATCAAGCAGAAATGTGGGAGAAGCTATTGAAGCAGAAGGATCGAATGAAAGTGCCAATTAAAGATGAATTTTAGAAATTTAAGTCCCTGTCACCTATGCAGAGCAGGGGTTTTTCATCGCCAGAAATGGGTTAATGTCACCCACCAAAGGAACAGATGATTTATAAACATTTTTGGCCCTGTTACCTATGCAGAGCAGGGGGTTATTCACGGCAAAAAATTTAAAATGTCATCCAAGAATGTAACTTAAAAATTAGTAAAAAATGTATTAACCTGTCTTCTAGGTAGAGCAAGGGTTTATCAAAGCCAAAAATGGGTGAATGTCACCAAACAATGTAACAGAAAAAATAGTGAAATGTATTAACCCGTTTACTACGTATAGCAGTGGTATATCACAGCAAAAAATTGGTGAATTTCACCAGAGAATGTAACAGACCAATTAGTGAAATGTTTTTAACTGTTTACTAGGTAGAGCAGTGGCATATTACAGCCAAAAATTGGTGAATTTCACCCACAAATGTAACAGACAAATTAGTGAAATAAAATATGTACAAATTAAAAATAATAATCCTGATTTATGAGTTGGAGGTCAAAAAGGAGTAGGAGGTTGAGGAGGCGGTGGACGTAGTGGTGTAGGTGGAAGCGGAGGTGGAGGAGGACTAGGTAGCCAACACAGTTATTTTTATTTTTAAATTAAGGTACACCCCAAAAGAGTGGGAAATATCAAAAATACAACAACGAGCAATTGCGCTGTAGTATAACAATGGCTGGGTAAGGCCTGTATACATGTCTATTCTGCACAAGGTACAGACAAGTCTTGTGGTATACATGCCTGGTTCATTTTAATGAACGTGAGCTTGCCCATGTTGGCTGTGGATGTTGGCTGTGGACAGACGGCTGTGTTTGTCTGTAATGACGCTCCAAGCCATGCTAAATACACGTTCAGCACCTTCAAGGCATAAAGGGAAAACTCAGGCTATGTAGACAATTTGGAGACCCAGAGGTTGAATGGGGCAGAACCATCAGTCAGTATGTGTAGGCATGTGCACAGGTACCTTTCCACCATGTTGTTTAATTGGTGCCTCCTGCTAAGACGTTCCATATCAGTTGGTGGTGTCGGTTGTTGTGACGAGGTTACAAAGCTTTTCCACATGTCGGCCATGCTAACCCTGCTTTCTGAGGTGCTGGCGGTGACTCAACTGCGTTGGCGACCTCTTCCTCTTCCTCCTCATCTGCCTTCACCTTGTGCTTCCATTTGTCCCCCGGTGTCAGTTGGGAATGCTTTTAGGAGAGCATCTACCAGCGTGTGCCTGTAGTAGTGTATCTTCCTATCACGCCCTAGTGAGAAAATTAAGGACAGGACATTGTATTTGTAATGAGGATCCAGCAGGGTGGCCACCCAGTAGTCTGCACACGTTAAAATGTGGGCAATTCTGCGGTCGTTGCGCAGGCACTGCAGCATGTAGTCGCTCATGTGTGCCAGGCTGCCCAGAGGTAAGGACAAGCTGTCCTCTGTGGAAGGTGTATCGTCTGTGTCCTCCGTATCCCTCCAGCCACACTCCAGTGATGGCCACGAGCTGCATTGGGTGCCACCCTACTGTGAACATGGTTCCTCCTTCTCCTCCTCATCATCCTCCTCCTCCAGAACTGTGCCCTGGCTGGCCAAATGTGTACATGGCCTCTGCTGGTGCAGGAACCCACTCTCTGAGCCACTTCTAAATGACTACCCTTTGAAATGACTCCTCTTCCTCCTCCTCCTGTGCCACATCCTCTTCCATCTTCACCCTAAGAGTTTCCTCAAGGAGACATAGAAGTGGTATTGTAATGCTGATAACGGCATCATCGCCACTGGCCATGTTGGTGGAGTACTCAAAACAGCACAACATGGCACACAGGTCTTGCATGGAGGCCCACTCATTAGTGGTGTATTGGTGCTGTTCCGCAGAGCGACTGACCCTTGCGCGCTGCAGATGAAACTCCACTATCACCTGCTGCTGCTCGCACAGTCTCTCTAGCATATGCAAGTTGGAGTTCCACCTGGTGGGCACGTCGCATATGAGACAGTGAGCGGGATGGCCACAGCGCAGACAAGCGAGCAGCAGCAGGATGAGAATACTGAAAGCGCACACAGACGGCCTGCACTTTATGCAGCAGCTCTGACATGTTGGGGTAGTTTTTAGTGAATTTCTGCACCACCAAATTCAGCACATGCACCAGGCACGGGATGTGCGTCAAATCGGCTAGTCTCAGAGCTGCAAAGAGATTTTGCCCACTATCGCGCGCCACCAGGCTGGGCTTGAGGCTCACTGGCAGCAACCACTGATTGGTCCGTTCTTCTATACCGCTTCACAGCTCGTGCGCAGTGTGGGGTTTGTTCCCCAAACACATACGTTTTAGAACCACCTGCTGACGTTTACCCCTGGCTGTGCTGAAGTTGGTGGTGAAGGTCTTTCATTGCACGGATGAGGAGGTGGTAAAAGAGGAGGAGGAATCCAAGTAGGAAGAGGAGGCAACAGGAGGCAAAGCATAATGCCATGCGATCCTTGGTGGTGGAAGGACATGCGCCAAACTGCTATCCACCTGGGGCCCAGCAGCCACTACATTTACCCAGTGTGCAGTTAGGGAGATATAGCGTCCCTGCCCATGCTTACTGGTCCATGTATCTGTGGTTAGGTGTACCTTGCCACAGATGGCATTGTGCAGTGCACACTTGATTATTTTCGCCACTTGGTTGTGCAGGGAAGGGTTGGCTCGTCTGGTGGAGGCGGACTGTTTCAGACAGCTGATGGCGGTTGCTGTCCCACAGTACATCATTCCCAGCCAAAGTAGTGGCGGCTGGGAACGATGTACTGTGGGACTGCAACCACCATCAGCTGTCTGAAACAGTTCATCTCCACCAGACGAAATGACAGCATTTCAAAGGCCAGTAGTTTAGAAATGCTGGAATTCAGGGCCAGGGATCGAGGGTGGGTAGGTGGGTACTTCCGCTTTCCCTCCAGGTTTTGAGAGATGGAGAGCTGAACACTTCCGTGTGACATGGTGGAGATGCTTGGTGACGAAGGTGGTGGTGTTGGTGGCACATCCTCTGCTTTCTGGGCGGCAGGTGACAATGTTACTCCAGAGGTGGAGGAAGAGGCCGAGACAGCAGCAGAAGTGGGAGCAGGATGGGCCTGAGCCCTTTCTTGGTTTTTAAGGTGCTTATTCCACTGCAGCTTATGTTTTGCATGTCGATGCCTGGTCATTCAAGTTGTGCTCAGGTTCAGAATGTTAATGCCTCACTTCAGGCTCTGATGTGTGAAAAACTGCCATGCCAGGGAACTCCTTGGAGCTGGCTTTGGTGTGCTCGGTCCCTGGGTGTGGTGGGCAGTAGTAGGCATACTGTCTTCGAGACGGCCGCTCTGCTTTTGCACCCTGCTCCCTGTTTTGCTGTGCTGTTGGCTTGGTGTGACCACTGCCTCCTCCTCTGAACTATGAAATTTACTGGCATGACCTTTATTCCATGTGGGGTCTTTCTGTACACTGCAGAAAGCCGCAGCAGTTGGCACTTGTGTTTCGTCCTAATCAGAGACGTGCTGCGGTGGTATTCTCATGTCCTCATCCTAAAGCATAAGTGGTTGGGCATCAGTGCATTCAATGTCTTCCACTTCTGGGGCAGGGCTATGTGGATGGCCCTGGGAAACCCAGCCAGCAGAGTCATCAAAAAGCATAAGAGACTGCTGCATGACTTGGGGCTCAGACTGCTTGGCTGATTTGCAAGGGGGTGAGGTGAAAGACTAATGGACATGGGCTGCAGGTGCCAACTCTGAGCTTTCTGCAGAGGACTGGGTGGGAGATAACGTGAAGGAACTTGATCCACTGTCAGCCACCCAATCTACTAATGTCTGTACTTGATCTGGCCTCACCATCTATAGAGCGGCATTGGGGCCTACCAAATAAAGCTGCAGGATCTGGCGCCTGCTCGAACCTGAGGAAGGTGTTTTACTTGGATGTGTAGCTGGCGCAGAACGGCCACGTCCTCTCCCTGTAAGAGGAGCTCCACCAACACCACCACGAACATGTCCACGTCCCTTATTTGATGTTCTCTTCGTTATTTGCGTTCACTCACCAGGTGTCAATTAAACTGCCAATAGTCAACAATTAATTTCCTTAACAATAAGGCAGTGCCCGTGTCATAAACAAAATACATTTATTTAGGTCACACAACAATTGAATACAATTACTTCACTATCATCAAAAGTTTGAATTTTCAAACCAACAATTTAACTGCAAAAGATAACAGTTTAATTTGACTGTCAGAAACGCATTGTACACCGAAAATGTGCAATCTGCCACAAAAAACGTTTTTATTGCAAACAACTCTAGAGATGCAGTATTTCACAGGTTAATTCTAAAATAGCTAATGCTGTGTTGCATGCAAAAGTGCTCTGGGACAATAGTACAGTGTTTTTTGGCAACCAACTGTATAAATGCGGAGTTTCACTGGTTACTTCACATGAAAGAAATACAGGGTAGGCCTCAGATCAGCTATATAGGCCAAAACCAGTGTTTATTGCAAACAACTGTAGAAATGCAGTTTTTCACTGCTTAATTATCAAATAGGTAATACTGTGTTGTACACAAAAGTGCTCTGGGGCACTAAAACACTTTATTTGGCAACCAACTATAGAAATGCAGTATTTCACTGCTTAATTATGAAATAGGTAATACTGTGCTGTAAGCAAATGTGAACTGTGGCACTAGAACAGTTTTTTGGGCAAACAACTCTAGAAATGTAGTATTTCACTGCTTAATTATAAAATAGGTAATACTGTGCTGTACGCAAAAGTGCTATCTAGCACAAAAATTGTGATTTTATACAGCAGCAAGGTAACGGCACTATTTAATGGTTTTATTGGACTGTAAGATATGCAGTGCCTGTGGCAAACAGATAAAAAAAAAATTGCTTTAGGTCACAAAAATGTGTGACAGTCTGACAGACTAATGTATTTGAATAATTTTCAATGCCAGGTATGCACTGCTGGCTGTAGGGGTACTTGGCCTGCCAAAAAAGGGAATTTCACCTCCACTGAGCTACCAGAACAGAATTAGACTAATGTCCCTGGCATACAGGCAGTTAACATGCAGTTTCAAGGTGACTGCATTTAACAAAATGGCGGCCGACGCCGACCTCACTAACAGATGGATTAAAATTATTTTGGAGTATCACTAGGCTCAGGGCTGGGTACAATATTGTAGCATAGCACCCTCAATTATCACTGTAGTTTTCAGATTGTACAACACCAAAATTCTGCCCTAATCTGACCCTCACAGCAGCAGCAGCTTTCCCTACACTGACAAGAGCAGAGCGACGTGCAGGGCTATGTGACTCCAGCTTATATAGAGGATGGGTCACATGCTGCATTTGGCCAATCACAGCCATGCCATTAGTAGGCATGGCTGTGATCACTTCTAAGGTCACACAGTTAAACAATTGTTGATTGGCTACCCTGCAGCCTTTAAAAAAGTGCCAAGAAATTTCCGAACACTGAACCCAAACTTTTACAAAAGTGTTCGGGTTCGGGTCCAGGTGCCAAAAATCGTAAAGTTCGGTACGAACTCAACTCAACTCTACCTGTCTCCAATCCTGACATGCCTGTTTTAATAGCTTCCTGCATTCCCCATGTAATAACAATTCTGGAACATCTATTCTTATGGCTTTATGTTGTGCCATTAATTTATTATTTCTACTAGAAGTTATGAATTAATTGCTATTAGCCTTCAGTAAGGGTACAAAGGAGGGGTAACCAATTGAGGGGGTGTACCTGTGATTATTTTATGGTGAATAAAGTGTGAGAGTACTGCCATTATTTTAAATTCTTATATTGTCCTGGATTTGTTGCTGGATCAATTGGCCTGCAACTTCATATTGATATTTGGCCTGATGTGCTGCCATTTATATATATATATATATATATATATATATATATATATATATATATATATATATACACAGTACAGACCAAAAGTTTGGATACACCTTCTCATTCAAAGAGTTTTCTTTATTTTCATGACTATGAAAATTGTAGATTCACACTGAAGGCATCAAAACTATGAATTAACACATGTGGAATTATATACATAACGAAACAGTGTGAAACAACTAAAAATATGTCATATTCTAGGTTCTTCAAAGTAGCCACCTTTTGCTTTGATTACTGCTTTGCACACTCTTGGCATTCTCTTGATGAGCTTCAAGAGACCTTCAAGTCACCTGAAATGGTCTTCCAACAGTCTTGAAGGAGTTCCCAGAGATGCTTAGCACTTGTTGGCCCTTTTGCCTTCACATTGCGGTCCAGCTCACCCCAAACCATCTCGATTGGGTTCAGGTCCGGTGACTGTGGAAGCCAGTTCATCTGGCGCAGCACCCCATCACTCTCCTTAATGGTCAAATAGCCCTTACACAGCCTGGAGGTGTGTTTGGGGCCATTTTCGTGTTGAAAAATAAATGATAGTCCAGCAAAACGCAAACCGGATGGAATAGCATGCCGCTGCAAGATGCTGCGGTGGCCATGCTGGTTCAGTATGCCTTCAATTTTGAATAAATCCCCAACAGTGTCACCAGCAAAGCACCCCCACACAATCACACCTCCTCCTCCATGCTTCACGGTGGGAACCAGGCATGTAGAGTCCATCCGTTCACCTTTTCTGTGTCGCACAAAGACACAGTGGTTGGAACCAAAGATCTCAAATTTGGACTCATCAGACCAAAGCACAGATTTCCACTGGTCTAATGTCCATTCCTTGCGTTCTTTAGCCCAAACAAGTCTCTTCTGCTTGTTGCCTGTCCTTAGCAGTGGTTTCCTAGCAGATATTCTACCATGAAGGCCTGATTCACACAGTCTCCTCTTAACAGTTGTTCTAGAGATGTGTCTGCTGCTAGAACTCTGTGTGGCATTGACCTGGTCTCTAATCTGAGCTGCTGTTAACCTGCGATTTCTGATGCTGGTGACTCGGATGAACTTATCCTCCGCAGCAGAGGTGACTCTTGGTCTTCCTTTCCTGGGGCGGTCCGCATGTGAGCCAGTTTCTTTGTAGCGCTTAATGGTTTTTGTGACTGCACTTGGGGACACTTTCAAAGTTTTCCCAATTTTTCGGACTGACTGACCTTCATTTCTTAAAGTAACGATGGCCACTCGTTTTTCTTTACTTAGCTGCTTTTTTCTTGCCATAATACCAATTCTTGGAGACTGGTCATTTGGACATGAGGAAAAAACAATGTTTGATTAGCGTAACACTAAATAAGGTTTGGAATAAGATAAAAAAATTACTGGGTGAGACATTCCCTACTCATTTTACCCCACTTTGGCACATTTATAATTTAAAAGAATTTTAGTCAATTGTAGATTATAAATACTGTAATTCACGCGGAATTAACCGCTTAACTCATATAATATCACATGATAATATTATTCCCTTAGATGAATTAATAAAAGGTACACCGTCCTTTTTACATAGATATAGGTATGCACAAATTAGTCACGCATATATGAGCACTCGGGATAAAAGTTTATTGGCCATTAGGGCAAGCCCCTTTTTGGATTATTGTTTCAGATTTAAGGATACTCAACTTACACTCTCTCAAATATATCATAAACTCCGGGACTGTTTGGGGGAAATAACTATATTTAAAAGTGAGGGAGGCTGGAAGGCTGAATTGGGCGAGGGGAACAGCTTGGAATGGGATATGGTATATCATAATATAAAAAAAGTATTGATCTCTCAGAAATACAGATTGATACAGTTCAAGATTGTTCACCGCCTATACTACTCCCCCGCCTTCCTCGCCAAGATATATAAGGAAAGGAAGGACTTGTTTTGGAAATGTTCATCAGAAAATGCGGAGTTAGGTCACCTACTATGGAATTGTCCAGAAGTGCGTGGGTTTTGGACTAGTATTTATGAGGAATTATATAAAAGATATAAGATCAAATTAAAGCAAAGTTTTACGCAGGCAATATTGGGTCTTTTCTCCCGCTCTGAGCTGACCCCCTACCAATTACGAGTCAGCATGGAAGGTTTTATGGTCGCAAAGGCCTTGATAATTAAATATTGGGGTAAGAAGAATAGCCCTAGTTTTTATGAATGGAGGGCTCGGGTAGACACTATTGAGGCCTATAGAGAGTGGCAAGGAAATTGGAGTGATGGCTCCCCGAGGGGGCAGGCTCCCTTACTCGCTTCAAGCTCCCAAGATCCCTTATATTGGGAATTTTTGGAAACAGAAATCAAGCTAGATATTAAAATGCAGACGGATCCCGCAGCAGGGAAACAAAAGGGATGGGGTGGGTTAAAAGGAACAAGTGTATTAACTTATATAAAGTATATTTGTACATTTTAGGCTACTTTCACACTAGCGTTCGATCGGATCCGTTCTGAACGGATCCGATCGTAATAATGCAGACGGAGGCTCCGTTCAGAACAGATCCGTCTGCATTATATTAGCAAAAAAAAGCTAAGTGTGAAAATAGCCTCGTACGGATCCGTCCAGACTTTCAATGTAAAGTCAATGGGGGACGGATCCGCCTGAAGATTGAGCCATATTGTGGCATCTTCAAACGGATCCGTCCCCATTGACTTACATTGTAAGTCTGGACGGATCCGCACGGATCCGCACGCCTCCGCACGGCCAGGCGGACACCCGAACGCTGCAAGCAGCGTTCAGCTGTCCGCCTGCCCGTGCGGAGGCGAGCGGAGCGGAGGCTGAACGCCGCCAGACTGATGCAGTCTGAGCGGATCCGCATCCATTCAGACTGCATCAGGGCTGGACGGCTGCGTTCGGGTCCGCTCGTGAGCCCCTTCAAACGGAGCTCACGAGCGGACCGACGAACGCTAGTGTGAAAGTAGCCTTAACTGGTTGATATGAGAACTTGTATATTTGCTCCAGAAAATAATAAAGGATTAATAAATAAAAAAAATAAAAAAAAAGAGATGTGTCTGCTGCTAGAACACTGTCTGGCATTGACCTGGTCTCTAATCTTGTGGCTCTCGTTTTTCTTTACTTAGAATTTGTATTATGGCAAGAAAAAGCAGCTAACGGTATATTCAGTAGGACTATCAGCTGTGTATCCACCTGACTTCTCCACAACGCAACTGATGGTCCCAACCCCTTGTATAAGGCAATAAATCCCACTTATTAATCCTGACATGGCACACCTGTGAAGTGAAAACCATTTCAGGTGACTACCTCTTAAAGCTCATCAAGAGAATGCCAAGAGTGTGCAAAGCAGTAATCAAAGCAAAAGGTGGCTACTTTGAAGAACCTAGAATATGACATATTTTCAGTTGGTTCACACTTTTTTGTTATGTATATAATTCCACATGTGTTAATTCATAGTTTTGATGCCTTCAGTGTTAATCTACAATTTAGTCATGAAAATAAAGAAAACTCTTTGAATGAGAAGGTGAGTCCAAACGTTTGGTCTGTACTGTATATAAAAATATCAACCCTCAAACAGAATTTTGCGGAAGAAGGTATAAAGCACCACTCAATCAGTATTTGGCGGAAACAGGTATATGGCACCCCTCAATCAGTATTTTATGGAAGCAGGTGTATTGCAGACCTCAATCAGAATTTGTTGGAAGAAGGTATATAGCAATAGCACCCCTCAATCAGTATTTTGCAAAGAAGGTATATAGCTTCCCACAATCAGTGTTTGGCAGAACCAGGTATATGGCACCACTCAATCAAAATTTTGTGGAAAAAGGTATATATCACCCCTCAATCTGTATTTGGCAGAAACTGGAATATGGCACCCCTCAATCAGTATTTTATGGAAGCATGTGTATCGCAGCCCTCAATCAGTATTTGGTGGAAAAAGGTATATTGCACGTCTCAATTAGTATTTGATGGAAATAGGTATATTGCACACCTCAATTAGTATTTGATGGAAATAGGTATATTGCACACCTCAATTAGTTTTTGGCGGAAACAGGTATATGGCACCCCTCAATCAGTATTTTGTGGAAGCAGGTGTATTGCAGCACTTAATCAGGATTTGGTAAAAGAAGGTATATAGCAATTGCACCCTTAAATCAGTATTTCGTGGAAGAAGGTATATGGCACCCCTCAGTCAGTATTTAGCAGAAACAGATATATAGCACCCCTCAATCAGTATTTTGTGCAAGAAAGTATATATCACCCCTCAATCTGTATTTGGCAGAAACTGGAATATTGCACCCCTCAATCAGTATTTTATGGAAGCATGTGTATCGCAGCCCTCAATCAGTATTTGGTGGAAAAAGGTATATTGCACGTCTCAATTAGTATTTGATGGAAATAGGTATATTGCACACCTCAATTAGTTTTTGGCGGAAACAGGTATATGGCACCCCTCAATCAGTATTTTGTGGAAGCAGGTGTATTGCAGCACTTAATCAGGATTTGGTAAAAGAAGGTATATAGCAATTGCACCCCTAAATCAGTATTTCGTGGAAAAAGGTATATGGCACCCCTCAGTCACTATTTAGCAGAAACAGATATATAGCACCCCTCAATCAGTATTTTGTGCAAGAAAGTATATATCACCCCTCAATCAGTATTTGGCGGAAACAGGTATATGGCACCCCTCAATCAGTATTTTGCGGAAGCAGATGTATCTCAGCCCTTAATCAGTATTTGGTGGAAGAAGGTATATTGCACCCCTCAATCTGTATTTGGTGGAAACAGGTATATCGCACCCCTCAATCAGTATTTTGTTGAAGCAGGAGTATTTCAGCCCTCAATCAGTATTTGGTGGAAGAAGGTATATAGCAAAAGCACCCATCGTTCAATATTTTTAATGGATGAAGGTATATGGCACCCTTCAATCAGTATTTGGCGGAAACGGGTATATGGCACCCCTCAATCAGTATTTTGTGGAATCAGGTGTATTGCAGCCCTCAATCAGTATTTGTTTGAAGAAGGTATATAGCAATAGCACCCATCGTTCAATATTTAATGGAGGAAGGTATATGGCACCCTTTAATCAGTATTTGGCGGAAACAGGTATATGTCACCCCTCAATCGGTATTTTGTTGAATCAGGTATATTGCAGCACTCAATCAATATTTTGTGGAAATAGGTATATATAAATAGCACCTCTCAATCAATATTTTGTGAAGAAGATATATATTTTCCCTCAATCAGGATTTGGTGGAAACAGGTATATGGCACCCCTCAATCAGTATTTTCTGGAAGCAGTTGTATTAAAGCACTCAATCAGTATTTGGTGGAAGAAGGTATATAGCAATTGCACCCCTAAGTCAGTATTTAGTGGAAGAAGGTATATGGCACTCGCCTCAATCAGTATCTGGCAGAAACAGGTATATAGCACCCCTCAATCAGTATTTGGCGGAAACAGGTATATGGGAGCCCTCAATCAGTAATTTGAGGAAGCAGATGTATCGGAGCCCTCAATCAGTATTTGGTGGAAGACGGTATAGAAGAAAATTAGTACCTGGAATTTTTCTTTCCTTGAGTCCGAAGACAGCACAGAATGGGTTAAATGTTGGCCTCAGCACAGAATGGGTTAAATGTTGGCCTCATCAGTCTGTAGGACCGCCCACCTAGATTAAACAATTAACAACTAACTGATTAACATAGTATAAATAGCTATTGAATGCAACTGCGCCTTGTATTAAAAAAAATAGATTCACACAGTTGGAGCAAAGAATGAAAAGATTTATTAGGAAGGGTATCGCTGTGCTGCCTTCGGACTCAAGGAAAGAAAAATTCCAGGTACTCATTTTCTTCTTTCCCTTATCGTCCTCAGCAGCACAGAATGGGATTTTTATAGATTCCAAAAGAACCTTCAAGATGAGAGGGACTGGTGGAAATATATACACAAACTGATGACTCCAAGACATCGAAAATGCATCCACCACTGTCGGCAGGTCGTACTTGTTCAGGGAACAGAACTTCTGCAGCTTCCTGTTTTGTCTGGATGCCATCAAGTCCCAGGTTGGAGAGCCCCATCTGATTATTACTTGACTGAAGTAGAGTGGATTCAGTTCCCATTCTGCTGGATTCATCATTGTCCGACTCAGAAGATCTGCTTGTGTATTGCAACAGCCTCTTATATGAATCGCTCTCAACTCCAAAAGATCTGATTCAGCCCAGATCAATATTTGCTTGCATAATCTTATCAAGGATAGACTCCGCGTTCCTCCCTGTTTGTTTAGATAAAACACAGTGGCGAGATTGTCTGACCGGATTAATACAGATCTCCCCTCTAGGAGAGGTTGAAAATGTCATAGTGACTTCAGTACTGTCTTCATTTCCTTGAAGTATGAAGACTGATGCACTTCCCTTGATCCATTTGTTCTGCACATAGGCCCCCCAGCCTTTGGCTGATGCATCGGTTGTGATCATTATCGGAGGAACATATTGAAATGACCTTCCTTTGGTCAGATTTCTGGTTTGTAAGCACCAGTTCAGACTGCGGATTACTGCCGGTTTCAGGCTGAATCTTCCCTCCAGGTTGTGATAATTGGCCCGCTTCGCTTGGATCATACTTAACTGGAGGTCTCGCATGCGGTTTTTCGCCTATGGAACTGAATCTATAGTAGAAGTCAGATGGCTCATGGTTTTCATTACTCTGTGGACAGATGGCTTGTGTATGGACATTAAAGTCATTCCCGTCTCAGAGTCTGAATCTTCTCCGGTGGAATAAAAATTTTCATGCAGTAGGTGTCTATTAATAACCCCAGGAACCTCTTTGACGTTGTCAGAGAAAGCTGGGATTTTCCCCAATTTACCAGGAAACCGAGGGACTGGAGAAGAGCCATGACTGTGTGGAGATGAGCTTCCAGCTGCCCCTGCGAAGCTGCCAAAATTAGCCAGTCGTCCAAATACGGATATACTTGAATGGCTTGTAGATGTAGATTCACTGCTGCCACCACAGAAATCTTGATAAATATCCAGGGTGCGGATGTTAGCCCAAAAGGCAATGCTTTGAATTGTAGGTGCAGAATCCTTCCTGCTTTGCCGACTGCCACCTTTAGAACCGTCTTGAGGTAGCCTTTATTGCACCCCTCAATCAGTTTTTGTTGTAAACAGGTATATAGCACCCCTCAATTAGTATTTTGTGGGAGCAGGTGTATTAAGTATTTGGTGGAAGAAGGTATATAGCAATTGCACCACTAAATCAGTATTTAGTGGAAAAAGGTATATGGCACCCCTCAATCAGTATTTTGTCGAAGCAGGTGTATCTCAGCCCTCAATCAGTATTTGGTTGACGATGGTATTTGGCACCCTCAATCAGTATTTGGCATAAACAGGTATATGGCACCCCTCAATCAGTATATGGCGGAAACAGGTACATGGCACCCCTCAATCAGTATTTTGTGGAAGCAGGAGTATTTCAGCCCTCAATCAGTATTTAGTGTAGGAAGGTATATAGCAATAGCACCCATCAGTCATTATTTAGTGGATGAAAATATATGGCACCCTTCAATCAGTATT
Source organism: Bufo gargarizans (assembly GCF_014858855.1). Taxonomy (NCBI): domain Eukaryota; kingdom Metazoa; phylum Chordata; class Amphibia; order Anura; family Bufonidae; genus Bufo; species Bufo gargarizans. The sequence goes on along the minus strand of NC_058086.1, from coordinate 121,001,483 downwards.
TGACGGAAACATGCATATGGCACTCCTCAATCAGTAATTTGTGGAAGCAGGTGTATTGCAGCCCTCAAACATTATTTTGTAGAAGAAGGAATATATAAAAATAGCACCTATCAATCAGTTTTGTGGAAGAAGGTATATAGCACCCCTCAAACAGAATTAGGCGGAAACAGGTATATGGCACCCCTCAATCAATAATGTGTGGAAGCATTTGTATAGTAGCCCTTAATCAGTATTTTTTGAAAGAAGGCATATAGCAATAGCACCCCTCAATCAGTATTTTATAAAGAAGGTATATAGCTTCCAAAACAGGTATATATTACTCCTCAATCAGCATTTTCTTGAAGCAGGTGCCTCTCAGCCCTCATTCAGTATTTGGTCAAAGAAGGTATATAGCAATAGCAACCCTTAATCAATATTTTGTGAATGAGGTATATAGCTTCACTCAATCAGTATTTTGCAGATATGTGTAAATGGTACCCCTCAATCAGTATTTTGTGGAAGCAGGTGTATCACAGCCCTCAATCAGTATTTGGAGGAAAAAGGTATATGGCACCTCTTAATCAGTATTTGAAGGAAATATGTATATTGCACCCCTTAATCAGTTCTTGGCAGGTACATGGCACCCCTCAATCAGTATTTTGTGGAAGCAGATGTATTGCAGCACTTAATCAGTATTTGGTGGAAGAAGGTATATAGCAATTGCACTCCTAAATCATTATTTAGTGGAAAAAGATATATGGTACCACTCAATCAGTATTTGGCAGAAACAGGTATATAGAACCACTCAAATAGTATTTTGTGGAAAAAGATATATAGCACCGCTCAATCAGTATTTGGCGAAAACAGGTATTTGGCACCCCCCATAATCAATATTTTGTGGAAGCAGGTGTATCTCAGCCCTCAATCATTTTTTTGGGTGGAAGAAGGTATATGGCACCCTCAATCAGTATTTGGCAGAAACAGGTATATAGCACTTCTCAATCAGTATATGGGGGAAACAGGTATATGGCACCCCTCAATCAGTATTTTGTGGAAGCAGGTGTATCACAGCCCTCAATCAGTATTTGGTGGAAGAAGGTATATAGCAACAGCACCCATAATTCATTATTTAGTGGAGGAAGGTAAATGGCACCCTTAAATCAGTATTTTGTGAAAATAGGTATATGACACCACTCAATCATTAATTTGTAGAAGCAGGTGTATTGCAGCTCTCAATCAGTATTTGGTGGAAACAGGTATATGTCACCCTTCAATCAATATTTGGCGGAAACAGGTATATTGCATCCCTTAATCAGTATTTTTTGGAAGAAGGTGTATTGCAGCACTCAATCAGTATTTGCTGGAAGAAGGTATATGGCACCCCTCAATCACTATTAGGTGGAAACCGTGGAAGAAGTTATATAGCAATAGCACCGCTCAATCAGTTTTGGGCAGAACAGGTATATGGCACCCTCAATCAGCAATTTGAGGAAGCAGGTGTATTGCAGCCTTCAATCAGTTTTTGGCGGAAACAAGTATATGGCACCCCTCAATCTGAATTTTGTGGAAGAAGGTATATTGCACCCCTTAATCAGTTTTTGGCAGAAACAGGTACATGGCACCCCTCAATCAGTGTTTTGTGGAAGCAGATGTATTGCAGCACTTAATCAGTATTTGGTGGAAGAAGGTATATAGCACCCCTCAATAAGTACTTGGAGTAAACAGGTATATGGCACCCCTCTATCAGTATATTGTGGAAACAGTTGTATCACAGCCCTCAATCAGTATTTGGTGGAAGAAGGTATATGGCACCCCTCAATCGGTATTTGGCAGAAACAGGTATATTGAACCCCTTAATCAGTATTTTTTGGAAGCAGGTGTATTGCAGCACTCAATCAGTATTTGGTGGAAGAAGGTATATGGCATCCCTCAATAAGTACTTGGAGTAAACAGGTATATGGCACCCCTCTATCAGTATTTTGTGAAAACAGGTGTATCACAGCCCTCAATCAGTATTTGGTGGAAGAAGGTATATGGCACCCCTCAATCGGTATTTGGCAGAAACAGGTATATTGAACCCCTTAATCAGTATTTTTTGGAAGCAGGTGTATTGCAGCACTCAAACAGTATTTGGTGGAAGAAGGTATATGACATCCCTCAATAAGTACTTGGAGTAAACAGGTATATGGCACCCCTCTATCAGTATTTTGTGGAAACAGGTGTATCACAGCCCTCAATCAGTATTTGGTGGAAGAAGGTATATGGCACCCCTCAATCGGTATTTGGCAGAAACAGGTATATTGAACTCCTTAATCAGTATTTTTTGGAAGCAGGTATATTGCAGCACTCAATCAGTATTTGGTGGAAGAAGGTATATGGCATCCCTCATTCAGTATTAGGTGGAAGAAGATATATAGAAATAGCACCCCTCACTCAGTATTTGGCGGAAACAAGTATATGGCACCCCTCAATCTGAATTTTGTGAAAGAAGGTGTATGGAACCCTTTAAACAGTATTTTGTGCAAGCCCTCTATCAATAGTTTGTGGAAGCAGGTGTATCGCAGCCCTCAATCATTATTTGGTGGAAGAAGGCATATGGCACCCCTCAATCGGAATTTGTCGGAAACGCTTATATAGCACCCCACAATCAGTATTTGGCAGATCAGGTATATGGTACCCTTCAATCAATATTTTGTGAAAGCATTTGAATTGCAGCCCTCATTCAGTATTTGGTGGAAGAAGTTATATACTAATAGCACCTCTCAATCAGTATTTGGCGGAAACAGGTATATGGCACCTCTCAATCAGTATTTGATGAAAATAGGTATATTGCATCCCTGAATCAGTTTTTGGTGGAAACAGGTATATGGCACCCCTCAATCAGTATTTTGTGGAAGCAGGTGTATTGCAGCACTTAATCAGTATTTGGTGAAAGAAGTTATATAGCAATAGCACCACTCAATCAGTTTTTGGTAGAAACAGGTATATGGCACCTTCAATCAGTAATTTGAGGAAGCAGGTGTATTGCAGCCCTCAATCAGTTTTTGGTGAAAGAAGGTATATGGCACCCCTCAATCAGTATTTAGCCAAGACAGGCATATGGCACTCCTCAATCAGTATTTGGTGGAAGAAGTTATATAGCAATTGCACCCCTCAATCAGTATTTGGCGGAAACAAGTATATGGCACCCCTCAATCAGAATTTTGTGGAAGAAGGTATATAGCACCAATCAATCAGTATTTGGTATAAACTGGTATATGGCACCTCTCAATCAGTATTTTGTGGAAGCAGGTGTATGGAACCCTTTAATAAGAATTTTGTGTAAGCAAGTGTATTGCATCCCGCAATTCAGAATTTGTTGGAAGAAGGTAAATAGCAATATCACCCCTCAAACAGTATTTTGTAAAGAAGGTATATAGCTTCCCTCAATCAGTATTTGGAGGAAACAGGTATATGTCACCTGTCAAATAGTATTTTGTGGAAGCAGGTGTATCGCAGCCCTCAATCATTATTTGGTGAAAGACGCTATATGGCACCCCTCAATTAGTATTTTCTGGAAGCAGGCATATGGCACTCCTCAATCAATATTTGGTGGAAGACGTTATATAGCAATAGCACCCCTCAATTAGTATTTGACGGAAACAGGAATATGGCACCCCTCAATCAGTAATTTGAGAAAGCAGGTGTATTGCAGCCCTGAATCAGTATTTAGTGGAAGAAGTTATATGGCACCCCTCAATCAGTATTTGGTGGAAACAGGCATATGGCACTCCTCAATCAATATTTGGTGGAAGACGTTATATAGCAATCGCACCCCTCAATTAGTATTTGACGGAAACAGGAATATGGCACCCCTCAATCAGTAATTTGAGAAAGCAGGTGTATTGCAGCCCTCAATCAGTATTTAGTGGAAGAAGTTATATGGCACCCCTCAATCAGTATTTGGCGGAAACAGGTATATGGCACCCCTCAATCAGTATTTTGTGGATGCAGGTATATTGCATCACTCAATCATTATTTAGTGGAAGGTGGTATATGGCACCCCTCAATCATTATTTTGTGGAAGCAGGAGCATTTCAGCCCTCAATCAGTATTTGGTGGAGGAAGGAATATAGCAATAGCAACCATCATTATTTAGTGGAGGAAGTTATATGGCACCCTTCCAGAAACAGGTATATAACACCCCTCAATCAGTATTTTGTGGAAGAAGGTATATGGCACCCCTCAAACAGTATTTGCCGGAAACAGGTATATAGCACACCTCAATCAGTATTTGGCGGAAGCCGGTTATATGGCACCCCTCAATCGTTATTTTGTGGATGCAGGTATATTGCATCACTCAATCATTATTTAGTAGAAGAAGGTATATGGCACCCCTTTAATCAGTATTCGGTGGAAACAGAAAAATTGAACCCCTCAATCAGTATTTTGAGGAAGCCAGTATATCGCAACCCTCAATCATAATTTGGAGGAAGAAGGTATATAGTAATAGGACCCCTCAATCAGCATTTAGAGGAAGAAGGTATATGGCAAACCCTCAATTATTATTTGGTGGAAGCAGGTATGTAGCACCTCTCAATCAGTATTTGGCGGAAACTGGTATATAGCACCACTCAACCATTATTTGGCAGAAACCGATATATAGCACCCCTCAATCAGAATTTTGTGGAAGAAGGTATGTCGCAGCCCTCAAGCAGTTTTTTGGGGGGAAACAGGTATGTCACATTGTTGCAATTATTAACTCCAATAGAGATTGGAGTAATGAGATTTAATCACACACTAGTTTTTATTATACTCACAAACGGAAATGATATACGGAAGGCTGCATCAACTGTTTCATTCTGTGCAGTTTTGCCTTTGCATAACCTTCAGCATGACAGGAAGATGCACATTAAGGATTTAATGTATGGCTTGTGTGTCTGAACCAAGGGTTTGGCTTTGTGTCTCATGTTATCTCTTGTTGGAATGGAAAAGAACTGTACAAGAAAGATGGTTTGCATCTTTCTCTCAAGGGAACAAATGTCCTCAGTGAACAGTTCAAAGTATTTGCTAAGGAGCATTTAAACTAGGAAAGGGGGGCAAAAGAGTGATAATCCAGCAGTATGACTGCCCCCAGGAACACTGCCAGAAGATGCCAGTAGCACATAGGTTAAGAAATGACAAGCTCAGAGTCTTGTCTACAAATGCTTGCATTTTTGGAAATAAGGTCAATGAACTTGAGTCTATAATGGCAACTGAGAATATAGATTCAGTGGCTGTTACTGAGACATGGTTCAATGGGAGTAATTACTGGGATATAACAATACCAGGGTTCTCTCTATATAGTAAAGACAGAGAAGGCAAGAAAGGGGGAGGGGTGGCCCTGCATGTGAAAGATAGTATAAAATCTAATTTAATACAAGTTAGCAAGACCCATTTAGAGTCCGTTTGGGTTAACTTGCAGCTTGATAATCATAAGGTAACTTGTGTAGGTGTGATATATAGACCACCTAGCCAAGTCAAAGAATTAGATGATCTACTAGTTGAGGAAATAGCTAAAATGACATTGAAAGGGGAAGTTATGGAAAACCAAGATTGATAGTTCTTCCAGGAGTACAGATATTCTAAATTCCTTACTGGGATTATCTCTACAGTGAGTAGTTGAGGAGTCAACCGGAAGGAGGCCATTTTAGATTTAGTATTCACAAATGGGAATTTGGTATCGGATATTACTGTAGGTGAAAGCTTGGGATCTAGTGATCACCAGTCAGTGTGGTTTACTATAAGTCACACCACACAAAAACAAAAGTTTTAGATTTTAGAAAAACTGAGATTTTCTAAAATTGGATTAGTGGTATACAAGTCCCTATCAGATTGGAACAGTTTCAATAAAGTCCAGGAGAAATGGGACTACTTAAAAGTGGCACATATTGAAAGCAACAGATAATTGCATTAGGCTTGTCAGTAAAAGGAAGAAATGGAAGAGACCACTGTGGTATTCAGCAAAAGTGGCCAAAATCATTTAAAAACAAATAGATAGAATTTAGTAATTATAAAAAAAAAAAAAAAACAAGGATGACAGGCAAATTTATAAGATTAGGCAGAGAGAGGACAAATAAGTTATACGAGCTTCTAAAGCACAGGCAGAAGAGAAATTAGCTCAGTCAGTGAAAAAAGGTGACAAGACATTCTTCAGATACATAAATGAAAAAAGGAAACTAAAACAAGGAATTGGCAAATTAAAAACAAAAAAAGGAAGGTATATGGAAGACTAGCTGACTGTCAATGAATACTTCAGTTTTTGCAAAGGAAAATTGAGGAAAAGGACCTCAGTTATGAAGGAAGACTAATTAATCTTTTGATGCATGTGTCTTTACAGAGGAAGAGGTTCTAAGTCAGCTATCTAAAATTAATACAAATAAGTCACAGGGGCCTGAAGGGATACACCCAAAGCTATTAATAGAGCTTAGCGGTGAACTAGCAAAACCATTAACAGATTTATTTAATCAATCACTGGTAACAGGAGTTGTCCCAGAAGATTGGAAATTAGCAAATGTTGTGCCCATTCGCAAGAAAGGTAGTAGGGAGGAATCGGGCATCAATAGGCCAGTAAGCCTGACATCAATAGTGGGGAAATTAATGGAACCCATACTTAAGGAGAGGATTGTGGAACATCTAAAATCCCATGGATTGAAAGATGAAAAACAGCATGGGTTTACTTCAGGGAGCATATGTCAAACTAATCTTAAAGATTTTTTTTGATTGGGTGACTAAAATAATAGATGGCGGAGGTGCAGTATACATCGCTTATCTAGACTTTAGTAAGGCTTTTGATACTGTCCCATATAGAAGGCTTATCAATAAATTGAAGTCTTTGTGCTTGGACTCCTATATTGTTGAATGGATTAGGCAATGGTTGAGGGACAGACAACAGTGGGTTGTAGTCAATGGAGTATATTCAGACCATGGTCTTGTTACCAGTGGGGTACCTCAGGGATCTGTTCTGAGACCCATATTGTTTAATATCTTTATCAACGAAATTGCAGAAGGCCTCGATGGTAAGGTGTGTCTTTTTGCTGATGACACAAAGATTTGTAACAGGGTTGATGTTCCTGGAGGGATACACCAAATGGAAAAGGATTTAGGAAAACTAGAGGAATGGTAAAAAATCTGGCAACTAAAATGTTATGTTAATAAGCGCAAGATAATGCACCTGGGGCGTAAAAACCCAAGAGCAGAATATAAAATCAGTGCTACAGTAATAACCTCAGTATCTGAGGAAAGGGATTAAGGGGCCATTATTTCAGGAGACTTAAAGGTAGGCAGACAATATCATAGAGCAGCAGGAAATGCTAGCAGAATGCTTGGGTGTATAGGGAGAGGCCTTACCAGTAGAAAGAGGGAGGTACTCATGCCGCTCTACAGAGCATTAGTGAGACCTTATTTGGAGTATTGTGCTTAGTACTGGAGGCCATATCTCCAGAAGGCTAGTGATACTTTGGAGAGAGTTCAGAGACGAGCTACTAAACTAGTACATTGATTGCAGAATAAAACTCACCAGGAAAGATTAAAGGACCTTAACATTTATAGCTTGGAAGAAAGACTAGACAGAGGGGATATGATATAAACTTTTAAATACATAAAGGTAATCAACAAGGTAAAAGAGGAGAGAATATAAAAAAAGAAAAACTGCTACAAGAGGACATTGTTTTAAATGAGCAAAGGTTTAAAAGTAATATCAGGAAGAATTACTCTACTGAGAGAGTAGTGGATGCATGAAATAGTCTTCCTGCAAAGGGCTATTCATAGTATTCAGTATATTGGACAGACTAGATGGGCCAAAGTGTTCTTATCTGTCAACACATTCTATGTTTCTACGTAAAAATGTGAGGAATATAGATAGGCATATAAAACAATTCAGGCAGCTTTCCGTCTATCATGCAGCCTGAATTGTTTTATATGCCTATATTTCTCGCATGTTTGTGTGAGTATAATAAAAACTGGGGTGTGATTAAATCTCATTGCAGTGCTTCACTATCTTTTTCTATCTGGCCTTGGCTGTTATAGGACAGGTGGATGTGCAGCAAGGAACCATTGATTGGCGTATTGATTAGGAGTCCAAGATGCATCCCGACATCGTCCCTATGCTGTTCCTGAACCATTTTGGTGGTGTTTCCATCAATTTCTGACCTTTTCGTATGAACCAGGCACCCTTCCCCTCTTCAGAGCAGGGGGTGCCTGGTTTAATGCTTGGGTTCTCCCATTGACTTTCATTGTGCTTGGGTGCTCGGTAGAGCACCTGAGCATCCCGAGGTGTTCGACCCAAGCACCGGAACACCCAAGCACTTTGGTGCTCGATCAACACTAGTCATCACAGGTCCTGTACATCTAGTAAAGGAACTGCACAAATAATATTGTAGTTTCTCGGTTTGATAGGAACATCTGCCAGGACCAGTGATAACATCATCTCCAGCATTACAGGTCCTGTACATCTAGTCAGGGAGCTACACAGAGCATAGTTTAGTTACCTAGTTAGATAAAAGCATCTGCAAGGACCTGTGATGACATCATCACAGGTCCTGTGCATCTAGTAAAGAAACTGCACAGAGCATCATCACAGGTCCTTCATTCCCCAACAGCATGGAAGATGAGCTCTCCACAGAGACTAGAATGGAGTAATAAGAGGAGGTCCTCTTTTCTCTTAATTTGCCCCATTCCCTATTTTTACTCATATCTCACTCATATGTACTGTATATGTACTGCAGACAGTTACAACCACTATTACCTCATGTACCTCACATAGTGACCATAATATAGAACTGACAACATATATCTGTACACATTACACTATTGTACCTTGTAATTCTCACATCAGTACACTGTGTAATAAATTATATATATATATATATATATATATATATATATATATGTAGAAATGGACAGCACATCCAGTAGAGAAATATATTCAAAAAATTTTATTCAGCCACAGTGGCACAAGAGGCGACGTTTCGGCTCAAAATCCTGAGCCTTTCTCAAGCATAAAGACATGGATATAGATGCCTGATGTCAAGGGTGAGACGCGTGCACCTGATAAACCATAAAAGCGAGTGCTGCCGGAATTAATATACTATATATATATATATATATATATATATATATATATATATAAAAATGGAAAAATGTGGCAGCACCAAAACACAACAGTATAGCGGGTGCTATGTCCAGGGTTATCACTGCTTACCCAACATTTGTATGTAGAAATGGACAGCACATCCAGTAGAGAAATATATTCAAAAATTTTATTCAGCCACAGTGTCACAAGAGGCGACGTTTCGGCTCAAAATCCTGAGCCTTTCTCAAGCATAAAGACATAAGTGAAACATATCATATAAATAGGTGACATGATTAGGGGGTGGAGTAAAACAATTCATGAAAATAATGTGATAAAAAAGAGTTTGCAAACATAATTACAATAATTCATACAACCATATAGATATTGCAGATGATCATACACCACTAAATGTGATACATAATCGAACAATAATACAGTGGGATAACATAATGTGCATATAAGTGTAAATGCCGCCGATTGCCATCAGCTGTTACATATCAGCATAAATATATTAATTTAATCAATTTTTAAAAAAGAAGGAAATGAGAGGAGCACCAGATGGGAGGGGTGACATACCGCATGTAGACCACGTACTTCCCCAAGTCCGCCATAGCCAAACCTTGGCGTCTATCGCTGAGCAATGCGCAAGCGTCAGGATGCGTCTCGGCAGAATGACGTCATGCTACGTTCACGTAGTTCTGAGCGGCGCATCTGAAGACCGCATCAGTCCTCCGGTGTGCATGCCCACATGAGGTCTAGTATGGAAGCGCCATTTTAGAAGCTGGCAGTGTAGTCCCAAAGTAGAAAACTATTATAATTTATTATAAATCAGGCTCATATGAGGCGAAAAAGGGAGACGGGTGCCCCTGTCAGGGGGCTCCAGTATCCATATGTTGGGCAAGCAATATAAACATGATCGGCATTGTCATGTCAATCATGTGTACCAATGCCGCCCCAATCACACCTCCTTCTAACGCCTATGAGAGAGGGATTCTCCTCACAACTATGCGGTCAACACATGCATTATCCAAAACTCTATCGAGACACAGCCTAAAACCAGACCATCGTAAAAAATTAATCAGCTATAGTAAGGCGGACATTTGGGTACGGTGTCATCCAGTACGGTAGATCAGCTCCACATCCTTTTTGTTCCTCTTCATATATACCATCATATCATCTATAGAAACAGATGAAAAAATACATGAAAAAAGAAAGATTAGAGACATGAGTTAAAACATGTTGAAACACTTATGTCTAACAAACACCACCGACCCCAAGGAAAGAAGACTAGATAGACAGACATACAGGGACATTTAAAAGGCAAACCACCTCTTTATGTATAAACCCCTAGATTGTAATCTACATTGAGACCGTGGGGTCTCAAAGTGTTAAGTGTATATATCCAAAAAAGTTCTTTCTTTTTTAATAACAGGTTTCTATTACCCCCTCGTCGAGGCTGTGGGATATGATCAATAATCCAACATTGAAGTTGGCTTTCAGAGTGGTTTTTCTCAACAAAATGTTTTGGAATAGGTAGATCCTTCCGTTTTTTCCTAATTGTGGAACGGTGATTATTTAGCCGTGTTTTAAGGTCAGTAGATGTTTCGCCTACATATAAGAGTTTACAAGGGCAACTCAAGACATAAACGACAAAATTGGAATTACAAGTAAGGTAAAAAGAAATAGGGTATCCTACTTTCGCAGTTGGGTGTATAAATACCTTACTTTTACAGATATGTTTGCAGTTGACACAGCTGAGACAAGGGAAACATCCCTTGCTTCGCTGGGCCAATGTGCTTTGTCTCAATCCAGGACCTGGGCCAATGTCTGCTCGTACTAATTGATCTCTCAAATTCCTGGATCTCCGATAGGAGAACAGGGGAGGAGATTTAAATTCAGGAATATGCCCCAGACACCCACCTAAAATTCCCCAATGTTTACTGATATCTCGGTTGATGGTACGACTGTGTGCAGTGTATTTCGTAATAAATGGAATCCTATTCTGTGTAGTTTTTTTGATATTCCTTGTTAGTAATTCACTTCTGTTCATGTCTTTGACTATATCAATTTGAGATTGAAGTAATCTAGAGGGATAACCTCTTTGTTTGAACTTATGAGCCATGGTGTCGAGTGATTTCTCCAAGTCCTCATGGTTGGAGGTAATTCTCTTAGCCCTGAGGAATTGAGAGAAAGGAAGGTGCTCAACCATATTCCGTGGGTGACTACTCGAAAAATGCAAGAGAGTGTTTTTATCTGTGGGCTTGGTAAACAAGGTAGTGTGTATACAACCATCCTGGATTTTAACAGTTGTGTCCAAAAATTGGATCTCTGTATCCGAATATATTAAGGTAAACTGTAGATCCTTGTTAATACTATTAAGATAGCCCTGAAAATCCAACAGACCAGAGCTATCACCAGTCCAGATGAGGAAGACGTCGTCGATGTATCTCCACCACCTCAGAATCTTGCTGTGGTGGTGGGATACATAGACGACATCCTCCTCAAAACACCGCATAAAGATATTGGCGTAAGTTGGGGCCACATGGGACCCCATTGCCACACCCCTAATTTGCTTGTAAAATGTATCCTGAAACAGAAATGTGTATAGTTAGAGATGATAGCTCCAACATACGCCTAACCGCACTGACTCCAAGGTCATGGTCAATAGACGTATATAAAGACGTCACATCAAATGATGCCAGAATAATAGATTGTGTATCCCCAAGGTCCACCTCTCCTAGTTTGCATAAAAAATCAGTGGTATCCTGAATGTATGATCCCGCCCCACATGCATAAGTTTGTAACATTTTGTCAAGAAAAATCAAGATATTGCTAAAAATGGACTCTGATCCTGATAAAATTGGACGACCTGGAGGGTCGACCAATGATTTGTGTACTTTTGGAAGTACATATATAACCGGTGTAACCGGATGACCAATAGTACAAAACTCCACAAGATCATTATCAATAATACCGGCCTGGGCCGCACTGGTTAGACACTTGTCAATCATTCTAGCAATCTCAAATTTAGGATCCGCTTGTAATGCCAAATAAACCTCAGTATCGCCGAGCTGTCGTCTGATTTCCCCAATATATTTGGAGGTATCCAGAACCACTATCCCACCACCCTTATCTGCAGGTTTTACAGTCAGGAGGGGATCATTTCTTAGTTGTTCAATTGCCTCAATCTCTGAGGTTGTTAGATTGGGGTTCTTGAGTGTGTTCATATCACAGGATGATCTATAACACGACAGCTCAGTTCTCACTGCGGCCATATAGGCATCTATAGCGGATACATTAATCATAGGGGAGAAATTACTCTTTAGACGTAGATCAAGACTACCCAACGTGAGCTCACTCTGCTGGGCAGTATTGGTCCACGTCTTATTATGAAACCAGGCTTTTAGCTTGATCCTACGGAAAAAAGCAATTAGATCAATGTCCAAATCAAACCAATCAAGTGTGGCGGAAGGGCAAAAAGTTAGTCCTCTACTCAGGACACTTACTTGCATCGGAGTAAGGACCTTGGAAGATAAGTTGAAAACAGTTATTTCTTTTTGGACATCTGTGCTTTGCCCACCTGTGTGCGAATCTTGTTGTTGCGCAGTTTTGGGGGTCCGTCGGTGTCTGCGGCCACCACGTCTAGTGCGGCCTCTCTTTGGTGCTGGATGGTGGTTGTACTTCCTAAAAAAGACGAAAAGGAGGAAGAAGGCTGCTCTGTTCCTGATGTCTGTATATTTTTCTCTATATTTTTCTTTCTTCTTTTATCTTTGGAGTGAGACTGATTATTCTCAAACTGCCAGGTGTAAACGGAACCTCGTTTGTAATCCTCCAAATCACTATTGATTTGGAGGATTACAAACGAGGTTCCGTTTACACCTGGCAGTTTGAGAATAATCAGTCTCACTCCAAAGATAAAAGAAGAAAGAAAAATATAGAGAAAAATATACAGACATCAGGAACAGAGCAGCCTTCTTCCTCCTTTTCGTCTTTTTTAGGAAGTACAACCACCATCCAGCACCAAAGAGAGGCCGCACTAGACGTGGTGGCCGCAGACACCGACGGACCCCCAAAACTGCGCAACAACAAGATTCGCACACAGGTGGGCAAAGCACAGATGTCCAAAAAGAAATAACTGTTTTCAACTTATCTTCCAAGGTCCTTACTCCGATGCAAGTAAGTGTCCTGAGTAGAGGACTAACTTTTTGCCCTTCCGCCACACTTGATTGGTTTGATTTGGACATTGATCTAATTGCTTTTTTCCGTAGGATCAAGCTAAAAGCCTGGTTTCATAATAAGACGTGGACCAATACTGCCCAGCAGAGTGAGCTCACGTTGGGTAGTCTTGATCTACGTCTAAAGAGTAATTTCTCCCCTATGATTAATGTATCCGCTATAGATGCCTATATGGCCGCAGTGAGAACTGAGCTGTCGTGTTATAGATCATCCTGTGATATGAACACACTCAAGAACCCCAATCTAACAACCTCAGAGATTGAGGCAATTGAACAACTAAGAAATGATCCCCTCCTGACTGTAAAACCTGCAGATAAGGGTGGTGGGATAGTGGTTCTGGATACCTCCAAATATATTGGGGAAATCAGACGACAGCTCGGCGATACTGAGGTTTATTTGGCATTACAAGCGGATCCTAAATTTGAGATTGCTAGAATGATTGACAAGTGTCTAACCAGTGCGGCCCAGGCCGGTATTATTGATAATGATCTTGTGGAGTTTTGTACTATTGGTCATCCGGTTACACCGGTTATATATGTACTTCCAAAAGTACACAAATCATTGGTCGACCCTCCAGGTCGTCCAATTTTATCAGGATCAGAGTCCATTTTTAGCAATATCTCGATTTTTCTTGACAAAATGTTACAAACTTATGCATGTGGGGCGGGATCATACATTCAGGATACCACTGATTTTTTATGCAAACTAGGAGAGGTGGACCTTGGGGATACACAATCTATTATTCTGGCATCATTTGATGTGACGTCTTTATATACGTCTATTGACCATGACCTTGGAGTCAGTGCGGTTAGGCGTATGTTGGAGCTATCATCTCTAACTATACACACTTGTGACTTTGTAATAGACCTCTTGAACATTATTCTGAGACAGAATTATTTTCTGTTTCAGGATACATTTTACAAGCAAATTAGGGGTGTGGCAATGGGGTCCCATGTGGCCCCAACTTACGCCAATATCTTTATGCGGTGTTTTGAGGAGGATGTCGTCTATGTATCCCACCACCACAGCAAGATTCTGAGGTGGTGGAGATACATCGACGACGTCTTCCTCATCTGGACTGGTGATAGCTCTGGTCTGTTGGATTTTCAGGGCTATCTTAATAGTATTAACAAGGATCTACAGTTTACCTTAATATATTCGGATACAGAGATCCAATTTTTGGACACAACTGTTAAAATCCAGGATGGTTGTATACACACTACCTTGTTTACCAAGCCCACAGATAAAAACACTCTCTTGCATTTTTCGAGTAGTCACCCACGGAATATGGTTGAGCACCTTCCTTTCTCTCAATTCCTCAGGGCTAAGAGAATTACCTCCAACCATGAGGACTTGGAGAAATCACTCGACACCATGGCTCATAAGTTCAAACAAAGAGGTTATCCCTCTAGATTACTTCAATCTCAAATTGATATAGTCAAAGACATGGACAGAAGTGAATTACTAACAAGGAATATCAAAAAAACTACACAGAATAGGATTCCATTTATTACGAAATACACTGCACACAGTCGTACCATCAACCGAGTTATCAGTAAACATTGGGGAATTTTAGGTGGGTGTCTGGGGCATATTCCTGAATTTAAATCTCCTCCCCTGTTCTCCTATCGGAGATCCAGGAATTTGAGAGATCAATTAGTACGAGCAGACATTGGCCCAGGTCCTGGATTGAGACAAAGCACATTGGCCCAGCGAAGCAAGGGATGTTTCCCTTGTCTCAGCTGTGTCAACTGCAAACATATCTGTAAAAGTAAGGTATTTATACACCCAACTACGAAAGTAGGATACCCTATTTCTTTTTACCTTACTTGTAATTCCAATTTTGTCGTTTATGTCTTGAGTTGCCCTTGTAAACTCTTATATGTAGGCGAAACATCTACTGACCTTAAAACACGGCTAAATAATCACCGTTCCACAATTAGGAAAAAACGGAAGGATCTACCTATTCCAAAACATTTTGTTGAGAAAAACCACTCTGAAAGCCAACTTCAATGTTGGATTATTGATCATATCCCACAGCCTCGACGAGGGTGTAATAGAAACCTGTTATTAAAAAAGAAAGAACTTTTTTGGATATATACACTTAACACTTTGAGACCCCACGGTCTCAATGTAGATTACAATCTAGGGGTTTATACATAAAGAGGTGGTTTGCCTTTTAAATGTCCCTGTATGTCTGTCTATCTAGTCTTCTTTCCTTGGGGTCGGTGGTGTTTGTTAGACATAAGTGTTTCAACATGTTTTAACTCATGTCTCTAATCTTTCTTTTTTCATGTATTTTTTCATCTGTTTCTATAGATGATATGATGGTATATATGAAGAGGAACAAAAAGGATGTGGAGCTGATCTACCGTACTGGATGACACCGTACCCAAATGTCCGCCTTACTATAGCTGATTAATTTTTTACGATGGTCTGGTTTTAGGCTGTGTCTCGATAGAGTTTTGGATAATGCATGTGTTGACCGCATAGTTGTGAGGAGAATCCCTCTCTCATAGGCGTTAGAAGGAGGTGTGATTGGGGCGGCATTGGTACACATGATTGACATGACAATGCCGATCATGTTTATATTGCTTGCCCAACATATGGATACTGGAGCCCCCTGACAGGGGCACCCGTCTCCCTTTTTCGCCTCATATGAGCCTGATTTATAATAAATTATAATAGTTTTCTACTTTGGGACTACACTGCCAGCTTCTAAAATGGCGCTTCCATACTAGACCTCATGTGGGCATGCGCACCGGAGGACTGATGCGGTCTTCAGATGCGCCGCTCAGAACTACGTGAACGTAGCATGACGTCATTCTGCCGAGACGCATCCTGACGCTTGCGCATTGCTCAGCGATAGACGCCAAGGTTTGGCTATGGCGGACTTGGGGAAGTACGTGGTCTACATGCGGTATGTCACCCCTCCCATCTGGTGCTCCTCTCATTTCCTTCTTTTTTAAAAATTGATTAAATTAATATATTTATGCTGATATGTAACAGCTGATGGCAATCGGCGGCATTTACACTTATATGCACATTATGTTATCCCACTGTATTATTGTTCGATTATGTATCACATTTAGTGGTGTATGATCATCTGCAATATCTATATGGTTGTATGAATTATTGTAATTATGTTTGCAAACTCTTTTTTATCACATTATTTTCATGAATTGTTTTACTCCACCCCCTAATCATGTCACCTATTTATATGATATGTTTCACTTATGTCTTTATGCTTGAGAAAGGCTCAGGATTTTGAGCCGAAACGTCGCCTCTTGTGCCACTGTGGCTGAATAAAAATTTTTGAATATATTTCTCTACTGGATGTGCTGTCCATTTCTACATACAAATGTTGGGTAAGCAGTAATAACCCTGGACATAGCACCCGCTATACTGTTGTGTTTTGGTGCTGCCACATTTTTCCATTTTTTTATATATATATATATATATATATATATATATATATATAGTATATTAATTCCGGCAGCACTCGCTTTTATGGTTTATCAGGTGCACGCGTCTCACCCTTGACATCAGGCATCTATATCCATGAAAAAATCAACGCAGCACTCTTCTTGTAAAAAAACCGCAGTGTCTTTATTCACACATGTGACACAAAATAGGCAACGTTTCAATGCTTAATGTTATTTAAAAAATTCAGTCCATTCAAATATTTCAAGTGTCTTCTCATATTGTGTTCTTAGTACATATCCCCATAAATGTCTTTATATGAAGTGCTTTGTGCCAGCAAAGTGCACCTTCACATTAAAATCTATATAAACAATCACATATTGCAAAAAAGTGCAAGTGCATTTTAAAACCACGATAAAATCCCTTGGCTATAGTTAATTCATAATTTCATCAGGCCAGAGAGACTCATTATGCAAATCAATGCAATTCATCCAGCTTGCTGTTTTAAAAAAAACTAAAAAAACGCATGGTGTGAACACCATCCCTCTGCAAGGTACACATTTTTTTTTTTAAATATATATATATATGCGCTCATTCCTGCATCATATCTCGAGGTGTGGACCAGTCTGCACAGAAATCCAGTGACGTGAGTGCATATAAAGCCACTGCAGGAGGATCATTTTTATCCTCATACTCGCTGTATTCATGCAATTATACCTCTATACTACAATGCAACTCTCCGCCCTAATAGTTTATGCGCAGTCACTCATCCACACCACGTCAGTAACGCTTCACCACAAACTATCGCATGCTTGAAAGTTGGTGTGAATTACTGTCAATACCCGCATGCGACATTGTGTATAAATACCATCTACATCAAATATCGCATAAAGAATTATTGGCACTATTAGATCACCTTGCAGGACACCTCTCTCGCCCCATGAATCCACATATCTGTAATACCAAAAAATGTTATCTTTGAAAAAATTCATATCTGGTCTCTACACTCAATGTAATGATGTATCTGGAGATCGTGCAACGGGAGCCCATGCCCTTTATCTCATACCCACTGTAACACGGTAATCTACATTTAACCCATGGGGTTTCAATGTACCAAGGCGATGTATCCATTTTAATTTGCATTTCTTCAAAAGAGTAAGTCTATCCCCTCTTCTTTTCAAAACATTAACTCTTTCTAAAATCATGAATTTCAGATCCTGTTCCTTATGCTGTTTCTCCGAAAAATGTTTAGCCACAGGAAGATCTTTCCTTTTATCTCTGATAGGCCTCATGCACACGACCGTTGTGTGCATCCGTGTCCGTTGTGCCGTTTTCCATAATTTTCTGCTGTCCCATTGACTTTCAATGGGTCCGTTGAAAACTTGGCTAATGCCCTGTTTTGTCACCCGCGCCCATGATCCGTGTTTCCAGCCCGTCCCAAAAATATAACCTATCCTATTTTTTCACGGCTAACGGTTTGCGGCCCCATTCAAGTCAATGGGACCGTGAAAAACGCGGTTGCACACCCGATTGACATCCGCGTCTGCGGCCGTTTTATTTCTTACTTTTGCCATGGCCAAACTGTCTGACAAAACTTGTGCCAATAAAATAAAATAAAAATATGTACAGGAAGTTTAAGATCACAGGTTATGCTAATTTCTAGCCACCTGTGCCTACAAGCTTCTGTGTGGTGAGGCAGCCATTTGAGATAATTTCCAGCCACCTTGCCGTGTTGGAATGTAGATAAACTGATTACCCTGGTCCAGGAGAGGCCCGAGCTTTGGGATACCAGAGCCAATTCATATTTGGACCGTGTTAAAAAGGATGCTGCGTGGGAGCAAGTGGCCCGGAGCATGCAAAAGAGTGAATGGGCCAAAGCAGATAGCCGAGGCCGGGCAGAATTAGGTAAGTGATAGCAATATAGTTGTGCTGTCCTTGCCCTCTGTGTTGCAAAATGATGTAGTTTTAAATTCCCTGAGGTCACAATAGTGTTTATTGTGCGGTCCAGCTTCATTTTGCATAAAGGCCTGTACATGGTTTAAAAAAGAGACGTGTAATAAATACCATACCCCACCATTTCTAACTTTAAATGGCTGTTCCTCCCTTTGCTACAGCATACAGTACTCATGTATAAATACGTCTGAGCACTTATTTTGGGGTGACACATGTGTCCTTGTATTTGAGCATCTTACAGTTGTCACCTTCACATATTGTAAAGTATTTTAGTCCTAATGGCTTCCATGACTAGTCTCCTCCTTCTTGTACTTCTTCATTAGTATCCAGACACCTGCTGGACTGTACCATGTTCTGTTTAATCTGTCCAATTTGGAGAACTTTGTGCTTTGACCTCTTGCATTTTAATTATTATTTTTTAAATATTACTATTTGTATGTATTTTCAGATTTTATTTATTTTTCTCAAAATTGTCTATTATGTCATTTCTTAACAGTAAAACAAACTAAAACCCAATTGGTGAGTTGCTGGGACCAATTCCGGGGGGATGTTACGAGCAAAGGCCAGAGTGGGGGGGGGGGGGGGGTACATCGCGGAAACGGCCATACATTTATACTGCCCAGTTGCAGTTCTTAAGACCAGTAATGGATTTGAGGCCGTAAGTATTTTTAATGTTTTTTTGTCATTTAAATTTTTGTTAAAACTTATGTTTGAATCTGGGTGAGCTAAAGTGTACAAGAAAGTAATGGGTTGAGTTGTGTTGTACTATTGAAGACCTATCCTTTCAGTAGGTCAGCCATGTCATAACTGACTCCATCCAGCTCTTTTCAAACTGAAACTCCCAGCATGCCAGAATAGCTGTAAGCTAACCAGTCCTGCTTGGAGTTGTAGTTGTGCATCAGCTGGCAGGCAACAGTTTGTTCATGCCTGGTGTTGGTTGTCTCCATCATTTTTGTGGGGGAGTCACACCAGGCACCACCGCTGATGAGCTGTATGATGAGACAACAAGTGCAGTGCGCAGATAGCGCCTCCCCGCTCTGTTTTGTTCCTGTTGAAGCAATTTATTGATGGTCCAGCATTGCACGCATTATCTCCTCATACAGTTGATCATCGTGTTTGTCGGCTGTTGGTCACACACCAATATATTCTTTTGTACCTATTTTATGGATAGGTATGAATTTTAAAAAGGTTGGATAAACCCTCCCGTTTTTATGGGAGCCCTGAATAGTGTATTGATTTGTTTTTTTTGGGTTGTGGTAATATTTTTCCCATAGATACCTATTTTGTTTCTTTCAAATACAGTACTGTGGACAGTCTGGATCCCTCTGAGGATTCGGAGACGCCTGGGAGTGAAACCCCTGTGGTTTTCTTCCCCGCAACAAGTCCTGCACAAACGCAGGCAGAGGACCCAGATGACTCCACACTGGCCCAGGCCCACCTACCACTGGCCAGTCCACCACGTCTTGTCCAGCTGCAGCCCAGACGTTGCTGCCAAGTCCCTCCCTCTACCTCTGGGCAAGAGAATCGGGAAATGATTGGCGCACGCGTCATAGAGTTTCTTGCCCAGAGGAGGAGTGATGGTTTGGAGGAGAAAATGTTAAGAGGACTAGGGCCGCTAATAAAGCAGGTCACTCCTGACGAGCATCATGAGTGCCTGGCTTCATTGGCCATAGTTATAAAAATGTTTTCTTGCCCTAACCATGGCGACATTCTTGGCAAATTAAATGCCATGAAAATCGATATTGAAAATGCCGGACAGCACCAAAGAGCAGGACCCTATCAGTTGCCACTCCAACCCACCTAAGGGCCTTCTTTCCCCCCACAACCCAGTACGGTCTACCTCAGGGCCCAATGCATCATGTGGGTCAGCCCCTTTGCCCGGGCAGTTTGCCAACTGGGGCACCTCAACAGGCCCAAGTAAGGCCACGGTGCTCATTTGCTCCAGGTTCGTTTACGCAGGACCTTCTTGATTTATAATTTTGTTAATTTTATTTATTTTGAGCACTTTATATGTTTTGTGCTTAATATTGCAAACATTGCCTTTCATTTGGTATTGGTGATCCCAATATTTTACTTAAATTTGGATTGGGAGAAAACTATTAGTTTTTTTTGCACACTCCACACAACATTTAAAAACACAATGTAAAAAATAAACCACATGCACTGTAGCTCACAAAGCAACACTTTATTTTGATAAACAACATCTTTATTTTGGTATACTGTGATGATGAGGTATTAGAATTTTTTTGGGACCAGATATTACAAATATAAAGATGTTAAAGTCAATTTACATTTAGACAAAAACATCATTAATATTGAGTTCTATGCAGTTTAAAATATGTGATGTCCAAAAAAATCTCAGCCCGCAAGCCCACGTCAAGGGTCCTCATATCTTGTGAGTCGATACACTCAACTACAACAATAATTTTTTGCAATCTATCTACAAAATAAAAAAATGCTAAAGAGCCCAGAAGATTTAAAAAAACTGCCACGAATAGCGTCCCTCTGCCATGGCAAGGACCCCTCTGGGCTATAAAACTAGTCTGCATAGAGTTCCAAAACTGCAATGCCTGCAGTCCCAGGTCGTCTATGCAGGGTCCTTTCCAAACCCAAATCTGAAGACGTAGGAAGATCTTCCATGTCAACAGAAGAGGAAGCCTCGTGAATCCTGGTGAAGTTGTGTAGAACAACACAAACTTTAATCACCAGGGTAGCATTCTCCGGATCCATCTGTATGGATGACAAAAACACCCTCCACTTGCTAGAGAGTATCCCGAAAGCACACTCAACATACCGACGGGCACAAGTCAATCGGTAGTTGAATATACACCTCCTGACATCCAAACCACGCTTTGGAAAGGGCCTTATAACATGTGGAGTCAATGCAAACCCTTCATCCGCCACAATGACAAATGGAGCCGGCGGACCTGCATATCCAGGCAGTCTTCTGGACTCGGGCAGGGCAAGCTGGTTGGCACGAAGCCGCTCACCCATTCTAGAAGCACTAAAGATGTGAACATCCGCAGTGCTTCCATAGGCCCCGATATCAACCATTATAAACCGGTAATGAGTGTCAGCAACAGCCATCAGCACTACCGAAAAATATTGTTTATAATTGAAGAAACGGGTCCCTGAGAGTGGCGGCTTCTTCACACGGATGTGCTTGCCATCCATTGCCTCGATGCAGTTTGGAAACTGCGCTGAATTTTGGAAGCATCACCCTCTCTCGGAGTTGCTGCCAGATGACATGGCAAGTGTGACATACAATACGCGAGATCGTCGAGGTTTGTAAAAGAAACTCAAAATGCAGGGATGTAAAAGAGTTCCCAGTTGCAAGGAATTTGTTGAAAAAATAAAATAAAATAAAACATAAAAAATCAGTCAGCAGCAAATCAAAGGGAACAACAGATTCATGATTCAAGTATACTGTTGTATACAATACATCATTGTAAACACCCTATGTCTAGTGGTGTGGAACCTATGGGACGGGTGCCAGAGGCGGCAATCAAGGCCCTCTCTGTGGGCACCCACACCCTTTGAAAAGTCTATGGTTTACCAATATACACCTTAGACTTTACAAAGCATTCATCAGCACAGGGCACACTTTGGAAAGGACAGGCAGCACTGAATTTAAGCGGCCAATTATAGCAAAATGATAAAATGCAATGACGCTAAACTATATTCATGTTAAATTCCCGTGTTGACATTTTGCAATTAAAGCGTTGGTTATGGGTTGAAGTTTGGAAACTCAGTCTGAAAACGACTCGCCATCACTGACCTATCTCCTTTGTTGAATAAATCAAGAAAATAAAATAAATGGTGTATATGAGCAAAACAATAACAGCTATTGGGGTGTGGGCAGTACTACCACAACTAACTGACAACAACTGTGTTTAGCCCCTTTAAAATGCTGAAAGTGATATGCAAGTTAAAAATTATGTGAACATTAGGCATGATGAGGACGTTAGCTGGAAAGCTCAGGGGTTGGCAGCAGCACAATCCAACAAAGTGGGGTACAGACCGGTATATAGGCTTCAAACAGGGTGGTGCACACAACTAGGGATCCTGACAGAGGGACCAAATTCTTCGAGACACTACAAAAATCCCCAGCACTCGCCAGTAATTTACGAAAAATGTTGAATTATTCACTCAGACAGGCAGGATACAGCCTGCTGTAACATGGCTGACTCACTGAATAAAAGTATTTTTAAGAAACTACTGGCGAGTGCTGAGGATTATTGGAGTGTCTGGAGGACGTTAGCTGAACACAAGTTTAAAACTTGCACAAAAGAAAAAAAAACTTCAATATTGGGATGTTATGTGACAGGGATTAATGGGTTAAAAAGCCAACCATTAAATAAAAAAACATTATGGGCAAGGAAAGGTTACTTCAGCAAACAGTAGCACGTGTCTCACAGCAGCCATTTTCTATCACATGTTACTCCTGACACCAGCACTGCACATTACTGGTGAAACTTTAAATTTAAAATATTGCTTAACTCAACGTGACGATGAGCCTTTCCTCTGGAGAAATGCTGCGCCTCATATTGGTGTCCATGAAGGTAAGGACAGTACGTAGAGACGACAGCAAGCGATCAAATGTAGGCACTGACATCCGACAGAAGGAATAGAACTTCTCAGGATGTAGCCGCAGATCTTTGTAGAGGGTATGAAAGTGTCCTTTCTAGTAGCGTTGTGAAACTATCGGATGGACCCAAAATCGTCGCCTTTAACTCGGTTCCTCATTCAACAAAGGAGAGCGCTGTCCCCATTGCCGAGAAACGAGCCAATGCAGTAAGACCTCTTCCTCTGAATCCGACATGGTGATACAGCAAAGAGAAGCAACCAAATGAACCTCTGTACTCTGGAAAGACTACAGAAAATGGCCACAAAACCATACTAAGGTGCCCTTCATTTATACCAGTATCCTGGGTGGAGATATTAAAATTACATTTTTTTCACCATTCCTTGTTTTCTGATGGGCCGCAAAAAAAAACGGGCACACGGACACACCGAAGCACAACGGAAGAAAAAACAGACACGGATCACGGAACAACGGAACCACGTTTTGCGGGACGTTAAAAAATACTGTTGTGTGCATGAGGCCATAGACTGTTGATGGTTATTTAATCTCGCCTTGATATCACACGTAGTCTCCCCTACATAGAGCAAGTGACATGGGCACCATAATACATATACTACCCACGACGAATCACAAGTCAAGTATTCTTTAATATCAAATTGTTCCCCTGTCTGTGGATGCGTGAATTCCCTACCCTTCTGTAGATACTTGCAATTCACACATCACAAACATGGGTAACAACCTGTCCTCTTAGTTTTAAATAAAGTCTGTTGCACTTGTTTTTTATGACCCTCTACCTCTGTTCTAACAATCCTATCTTTGATGTTTCTGGAACGTTTGTACGACATCAAAGGCGGTGCAGCGAAGGCCAAAATCGATCCACAATACGCTCCACCCCCGGACTTAGCTCATTAAATGTCGTTACAAATGGTATCCTCTCCATATTTAGTTTCGTTTTAACTTTTAACAAAGTATCACAAGTTATTTGATCAACTTTAATCCTATTCTCCTGGATAACCTTTTTAGGGTAACCTCTTTTTTCAAATGAGTTTTCCAATATTTTTAAAGCACCTTCCGCATGTTCCTCATTGTCTACAATTCTTTTTACTCTCAACATTTGGCCATAAAGTAATGACCTGATCGTTTTTCGTGGGTGATACTTTGTTAAAAGTTAAAGCAAAACTAAATATGGAGAGGATATCATTTGTAACGACATTTAATAAGCTAAGTCCGGCAGTGGAGCATATTGTGCGTTGACATTGGGGTGAGATTTCGGCCTTCGCTGCACCGCCTTTGATGTCGTACAAACGTTCCAGAAACATCAAAGATAGGATTGTTAGAACAGAGGTAGAGGGTCATAAAAAACAAGTGCAACAGACTTTATTTAAAACTAAGAGGACAGGTTGTTACCCATGTTTGCGATGTGTGAATTGCAAGTATCTACAGAAGGGTAGGGAATTTGCGCATCCACAGACAGGGGAACGATTTGATATTAAAGAATACTTGACTTGTGATTCGTCATGGGTAGTATATGTATTATGGTGCCCATGTCACTTGCTCTATGTAGGGGAGACTACGTATGATATCAAGGTGAGATTAAATAACCATCGACAGTCTATCAGAGATAAAAGGAAAGATCTTCCTGTGACTAAACATTTTTCAGAGAAACAGCATAAGGAACAGGATCTGAAATTCATGATTTTAGAAAGAGTTAATGTTTCGAAAAGAGGAGGGTATAGACTTTGCCAGTGCCAATTAAAATGGATACATTGAAACCCCATGGGTTAAATGTAGATTACCGTGTTACAGTGGGTATGAGATAAAGGGCATGGGCTCCCGTTGCATGATCTCCAGATACATCATTACATTGAGTGTAGAGACCAGATATGAATTTTTTCATAGATAACGATTTTTTTTTTGTATTACAGATATGTGGATTCATGGGACGAGAGAGGTGTCCTGCAAGGTGATCTAATAGTGCCAATAATTCTTTATGCAATATTTGACGTAGATGGTATTTATACACAATGTCGCATGCAGGTATTCACACCGACTTTCAAGCATGCAATAGTTTGTGGTGAAGCGTTACTGACGTGGTGTGGATGAGTGCCTGCGCATGAACTATTAGGGCGGAGAGTTGCATTGTAGTATAGAGGTATAATTGCATGAATACAGCGAGTACAAGGATAAAAGATGATCCAAAAAGCTTTGTTCTATTTTTTATGCTGCAGTGGCTTTATATGCACTCACGTCACTGGATTTCTGTGCAGACTGGTCCACACCTCGACATATGAAGCCGGAATGAGCGCATATATATATAAAAAAAAAATGTATGTACCTTGCAGATGGATGGTGTTCACACCATGCGTTAAAAAAAAAAAAAATGCAAGCCGGATGAATTGCATTGAATTGCAGAACGCATCTCTCTGTCCTGATGAATGATGAATTAACTATAGCCAAGGGATTTTATTGTGGTTTTAAAATGCACTTGCACTTTTTTGCAATATGTGATTGTTTATATAGATTTTTATGTGAAGGTGCACTTTGCTGGCACAAAGCACTTTATATAAAGACATTTATGGGGATATGTACTAAGAACACAATATGAGAAGACACTTGAAATATTTGAATGGACTGAATTTTTTTAACAAAACTTGACTTTGTATCATCTGTTATTAATTGTAATCACTTGATTAAATAATTATGTACACATGTAATGAAAAGCTGGATATGTATATAGACACCAGCATGATTTTGGTCTGTGCACTTGGCTTGAGAAGGATCCCGGAAGGGCATTGAAACGTTGCCTATTTTGTGTCACATGTGTGAATAAAGACACTGCGGTTTTTTCACAAGAAGAGTGTTGCGTTGATTTTTCATGGATATACAGTATATATATATATATACATACACATATTACACATGCAATGTGTACAGTTTATACAGCAGTGTACTGATATGTGAGGTATGTGGTATAATAGATACAGAGTGTACAGATATACAGTACATTAAAGGGACACTGACAGGGCCAATAAGCATATTGAGGTATATATATGGCAGTACAGGTCTTATAATGGGTATTACAATCATCTAATTATCCCCCCTGTCCACATTATACATACAGTAAACTTAAGTTTTATATGCCGATGATATTTTGTTATTTATGCATAACACAGGGGATCAGTTTAGTAGAGTATTAGATAAAATAGATAAGTTTGGCTTTTTTTCTGGATTAAATATTAACTGGGCGAAATCCCACATGATGGTATTGGGGGAGGGGCAGCTAGGGAGAGACTTAAGAGTTCAAGTACTTGAGAAACATGAGAGTTTTAAATATTTGGGTATACAATTCTCCGGTAATATAGATGATTATGAAAAATTAAACGTACTCCCGGTAATAAAAGAACTCAGAACTAAAATACATATCTGGAAAAGACTCCCACTCTCTATTCAAGGTCGGGTAAATTTAATAAAAATGATCTTTCTACCAAAGGTACTGTATGTGTTACAAAATGCCCCAATAAGACTCCCGCAGAAGATATTTAAGTTACTGGACCGCCTAATGGGGGAATTCATATGGAAGGGCTCTATCCCCAGGATAAAAAAGGAAGTGCTCCAGCTCCCAGTGAGAGAGGGTGGGTTGGCGGTTCCTAACTGGTTTATGTATTATTTGATAACACAATATAGTCAGATAAGAGATAATTTGAATAGTTTAGTGGGGAGACACGTATTAAATAAAATGGGTTGGGGAGGGGAATTAAATCACTTAGAGATAATGGAATCGGGTACACTGGACAAAAATAATATAGGAAATAGTATTATGAACACAATGGATCACATTTGGGGGCAGATTAAAAAACTACTTGGGATAAAAGGTTTTCTTCAATATACACCCATTTGGAAAAACTTACATTTGAAAGAGTTACAAACAATTAGGAGTTATATTAATTGGGAAAAAAAAGGGGATAAAATACTTACCTCAAGTAATTGAAGATGATAAACTGAAGGATTTTAATACACTGGTTAGGGAGTTTGGGATCCCTCAAAAGGATATTTATAAATATTTCCAGTTTAGGAACGCTTTAAGGACAGGGGTAAATCTGGACAAATACAGAAAGGAACAATCAGATCTAATAGATAAATTTACTGAGAGTGGAGAAAAAAGTGGTATAACAAAAAAAAGATATAGGATATTGATGGAAGGAAAGAACGGACTATAATATTGGCTCAAAAAAAATGGGAAGAAGAACTTCAACCTTTTTTTTCTGATGAGAAATGGCAAGATGCCCTAAGAAACTATCCAATGGTGTCAGATAGGGGTTCACACAAAATATCACAGTTCTTTATAGTACATAGATTACATCATTCTCCTAAGATCTTAAAGAGAATGGGGGTCAGAATGTCGGGTAATTGCCAAAATGTGGGGAAGGGGAGGCAGATTTAATACACTGTTTTTGGAGATGTCCCAGACTTTTTAGATACTGGAAGGAAATTCTAGAGACTGTTGCGGTATTCCTGGAGGTTCAGGTGACTGAAGATCCAGTAGTATGTATATTGGGAGCAATGAACCATCTGAAATTAAAGAAGGAGGCTCGATTGGTTCTGAGTAAAGTACTATTTCAGGCTAGACTTCTTATACTTAGGAAATGGATAAAAGAAGATCCGCCCACAGTGGGACAGTGGCGAGCAGCAGTAGAAAATCTTATTAAAATCCACCAGGTTTCTGGGTGCCACACCAAAAATCCAACGGGACTTGACGAGATTTGGAACAAATGGCCATACTAGGTGGAGTTTTTTTTTTTTTTTTCTCCCCTTCTCTTCTTCCTCTCTCTCCCCCTCTCCCCCTCTCTCCCCCGGGGTGGGGGGTGGGTGTTTGGGTGAAATTTCATAATATTTTATTGATGTGATGAAAGATTTTATGTCTTAAAAAAGAAAAGAATAAAGGTTATATAAAAAAAAGACATGGGGAAACTAGGAATTCAATTCGTATAATACAGAAGTGCATTGAAATATTTTCAACCATAACCTGATAAATTGATGGTGCATCTGTATTTATTTATTTTTTCCCTATTGACTTCAATAACAATAAAATATAGTTCTGGAAAAAAAAAAAAAAACTTAAGTTTTATAACCTGCTCGGGGACCGCAGAAGCTGCCCAGCAAACTGAATATTCATGAGCTGGGCGGAGCTTCAAAGCGGCAGTTGGGGGAGGCTGGCTGGGCGCAAGAGAGGTGAAACGCCGCCCCTTGGGCAGATTGAAGACCGTTGGAGCAGGTTATAAAACTTAAGTTTACTGTATGTATAATGTGGACAGGGGGGATACTTAGATGATTGTAATACCCATTATAAGACCTGTACTGCCATATATATACCTCAATATTCTTATTGGCCCTGTCAGTGTCCCTTTAAGTACAGATCTATAGTACAGATATATGCACATAAAGCAGTGTGCTGACTAGTGATGGCCAGAACTATTCGCCGGCTAACAGTTCCCGGTAAACATAGCTTGTTCGTGTTCGCCACGGCGGGCAAACATATGCGATGTTCGGTCCGCCCCTATACATCATCATTGAGTAAACTTTGACCCTGTACCTCACAGTCAGCAGACACATTCCAGCCAATCAGCAGCAGACCCTCCCTCCCAGACCCTCCCACCTCCTGGACAGCATCCATTTTAGATTCATTCAGAAGCTGCATTCTAAGTGAGAGGAGGGACAGTGCTTCTGCTGCTGCTGATCTAATAAGGCATTGTTCTGTGTCCACAGACTCATCTGCTGTAAGGACAGCATCCTGACAGCACCCCAAAAAGCCCTTTTTTAGGGCTAGTACATCAGTGTGCTTTATTTTTATTTTTTGTATATATATATATATATATATATATATATATTGCAGTTGCCTGGCTGCCCGTGTGTGAGAGGCCGCAGGCTCAGTCACAGACAGTACTTTGTTCACACCATTCATACAGGGTGTCACAGACAATACCTTGCAGATAAAAAAAAAAATATATTTAATATTTTCCTGTGATATAATCCCAGTTGCAAGCCAGTGTGTGTCTGGCCCCAGACTGCACTGTGGCCACTGGCTAGGCCTCCACTCATACCGTTACAGGGTATGAGTCACAAATACCTTGCAGTTAAAAAATATATATTTAATATTTTTCTATGATATAATCCCAGTTGTAAGCCAGTGTGTGTCAGGCCCACACAGACTGTACTGTGGCCACTGGCTAGGCCTCCACTCATACCGTTACAGGGTGTGAGTCACAAATACCTCGCAGATAAAAAAAATATGATATTTAATATTTTTCTGTGATATAATCCCAGTTGCAAGCCAGTGTGTGTCTGGCCCACAGACTGTACTGTGGCCACTGGCTAGGCCTC
Source organism: Bufo gargarizans (assembly GCF_014858855.1). NCBI lineage: Eukaryota > Metazoa > Chordata > Amphibia > Anura > Bufonidae > Bufo > Bufo gargarizans. Next base: position 120,971,838 of record NC_058086.1, on the reverse strand, counting down.
CACTCATACCGTTACAGGGTGTGAGTCACAAATACCTTGCAGATAAAAAAAATTCTATTTAATATTTTTCTGTGATATAATCCCAGTTGCAAGCCAGTGTGTGTCTGGCCCACAGACTGTACTGTGGCCACTGGCTAGGCCTCCACTCATACCGTTACAAGGTGTGAGTCACAAATACCTTGCAGATAAAAAAAAATAATCTATTTAATATTTTTCTGTGATATAATCCCAGTTGCAAGCCAGTGTGTGTCTGGCCCACAGACTGTACTGTGGCCACTGGCTAGGCCTCCACTCATACTGTTACAGGGTGTCACTCACTCAAATACCTTGCAAATAAAAAAGATTCTATTTAATATTTTTCAGTGATATAATCACAGTTGCAAGCCTGTGTGTGTCAGGCCCACACAGACTGGATTATGGCCACTGACTAGTGGCTAGGCCTCCACTCATACCGTTACAGGGTGTCACTCACTCAAATACCTTGCAAATAAAAAACATTCTACTTAATATTTTTCAGTGATATAATCACAGTTGCAAGCCCGTGTGTGTCAGGCCCACACAGACTGTATTGTGGCCACTGGTTAGTGGCTAGGCCTCCACTTATACTGTTACAGGGTGTCACTCACTCAAATACCTTGCAAATAAAAAAAAATCTAATTTAATATTTTCCTGTGATATTATCACAGTTGCAAGCCCGTGTGTGTCAGGCCCACATAGACTGTACTGTGCCCACCGCCCACCACTTATATAGGGTGGCACAGTACCTTGCACTCATAGTACCACTTATCTAAAAAAAAATAATGACAAGCAGAGGCAGGCCACCCCGAAGGGGCCGTCGTGGTTGTGGTGCTGTGATTTCCACTGGCCCTGGAATAATTCCCAGTGTTCAGAGGCTACGTACCCTGAACCCCAAAAATTCGGAGAAAATAGTTGACTGGCTTACACAGGAAACCCAATCTTCAACAGTTTCCGCTAAGAACCTTGACGAACCATCCTCCTCCAGCTCAGCTTTGGTCACCTGCTCTCAAGTTACCACTCTCCCGCCCGCCGCCACCACCACCACTACCACCACAGCCACCACAGACGCTTCACCTCAGAGGAGTTATTTACACATCAGTTGGATGAAATTAGTGATGAAATTAGTGATGCGCAACCATTATTGCCAGAGGATGTAGATAACAGGGATATGTCTCAGTCAGGCCGCATTACACAAATGGACGTACAGTGTGTTGATGATGATGATGTTGTACCCGCTGCTGCTTCCTTTGCTGAGGTGTCAGATACAAGTAAAGTGGTTGATGATGACGATGTGTCCGTGGATGCCACGTGGGTGCCTGCTCCAAGAGAAGAAGAAGAGAGGGAAAGTTCAGAAGTGGAGACAGAGAGAAGGAGGAGACGAGTTGGAAGCAGGGGCAGGCCGTTGCAAGGAGCTAGTGGCACAGTCAGACAGCATGTATCGGCACCCGGGGTCAGCCAGACAGCACGCCAATCAACGCATGCTGTTCCCACCAGAATGCCGTCATTGCAAAGCTCAGCAGTGTGGCATTTTTTGTGTGTGTCTGCCTCTGATAATAGCAATGCCATTTACAACCTGTGCCAAAAGAAACTGAGTTGTGGGAAGTCCAACACCCACCTCGGTACAACTGCTTTGCGAAGGCACATGATCTCACATCACAAATGCTAATGGGATCAACACATGAGTACAAGCAGCACACAAACTCAAAGCCACCATCCTCCTCCTGGTCCAGCATCTTCAGCCACGTCAACCACTGCTGCCCTCCTTGCCCCCTCTAAACCACCCGCCACTCCGCCTCCCACCTTGAGCAGTTCCATGTCATCTGCCCACAGTCAGGTGTCTGTAAAGGAAATGTTTGAGCGTAAGAAGCCAATGTCACAGAGTCACCCCCTTGCCCGGCGTCTGACAGCTGGCTTGAAGGAACTCTTAGCCTGCCAGCTTTTACCATACCATCTGGTGGAGTCTGAGGCCTTCAAAAAATGTGTTGCTATTTGGGACACCACAGTAGAAGGTACCCGGACAATTTTTTTTTTCAAAAAAGGCAATTCCAAACCTCTACTCAGTGATTGAAAAGGAAGTCATGGCATCTCTGGCATACAGTGTTGGGGCAAGGGTCTATCTGACCACTGATACCTGGTCTGCAAATCACGGTCAGGGCAGGTATATCACCTACACTGCGCATTGGGTCAACCTGCTGACGGCTGCCAAGCATAGAATGCAAGGCTCTGCAGCGGAGTTGGAGACACCGCCACGACTTGCAGGCAGGCCTACTGCCACCTCCTCTACTCCTCCTACTCCATCCTCTTCCATAACCTCCTCGGCTGAGTCCTCTTCTGCTGCGGCGTCTGGCTGCACATCAACTGCACTCCTCCAGCTCCCCAGGGCCTTGAAGTTGACTTGCCTGAAAGCACAGGTGGATCAGTAGCTGACCCCGCACCAACAGGAGATCGGCGGTGGTGTGTGACAATGGAAGCAATTTGTTGGCGGCATTGAATTTGGGCAAGTTGTCACAGTGTTGAATCTCATCGTGAAATGCTTTGTGTCTAAGTACCCAGGCTTACAGGACATCCTCAAGCAGGCCAGGAAGGTGTGTGGCCATTTCAGGTGTTCCTACACGGCCATGGCGCACTTTTCAGACATTCAGCGCCGAAACAATATGCTAGTGAGGCGCTTGATTTGCGACATCCCGACACGTTTGAATTCAACACTCCTAATGTTCGACCGCCTGCTCCAACAAGAAAAAGCCGTCAGCGAGTATTTGTATGACCGGGGTGCTAGGACAGCCTCTGCGGAGCTGGGAATTTTTTTGCTACGTTACTGGATGCTCATGCGCAATGCCTGTAGGCTCATGCGTCCTTTTGAGGAGGTGACAAACCTAGTAAGTCGCACCGAAGGCACCATCAGCGACCTTATCTCATTTGTTTTCTTCCTGGAGCGTGCCCTGCGAAGAGGAAGACTTGTGGTCACCATCACCACCAGAAACAGCCTTGTCATCATTGCTTGCCGGACCTGCGGCAACGCTGCAAGAGGAGTATGAGGAAGAGGAGTCAGAGGAGGAATGTGACTTTGAGGAGGACGAAGACCAACAACAGCAGGCACCCCACCAGGGTGCTCGTTGTTGTAACCTATCTGGGACCCATGGTCTTGTACGCGGCTGGGGGGAAGAACAGACCGTCAATGACATCAGTGAGGACGAGGAACGGGAAATGAGTAGCTCGGCATCCAACCTTCTGTAAATGGGGTATTTCATGCTGTCATGTCTGTTGAGGGACCCTCGTATAAATAGGATGAAGGAGAACGACCTGTACTAGGTGGCCACGCTACTAGACCCCCAGTATAAGCAGAAAGTCGTGGAAATGTTACCAAACAAAAAAAATATGCTTTACACAGCTTATAAGGGGGATGTCACAGCACAACGGGAATCTAACTGGGGAAGAGGTGAAAGTAATCCTCCTCCTACCACGACCACGGCGGCAAGGACAGGACGCTTTACAGATGTGTTGTTGATTGAGGACATGCAGAGCTTTTTAAGTCCTACACATTGCCACAGCCCTTCGGGGTCCACCCTCAGAGAACGACTCGACCGACAGGTAGCAGACTACCTCGCCTGAACTGCAGATATCGACACTCTGAGGAGCAATGAACCCCTTGACTACTGGGTGTGCAGGCTTGACCTGTGGCCTGAACTATCCCAGTTTGTGATAGAACTTCTGGCCTGCCCTGCTTCAAGTGTCCTGTCAGAAAGGACCTTCAGTGCAGCAGGAGGCATTGTCACTGACAAAAGAAGTCGCCTCGGTCAAAAAAGTGTTTATTATCTCACCTTCATTAAGATGAATGAGGCATGGATCCCGAAGGGACTGACATTGGGGGATAAGTTTGTCTAAGAAAAGGCCTGATGACATGCCTTGGCCTCAAAATGGTCCCCACGCTGCTGTATTTAATGTCTGCATACCAGATGACTTTTGTGATTTCTCCGCCACCAACTAGAGTTCAAGCCGCAATGTTTTAGTCACCTTACTGCCTGGAAAACATCAATTTTTCTGGCCTCTAGTGCTGCACTGTGGCTGCAAAGACAAAACAAAAAAAAATTCCCCTTCGTGATTGGTACCTTAGTGTGGTAAAGGGGCTTGCGTATCACAATGAAGCGATCATCACCTCTATGAGTGTGTTGGCAATGTTGCCACACCCCAGATAAGGCCGTTGCTTCATTATGATCAGACTAAAAATGATTGGCTGGATAATTTTTCATATAAAAAAATTATTTATTTTATTTATTTTTAAGTTGTATGGGTTTTTAATACATAAAATAAAAAAATCATAATAAAGTCTCTTAATAGTTTATTAGAAATAATGCAGACAATTTAAAAAATCCCCATCAATTCCAATACAAAGCAAGTACAGAGCTCAGACCAAAATTATTTCAGGATGTAGTTAATTCGACAATGATTAGTCAATTTGACACATGTCCCCGGATAGGGGACGTAACAGGGATTTAACGGCTAGGAATAGTACTAGTTAAGACACCACTCATATAGGGTGTCACAGCACATTGTTCCGTGCACGCGCAGTGCCCCAACTTGGGAGTAAGAGGACCAACCAAGCTGCTTTTTCCATCTCCTGGTTCCTAAAATCAATTTAGTTTGGTGTATCAGAGTTTGGTCTGTCACTGTGAAGGCAGTCGAAGGTACCAGCCAAATATTTTTTTCACAAAAGGCTATCCCTGATATGGGACGTAACAGGGATTAAACTGATGAGAATAGTACTACAGAAAATACCACTCAATTCGGGTGTGACAGTAAATTGCACGGCACAGACGCAGTGACCCTGGCATGGATTCAAACAAAGGGGAGGGAGCCAGCGTTTTTTTAACCATCTCCCCGTTCGAAAAATCCATTTAATAAATGGACCCCAGATTGGGGACATCAATTTAGTTTGGTGTATCAGAGTTTGGTCTGTCACTGTGAAGGCAGTCGAAGGTACCGGCCAAATTTTTTTTTTCACAAAAGGCTATCCCTGATATGGGACGTAACAGGGATTAAACTGATGAGAATAGTACTACAGAAAATACCACTCATATCGGGTGTGACAGTAAATTGCACGGCGCAGACGCAGTGACCGTGGATTCAAACAAAGGGGAGGGAGCAAGCATTTTTTTTAACCATCTCCCCGACTGTTTGCGGTTGTTTGCGGTGCATTAAAAGGGGAGTTTGGTCTGTCAATGTCTGTGAAGTGGGCATAACCCTTACACTACCTGATCGATACAACATCATACCTGATCGTATACACACACTGGATGTTTTAAACCACGTTGTTCAAACATTTTTAGGATTGTTAGGTGATTTATGCCCTTTATAGATTAAAATCCAACTCTGCGTCAACTATGTAATTTTCCATGGGAGTTTTACAATGGATCCCCCTCCGGCATGCCACAGTCCAGGTGATAGTCTCCTTGAAACAACTTTTCTATCACTACTGTGGCTAGAAAGAGTCCCTGTGGGTTTTTAAATTCGCCTGCCTATTGAAGTCCATGGCGGTTCGCCCGGTTCGCCCGTTCGCGAACATTTGCAGAAATTTGTGATCGCCGTTCTCGAACGGAAAATTTTATGTTCGCAACATCTCTAGTACTGACATGTGAGGTACTAGGTATAATAGATGCAGAATGTAGAGATATATAGTATATACTGATGTGTTTTGATATATGAGGTATAATATATGCAGTGTGTACAGATATATAGTACATCAAGCAGTGTACTGACAAGGGAGGTACGAGTTATAATAGATGCAGTATGTACAGATATATAGTATATACTGACGTGTATTGATATATGAGGTATAATAGATGCAGAATGTAGAGATATATAGTATATACTGATGTGTTTTGATATATGAGGTATAATATATGCAGTGTGTACAGATATATAGTACATCAAGCAGTGTACTGACAAGGGAGGTACGAGTTATAATAGATGCAGTATGTACAGATATATAGTATATACTGACGTGTATTGATATATGAGGTATAATAGATGCAGTGTGTACAGATTTATAGTATATACATCAGTGTACTGATATGCGAGGTATAATGCATGCAGTGTGTACAGATATAGAGTATATACTGACGTGTACTGAAATGTGAGGTGTGAAGTATAATAGAAACTATGTGTACAGATATACACTTATAGTATATACAGCAGTATACTCTTATATGAGATTCAAGTTATAATAGATGCCGTGTGTACAGATATATTGTATATACAGCAGTGTACTGATATGTGAGGTACGAGGTACAATAGATGCAGTATGCACAGATATATAGTTTATATAGCAGTGTACTGATATGGGAGGTTTGAGGTATAATAGAGATAGTGTGTAAAGGTATATAGTATATACAGCAGTGTAATGATATGTCAGATACAAGGTATAATAGATGCAGTGTGTAAAGTTATATAGTATATACAGCAGTGTACTGATATGTGAGGTATGAAGTATAATAGATGCAGTATGTACAGATATACAGGTGAAACTTGAAAAATGAGAATATTGTGCAAAGTTCATTTATTTTATAATGCAACTTAATAAGTGAAACTAATATATGTGATAGACTCATTACATGCAAAGCAAGATATTTCAAGCCTTTTTTTGTTATAATTTGGATGATTATGGCTTAGAGCTTATGAAAACCCAAAGGTCACAATTTCAGGTACCATTTGCTTAGGGGGTATGGACTAATTAGCTGTCTAGTGTGACACTTTGAGCCTAGAATATTGAACCTTATCACAATATTGTAATTTTAAGTTGCATTAATGCAACTCCTTTTAAGTTGCATTACTGAAATACAGTAAATTTACTTTTGCACGATATTCCAATTTTTCGAGTTTTACCTCTATGATATATACAGCAGTGCACTGATATGGGAGGTTCGATGTATAATAGATGCAGTGTGTACAGATATATAGTATATACAGATGTGTACTGATATGTGAGGTGTGAGGTATAATAGATGCAGTGCTTGCAGGTATATAGTATATACAGATGTGTACTGATATGTGAGGTATAAGGTATAATATATATATAGTGTGTACAGGTATATAGTATATACAGAAGTACTTATGTGTCAGATATGATTCTTGCTATGAGGCCCAATAACTTCTATGTACGCCCCTGTCTGGCACCAAGTTCCTCAACATACATTTCACTTTCACTTCCACTGGGGGATTACCTTCAAGATATAAATAACCACAATTTTAATACTCACCTATTTTTAAAGGTGTTATCCGACAAAAAGTGTTAATATGAAATTAATAAGGTATTTCAAAAGTAAGATCAATGTAATATATGTGCAATACAAATATTATTATGTTTGTATGTATGTTTGGCATGTACTAAGAATGAGAGAATCAATTCCTACAAATTAATTTGTTGAGCTGAACAAATTTGATATCTGTGAGGGACTGTCCCTCTTCCAGAAATTCTCCACTTTGCTGGCAGATTTACATGGCCATCTCACATGACCTTGATAATCTCGCTCATGTGCTGGTACTGCTAGTATTGCCATTTGCGCAGATGATAAGACTACAAAAATGAATCAGCAATTGTGCATGCACTGCTAAAATTAGTTTAGAGACACATGTGCAATAAGCAGGACCTTGGTATGGCTAGGCGGACGCCAAAATTATGCAGTGGGTCCGGATATAGGTATAGAGATCTCAGACCCAGAGTGACTATCTTGCAGGAATCCCACTCCTCTCTCAACAGAAAACCAGAGGACTGTCCCTGTCCGCCTGGTGAGTTTGGGGTCTCCTGGGTGGGGATCGTCTAAGACCTGTTTAACCCACTCTTCTATATTAGTCTTTTATTCCCATGGGGTCTGGGCATACGCAGTGATCTCCCACGGCACTTCGGGATTTAAGCATCCCAGTTTTGCAGTAGTTGAGGTACTGGGCGGCGGAGTGGAAGCTACGGCCGCCTCCGCCGCACCAATAAGTGTCCTAGGCAGAGCAGGCCTAGGCCTGTTAGCAGTTTCGAGACTCGCGGAAAGCGGTGCAGTGGCAGGTACGGACCGGGCTTGGGCTTCAGGGAGCGTGGCTGCCCCTACCTGATGTCGCGGCCGGGCGGCCGGTTACGGTGCCTCCTAGTGGTCATCACGGGGTCCAATCGCCGTCTGCGGCGCAGGCTGGTCCATAGCCTGGGCGACTGTTTCGGCTGCGTCCTCCGCGGGAGCAGGTTCAGCATCGGCGGCCATCTTGGGTGACGTCTTGCCTTCAGCACTGACAGCAGACGTATCAGAGGGATCCACAGCCTACGAGGACTTGGCTGGAGTCGCGTCTTCTTCCGCAGGAGTAATAACAGCAACAGCGGCCTTCTCAGCTGGGTTAGCAGCAGCTGTCTCGTCCTTGCTTGCGGCAGGTGCTGGCTCTGGGGACGCTCCAAATATGCAGGGGCCCACTTTCTTGACAAGCTACAAGACCCGGATCTCAGGTACGTCTCCATGCACTTCTGGCAATGTCACAGGAGGAGGCTATTATAATCCCATCGAACTCCTGGAAGTAAAACACCTCAGGATGGGAGCAATTCTGAACATGAAACAAGCAAGAAGGAGGGGTCTATGACTACTAACCATTCCCGAAGCAGCGGGGTTACCCGTATAGTTACTAGACCTGCCTGGACTTACCACTTGGTCCTACCTGGGTACCTAGGATATATAACACCTGGTGTAGGCCATTAGCATTAAGCGTCCACCTTTATTCAGTCCGTATAAAGAGAGGAGAATGAAAGCTGTCAAATAAGGCATACAAGAGTAAGTTGCTACATTTTTGGTTAAGTGCAATTTTAAGTGCAATTGTCACAAATAGTGCAGGAAGGTCACATTGCAGCATCTTCCACAGGAGTAATAACAGCAACAACGGCTTTCTCAGCTGGGTTAGCGGCGGCTGTCTCGTCCTTGCTTGCGGCAGGCACTCGCTCTGGGGACGCTCCAAATATGCAGGGGTCCACTTTCTTGACAAGCTGCAAGACCCGGATCTCAGGTACTCTCCCTGGATCGCCATCTGATCCCATTTTGGAGGAGGGAGCGCCATCTTCCTTGGCTTCACTGTCGGGGTGCTTCCAGGAAGTGAGGGTGGAGCCCAGAGGGAGGAGTCTGCACTCCCTTGGCTCACATTGCAAAGTTCTTGGTGGGCAGGCTTTAGATTTCCCGCTTCTAGGGGGGCCGTATTCGGCATTTTCGCGCTCTTAAGAGGGCATACCTGTCTTTTCCCGCTTCTGGGCATGAAGAAGCAGTGCCATTTTGTGAATATGGCGAATTAACCCTTTCAGTGCTGGAACGGACATTTAGCGCTTTCTGGCAAAGCAACAAAGCAATAAAGTCAATTTTCAGGGTTTTTGTACAATCTTCAGATCTCGCAGTACTGTTAAACATGCAATTTGATCCGGTTAAGCACACAATTGGATACGGTTCTGTTGGCACACAACTCGATCCTGTTCTACTGAAGCCAAAAATGCAGTGAGCAAGACAGTGGTACGGTTAGGCGGACGTCAAAATTATGCAGTGGGTCCGGATATGGGTATAGAAGTCTATAGTTTTTGTTTGTGATGCCAATTGCAGCGTGCACAGGGTACAGTCTCAGGGCCCTTTAAGTTGTTGCAAATCACGTACCAGGTTAGGATTGCCAGAGTGGTGTAATGTCTCTGTGTAGAAGTAGTAATAGTGTCAACGGTGTCTCCTACCTTGGTAAGGCTGGACTCCTGGATCCTGGCTCACTTGCAATAAATTAGTGTGTTGCTAGTAGGAATAATTGAGGGATTTAGTAGCAATGAATGAGATCCAGATTTGGAATATAATTCAAACTGGTCTTTACTGGATGCAGCAGTAATCCATATGAGGCACAGCAATAGTCTTTGATCCCAACAGGTATTAGCAATGTATGGCAGGAATCTGTATCTTCTGCTTCTATCTTGTGCCTGGAGCTCTCTTGCAGGATTAGTCGTCTGCTTATGGCTCTGTAATATGTGGCAGGAATAAATATATTCTGCTCTGTCTATCTTCTGCTGTGTATGGGACTGACTAGCTGAGGAGGAATTTGGCTTCTCCTGGTCTCTGGATTGTACTCACAGTTATGCTCACAGGGTATGGTTCTTCCTGGAGTTCTGGAGGTGGCTGCTTGCTTGTCACCAGCTGAGGCTTAAGGCTCAGACTGGGCATGAAGATCTTTGGTCTCATCCGAGACACGATCCTGGGTTGGGATCCCTAGAACTGGGAGCTCCTACCAGTAAAACCATCCCCTAGCCGGGGTGGCTGGCACACTAACTGAACTTCCTTCCCTCCCCATCAGGCAGGACATGGGCGAGCCCACTCTGCTCAAAGAGGGAGGAGATAAACTGGAATATACTATTCCAGTCTAGATATGCTAAACTGAACTAAGGCCCTTCTAAACATTGCTGCCACCTGCTGGTGTACATAGAAATTACAGCAAAGTACATTCAAACAAGGCTTTCAATGTACAGTGGGATGCGAAAGTTTGGGCAACCTTGTTAATTGTCATGATTTTCCGGTATAAATCGTTGGTTGTTATGATAAAAAATGTCAGTTAAATATATCATATAGGAGACACACACAGTGATATTTGAGAAGTGAAATGAAGTTTATTGGATTTACAGAAAGTGTGCTATAAATGTTTAAACAAAATTAGGCAGGTGCATAAATTTGGGCACTGTCGTCATTTTATTGATTCCAAAACCTTTAGAACTAATTATTGGAACTCAAATTGGCTTGGTAAGCTCAGTGACCCCTGACCTACATACACAGGTGAATCCAATTATGAGAGAGTATTTAAGGGGGTCAATTGTAAGTTTCCCTCCTCTTTTAATTTTCTCTGAAGAGTAGCAACATGGGGGTCTCAAAACAACTCTCAAATGACCTGAAGACAAAGATTGTTCACTATCATGGTTTGGGGGAAGGATACAGAAAGCTGTCTCAGAGATTTCAGCTGTCTGTTTCCACAGTTAGGAACATATTGTCATGGTCTTACCTCCTTGCTGTTCCCTTCGTTTGACATGTGCTGGCGGCCATCTTGGTTTCTGGGTTTTCTTGTAGCCTCCCACCCTGCGGCTCCTCCTTCCCACTGGGAGGAGCTGGATGCCCAGCTCATATATATAGGAGGTCTGTGGCTTCAGTTCCTTGCTTGGTCCTCCTGTGTTCACATGCTTCCAAGACTGCTGCTGCTTCTGGTTCCTGATCCTGGCCTCGTCTGACTACCCCGTTGGTTCCTGATTCCGGCTTCGTCTGACTACCCCGTTGGTTCCTGATTCCGGCTTCGTCTGACTACCCCGTTGGTTCCTGATTCCGGCTTCGTCTGACTAACCCGTTGGTTCCTGTTCCTGGCTTCGTCTGACTACCCTTCTGGTTCCTGACCTCTGTCTCCGCAAGACCCTGCTTCGGTTTAGCCATCCGTTTGGACTTTGCTTACGGCTTGCTCTTCAATAAAACCTTCTTATTTTCCACTTATCTCTTGTTGTACGTCTGGTTCATGGTTCCATGACATTAGGACCAAGCCATGAATTCTGACGGTACAGGGCCACCCTCGCTACCTACGCTGGTTGCCAGACTTGATCAGCAGGATCACCTGTTGGGTCGGTTCGCTGTGGCGTTGCAAACCCTGCTTGAACGCACGGCTCATTTAGCTTCCGTTGCCGATGGGTCGGTTGTCGCTCCTGGGCCCGCTCCTACTGCCACTCCGGTTGTTGCGCCAGAGTCTACCCTGACACCTGTTGCTGCGCCTGTGGTGTTTCAGGGTATGACCGGTTCTGCCCCCCTTCCACAGCGCTTTGGGGGAGAGCCAACTCAGTGCCGAGGTTTCCTTAACCAGGTGGGCATTTACTTCGAGTTGCTGCCACATGCCTTTCCTACTGAGAGATCAAGGGTGGGCTTCTTGATCTCGCTGCTCTCGGACAAGGCCTTGGCCTGGGCCAGCCCTTTATGGGAGAACAACAATCCGGTGGTTGCCGAGTTTTCCGGTTTTGTTGCTTCTCTTCGGAAGGTATTCGATGTGCCGGCTCGTGCTGCCTCTGCTGCGAAGCTCCTTATGTCCATCAGACAGGGTTCACGATCCGTAGCTGAATACGCCATTGAGTTTCGTACCCTGGCAGCAGAGGTGGGCTGGAATAATGAGGCTCTGGTCGCTGCTTTCTCTCATGGTCTCTCGGATGCCTTGAAGGATGAGGTTGCAGCTAAGGACCTACCAGTGGAGCTCGAGTCTCTTATTTCTTTCCTGATTTTGATTGACACCAGACTCAGGGAGAGACCTTCCTTTAAGGAGAGCCTGCGGAGGTCTCCTAACAGATTGGCGCCTACGTTTGCTGTCCCACCCGTGCCTCCCTCTCCTCCCACGCCTCCTGGGGATGACTTGTCTGGGGGTGAACCCATGCAGAGGGGGTTTGCTCGCCTGTCCGAGGGGGAGAGGGCACTCCGGAGACGCGAGGGCCGATGCATGTACTGTGGTCTCGGTGGGCATTTTCGGTTGGCATGTCCGAACCGTCCGGGAGAACGCTCGCACCTGAGGTCCTGTCGGGGGCAGATCTTGGGTGGAGTCTCCTCGTCCCCGGTTTCCCGTGTTGACAAACCACTGATCACGGTTGTCCTCTCCTGGGTCGGGGGCTCGGTGACGACCCAGGCGTTGGTGGACTCTGGTGCTGGTGGTTTGTTCATTGATAGAGTGTTCGTTGCCGCCAATTCCATTCCTCTGCAGCCTCGAGGTTCCCCACTGGCTCTTGAGGCGATAGACGGCAGACCCCTTCTGCCGCCACACGTGACTCATGAGACCCTTCCAGTGGGGATAGCCATTGGTGCCGTTCACAGAGAGTCGGTCTGTCTCCAGGTTATTTCGTCTCCACACTACTCGGTGGTCTTGGGGTACCCCTGGCTCCAGAAGCATAATCCGACTTTCGATTGGAGATCGGTCGAGATCCTCTCGTGGTCACCGCAGTGTGGGGCTAGTTGCATCCATGGGCCTGTCAAGTTGCTGTGTACTTCCTCGGACTCTCTGTTGCCTCCTGAATATGAAGAGTACCGGGATGTATTCGATAAGGTGCGCGCGGTTGCCCTACCTCCGCACCGCCCATACGATTGTGCCATAGAGTTACAATCCGGTGCCGTTCCTCCTCGTGGCAAAGTCTATCCACTGTCGGTAGCGGAGAATGAGGCCATGGAGGAGTACGTGAGGGAGGCGCTTTCACGCGGACACATTCGCAAATCCTCGTCCCCGGCAGGGGCTGGATTTTTCTTTGTGAAAAAGAAGGGCGGCGAGTTGAGGCCTTGCATCGATTACAGGGGTCTCAATCGCATCACGATCAAGAACGCTTACCCGATACCCTTGATTTCCGAGCTGTTCGATCGCCTCAAAGGGGCCACGGTCTTTACCAAACTCGACCTGAGGGCGGCATATAACCTGGTAAGGATCAAGGCGGGCGATGAGTGGAAGACCGCATTTAACACCAGGACCGGTCATTATGAATCCTTGGTTATGCCCTTTGGGTTGTGCAATGCGCCCGCAGTCTTCCAGGAATTCATCAACGATGTTTTCCGTGACCTGTTGCAGCAGTGTGTGGTGGTCTATTTGGATGACATCTTGGTATATTCTGCATCCATGGAGGCCCACATTCTGGATGTCAGACGAGTGTTGCAACGCTTACGAGAGAACAAGCTGTTCGGTAAGCTTGAGAAATGCGAATTTCACCGATCCCAGGTAACCTTCTTAGGTTACATCATTTCCGCTGAGGGGTTCTCCATGGATCCTGAGAAGGTTTCGGCTGTCTTACAGTGGCCCCAGCCCAGTGGGCTTCGTGCCCTGCAGCGCTTTTTGGGCTTCGCCAATTATTATCGGAAGTTCATCAGGGACTTTTCCATGCTAGCCAAGCCTCTCACGGATCTGACCAGGAAGGGCAGTAATCCTCAGGTCTGGCCGCTCGAGGCCATCCGAGCTTTTGAGGCTCTAAAGTCCGCCTTTGTGTCGGCTCCGATTCTGTCGCATCCCAACCCTGGGTTGCCTTTTGTCCTCGAGGTGGACGCGTCTGAGACGGGAGTAGGCGCCCTCCTGTCTCAGCGTAGAACACCAGAGGGTCCTCTGCTTCCTTGTGGGTTTTACTCCCGGAAACTGTCTTCCGCGGAGTGCAACTATCAGATTGGTGACAGGGAGTTATTGGCCATCGTGCAGGCCCTTAAAGAATGGAGGCACTTGCTCGAGGGCTCGGTGGTTCCGGTTCTCATCCTGACGGACCACAAGAATCTGACCTACCTCTCTGAGGCCAAGAGATTGACACCACATCAGGCCAGATGGGCTCTGTTCTTGTCACGTTTTAATTACGTGGTCTCCTACCTACCCGGCTCCAAGAACATCAGAGCGGATGCCTTATCACGGCAGTACTCCGAGCTGTCCGGGGAGGAGTCGATTCCGACTACGGTCATACCCCCGAATCAGATCCTGGCCGCTATTCGCACCAGCCTGACTTCTCCTCTGGGTGAGCAGATTTTGGCGGCTCAATCTGGTGCTCCCTCTGGGAGACCCAACGGCAGAAGTTTTGTGCCTGAGGAGTTGCGCACTCGGTTGTTGCGAACCTACCATAACTCCAAGGCCGCGGGGCACCCTGGAAAGAATCAGCTGTCCTGGGCGGTTTCACGTCTGTTCTGGTGGCCTTCTCTACGTTCCGACATCGCCGCATATGTAGCGGCATGCTCCGTTTGTGCCCAGAGTAAGTCCCCTCGGCACCTTCCGTTGGGCCTTTTGCAACCCATAGCCACCGGGGAGCGTCCATGGTCACACCTGGGGATGGATTTCATTGTGGACCTCCCTGCATCCCGAGGCCATACGGTCATTCTCATGATTGTGGATCGGTTTTCCAAAATGTGCCACTGTGTTCCTCTCAAGAAGTTACCCTCTGCACAAGAGTTGGCCTCGATTTTTGCCAGGGAGGTCTTCCGGTTGCACGGTTTGCCCAAGGAGATTGTGTCGGATCGGGGGAGTCAGTTTGTGTCCAGGTTCTGGCGCGCCTTTTGCTCCCAGTTGGGGATTCATCTCTCTTTCTCCTCGGCCTACCACCCTCAGTCCAATGGGGCCGCAGAACGATCCAATCAGGCCTTGGAGCAATTCCTTCGTTGCTATGTCTCCGATCACCAAGACAATTGGGTTGACCTCCTGCCTTGGGCTGAGTTTGCCAGGAACACGGCGGTGAACTCTTCCTCTGGGACGTCTCCCTTCATGGCCAATTATGGGTTCCAACCTGCCGTGTTACCGGAGGTATTCTCTCCCCAGGATATTCCGGCTGTGGAGGATCACCTTTCCGTCCTACGTGCTTCTTGGGTACAGATCCAGAGGTCCCTTGAGGTCTCTGCGCAGCGCCAGAAACTCCAGGCTGATCGCAGACGAGCGCCCGCTCCTTCCTACCAGGTCGGAGACCGCGTATGGTTGTCCACCCGCAACCTCAACCTTCGAGTGCCCACTCCCAAGCTGGCGCCTCGCTTTGTTGGTCCCTTCCGAGTGCTTCGCAGGGTAAACCCGGTAGCCTATGCCCTTGCGCTTCCTCCTGGCATGCGGATCTCCAACGTGTTTCATGTCTCCCTGTTGAAGCCACTGGTGTGTAATCGTTTCACTTCCTCGATTCCTCGGCCTCGTCCGGTCCAAGTGGGCAATCGTGAGGAGTATGAGGTGAGCAATATCCTGGACTCACGCCTGGTCCGCGGCCGGGTGCAGTTTTTGGTCCATTGGCGTGGTTATGGTCCAGAGGAGCGTTCCTGGGTTCCCTCCGCAGATGTCCATGCTCCTGCTTTGCTCCGAGCCTTCCACGCACGCTTCCCTCAGAAACCGTTCCTTACTCCGCGGAGGAGGGGCCCTTGAGGGGGAGGTACTGTCATGGTCTTACCTCCTTGCTGTTCCCTTCGTTTGACATGTGCTGGCGGCCATCTTGGTTTCTGGGTTTTCTTGTAGCCTCCCACCCTGCGGCTCCTCCTTCCCACTGGGAGGAGCTGGATGCCCAGCTCATATATATAGGAGGTCTGTGGCTTCAGTTCCTTGCTTGGTCCTCCTGTGTTCACATGCTTCCTCGTCTGACTACCCCGTTGGTTCCTGATTCCGGCTTCGTCTGACTACCCCGTTGGTTCCTGATTCCGGCTTCGTCTGACTAACCCGTTGGTTCCTGTTCCTGGCTTCGTCTGACTACCCTTCTGGTTCCTGACCTCTGTCTCCGCAAGACCCTGCTTCGGTTTAGCCATCCGTTTGGACTTTGCTTACGGCTTGCTCTTCAATAAAACCTTCTTATTTTCCACTTATCTCTTGTTGTACGTCTGGTTCATGGTTCCATGACACATATTGAGAAAATGGAAGACCACAGGCTCAGTTCAAGTTAAGGCTCGAAGTGGCAAACCAAGAAAAATCTTGGATAGACAGAAGCGACGAATGGTGAGAACAGTCAGAGTCAACCCACAGACCAGCACCAAAGACCTACAACATCATCTTGCTGCAGATGGAGTCACTGTGCATCGTTCAACCATTCGGCGCACTTTACACAAGGAGATGCTGTATGCGAGAGTGATGCAGAGGAAGCCTTTTCTCCGCCCACAGCACAAAAAGTGCCGCTTGAGGTGGGCTAAAGCATATTTGGACAAGCCAGCTTCATTTTGGAATAAGGTGCTGTGGACTGATGAAACTAAAATTTAGTTATTTGGCCATAACAAGGGGCATTATGCATGGAGAAAAAAGAACACAGCATTCCAAGAAAAACACCTGCTACCTACAGTAAAATATGGTGGTGGTTCCATCATACTGTGGGGCTGTGTGGTCAGTGCAGGGACTGGGAATCTTGTCAAAGTTGAGGGACGCATGGATTCCACTCATTATCAGCAGATTCTGGAGACCAATGTCCAGGAATCAGTGACAAAGCTGAAGCTGCGCCGGGGCTGGATCTTTCAACAAGACAACGACCCTAAACACTGCTCAAAATCCACTAAGGCATTTATGCAGAGGAACAAGTACAACATTCTGGAATGGCCATCTCAGTCCCCAGACCTGAATATAATTGAAAATCTGTGGTGTGACTTAAAGAGAGCTTTTTCTGCTTGGAAGCCATCAAACCTGAATGAACTAAAGATCTTTTGTAACGAGGAATGGTCCAAAATACCTTCAACCAGAATCCAGACTCTCATTGGAACCTAAAGAAAGCGTTTAGAGGCTGTAATTTCTGAGAAAGGAGGATCTACTAAATATTGATTTCATTTCTTTTTTGTGGTGCCCAAATTTATGCACCTGCTTAAGTTTGTTTAAACAATTATATCACACTTTCTGTTAATCCAATAAACTTCATTTCACTTCTCAAATATAACTCTGTGTGTCTCCTATATGATATATTTAACTGACATTTTTTATCGTAACAACCAACGATTTATACAGGAAAATCATAATGATTAACAAGGTTGCCCAAACTTTCGCATCCCACTGTACATTTGTGAGGAATATTAAATAAACTCACATTAGATGACAAGGCACACACCAACAAATAGTAGAGGGGAAAAAGAGTTTAGCAACATACCTCTGGGATGTTACACATGCTGATGCGGGCTTGTAGGCATATCATTTGTGCATGCATTGATACTCGCAGTAACGGCACATGCCCGAGATTATCAAGGCCACACAAGATGTGGGATTGTCTAGAACTGTGGGAATGCTCTTTATTCAGAAGAATTCATCAATTTGTACGAATCAGTTTTCTCTCCCCTAGTATGTACATTATATTTTCTTCCCTGGTAGTGTCCCATGCTGTTTCTTCTGTGGTCAACATTCTGGTTAATCTTTTCCTGCATGTATTGGTGGATCAGACATGCTCAGAAGCTTCCTTTCTCTCTTCCGCCTCTCAGTGCCAGCATAGTAATTTCTTAGTGAAGCAGATGAAGCCAACCAGTCACCTTTAATTCACCTGTCCCTAAATTCATGTAAATGTATACTATAGCTATTGCTCTCTCTCCAGGGTGGTCAACCAGGACATTTACCCTTTTACTATTTACCACTATTGACCATATCATCTAAGCAGTTAGAGAGAGGTAGAGTGCTTTCCATGTCACTTCATTACCCATCCATCTCCTGCAATGACATTGTGTGGTACTGATGGTTGCTGTTGCAGCCAAGCTGCCTAAAAATGGCTCTTAAGCCTGCCATGCACATATACCTTTTAGATCCCTGACACAATATGAGTGCATACATTATACATTGTGCAATGTATAATGTATGCATACAGTATGTATGCACTCAAAGGATGACAAGTCCTCTTGTGGGACTAATAACTATAGTACAAAAAATAATAATAATGAAATCACATTTTAAAGATCTTATATAAATCTATAAAAATGTGGTATTGCTGTGTCAATAATGATCTGTCCTATTAAGTTATAGTGTCCTTTAACCCATGCAATGAACATTGTTAAAAAGAGTAAATAAAATTTAAAAAAATTATGCCAAAATTGCTGCTTTTGTTCATACCATCTCCCATAAGAGTGATTAAAAAATTGTATGTAACTCAGAATGCTAGAAGTAAGAACTACAAGTCATCCTGAAAACAAACAAGCCTGTCCATAGCTCTGTCGGTTGTAAAATAAAGTTATATATTTTAGAATACTGAGAAACAAAAAGAAACAATTTTATTGGTACAAAGTGCGGAAACATGAGAGTATATAAATTTGGTTTATCCATCTATTCACCAGCAGAATAAACTAAACATGCAAAAATGGATCAAAAAGTTATTTTAAAAAAATGCACATGTATTACAAAATAGTACCAATAAAAATGAAAGGTTGTTCTGCTTACCCCCCCTCTCCCCTCTCCCCTCCCCCCTACAGCTCTATTGTGAAAAAAATGAAAAAGTTATAGTTCTCAGAATATGGTGACAGAATTCAAGAATCACTGTTTTTTGTTTCCCATAAAGTGGAGTAAAGACCTATGTAGCCCAAAATGGTACCAATGAAAACTAAAGCTTTTCCCAAAAAAGCAAGCCCTCTCCTTTAGAATGTTATAGCTCTCAATCTATCACAATACATAGACAAATAGTTTTTAAAGCGCATTCGTTGTGCAAAAGTAGTAAAACAATAAAAACGTAATTTATTTGGTATTGCCTTTGGTATCACACTGAACCACAGAATAAAAGTATCTGTAATTTATGCCACAGTAAATGGCTCAAACATTAATATAAAAAAAAAAAAAAATCCCAAAATAAAGTACCATATTTTTCACCCTATAAGATGCACTGGCCCATAAGACGCCCCTAGGTTTTAGAGAAGTACAATAAGAAAAAAATATTTTTCATTAGACCTCAGGTCAGACCAACAATCAGACCCCCAAGATTTATCAGACCTCAGATCACAGCTCCAATCAGATCCCCAATGGTAATAAGACCCCAATAAGACCTCCGATCAGACCTCAGCTTACACCCAAAAGTGAATGACCCCCAATCAGACTTCAGATATGAGCCACAATATAAATAAGACCCCATTCAGACCTCAGATCAGACCCCCAGTCTCAAATCCGCCCCCCCATGCCTCATTTGATCAGTCCCCAGCCTCATATCAGCCCCCATGGCTCTTTTAACTGACTGGCCCCAGTCTCATGTCAGCCCACATGCCTCTTTTTATCAGCCCCATTGCCTCTTTATATTAGCCCCCATTGCTTAAGATGTGCCCCATGCCTCAGATGACATAAAGTAAAAAAAAAAAAACCTCTCCTGCTCCTGGATGCCACCACTCTTCACCGCCTGCGTTCTTCTTCTTCCTGCTGACAGCTGTGCTGTGAACCGGCACGCACAGTGTGAGGTTGCAGAGCATCTTCATGCTGTGCACAGCCTTTACAGCCAACAGCCGAGGACCAGGACACCGTACCAACATCAAACAGGTATCCAGCACACCAGTTAATGCTTGGACCCCCATACAGCAAGATGCAAGGCGGCCCCAGGTAGGGCTGCATACAGGCTAGTGGTTCCCCCTCCGGGGAACCCTTAAACCCCCTTCTGGGGGCACACCACACAGGAAACATGTTTAGCAAACATGCTGGACTACAGACAGAAATAGACCAGGCATATAACAACCACTAGACAAGACAACAACCACCCAAGCATAAACATTACCAAACATATGCAAGGGTAGTGACGGGAAGGCAGACAAACGAGATAACATAGATGACATCGGGGAGACATCAATGTCCCACTAGGTGGCCCTCAAAGACTGGGCAGATAAAACACTCGGGAAAGGAGCAAGGCTCCAGCACCAACAAAGGCTGGAGTACAACTGACTCCAGCCTGGAAGCCACAGGTGATAAAACCCAAGTGGCCACACCCAGCCAGGAAATTAACCCCTCCAGCACCAAACGGGGAGGAACCAAGAGAAGGGGAGAAAGGCCCATACATACTGCAACAATAATGTGTTGCCCCTGGAAACCAACATGTGTCACCGTGCAAAACAAAGACCATGACACATAGCTCTAAAAATATGGATACTGGTAGTCCCACACTTTTCTCAGTCCCTGTTATAGACATGGCTGTTCTCTTCTGCTAAATAGACAAAAATATGTCTATAATAATGTTCTATAATTTAGGAAACAGCTGTGTGGATGTTGACAGCACATGGCTGTCCACATCTTTTTTGTGGCCCCATAGAAATTAATGGATTTGTGTGTGATCCCAAAAAAATGTGGATTGAAGGTGAACCAAAATTACGGTCTTGTGCATAAGGCCTTAGAATGCAATGATGGAAAAATTGATTTGTCCTAAAGCCACAAGTAGGCTAGACCTGAAGGAATTAATTTGACCTAGGCAGAATAGAGATGAAAGGCAACCTGGGATACCTTATTATGTCCATCAGTCTTGGTTAGGGATGAGCGAACTCAAACTGTATAGTTCGGGTTCGTACCGAATTTTGGGGTGTCCGTGACACGGACCCGAACCCGGACATTTTCGTAAAAGTCCGGGTTCGGGTTCGGTGTTCGTCGCTTTCTTGGCGCTTTTGTGACGCTTTCTTGGCACTTTTTGAAAGGCTGCAAAGCAGCCAATCAACAAGCGTCATACTACTTGCACGAAGAGGCCATCACAGCCATGCCTACTATTGGCATGGCTGTGATTGGCCAGAGCACCATGTGACCCAGCCTTTATTTAAGCTGGAGTCACATAGCGCCGCCCGTCACTCTGCTCTGATTAGCGTAGGGAGAGGTTGCGGCTGCGACAGTAGGGCGAGATTAGGCAGATTAACTCCTCCAAAGGACTTGATTAATCGATCGATCTGCAGCTGTGCATCATTGAGCTGCTGAAATTCAATTGCTCACTGTTTTTAGGCTGCCCAGACCGTTTGTCAGTCACTTTTTTCTGGGGTGATCGGCGGCCATTTTGTGTCTTGTGCGGTGCTGCGACCAAGTGCATTTAACCCTCAATAGTGTGGTTGTTTTTTGGCTAAAGCCTACATCAGGGTGAAGCTGTCACACCAAGTGCATTTAACCAGCAATAGTCTGTTTATTTTTTGGCCATATACTACATCAGGGGCAAGCTGCGCCTGTCACCAAGTGCATTTAACCCTCAATGGTGTGGTTGTTTTTTGGCTAAAGCCTACATCAGGGTGAAGCTGTCACACCAAGTGCATTTAACCAGCAATAGTCTGTTAATTTTTTGGCCATATACTACATCAGGGGCAAGCTGCGCCCGTCACCAAGTGAATTTAACCCTCAGTAGTGTGGTTGGTCAAGCTGTGACACCAAGTGCATTTAACCAGCAATAGTCTGTTCATTTTTTGGCCATATACTACATCAGGGGCAAGCTGCGCCCGTCACCAAGTGCATTTAACCCTCAGTAGTGTGGTTGGTCAAGCTGTGACACCAAGTGCATTTAACCAGCAATAGTCTGTTCATTTTTTGGCCATATACTACATCAGGGGCAAGCTGCGCCTGTCACCAAGTGCATTTAACCCTCAATGGTGTGGTTGTTTTTTGGCTAAAGCCTACATCAGGGTGAAGCTGTCACACCAAGTGCATTTAACCAGCAATAGTCTGTTCATTTTTTGGACATATACTAAATCAGGGGCAAGCTGCGCCCATCACCAAGTGCATTTAACCAGCAATAGTCTGTTCATTTTTTGGCCATATACTACATCAGGGGCAAGCTGCGCCTGTCACCAAGTGCATTTAACCCTCAATGGTGTGGTTGTTCTTTGGCTAAAGCCTACATCAGGGTGAAGCTGTCACACCAAGTGCATTTAACCAGCAATAGTCTGTTCATTTTTTGGCCATATATATACTACATCAGGGGCAAGCTGCGCCCGTCACCAAGTGCATTTAACCCTCAGTAGTGTGGTTGGTCAAGCTGTCACACCAAGTGCATTTAACCAGCAATAGTGTGGTTATTTTTTGGCCATATCCCAGTCTAATTCTGTCACTAAATCCATACCGGTCACCCAGCGCCTAAATACTAGGCCTCAAATTTATATCCCGCTAAATCTGTCGTTACCGCTGTACTGTTGTGGCTGAGCAAGTTATTTAGTGTCCGTCAAAGCACATTTTTTGTTCAGGGTTGAAATAAAATTCCCAATTTAGCAATTTCATAATTTAGTGGTTTCTGCTATATCAAAGCTATTTGAAATCTATCCCTAAAAGGGTATATAATATTCAAGGTGCACATAGGGTCATTCAGAATAACTTCACACACACGCTACTGTGCATTTCCAAGTCTAATTCTGTCACTAAATCCATACCGGTCACCCAGCGCCTAAATAGTAGGCCTCAAATTTATATCCCGCTAAATCTGTCGAGACCGCTGTCCTGTTGTGGATGGGCAAGTTATTTAGTGTCCGTCAAAGCACATTTTTTGTTCTGGGTTGAAATACAATTCCCAATTTAGCAATTTCATAATTTAGTGGTTTCTGCTATATCAGAGCTATTTGAAATCTATCCCTAAAAGGGTATATAATATTTAAGGTGCACATAGGGTCATTCAGAATAACTTCACACACACGCTACTGTGCATTTCCAAGTCTAATTCTGTCACTAAATCCATACCGGTCACCCAGCGCCTAAATAGTAGGCCTCAAATTTATATCCCGCTAAATCTGTCGTTACCGCTGTCCTGTTGTGGATGGGCAAGTTATTTAGTGTCCGTCAAATCTCATTTTTTGTTCAGGGTTGAAGTACAATTCCCAATTTAGCAATTTCATAATTTAGTGGTTTCTGCTATATCAGAGCTATTTGAAATCTATCCCTAAAGGGGTATATAATATTCAAGGTGCACATAGGGTCATTCAGAATAACTTCACACACACGCTACTGTGCATTTCCAAGTCTAATTCTGTCACTAAATCCATACCGGTCACCCAGCGCCTAAATACTAGGCCTCAAATTTATATCCCGCTAAATCTGTCGTTACCGCTGTCCTGTTGTGGATGGGCAAGTTATTTAGTGTCCGTCAAAGCACATTTTTTGTTCTGGGTTGAAATACAATTCCCAATTTAGCAATTTCATAATTTAGTGGTTTCTGCTATATCAGAGCTATTTGAAATCTATCCCTAAAAGGGTATATAATATTCAAGGTGCACATAGGGTCATTCAGAATAACTTCACACACACGCTACTGTGCATTTCCAAGTCTAATTCTGTCACTAAATCCATACCGGTCACCCAGCGCCTAAATAGTAGGCCTCAAATTTATATCCCGCTAAATCTGTCGTTACCGCTGTCCTGTTGTGGATGGGCAAGTTATTTAGTGTCCGTCAAAGCACATTTTTTGTTCTGGGTTGAAATACAATTCCCAATTTAGCAATTTCATAATTTAGTGGTTTCTGCTATATCAGAGCTATTTGAAATCTATCCCTAAAAGGGTATATAATATTCAAGGTGCACATAGGGTCATTCAGAATAACTTCACACACACGCTACTGTGCATTTCCAAGTCTAATTCTGTCACTAAATCCATACCGGTCACCCAGCGCCTAAATAGTAGGCCTCAAATTTATATCCCGCTAAATCTGTCGTTACCGCTGTCCTGTTGTGGATGGGCAAGTTATTTAGTGTCCGCCAAAGCACATTTTTGTTCTGGGTTGAAATACAATTCCCAATTTCGCAATTTCATAATTTAGTGGTTTCTGCTATATCAGAGCTATTTGAAATCTATCCCTAAAAGGGTATATAATATTCAAGGTGCACATAGGGTCATTCAGAATAACTTCACACACACGCTACTGTGCATTTCCAAGTCTAATTCTGTCAGTAAATCCATACCGGTCACCCAGCGCCTAAATACTAGGCCTCAAATTTATATTCAGCTGAATTTGAATACAATACATTGGGCCAAATAATATTTTTGTTGTTGTGGTGAACCATAACAATGAGGAAAACATCTAGTAAGGGACGCGGACGTGGACATGGTCGTGGTGGTGTTAGTGGACCCTCTGGTGCTGGGAGAGGACGTGGCCGTTCTGCCACATCCACACGTCCTAGTGTACCAACTACCTCAGGTCCCAGTAGCCGCCAGAATTTACAGCGATATATGGTGGGGCCCAATGCCGTTCTAAGGATGGTAAGGCCTGAGCAGGTACAGGCATTAGTCAATTGGGTGGCCAACAGTGGATCCAGCACGTTCACATTATCTCCCACCCAGTCTTCTGCAGAAAGCGCACAGATGGCGCCTGAAAACCAACCCCATCAGTCTGTCACATCACCCCCATGCATACCAGGGAAACTGTCTCAGCCTCAAGTTATGCAGCAGTCTCTTATGCTGTTTGAAGACTCCGCTGGCAGGGTTTCCCAAGGGCATCCACCTAGCCCTTCCCCAGCGGTGAAAGACATAGAATGCACTGACGCACAACCACTTATGTTTCCTGATGATTAGGACATGGGAATACCACCTCAGCATGTCTCTGATGATGACGAAACACAGGTGCCAACTGCTGCGTCTTTCTGCAGTGTGCAGACTGAACAGGAGGTCAGGGATCAAGACTGGGTGGAAGACGATGCAGGGGACGATGAGGTCCTAGACCCCACATGGAATGAAGGTCGTGCCACTGACTTTCACAGTTCGGAGGAAGAGGCAGTGGTGAGACCGAGCCAACAGCGTAGCAAAAGAGGGAGCAGTGGGCAAAAGCAGAACACCCGCCGCCAAGAGACTCCGCCTGCAACTGACCGCCGCCATCTGGGACCGAGCACCCCAAAGGCAGCTTCAAGGAGTTCCCTGGCATGGCACTTCTTCAAACAATGTGCTGACGACAAGACCCGAGTGGTTTGCACGCTGTGCCATCAGAGCCTGAAGCGAGGCATTAACGTTCTGAACCTGAGCACAACCTGCATGACCAGGCACCTGCATGCAAAGCATGAACTGCAGTGGAGTAAACACCTTAAAACCAAGGAAGTCACTCAGGCTCCCCCTGCTACCTCTTCTGCTGCTGCCGCCTCGGCCTCCTCTGCTGCTGCCGCCTCGGCCTCTTCCTCCGCCTCTGGAGGAACGTTGGCACCTGCCGCCCAGCAAACAGGGGATGTACCACCAACACCACCACCACCTCCGTCACCAAGCGTCTCAACCATGTCACACGCCAGCGTTCAGCTCTCCATCTCACAAACATTTGAGAGAAAGCGTAAATTCCCACCTAGCCACCCTCGATCCCTGGCCCTGAATGCCAGCATTTCTAAACTACTGGCCTATGAAATGCTGTCATTTAGGCTGGTGGACACAGACAGCTTCAAACAGCTCATGTCGTTTGCTGTCCCACAGTATGTTGTTCCCAGCCGCCACTACTTCTCCAAGAGAGCCGTGCCTTCCCTGCGCAACCAAGTATCTGATAAAAGCAAGTGTGCACTGCGCAACGCCATCTGTAGCAAGGTCCACCTAACCACAGATACGTGGACCAGTAAGCACGGCCAGGGACGCTATATCTCCCTAACTGCACACTGGGTAAATGTAGTGGCAGCTGGGCCCCAGGCGGAGAGCTGTTTGGCGCACGTCCTTCCGCCGCCAAGGATCGCAGGGCAACATTCTTTGCCTCCTGTTGCCACCTCCTCCTTCTCGGCTTCCTCCTCCTCTTCTTCCACCTGCTCATCCAGTCAGCCACACACCTTCACCACCAACTTCAGCACAGCCCGGGGTAAACGTCAGCAGGCCATTCTGAAACTCATATGTTTGGGGGACAGGCCCCACACCGCACAGGAGTTGTGGCGTGGTATAGAACAACAGACCGACGAGTGGTTGCTGCCGGTGAGCCTCAAGCCCGGCCTGGTGGTGTGTGATAATGGGCGAAATCTCGTTGCAGCTCTGGGACTAGCCAATTTGACGCACATCCCTTGCTTGGCGCATGTGCTGAATTTGGTGGTGCAGAAGTTCATTCACAACTACCCCGACATGTCAGAGCTGCTGCATAAAGTGCGGGCCGTCTGTTCGCGCTTCCGGCGTTCACATCCTGCTGCTGCTCGCCTGTCTGCGCTACAGCGTAACTTCGGCCTTCCCGCTCACCGCCTCATATGCGATGTGCCCACCAGGTGGAACTCCACCTTGCACATGCTGGACAGACTGTGCGAGCAGCAGCAGGCCATAGTGGAGTTTCAGCTGCAGCACGCACGGGTCAGTCGCACTACAGAACAGCACCACTTCACCACCAATGACTGGGCCTCCATGCGAGACCTGTGTGCCCTGTTGCGCTGTTTCGAGTACTCCACCAACATGGCCAGTGGCGATGACGCCGTTATCAGCGTTACAATACCACTTCTATGTCTCCTTGAGAAAACACTTAGGACGATGATGGAAGAAGAGGTGGCCCAGGAGGAGGTGGAGGAAGAGGGGTCATTTTTAGCACTTTCAGGTCAGTCTCTTCGAAGTGACTCAGAGGGAGGTTTTTGGCAACAGCAGAGGCAAGGTACAAATGTGGCCAGCCAGGGCCCACTACTGGAGGACGAGGAGGACGAGGATGAGGAGGAGGTGGAGGAGGATGAGGATGAAGCATGGTCACAGCGGGGTGGCACCCAACGCAGCTCGGGTCCATCACTGGTGCGTTGCTGGGGGGAAAGGCAGGACAATGACGATACGCCTCCCACAGAGGACAGCTTGTCCTTACCCCTGGGCAGCCTGGCACACATGAGCGACTACATGCTGCAGTGCCTGCGCAACGACAGCAGAGTTGCCCACATTTTAACCTGTGCGGACTACTGGGTTGCCACCCTGCTGGATCCACGCTACAAAAACAATGTGCCCACCTTACTTCCTGCACTGGAGCGTGATAGGAAGATGCGCGAGTACAAGCGCACGTTGGTAGACGCGCTACTGAGAGCATTCCCAAATGTCACAGGGGAACAAGTGGAAGCCCAAGGCCAAGGCAGATGAGGAGCAAGAGGTCGCCAAGGCAGCTGTGTCACGGCCAGCTCCTCTGAGGGCAGGATTAGCATGGCAGAGATGTGGAAAAGTTTTGTCAACACGCCACAGCTAACTGCACCACCACCTGATACGCAACAGGAGGCAACATTTCACTAACATGGTGGAACAGTACGTGTGCACACCCCTCCACGTACTGACTGATGGTTCGGCCCCATTCAACTTCTGGGTCTCTAAATTGTCCACGTGGCCAGAGCTAGCCTTTTATGCCTTGGAGGTGCTGGCCTGCCCGGCGGCCAGCGTTTTGTCTGAACGTGTATTCAGCACGGCAGGGGGCGTCATTAAAGACAAACGCAGCCGCCTGTCTACAGCCAATGTGGACAAGCTGACGTTCATAAAAATGAACCAGGCATGGATCCCACAGGATCTGTCCGTCCCTTGTCCAGATTAGACATTAACTACCTACCCTTAACCATATATTATTGGACTCCAGGGCACTTCCTCATTCAATCCTATTTTTATTTTCATTTTACCATTATATTGCGAGGCTACCCAAAGTTGAATGAACCTCTCCTCTGTCTGGGTGCCGGGGCCTAAATATATGCCAATGGGCTGTTCCAATGTTGGGTGACGTGAAGCCTGATTCTCTGCTATGACATGCAGACTAATTCTCTGCTGACATGAAGACAGATTCTCTGTTACGGGACCTCTCTCCTCTGCCTGGGTGCTGGGCCTAAATATCTGACAATGGACTGTTGCAGTGGTGGCTGACGTGAAGCCTCATTCTCTGCTATGACATGCAGACTAATTCTCTGCTGACATGAAGCCAGATTGTCTGTTACGGGACCTCTCTCCTCTGCCTGGGTGCTGGGCCTAAATTTATGACAATGGACTGTTGCAGTGGTGGGTGACGTGAAGCCTGATTCTCTGCTATGACATGCAGACTGATTCTCTGCTGACATGAAGCCAGATCCTCTGTTACGGGACCTCTCTCCTCTGCCTGGGTGCTGGGCCTAAATTTATGAAAATGGACTCTTACAGTGGTGGGTGACTTGAAGCCTGATTCTCTGCTATGACATGAAGACTGATTCTCTGCTGACATGAAGCCAGATTGTCTGTTACGGGACCTCTCTCCTCTGCCTGGGTGCTGGGCCTAAATTTATGAAAATGGACTCTTACAGTGGTGGGTGGCGTGAAGCCTGATTATCTGCTATGACATGCAGACTAATTCTCTGCTGACATGAAGCCAGATTGTCTGTTACGGGACCTTTCTCCTCTGCCTGGGTGCTGGGCCTAAATATATGCCAATGGACTGTTGCAGTGGTGGCTGACGTGAAGCCTCATTCTCTGCTATGACATGCAGACTAATTCTCTGCTGACATGAAGCCAGATTGTCTGTTACGGGACCTCTCTCCTCTGCCTGGGTGCTGGGCCTAAATTTATGAAAATGGACTCTTACAGTGGTGGGTGACGTGAAGCCTGATTCTCTGCTATGACATGCAGACTGATTCTCTGCTGACATGAAGCCAGATTGTCTGTTACGGGACCTCTCTCCTCTGCCTGGGTGCTGGGCCTAAATATATGCCAAGGGACTGTTGCAGTGGTGGCTGACGTGAATCCTCATTCTCTGCTATGACATGCAGACTAATTCTCTGCTGACATGAAGCCAGATTGTCTGTTACGGGACCTCTCTTCTCTGCCTGGGTGCTGGGCCTAAATTTATGACAATGGACTGTTGCAGTGGTGGGTGACGTGAAGCCTGATTCTCTGCGATGACATGAAGACTGATTCTCTGCTGACATGAACCCAGATTGTTACGGGACCTCTCTCCTCTGCCTGGGTGCTGGGCCTAAATATATGCCAATGGACTGTTGCAGTGGTGGCTGACGTGAAGCCTCATTCTCTGCTATGACATGCAGACTAATTCTCTGCTGACATGAAGCCAGATTGTCTGTTACGGGACCTCTCTCCTCTGCCTGGGTGCTGGGCCTAAATTTATGAAAATGGACTCTTACAGTGGTGGGTGACGTGAAGCCTGATTCTCTGCTATGACATGCAGACTAATTCTCTGCTGACATGAAGCCAGATTGTCTGTTACGGGACCTCTCTCCTCTGCCTGGGTGCTGGGCCTAAATATATGCCAATGGACTGTTGCAGTGGTGGCTGACGTGAAGCCTCATTCTCTGCTATGACATGCAGACTAATTCTCTGCTGACATGAAGCCAGATTGTCTGTTACGGGACCTCTCTCCTCTGCCTGGGTGCTGGGCCTAAATTTATGACAATGGACTGTTGCAGTGGTAGGTGACGTGAAGCCTGATTCTCTGCTATGACATGCAGACTGATTCTCTGCTGACATGAAGCCAGATTGTCTGTTACGGGACCTCTCTCCTCTGCCTGGGTGCTGGGCCTAAATATATGCCAATGGACTGTTGCAGTGGTGGCTGACGTGAAGCCTCATTCTCTGCTATGACATGCAGACTAATTCTCTGCTGACATGAAGCCAGATTGTCTGTTACGGGACCTCTCTCCTCTGCCTGGGTGCTGGGCCTAAATTTATGACAATGGACTGTTGCAGTGGTGGGTGACGTGAAGCCTGATTCTCTGCTATGACATGAAGACTGATTCTCTGCTGACATGAAGCCAGATCCTCTGTTACGGGACCTCTCTCCTCTGCCTTGGTGCTGGGCCTAAATATATGCCAATGGACTGTTGCAGTGGTGGCTGACGTGAAGCCTCATTCTCTGCTATGACATGCAGACTAATTCTCTGCTGACATGAAGCCAGATTGTCTGTTACGGGACCTCTCTCCTCTGCCTGGGTGCTGGGCCTAAATTTATGACAATGGACTGTTGCAGTGGTGGCTGACGTGAAGCTTGATTCTCTGCTATGACATGCAGACTGATTCTCTGCTGACATGAAGCCAGATCCTCTGTTACGGGACCTCTCTCCTCTGCCTGGGTGCTGGGCCTAAATGTATGAAAATGGACTGTTGCAGTGGTGGGTGACGTGAAGCCTGATTCTCTGCTATGATATGAAGACTGATTCTCTGCTGACATGAAGCCAGATTCTCTGTTACGGGACCTCTCTCCTCTGCCTGGGTGCCGGGGCCTAAATATCTGAGAATGGACTGTTCCAGTGGTGGGTGACGGGAAGCCAGATTCTCTGCTATGGGACCTCTCTCCAATTGATTTTGGTTAATTTTTATTTATTTAATTTTTATTTTAATTCATTTCCCTATCCACATTTGTTTGCAGGGGATTTACCTACATGTTGCTGCCTTTTGCAGCCCTCTAGCCCTTTCCTGGGCTGTTTTACAGCCGTTTTAGTGCCGAAAAGTTAGAGTCCCCATTGACTTTAATGGGGTTCGGGTTCGGGACGAAGTTCGGATCGGGTTCGGATCCCGAACCCGAACATTTCCGGGAAGTTCGGCTGAACTTCTCGAACCCGAACATCCAGGTGTTCGCTCAACTCTAGTCTTGGTGTCAAATATAATTAAAATTTAGTATAATGTCAAGATTATCAGGAATCAAGGGGCACATTTATTAAGACCTGCATTGTCTTAATAGGGTTCAGCATTGGTGGTGGATCACCAAAGTTATGTAGAGGTGCCGGCCTGCTTCCCAACTACACCACGCACACTTTTTTAGACCTGCCGTGAGTGGGAAGTTGACGCAGTATGCCTAATATAGACATATTTCTGTTTAATAAACGACCCCCTAAGTGAATTTTGTGAATATTCAGAACCAGAATCTAACTGGTTTGTTTCTCTAGATTTGGAAACAATAGCAGCTAGTGATATTAACATCTGAAAAATATGAAGGCAGCTAAATTTATCAGAGAGTAAAAAAAATCAACTCATGTTTGTTGCCTTGCTGATGGATATGTAAAAACATACTTACCTGTAAGGCACATGTATCTGATCCATGGCTGGAATTTTCTGTTAGGAAAAAGACTGTGGATAGAAGAATTGGAACCAGACACAAAAAGATCAGAGCAAGCTAAGGACAGAACTGGATTTAGGCGACAAGAAGACAGGCATCAGCACTAGAGATGCGAGATAAAAGGCATGTATAGCATGCTAGTGTAAGACCGTGAACCGGGGAGGGCTCTCCAGGATACAGCAAAGCCACAGATTAGAAAAGCAATAGTGTTGAGAGCGAATTTTAAAATCACGAATTTTAATCGCAAATATTGCCACCGGAAATTTAAAAATATTTAGAATATAGTGCTATATTTTCGTATTTGCGAATAGTGTTAAATATTCTAATTGTGAATTTATCGCAAATTTATTACATTGCGGATTTTCGCAATCAAGTAAACAATGACTAGAGATCATGAATTCTCAAATTTATGGCAAATATTCGGCCCAAATTTTTTGAAATATCGCAAATTTTAATATTGCCTATGCCGCTCATCACTAGAAAGCAACACCGACACCAACTTTTTATGAAAACAAAAACTTTACTGAACAGAAGTATTAAACACAATCTCAAATGTAGTAAATATATAATAAAGTTACATTTGCTCGGCCTAGACGCCGAGACCCCTGTGCTGCACAGTACGGTGCCCTAAGATGGCCGACAGACACCACGTGTTATAATTTACCTATTGCGGGCACAACTATCACTGCCCTGCCGTACCGCCTATTACCCTAGGAAACGGGAACAATTGTGTGGGGTGTAAGGTGGCACAAGAGCTCACAATCTTACAGGTTTATACAATTCTTTCCCTTCTTCCTAAACGACACTGTGACATGTGTCCGTAATACTCCCAGTCAAGATGCCAGAGTAGGTGAGGTTTGCAGTGAAGTCGCTTGTTGATCCAAGGAGCAAACTATAAACTTATAACTAGTAGGTCCTGGTGTTGGGTAATTTCAGAATCTTTGTAGCGCAATCCTTGCAGCACAATCCTTGCAGCCTGCCCCAGAGAGGATCCCTATTTGACTAACTAAATGCAGGTTAGACCACAGTCTCTAGTTTTATCAGGCTCCCACAATATACTCTGGTGCGTGCACAATCTGACTTACCGACCCATTTCTGGAAGAAAAGCAATTAACACCTGGATGAAAATATATAACTCCTTGAAATTTGAAATATCTTTTTATTTTTATATTTTCACTGAAGCAGACAAGTTTTGCTCTGAAATATACACAAACTGTTAAATGAGGAATCAATAGAACAATGTAGCACGTTTGACAAACTTATACTTACTCCCATTGATCAACACCCTGCCCTTTGTGCCACAGTGCACTGTACCTTACCCTTTAGGGCACAGCCACACAATGCAGATTTTGAGGTGGATTTGCCATTGTATTGAAAACGGGTGAAATATCTGGTGCATATCTGCAGCGTAAATCAATATGCTGTCGACAGGACTATTTTTTCCATCATGTATAACGGAAAAAAACTGAACCGTTATTTGCCCCCATAGACATGTATCAGGACAAAGCAAAATGGAATGCCTCTTAAAGGCTTCAATTTTGCATTCTGCCCTAGAATTCCGTTATATTCCATTATAACTCTGTTATAACGGCACCTATAACGGAATTCTATAATGCTGATGTGAACCCGGCCTTAGTCATTAAATCCATGGACAGTTTATTTCTAATTAACCCTCTCCTAAAGGGTCTTTTAAGATAGTGCCCGCTTTGGAGAGGAGCAAACACCATAACTATCGGGTGCCTGCTGTTTCATACTGGCACCCATGGTTAATGTTCATGTTTGGCTGTAATGACGAACGAGGACATTTAACTCCTTATATGTGACTACTGCATCTGAGAGGCTGGACATGTAAAAAGTTTTTGAGTGAGACTATGGCAATGAAAAGTATTAAAATGCAAGAAAATCACTTATATTGCCATAAATGCACTGACCTGGAGAATGAA
This sequence comes from Bufo gargarizans, assembly GCF_014858855.1. Taxonomy (NCBI): domain Eukaryota; kingdom Metazoa; phylum Chordata; class Amphibia; order Anura; family Bufonidae; genus Bufo; species Bufo gargarizans. The sequence continues at coordinate 120,938,591 of NC_058086.1, read as the reverse complement.
GAGCACCAGTCAATTTTACCGCAAAGCCCCATAAAACTGTTGAAGAATTGTGTTTTTTGTTTTCTACTCCACCCCATTTGGAATGGTGCCATTGAAAAGTAGAATTTGATCTGAAAGTCCTCATACAGCTATGTGAACTGAAACTTAAAATAGGTATGACTCCGGGAAGGCAGGGAGCGAAAAATGGAAAATCGCTGTCAGCCAATGCACATCATTTAACAAGGAAACAATAGATAAGCTTTGAAAATGACCTATTATGAAAGGTGGATCCTGTCCAGTGGTGTAGCATGGGTTGCCAGCACCCGGGGCAAGCCAAAAATAGACTCTCCTCGACATCTTCATTCAGAGATAAGACCACCATGATAACTTCTTTCAGCCGCTTCTCGTCTCTGCAGAGTTTCACAAATTTAGGTTCCTCACTTTACTATCATGCTCTCCTTCCTGGTGTCTCAACACTGTCATCCTGCTGCCCCCCAATACTGAGCTAGAGCCAGACAGATAGCTTTCATTCCCCATGTATATTATAATGGTCCCCTCTTTATTATTAATGTACTGGCCCCCTCTTTAATAACAAAGAGGGGGCCATTATATTAGCAAAGAGGGGGCCAGTACATTAATAATAAAGAGGGGGTCATTATATTAATAATAAAGAGGGGGCCATTATATTAATAATAAAGAGGACGTCATTACATTAATAATACAGAGGGGCCATTATATTAATAATAAAGAGGGGGTCATTATATTAATAATAATGAGGGGGCCATTATATTAATAATAAAGAGGGGTCATTACATTAATAATAAAGAGGGGGCCATTACATTAATAATGAAGAGGGAGTCATTACATTAATAATAATAATATACTGGCCCCCTCTTTATTATTAATATAATGGCCCCCTTTTTATTAATAATGTACTGGCCCCCTCTTTGCTAATATAATGTCCCCCTCTTTGTTATTAATGTAATGGCCCCCTCTTTGCTAATATAATGGCCCCCTCTTATTACTGTGCCAATGCCATTGAATAGGATATCCTCTTTCTGCTCCAGTCCTCTCCCACCCCCCCCATACTGCCCCCAGAGCCTCTGCAATTAAGTAAGGTAACATTAAAAAAAATACTTACCTATCTCCATCCCCGCTTGTTCCCGGCGCAGGCGGTCACGAACGCCTCTCTGTGCCTTCCTGCGCCGCGTCATCGCGTCATTTCGCGAGACCTGACGCAGGAGGTCACAGTGAGGTTATCGTGACCAAGTCCTGCATCGCTCTACTGCCTTATAGGCAGCCACACCACAAAAGATCAGACATGTCCTATCTTTGCCCACAATATACGGATTGTAGACGCTTTAAAGTCAATGGGTCTACACAGCAATGAAGGATGCACACAGCCACTGTTCATTGTACACAAAACAGACACTGTTACCTCTTCTGACTCTTTTCTTGACACATAACAATCTGGCTTTTGACCTCTATACTCTACAGAGACTGCCCTTACTAAAGTGTCTAAAGATCTCCTGACAGCAATAAGGGGCAGGCTACTACTCTAGTGATTCATCTGAATCTCTCCTTAAAATGTTTGTCTTTATTGACCTCAAGGACACTGCTTTCTCTTTGTTTTCTTTTTATCTCTCTGGACACTCCTTCAAAGTATCATTCAGCAGCTATACTTCCTCTCCTCACCTGCTTGATGTTATGCTTCTTCAGAGTTCAGTTCTAGGTCCTTTCCTCTTTTCTGTTTGTTGCTTATGACAACCAACTATTTACTTCATCCTGTGACGTCACTCCAGCACTTCTACAAAACACCAATGATTGCCTGGCATCTGTCTCTAACATCATGTCCTCTCTCTTTCCGAAACTGAATCTCTCAAAAACTGAACTTACTGTCTTTCCTCCAACTACTAATCTACCTAAACCTGATATTTAAATTTTAGTCTGTGGTACTATTATAACACCTGGGCAGCCTGTCCTCTGTCTTGGGGTTATGTTTGACTCAGATCTTCCTTTGCTTCCCATATTCTATACTTGCATACTCTTGTTGTCTGCATCTCCAGAACATATCCAGAATCCAACCTTTTCTCATGGTGGAAACAGACAAACTTGATTGATTCTCATCATTCTCATCTTGACTGCTGTAACTCCTTACTAATCCGTCTTCCCTTCACTAAACCGTTTCCTATTTCCTCATAGATTTGCACATGCACCCTGTAAATTATGAAGCACCGCAGAATATGGTGGCTTAAATAAATAAAGTGTGCTTTGTCCGTGTGTGTCACAATTTTTTTTATACTGGGCATGTGCGGCGTGGCGTCCAATCATGACACAGCGCTGCACTGCACACAGACACAGCACATCTCACAAGTTTTACTACATTTATTAAACCTATAGGGTGGCCCTGGCTCACCGGCCATCGTCAGCTGCTGGCCATAGCTCCCTTATCGGCATTCCCTGCTTCAAGAATGTCCCCGCCGCTCTCCGTTTCTGAGATTATTACACTGTGCATGCTCCATCTTTGCCGCACCCGCATGGACTTCTGGGAATTGAAGTCCTGGTGAGCGGCTGTAGAGCAGATGTGCGCATGCACTTTAGTATAGTGCGCCTGCGTCGCCCACACCATGCACAGAAGAAGACGCCTGTACCAATGACATATTGTGCTCACTGCCCGCAGACGGCGCAGGTCAGATTTCCACCATTTTAGAGCCATATTTGAGAGGAGCGCCAGTGAGAAATGTGCCATTACAGTTGTTTATAGGAGCCTGTGTCAACAGCCATTTATTTCCCTTTCAGCAGCCAATTCTGTTTGTGTTAGCCACCGCTCAGTGCCAGCGGTCTCATCTACAAGCCACAGCCAGCAGTCACAGCCAACAGCCACAGTCTGCAGTCTCAGCCACAGCAAGCCACAGCCAGCAGTCACAGCCAACAGCCACAGCTACTAGCCACAGTCAGCAGTCTCAGCCATAGCCAACGGTCAGTGCCAGCGGTCTCAGCTACAAGCCACAGCCAGCAGTAACAGCCACCAGTTACATAGCCACCAGTCACAGCCAGCAGTCTGAGCCACAGCCAGCCGCAGTCAGCAGTCTCGGCCACAGCTACCAGTCTCAGCCACCAGTCAGTGCCTGCAGTCTCAGCCACCAGACATAGCCAGTAGTCTCAGCCATAGCCACCGGTCAGTGCCAGTGGTATTAGCTACAAGCCACAGCCAGCAGTCACAGCCACCAGCCGCAGTCAGCAGTCTCAGCCACAGCCAGCAGTCAGTACCAACAGTGTGCAAAACAGCCAACAGTCTTGGCCACAGCTACCAGTCTCAGCCATCAGTCAGTGCCTGCAGTCTCAGCCACCAGACACAGCCAACAATGTCAGCCATAGCAAATGATCAGTGCCAGCAGTGTCAGCTACAAGTCAAAGCCAGCAGTCACAGCCACCAGCCACAGCTACCAGCCACAGTCAGCAGTCTCAGCCACAGCCAGCCGCAGTCATCAGTCTCAGCCAAAGCCACCGGTCAGTGCCAGTGGTCTCAGCTAAAAGCCACAGCGTGACCTTCCCAGTCCACCCCCATTCCACGGCAGGTTTTTCCCTAGCCTGAGGTCATTGCAGGTGAGGCCTGCTGTAATCAAGGAGGCATAAAGCCAACCATCTGTGTCAGTTTGTGGGGAGAGAAGACTTGAAATCAGAAGCCTAGTGAGGCTCTGGGTGGTCTCAGCCAGGAGGGCTGAGGGGCCACAAGGCTATGTGTAGCCGGATCTCTTCCCTATGGACTGGTGTTTGATGACCGAACCTGCTAAGGCTTGGAGCGTTAGAACCTGTCTATAAGCTGTGCTTAGAGGTGAGTCAGGGAAAAGTTCTGTGTATTAGGAAGTGTCTAGACAGGCAGGTGTTTATTTTTATGTTAAAGTTTGTGTGGGTGCTAAAGCACCAGTTTGGACATTAAATTCTGTTTTGTCTGCAAAGAAGTCTGTGATTGTGACCCCCTGAGAGTGAGCGATCCCTTACACTAGGTTCTACTTAATATCCAAACATGAAAAAAATTTGAGGCCCCAAACATACCATATAATCTGAATTTTACTACATACAATAACATAAAATTAGTAGCCATTCATATAAACAGACTTCACAATTTCAGGTGCAAAGATCAAATAAAATATATTTCTTTGCAATATAGTTTTAAATGGCTTATGAAAGCCATTATGATTTTTTTTTAGCACATTTCTCAATGAGACCTATTCTTACAGTGATGAAAATGCTAAACCTGATGTGATTTCTTCTCAGAACATGTGTACGCTGTTCTGTAATTATAAGAAACGAAGCACCTGTTCTGAAAGATTCCATTTTCATTATACTTCATGATTTCAAATAGTTTATGCTTCAGTTAGTCTAATATTTCATACCTGAATGGCTAATCAGGTATATTGTTGTGAAGTACACCTGTCTAGAACATGACTTTTCTTTTCTTCAAAGATAATGGTGTTCTGTGCCTTTAGTAGAATTAAAGATAATAAGCTTTCTGCCTTATGACTGTGCAGTTAGGTAAGCCTGCCATTAGAAACTTAAGATTTCAAAGAATCTCAGTACATTTTAAAGTAGAGAAGCTGAGATAATTTTAGTAATGTAAGTTATTCTGTAAGACTAAAATGCAAATACATGATAAAGATTTAGTCAATGTGTACAAAATAATGTGTATTTTAAACCATACAAAGTACATATTATTTGGAGGGTGAACTAACAATATTTACTATAAAATATAAGGAGCAGGGTCATTTACTAACAGATATATGCCACTTTTTGATGTATCTATCACAGATTGCGAGGCAAAGGTAATTTGCGACGCAATCTGCAACTTTTTCCAGCTCACGGCAGGTCTAAAAAAGTGGGGCATGGTGTGGAAGGGGAAGAGGGCTGGTTGGCAGGCTCGTTGGCAGAAAATGGTCTGTATTATAGATGAGCGAATCAAAGCTTATGAAGTGGAATTCGATCCGAATCTCAGGAAAAATTAGATTTGCACCAAAGATGAATTTCCTTGCGATTTGTGTTAACTAGAGGTGAGCAAATTGTTCAATAACGGCTATTTCCTGGCTGCTGAGAGCCTTTAGAGTGGTTTAGAACACTGTGCCTTATAGTAGCTTGCATAGGGAGTCTGCTTTGGTAGTGAAAAAATACTGCGAGTCAGTATGACATGCAGATGACAGGTGTCGCTCTTAGAATCACTGCACACTTCACTTATTAGGGCAGTCATGGGGCCAAAACTGACCAAATACACTGCATACAAAGTCGCCACTAGAGATGTTGCGAACCGGGCGAACCGCCTTTGACTTCAATGGGCAGGCGAATTTTAAAACGCACAGGAACTCTTTCTGGCCACAATAGTGATGGAAAAGTTGTTTCAAGGGGACTAACACCTGGACTGTGGCATGCCGGAGGGGGATCCATGGCAAAACTCCTATGGAACATTACATAGTTGACGCAGAGTTGTAATTTAATCCATAAAGGGCATAAATCACCTAACAATCCTACATTTTTTTGAACAACGTGGTTTAAAACATCCAGTGTGTGTATATGATCAGGTATGATGTTGTATCGATCAGGTAGTGTAAGGGTTACGCCCGCTTCACAGACATTGACAGACTAAACTCCACTTTTAATGCACTGCAAACCACCGGAAACAGTCCATTTGCACAACCGCAAACTTCCCATTTGCACAAGGTTGGATACCAAGTTAGCCATGCCCCTTGATGTCATTGAAGGTTTCTTCCTCCACCCAGCCACGTACAACACCAAGGGTCCCGGAAAGGTGAATTGAATTGATTTTTCGAACGGGGAGATGGTTGAAAAATTGCTGGCTCCCTCCCCTTTGTTTGAATCCACGCCACGGTCACTGCGTCTGCGCCGTGCAATTTACTGTCCCACCCGATATGAGTGGTATTTCCTGTGGTTCTCTCTTCTCATCAGTTTAATCCCTATTACGTCCCCAATCTGGGATCTTTTATAAAATTAATTTTTCGAACGGGGAGAAGGTTAAAAAATTGCTGGCTCCCTCCCCTTTGTTTCAATCGACACCACGGTCACTGCATCTGCGCCGTGCAATTTACTGTCACACCCGATATGAGTGCTTTTTTCTGTAGTACTATTCTCATCAGTTTAATCCCTGTTACGTCCCATATCAGGGTGGGATTGCCTTTTGTGAAAAAAAAATTTAGGCCGGGTATCTTCGACTGCCTTCACAGTGACAGACCAAACTCTGATACACCAAACTGAATTGATTTTAGGAACCGGGAGATGGAAAAAGCAGCTTGGTCCTCTTACTCCCAAGTTGGGGCACTGCGCCTGCACGGAGCAATGTGCTAAGACACCCTATATGAGTGGAGTCTTAACTAGTCCTATTCCTATCAGTTTAATCCCTGTTACGTCCCCTATCCGGGGACGTGTGTCGAATTGATTAACCATTGTCAAATTAACGAACCATTACGACATCCTGGAATAATTTAGTTCTGAGCTCTATACTTGCTTTGTATTGGAATTGTTGGGGATTTTTTAAATTGTCTGCATTATTTCTAATAAACTATTAAGAGACTTTATTATGTTTTTTTTTTTATGTATTAAAAACCCACCCATACAACTTAAAAAAAGATAAATAAATTTAAGTTTTTTCTATGAAAATACATCCAGCCGTCCCGATCGCTTTTGGTCTGATCATAATGAAGCAACTGCCTTATCATCTGGGGTGTGGCAACATTGCCAACACACTCATAGAGGTGATGATCGCTTCATTGTGATACGCAAGACCCTTCACCAAAACAAGGTAACGATCACGAAAGGGGAATTGACACTTGTATGTGCCTTTTTTTTTGTTTTGTTTTTGCAGCCACAGTGCAGCACCAGAGGCCAGAAAAATTAGGCATGTACACATGCCTGAAAAACAATGTTATCGTTGCAGCCGCTGTTGTAGTAGCGGCCGTAAAAATTTATGTTTTCAAGGCAGAAAGGTGACTAAAACATTGCGGCTTGAACCCTAGTTGGTGGCGGAGAATTCACGAAAGTCATCCGGTATGCAGACATTAAATACAGCAGTGTGGGGACCATTTTGAGGCCAAGGCGTGTCATCAGGCCTTTTGTTAGTTAAACATAACCCCTACTGTCAGTCCCTTCGGGATCCATGCCTCATTCATCTTAATGAAGGTGAGGTAATCAACACTTTTTTAACTGAGGCGACTTCTGTTGTCAGTAACAATGCCTCCTGCTGCACTGAAGGTCCTTTTTGACAGGACACTTGAAGCGGGGCAGGCCAGTAATTCAATCGCAAACTGGGATAGCTCAGGCCACAGGTCAAGCCTGCACACCCAGTAGTCAAGGGGTTCATCGCTCCTCAGAGTGTCAATATCTGCAGTTAAGACGAGGTAGTCTGCCACCTGTCGGTCGAGTCGTTCTCTAAGGCTGGATCCCGAAGGGCTGTGGCGATGTGTAGGACTGAAAAAGCTCTGCATGTCCTCCATCAACAACACATCTGTAAAGCGTCCTGTCCTTGCCGCCATGGTCGTGGTAGGAGGAGGATTACTTTGACCTCTTCCCCACTTAGATTCCCGTTGTGCTGTGACATCCCCCTTATAAGCTGTGTAAAGCATATTTTTTAGTTTGGTTTTGAACTGCTGCATCCTTTCTGACTTCCGGTAATTTGGTAACATTTCCGCCACTTTCTGCTTATACCGGGGGTCTAGTAGCGTGGCCACCCAGTACAGGTCGTTCTACTTCATCCTTTCTATACGAGGGTCCCTCAACAGACATGACAGCATGAAAGACCCCATTTGCACAAGGTTGGATGCCGAGCTACTCATTTCCCGTTCCTCCTCCTCACTGATGTCATTGACGGTCTGTTCTTCCCCCCAGCCACGTACAAGACCACGGGTCCCAGATAGGTGACAACAACGAGTACCCTGGGATGCCTGCTGTGGTTGGTCTTCCTCCTCCTCAAAGCCACATTCCTCCTCTGTCTCCTCTTCCTCATACTCCTCTTGCAGCGTTGCCGCAGGTCCGGCAAGCGATGAAGACAAGGCTGTTTCTGGTGGTGATGGTGACCACAACTCTTCCTCTTCCTCATCCCGCTCATCTAAAGCCTGATCCAGCACTCTTCGCAGGGCACGCTCCAGGAAGAAAACAAATGGGATGAGGTCGCTGATGGTGCCTTCAGTGCGACTGAGTAGGTTTGTCACCTCCTCAAAAGGACGCATGAGTCTACAGGCATTGCGCATGAGCGTCCAGTAACGTTGCAAAATTTTTTTCCAGCTCCGCAGAGGCTGTCCTAGCACCCCGGTCATATAAATACTCATTGACTGCTTTTTCTTGTTGGAGCAGGCGGTCGAACATTAGGAGTTTTGAATTCCAACGTGTCGGGCTGTCGCAAATCAAGCACCTCACTGGCATGTTGTTTCGGCGCTGAATGTCTGCAAAGTGCGCCATGGCCATGTAGGAATGCCTGAAATGGCCACACACCTTCCTGGCCTGCTTGAGGACGTCCTGTAAGCCTGGGTACTTAGACACAAAGCGTTGTATGATGAGATTCAACACATGTGCCATGCACGGCACATGTGACGACTTGCCAAAATTCAATGCCGCCAACAAATTGCTTCCATTGTCACACACCACTTTGCCGATCTCCAGTTGGTGCGGGGTCAGCCACTGATCCACCTGTGCGTTCAGGGCGTACAGGAGTGCTGGTCCGGTGTGGCTCTCTGCTTTCAGGCAAGTCAACCCCAAGACAGCGTGACACTGTCGTATCCGGGATGTGGAATAGACCTTAGGGAGCTGGGGGGGGGGTTCAGTTGATGTGCAGCCAAATGCCGCAGCAGAAGAGGACTCAGCCAAGGAGGTTATGGAGGAGGATGGAGTAGGAGGAGTAGAGGAGGTGGCAGTAGGCCTGCCTGCAAGTCGTGGTGGTGTCACCAACTCCGGTGCTGAGCCACGCATTCCTTGCCTGGCAGCCGTCAGCAGGTTGAACCAATGCGCAGTGGGACTGGGCCTTTCTCCGGCTTTTTCCACTCTGTGCGCATCACAGAGAGAAGGGTCTCATCTGCCCTAAAGACCCGCTGGGTCCGGCAGGCGGGATCGGAAGACTCCCCTACGTCAACATCATGGTCCCCCGACCTGATGGACCTTAGAAGCTTCTGGGTCTTTTCCGGTGGAAAGAAGCCAGAAGTCGATTCTTCCTCATCTGAGGAAGATGACCCCACAGAAAGGGGCATTGGCCTATCGGTGGGGCGGCCACCTCCATAGGCGTTTGGGAGGGAACAGGTAGTCTCTCATTAAGGAGACGTACGACCCCTTTTAATGGAGTCGTCAACATAAGTTTTGGCCCACTGGTACATGTCCTGCATCGAAGGCTCTGTAGCAGTAGCGGAACGACAGCTGTCGCACCTGGAAAACGGGCAGCTCTCATCAAGAGGCGTATTGCAGTCATAGCAAGCCAGGTGTCTCCTCTTGGTGGCTGATTTCCGTGGCTGATCGGGCTCTCTGGGAGAGGCCATAGCTGAAAATAGAACAAAAGGAGAAAGAAATTAAAGCATCCTAAGAACGGAAATAAGGGAAATCCCTCCATGATTTTAGGAGCACGAACCAGAGGAGAGTCAATGATAAGCTGAACAGCAAAAAAAACGGTCTGAATAGCAGTATCTCACAAATAGCAGGAGACTCTGGAGCTAGCTTGTAAAAGCAGCACAGCCAGAGACCGACTGAGGGAATCAGGGAGCTTAAATAGAGTAGCTCCGCCCAGGGGAGTGGTGAAGTCTAAGCTAACCCTCCCCCTCGATACTGCAAACCAAAACTGCCTTCCTCTTTGCAAAAAAGGGAAAAAAAGGCCTATGCCTTAGTGAGGGGTACCCTCACACACATACATATTCCCCCTGGAAAAAAAGCGGCCAGAAAAAAACGGCCCGGCTGCCGGCCGAGAGACCGGAAGTGACGCCGCGGCTAGGCCCGCGTCACTTCCGGTCATGGCGGCGCCCATGTCAAACTGTGCAGCGGAGTGCTGCCGAGCCATCGCAGGGGGGGGAATAACGGAGGCAAGCGTGCCGCTAGTAAGTGCATGAAACCACCGCTCAATGGGGCGCAAATACAAGCGACTAAGGGTGACCCGAGGTCAGAAAAATGTCCCCAACTCCCCAAAAAAAGAAAAAGGGAGAGAGAAACTCGCCTGTCCACCTGTCCAAAGGACAGAAAAAAACACGGTGGGTTGGGGGATGAACCCCTCCCTTTAAGGGAGCTGGAGTTCTTTTATTGGTTTATTCTTTTGGGCTCATTAAAAATTCCGCCGGTCCTACCAGTCCACGGGGGGCAGTTAACCCCATCTGTGCTGCTGGTAGGACGTAAGGGAATGCTGAATGATCTTGATTGGCGATCACTTAAATGTTTGGTGAAATCAAATCGAAGAAAAACAACAGTAGAACTCAGGGTTATGTTTAATATAGTGTTGAGCATGAATATTCACAAATATTTTGACTATAGTGCTATATATATTCGCTATATTGAATTTGTGATTTTTAAACTTCTGAAAACATGTTTCCTCGCTGCTTCTTGCTTGGCCCACAAGCAAATTAAACAGTCTTATTTTTTTTTTTTTTTTATCAGAAGTTTAGAAGAGAAAAAAAGTTACAACTATTAGACAAAGGAGATTATACCACTATATTAGCTAAATTGATTGGTTCTACATTCGTTTTCTCGAATAATCACTGCAAGAAGCAGGGTGGAATCAAACTTGCTATTCGAATTCGCAAATTTTAGCCGAAAATCGTGAACTTTGAATGATCGCGTGAGGAAGCAATCTTATGCCGTAATCGTGTCACGTGTCATGTGCCCTCGTTTCGGTTTCACTTTTGCTACCAGTGGAGTTTGTCAATCTGCCTAAAGTAAAATCGGCAATCGAAAATCGTGCAAATTTGCTTTCAAAAAGAAGAAGAAGTTATTCTAACTGTAAGTAATATTGTATTACAGCACTGCATTTTATTTCAGATTGCATGGCTGGCAGAACAAAATTTAGCAACACTCGATCTACGTATAAATTATTTATATGTATATTGAGTGTTGCTAAATATTCGTGTATGTGAATAAGAACTACATGGATGCAAATGTTTTCTTTTTTTTTTTTTCCCTCCACCGCCTGTGCTCCCCCTCCCACAATGGTAGAATACTACTGATTGGTGCACTGATTATTCTTCTTACTTTGCAGCACTATATCAGTAGCATGTATGTATGGACAACAGATAAATATCTATCACATGCACATAGCACGTCCATTTTCCTGCCATGCAATATATACCACACACTATATACCATACACACAATATATATATATAGATTTCATTTTAAGTCTATGAGCTTTTTTTATCGGACCAAAAGTATTTGCTGGTTCATTTTACGTTACCCAGGGTGCACCACGGGAAGGCGAACTAGCTGTACACCCAATACTGTACCGTCACTTAACTAGACAGGTACATCACAGCTTAGCTGGCCAACATCTGATTGCTCAGACCTCACATACATATAATCGCAATACAATCCGATCTTATATCGGTAACATTACATCTAATATTTTCCCTTTAAAGATGTAACTACTTTTTGATTTTTTTGTAGTGAATATTTTTTTTAATAATTTGTATAATAAAAATGTTTTGATTATATGCTTTCATCTTTATCCTTCACCACTTTCTGGAGCGGGGCTATCCATGGACCCGGAAAAGGGCTGAGAACGAGGCCATCGTATGGAATTGAAATTAAAAAGTGGCATCTAGAACGACCACAAGGCAATTAAAAAAAAGTTTTGCGACCTGAAGCGCCTACACCCAGATCGGGTCGAAGATTATAGTAAAAGATTATCCCCAGGTACAATGCTTACATGAATTTTGCATTTCTCTCTACTACACTAAGCAATGTATATATTCAGTTATGCTGCTAATCCGTACAGATGTAATATGGTTAACACACAACCTCTTAACTCAAATTTCTTAACTCATCATGTAATCTTGAAACAAAAGTCATTTTATAAAATAGTGTAAGATGTTTAATTGCATTAAGTTTACATAACATGTCATGTGTGTTACCTCTACTACATCCGTATTTCATCCCTTTTCAAATGATTACTTAATACCTGGTGTGACATGTACAAAATCTTCTGGTTTCATCATATATCTCTACCTCGCTGAGATTGTATATATATTGTTATACACACACAGAGCAGTACTGATGTATGATGTCACTGGATGATTTCATACATTTCACATACACATACATATATATGTATATATATATATATATATATATATATATATATATGTATTTTTGTTTATATCTACATAAACTGCAAACATCATTCAGTATTCCGGTCAAAGTCCTCGACCATTACATACATCCCCCACACAATTTGCATGGGATTCAAGATTTTATATATATATATATATATATATATATACAGTACAGACCAAAAGTTTGGACAGTAATCAAAGCAAAAGGTGGCTACTTTGAAGAACCTAGAATATGACATATTTTCAGTTGTTTCACACTTTTTTGTTATGTATATAATTCCACATGTGTTAATTCATAGTTTTGATGCCTTCAGTGTGAATCTACAATTTGCATAGTCATGAAAATAAAGAAAACTCTTTGAATGAGAAGGTGTGTCCAAACTTTTGGTCTGTACTGTATATATATATATATATATATATATATATATATACTGTAGATATGTTACATACCGCCATTTGGTGCACACATCTTTAATTCAGGCCTACTGTGGGTCAGGCCATGTGAGATACACCATTTAAATACAGGGGTTTGATTCAGGTATTTGAAATACATCCATTTTGGGCAAAGAAATCTTTAATTCAGGCCTACTTTGGGTCAGGCCGTGTGAGATACATCCTTTAAATGCAGGGGTTCGATTCAGGTATTTGAAATACAGCCATTTTGGGCAAAGAAACAGCCATTGTGGGCAAAGAAATCTTTAATTCAGGCCTACTGTGGGTCAGGCCGTGTTAGATACACCCTTTTCATACTGTTGTTAGATTCTACTTTTAATTAAACACCCATTTAGGGCAAGATATTAAATTCGAGAAATATGAGCAGATCATCAAATACAGGGGACGTGGCCCAGGTCGTGGTGCTGCTGGTGGAGCTCCTGTTGCAGGAGAGTACATGGTTGATCTGTACAAGCTACACGCACAAGTGAAAACCCTTCCTCAGGTGCGAGCAGGCGACAGAACCTGCAGCGCTATTTGGTTGGGCCTAATGCAGCTCTACAAATGGTGAGGCCTGAACAAATACAGGCAATAGTAGATTGGGTTGCTGACAGTAAATCCAGTTCCTTCACATTGTTTCCCACCCAGTCTCCTGCTGAAAGACCACAGTTGGCACCTGCAGCCGATGTCCATCAGTCTTTCACCTCACCCCCTTGCAAATCAGCCAAGCAGTCTGAGCCCCAAGTCATGCAGCAGTCTCTTCTGCTTTTTGATGACTCTGTTAGCAGGCTTTCCCAGGGCCATCCACCTAGCCCTGCCCCAGAAGTGCAAGAAATTTAGTGCACCGATGCCCAACCACTTATGTTTCAAGATGAGTACATGGGAGGACCATCGCAGCACGTCTCGGATGATGACGAAGCACAGGTGCAAACTGCTGGGGCTTTCAAAAGTGTGCAGATCGACAAGGAAGGCAGGAGTAAAGACTGGGTGGAAGATGATGTGGAGGACGAAGAGGTCCTCGACCCCACATGGATTCAAGGTGATGCGAGTGACCTATGTTGTTCGGAGGAAGAGGCAGTGGTCGAACAGAGTAACAAGGGACCGAGCACACCAAAGCCAGCTCCAAGGAGTTCCCTGGTGTGGCAGTTCTTCAGACAATGTGCTAACAACAAGAAACAAGTGGTTTGCACGCTGTGCAATCAGAGCCTGAAGTGAGGCATAAACATTCTCAACCTGAGCACAACCTGCATGACCTGGCATTTAAGTACAAAGCACGAGCTGCAGTGGAGTAGGTCTCTGGCTCCTCCTGCTTCCTCTTCTGCGGCAGTCTCTGTTCAGCTCTCCATCTCCCAAACGCTGGAGAGGAAGAGGAAGTACCCCCCTACCCATCTGCGATCACTAGCCCTGAATGCCCGCATTTCCTAATTACTGGTCTTTCAAATGCTGTCATTTCGTTTGGTGGAGACAGATAGTTTTAAAGGCCTTATAGCAGTGGCTGTCCCACAGTTTGTCGTGCTCAGCAACCATTACTTTTACAGGAGAGCCATTCCTTCCCTGCACAACCAAGTAGGGGACACAATTAGGTGTGCACTGCGCAATGTCATCTGTGTCAAGGTGCACCTGACTATGGATACGTGGACCAGTAGGCACGGTCAGGGACATTATATCTCCATAACAGCACACTGTTGGTAAATGCAGTGGTGGCTGGGCATCAGGCGGATAGCAGTTTGGCGCATGTCCTTCCACCACCGAGGATTGCAGGACGCTTCAGTTTGCCTCCTGTTGCTTTGAACTCCTACTCTGCTTCCTCATCCTCTACCAGCTCCTCATCCGGTCAGCGTAACACCTTTGCCACCAACTTTAGCACAGCCAGTGGTAAACGAAAGCAGGCAGTTTTAAAACTTATCTGTTTGGGGGACAAACCCCACACTGTGCAGCAGCTGTGGACGGGCCTTGAACGACAGACCAATGAGTAGTTTATGCTTCATGCCTGGCCTGTTGGTGTACGATAATGGGCAAAATCTCGTAGCAGCTCTGGGACTAGCCAGTTTGATGCACATCCCTTGCCTGGCGCATGTGCTGAATTTGGTGGTGCAGAGATTCCTTAAAAATTACCCCGATATGTCAAAGCTGCTGCATAAAGTGCGGGCCATCTGTGCACGCTTTCGGCATTCTCACCCTGCTGCTGCTCGCATGTCAGATCTGCAGCGTAACTTCGGCCTTCCCGCTCACCTCCTCATATGCGACATGCCCACAAGGTGGAACTCGACCTTGCACATGCTGGCCAGACTGTGCGATCAGCAGCAGGCGATAGTGGAGTTTTAGCTGCAGCATGCATGGGTCAGTCGCTCTGCGGAACAGCACCACTTCACCACCAATGACTGGGTCTCCATGCGAGACCTGTGTTCCTTGTTGCGCTGTTTCGAGTACTCCACCAACATGGCCAGTACCGATAACGCCGTTCTCAGAGTTACTATCCTACTTCTATGCCTCCTTGAAAAAACGCTCCTGGCGACGAAGAAAGTGAATGTGGCACAGGAGGAGGAGGAAGAAGAAGGATCATTTTGTAGGGCTTCCGGCCATTCATTCTCAAGTGGCTCTGAGGGTGGGTTCCTGCACCCACAAATGCCAGGTACACAATTGTCCAGCTAGGGCACAGTTCTGGAGGATAACAAGGTGGAGGATGAGGAGGAGGAGATGGGGGGAGGAGGAACTGTGTTTACAGCAGGGTGGCACCCAGACCAGCTCATGGCTATCACTGGTGCGTGGCTGGGGGGATACAAACGACACAGACGATACACCTCCCACAGAGGACAGCTTTTTGTTGTCTCTGGGCAGCCTGGCACACATGAGCGATTATATGCTGCAGTGTCTCCACAACGACCGCCAAGTTGCCCACATTCTAACTTGTGCTGATTACTGGGTGGCCACGCTGCTGGATCCCCGTTACAAGGTCAACATACCATCCTTAATTCGCTCACTGAAGTGTGATCGTAAGATGTGCGAGTACAATTGCACGTTGGTTGACATGCTGCTGATGGCATTCCCACCTTACATCGGGGACACAGTGGAAGCACAAGGTGGAAGCAGAGGATGAGGAAGAGGTCGCCAATGCAGCTGGGGCACCGCCAGCACCTCAGAAGGCAGGGTTAGCATGGCCGAAATGTGGAAAATCTTTGTCAGCTCGCCACAACAACCAGCACCACCAGCTAATATGGAACGTCTTAGCAGGAGGCAGCATTTCACCAACATGGTGGAGCAGTATGTGTGCACATGCCTACACGTAGTGAATGACGGGTCTGCCCCCTTCAACTTCTGGGTCTCCAAATTGGGCACTTGCCCTGAGCTTGCCCTTTACGCCTTGGAGGTGCTGACCTGCCCTGCAGCCAGTGTATTATCTGAACGTGTGTTTTGCACGGCAGGGGGCTTCATCAAAGACAAGCACAGCCGCCTGTCCACAGCCAATGTGGACAAGCTCACGTTCATTAAAATGAACCAGGCATGGATCCGTACCTTGTGCAGAATAGACATGTATACCTGCACTAACCAGCCATTGTTACACTGCAGCGAAATTGCTTATTCTTGTATTTTGGATATTTCACACTCTTTTAGAGTGTACCCTAATAAAAAAAAAATTAAATTAAAATTAAAACCTGTGTTGGCTACCTCGTCCTCATCCACTGCCTCTTCCACCTACACCGCTACGTCCACCGCCTCTTTAAACTCCTACTCCATATGGAACTCCACTAGAGTTGAGCGGACACCTGGATGTTCGGGTTCGAGAAGTTCGGCCGAACTTCCCGGAAATGTTCGGGTTCGGGATCCGAACCCGATCCGAACTTCGTCCCGAACCCGAACCCCATTGAAGTCAATGGGGACCCAAACTTTTCAGCACTAAAAAGGCTGTAAAACAGCCCAGGAAAGGGCTAGAGGGCTGCAAAAGGCAGCAACATGTAGGTAAATCCCCTGCAAACAAATGTGGATAGGGAAATGAATTAAAATAAAAATAAAATAAATAAAAATTAACCAATATCATTTGGAGAGAGGTCCCATAGCAAAGAATCAGGCTTCACGTCAGCCACCACTGCAACAGTCCATTGTCATATATTTAGGCCCAGCACCCAGGCAGAGGAGAGAGGTCCCGTAACAGAGGATCTGGCTTCATGTCAGCAGAGAATTAGTCTGCATGTCATAGCAGAGAATGAGGCTTCACGTCAGCCACCACTGCAACAGTCCATTCGCATATATTTAGGCCCAGCACACAGGCAGAGGAGAGAGGTCCCGTAACAGAGAATCTGTCTTCATGTCAGCAGAGAATTAGTCTGCATGTCATAGCAGAGAATCAGGCTTCACGTCACCCACCACTGTAACAGTCCAGACAGAGGAGAGGTTCATTCAACATTGGGTAGCCTCACAATATAATGTAAAATGAAAATAAAAATAGGATTGAATGAGGAAGTGCCCTGGAGTACAATAATATATGGTTAAGGGGAGGTAGTTAATATCTAATCTGCACAACGGACGGACAGGTCCTGTGGGATCCATGCCTGGTTCATTTCTATGAACGTCAGCTTGTCCACATTGGCTGTAGACAGGCGGCTGCGTTTGTCTGTAATGACTCCCCCTGCCGTGCTGAATACAGGTTCAGACAAAACGCTGGACGCCGGGCAGGCCAGCACCTCCAAGGCATAAAAGGCTAGCTCTGGCCACGTGGACAATTTAGAGACCCAGAAGTTGAATGGGGCCGAACCATCAGTCAGTACGTGGAGGGTTGTGCACACATACTGTTCCACCATGTTAGTGAAATGTTGCCTCCTGCTAACACGTTGCGTATCAGGTGGTGGTGCAGTTAGCTGTGGCGTGTTGACAAAACTTTTCCACATCTCTGCCATGCTAACCCTGCCCTCAGAGGAGCTGGCCGTGACACAGCTGCCTTGGCGACCTCTTGCGCCTCCTCTGCCTTGGCCTTGGGCTTCCACTTGTTCCCCTGTGACATTTGGGAATGCTCTCAGTAGCGTGTCTACCAACGTGCGCTTGTACTCGCGCATCTTCCTATCACGCTCCAGTGCAGGAAGTAAGGTGGGCACATTGTCTTTGTAGCGTGGATCCAGCAGGGTGGCAACCCAGTAGTCCGCACACGTTAAAATGTGGGCAACTCTGCTGTCGTTGCGCAGGCACTGCAGCATGTAGTCGCTCATGTGTGCCAGGCTGCCCAGGGGTAAGGACAAGCTGTCCTCTGTGGGAGGCGTATCGTCATCGACCTGCCATTCCCCCCAGCCACGCACCAGTGATGGGCCCGAGCTGCGTTGGGTGCCACCCCGCTGTGACCATGATTCATCCTCATCCTCCTCCACCTCCTCCTCATCATCGTCCTCCTCGTCCTCCAGTAGTGGGCCCTGGCTGGCCACATTTGTACCTGGCCTCTGCTGTTGCAAAAAAACTCCCTCTGAGTCACTTCGAAGAGACTGACCTGAAAGTGCTAAAAATGACCCCTCTTCCTCCTCTTTCTCCTCCTCCTGGGCCACCTCCTGTTCCATCATCGCCCTAAGTGTTTTCTCAAGTAGACATAGAAGTGGTATTGTAACGCTGATAACGGCGTCATCGCCACTGGCCATGTTGGTGGAGTACTCGAAACAGCGCAACAGGGCACACAGGTCTCGCATGAAGGCCCAGTCATTGGTGGTGAAGTGGTGCTGTTCCGCAGTGCGACTGACCCGTGCGTGCTGCAGCTGAAACTCCACTATGGCCTGCTGCTGCTCGCACAGTCTGTCCAGCATGTGCAAGGTGGAGTTCTACCTGGTGGGCACGTCGCATATGAGGCGGTGAGCGGGAAGGCCGAAGTTACGCTGTAGCGCAGACGGCAGGATGTGAACGCCGGAAGCGCGAACAGACGGCCCGCACTTTATGCAGCAGCTCTGACATGTCGGGGTAGTTGTGAATGAACTTCTGCACCACCAAATACAGCACATGCGCCAGGCAAGGGATGTGCGTCGAACCGGCTAGTCCCAAAGCTGCAACGAGATTTCGCCCATTATCGCACACCACCAGGCCGGGCTTGAGGCTCACCGGCAGCAACCACTCGTCGGTCTGTTGTTCTATACCACGCCACAACTCCTGTGCGGTGTGGGGCCTGTCCCCCAAACATATGAGTTTCATAATGGCCTGCTGACGTTTACCCCGGGCTGTGCTGAAGTTGGTGGGGAAGGTGTGTGGCTGACTGGATGAGCAGGTGGAAGAAGAGGAGGAGGAAGCCGAGAAGGAGGAGGTGGCAACAGGAGGCAAAGAATGTTGCCCTGCGATCCTTGGCGGCGGAAGGACGTGCGCCAAACAGCTCTCCGTCTGGGGCCCAGCTGCCACTACATTTACCCAGTGTGCAGTTAGGGAGATATAGCGTCCCTGGCCGTGCTTACTGGTCCACGTATCTGTGGTTAGGTGGACCTTGCTACAGATGGCGTTGTGCAGTGCACACTTGATTTTATCGGATACTTGGTTGTGCAGGGAAGGCACGGCTCTCTTGGAGAAGTAGTGGCGGCTGGGAACAACATACTGTGGGACAGCAAGCGACATGAGCTGTTTGAAGCTATCTGTGTCCACCAGCCTAAATGACAGCATTTCATAGGCCAGTAGTTTAGAAATGCTGGCATTCAGGGCCAGGGATCGAGGGTGGCTAAGTGGAAATTTACGCTTTCTTTCAAATGTTTGTGAGATGGAGAGCTGAACGCTGCCGTGTGACATGGTTGGGATGCTTGGTGACGGAGGTGGTGGTGGTGTTGGTGGTACATCCCCTGTTTGCTGGGCGGCAGGTGCCAACGTTCCTCCAGAGGCGGAGGAAGAGGCCGAGGCGGCAGCAGCAGAAGAGGCCGAGGCGGCAGCAGCAGAAGAGGCCAAGGCGGCAGCAGCAGAAGAGGTAGCAGGGGGAGCCTGAGTGACTTCCTTGTTTTTAAGGTGTTAACTCCACTGCAGTTCATGCTTTGCATGCAGGTGCCTGGTCATGCAGGTTGTGCTAAGGTTCAGAACGTTAATGCCTCGCTTCAGGCTCTGATGGCACAGCGTGCAAACCACTCGGGTCTTGTCATCAGCACATTGTTTGAAGAAGTGCCATGCCAGGGAACTCCTTGAAGCTGCCTTTGGGGTGCTCGGTCCCAGATGGCGGCGGTCAGTAGCAGGCGGAGTCTCTTGGCGGCGGGTGTTCTGCTTTTGCCCACTGCTCCCTCTTTTGCTACGCTGTTGGCTCGGTCTCACCACTGCCTCTTCCTCCGAACTGTGAAAGTCAGTGGCACGACCTTCATTCCATGTGGGGTCTAGGACCTCATCGTCCCCCGCATCGTCTTCCACCCAGTCTTGATCCCTGACCTCCTGTTCAGTCTGCACACTGCAGAAAGACGCAGCAGTTGGCACCTGTGTTTCGTCATTATCAGAGACTTGCTGAGGTATTCCCATGTCCTCATCATCAGGAAACATAAGTGGTTGTGCGTCAGTGCATTCTATGTCTTCCACCGCTGGGGAAGGGCTAGGTGGATGCCCTTGGGAAACCCTGCCAGCAGAGTCTTCAAACAGCATAAGAGACTGCTGCATAACTTGAGGCTCAGACAGTTTCCCTGATATGCATGGGGGTGATGTGACAGACTGATGGGGTTGGTTTTCAGGCGCCATCTGTGCGCTTTCTGCAGAAGACTGGGTGGGAGATAATGTGAACGTGCTGGATCCACTGTCGGCCACCCAATTGACTAATGCCTGTACCTGCTCAGGCCTTACCATCCTTAGAACGGCATTGGGCCCCACCATATATCGCTGTAAATTCTGGCGGCTACTGGGACCTGAGGTAGTTGGTACACTATGACGTGTGGATGTGGCAGAACGGCCACGTCCTCTCCCAGCACCAGAGGGTCCACTAACACCAACACGACCATGTCTACGTCCGCGTCCCTTACTAGATGTTTTCCTCATTGTTATTGTTCACCACAACAACAAAAATATTATTTGGCCCAATGTATTGTATTCAAATTCAGCTGAATATAAATTTGAGGCCTTGTATTTAGACGGTGGGTGACAGGTATAGGTTTACTGACAGAATTAGACTTGGAAATGCACAGTAGTGGGTGTGTGAAGTTATTCTGAATGACCCTATGTGCACCTTGAATATGATATACCCTTTTAGGGATAGATTTCAAATAGCTCTGATACAGCAGAAACCACTAAATTATGAAATTGCTAAATTGGGAATTGTATTTCAACCCAGAACAAAAACTGTGCTTGGACGGACACTAAATAACTTGCCCAGCCACAACAGTACAGCAGTAACGACAGATTTAGCAGGATATAAATTTGAGGCCTAGTATTTAGGCGCTGGGTGACAGGTATAGGTTTACTGACAGAATTAGACTTGGAAATGCACAGTAGCGGGTGTGTGATGTTATTCTGAATGACCCTATGTGCACATTGAATATGATATACCCTTTTAGGGATAGATTTCAAATAGCTCTGAAACAGCAGAAACCACTAAATTATGAAATTGCTAAATTGGGAATTGTATTTCAACCCAGAACAAAAACTGTGCTTGGACGGACACTAAATAACTTGCCCTGCCACAGCAATAACCACAGATTTAGCTGGATATAAATTTGAGGCCTAGTATTTAGGCGCTGGGTGACAGGTATAGGTTTACTGACAGAATTAGACTTGGAAATGCACAGTAGCGGGTGTGTGAAGTTATTCTGAATGACCCTATGTGCACCTTGAATATGATATACCCTTTTAGGGATAGATTTCAAATAGCTCTGATACAGCAGAAACCACTAAATTATGAAATTGCTAAATTGGGAATTGTATTTCAACCCAGAACAAGAAATGTGCTTGAACGGACACTAAATAACTCGCCCAGCTACAGCACTAAGGACAGATTTAGCGGGATATAAATTTGAGGCCTAGTATTTAGGCGCTGGGTGACAGGTCTGGGTTTAGTGCCAGAATTAGACTTGGAAATACACAGTAGCGGGTGTGTGTGAAGTTATTCTGAATGACCCAATGTGCACCTTGAATATTATATACCCTTTTAGGGATAGATTTCAAATAGCTCTGATATAGCAGAAACCACTAAATTATGAAATTGCTAAATTGGGAATTGTATTTCAACCCAGAACAAAAACTGTGCTTTGACGGACACTAAATAACTTGCCCAGCCACAACAGTACAGCAGTAACGACAGATTTAGCAGGATATAAATTTGAGGCCTACTATTTAGGCGCTGGTTGACAGGTATACGTTTACTGACAGAATTAGACTTAGAAATGCACTGTAGCAGGTGTGTGAAGTTATTCAGAATGACCCTATGTGCACCTTGAATATTATATACCCTTTTAGGGATAGATTTCAAATAGCTCTGATACAGCAGAAACCACTAAATTATGAAATTGCTAAATTGGGAATTGTATTTCAACCCAGAACAAAAACTGTTCTTGGACGGGCACTAAATAACTTGCCCAGCCACAACAGTACAGCAGTAACGACAGATTTAGCAGGATATAAATTTGAGGCCTAGTATTTAGGCGCTGGGTGACAGGTATAGGTTTACTGACAGAATTAGACTTGGAAATGCACAGTAGCGGGTGTGTGAAGTTATTCTGAATGACCCTATGTGCACCTTGATTATGATATACCCTTTTAGGGATAGATTTCAAATAGCTCTGATACAGCAGAAACCACTAAATTATGAAATTGCTGAATTGGGAATTGTATTTCAACCCAGAACAAAAACTGTGCTTTGACGGGCACTAAATAACTTGCCCAGCTACAGCAGTAACGACAGATTTAGCTGGATATAAATTTGAGGCCTAGCATTAAGGCGCTGGGTGACAGGTATAGGTTTACTGACAGAATTAGACTTGGAAATGCACAGTAGCGGGTGTGTGAAGTTATTCTGAATGACCCTATGTGCACCTTGAATATGATATACCCTTTTAGGGATAGATTTCAAATAGCTCTGATACAGCAGAAACCACTAAATTATGAAATTGCTAAATTGGGAATTGTATATCAACCCAGAACAAAAAATGTGCTTTGACGGACACTAAATAACTTGACCAGCCACACCAGTAACGACAGATTTAGCTGGATATAAACTTGAGGCCTAGTATTTAGGCGCTGGGTGACAGGTATACGTTTACTGACAGAATTAGACTGGGATATGGCCAAAAAATAACCACACTATTGATGGTTAAATGCACTTGGTGTGACAGCTTGACCAACCACACTACTGAGGGTTAAATGCACTTGGTGACAGGCGCAGCTAGCCCCTGATGTAGTATATGGCCAAAAAATATACAGACTATTGCTGGTTAAATGCACTTGGTGTGACAGCTTCACCCTGATGTAGGCTTTAGCCAAAAAACAACCACACTATTGAGGGTTAAATGCACTTGGTCGCAGCTTGTGCTGGCGCACCACAAGACACAAAATGGCCGCCGATCACCCCAGAAAAAAGTGACTGACAAACGGTCTAGGCAGCCTAAAAAAAGTGAGCAATTGAGTATCAGCAGCTCAATGATCCACAGCTGCAGATCGATCAATCAATCAAGTCCTTTGGAGGAGTTAATCTGCCTAATCTCGCCCTACTGTCGCAGCCGCAACCTCTCCCTATGCTGATCAGAGCAGAGTGACGGGCGGCGCTATGTGACTCCAGCTTAAATAGAGGCTCATATGGTGCTCTGGCCAATCACAGCCATGCCAATAGTAGGCATGGCTGTGATGGCCTCTTGGGGCAAGTAGTATGACGCTTGTTGATTGGCTGCTTTGCAGCCTTTCAAAAAGCGCCAAGAAAGCGACGAACACCGAACCCGGACTTTTACGAAAATGTCCGGGTTCGGGTCCGTGTCACGGACACCCCAAAATTCGGTACGAACCCGAACTATACAGTTCGGGTTCGCTCATCCCTAGTCATAAAATGTGATCTGATCTTCATCTATGTCACAACAATAGACAATCATAGTCTGCTTAAACTAATAACACACAAAGAATTAAATGTTACCATGTTTTTATTGAACACACCATGTAAACATTCACAGTGCAGGTGGAAAAAGTATGTGAACCCTTCGATTTAATAACTGGTTCAACCACCGTTGGCAGCAATAACTTCAACCAAACGTTTCTTGTAGTTGCAGATCAGACATGCACAACGGTCAGGAGTAATTCTTGACCATTCCTCTTTATAGAACTGTTTCATTTCAGCAATATTCTTGTGATGTCTGGTGTGAAACGCTTTCTTGAGGTCATGCCACAGCATCTCAATCGGGTTGAGGTCAGGACTCTGACTGGGCCACTCCAGAAGGCGTATTTTCTTGTTTAAGCCATTCTGTTGTTGATTTACTTCTATGCTTTGGGTCGTTGTCCTGTTGCAACACCCATCTTCTGTTGAGCTTCAGCTGGTGGATAGATCGCCTTAAGTTCTCCTGCAAAATGTCTTGATAACCTTGGGTATTCATTTTTCCTTCGATGATAGCAATCCGTCCAGGCCCTGACGCAGCAAAGCAGCCCCAAACCATGATGCACCCACCACCATACTTCACAATTGGGATGAGGTTTTGATGTTGGTGTGCTGTGCCTCTTTTTCTCCACATATAGTGTTGTGTGTTTCTTCCAAACAACTGAACTTTGGTTTCATCTGTCCAAAGAATATTTTGCCAGTACTGCTGTGGAACATCCAGGTGCTCTTGTGCAAACTGTAAATGTGCAGCAATGTATTTTTTGGACAGCAGTGGCTTCCTCTGTGGTATCCTCCCATGAAATCCATTTTGATTAGTGTTTTATGTATCATAGATTTGCTAACAGAGATGTTAGCATATGCCAGAGACTTTTGTACGTCTTTAGCTGACACTTTAGGATTCTACTTAACCCTATTGAGCAGTCTGTGCTGTGCTCTTGCAGTCATCTTTACAGGATGGCCAATCCTAGGGAGAGTAGCAGCAGTGCTGAACTTTCTCAATTTATAGACAATTTGTTTTACCGTGGACTGATTAACAGCAAGGCTTTTAGAGATACTTTTATAACCCTTTCCAGCTTTATGCAAATCAACAATTCTTAATCGTAGGTCTTCTGAGAGCTCTTTTGTGTGAGGCATCATTCACATCAGGCAATGCTTCTTGTGAAACGCAAACCCAGAACTGGTGTGTGTTTTTTATAGGGCAGGGCAGCTGTAACAAACACCTCCAATCTTATCTCATTGATTGGACTCCAGTTGGCTGACACCTCACTCCAATTAGCTCTTGGAGATGTCATTAGTCTAAGGGTTCACATACTTTTTCCACCTGCACTTTGAATGTTTACATGGTGTGTTCAATAAAAACATGGTAACATTTATTTCTTTGTGTGTTATTAGTTTAAGCAGACTGTGATTGTCTATTGTTGTGACTTAGATGAAGATCAGATCACATTTTATGACCAATTTGTGCAGAAAACCATATGATTCCAAAGGGTTCACATACTTTTTCTTGCAACTGTATATATATATATATATATATATATATATATATATAGGCAAAAGAAGTAGGACTGCACTCCGGAATAGTGGTAAAAAGCAAATAGTGGTTTATTCACCCATGATATAGCAAGACTTGCCATATCATGGGTGAATAAACCACTATTTGTTTTTTACCACTATTCCACTATTCCGAAGTGCAGTCCTACTTCTTTTGCCTATACTATTAGAGATTGCCGTTACCCTACGTTGGACCTTGCACCCACACTCTGGTTGGTGCTCCCACTATACTATTCTTCTATATATATATATATATAAAAAGAAAAATGTGTGGCAGCACCAATATATGCCAAAAAGAGAAAATAGGGTGCTAGGTCCAGGGAATTCACTGCTTACCCTTGTATTTAGACGAAAACGGACAGCAACTCCAAGTAGTACAAAAAATAATACTTTTATACTATTATTTTTTGTACTACTTGGAGTTGCTGTCCGTTTTCGTCTATATATATATATATATATATATATATATATATATATATAATTGCAGTTGACTGCCCCTGTGTGTCAGGCCCACAGTCTGTACTGTGCCCACTGCCAGTGCACACCACTCATATCTGGTGGCACAGTACCTTGCAGATAAAAAAGTAATTTAATTTTTTTCTCTGTAATACAATTGCAGTTTTCTTGCCAGTGTGTGTCAGGCCCGCAGACTGTACTGTGCCCACAGACCACTATTCATATCTCGTGGCACAGTACCTTGCAGATAAAAAAGTAATAAAATTTTTTGCTCTGCAATATAATTGCAGTTGCCTGCCATTGAGTGTAAGGCCCACAGACTGTATTGTGCCCACTGCCAGTGCCCACCACTCATATCTGGTGGCACAGTACCTTGCAGATAAAAAAGTAATACATTTTTTTCTCTGTAATATAATTGGAGTTGCCTGTCAGTGTGTGACAGGCCCACAGACTGTACTGTGCCCACTGCCAGTGCCCACCACTCATATCTGGTGGCACAGTACCTTTCAGATAAAAAAGTAATACAATTTTTTCTCTGTAATATACTTGCAGTTGCCTGCCAGTGTGTGTCAGGCCCACAGACTGTACTGTGCCCACTGCCCACCACTCATATCGGGTGGCACAGTGCCTTGCACGCATAGTACCCCTATTCTAAAAAAAAAAACAGGCAGAGGCAGGCCACCCTGCAGGGGCCGTCGTGGTCGTGGTACTGTGATTTCCTTTGGCCCTAGAATAATGCCCAGTGTTCAGAGGCCACGTACCCTGAACTCGAAAAGTTCTGAGGACATAGTTGACTGGCTAACACAGGACACCCAATCTTCTACAGATTCCGCTGTGAACCTTGACGCACCATCCTCCTATAGCTCTGCTTCGGGCACCTCTCAAGTTACCACTCGCCCGCCCGCCCGCCTGTCGCCACCACCAACACTAGCACCACAGCGCTTCACTTGATCTGTCAGGTGAGTCATTTACACATCAGTTGGAAGAAATGAGTGATGCGTATCCATTATTGCCAGAGGATGTAGATAATAGGGATATGTCTCAGTCAGGCATCATTACACACATGAACGTACGGTGTGATGATGATGTGCTGTTCCTTTGCTGAGTTGTCAGATACAAGTGAAGCGGTTGATGATGACGATGTGTCCGTGGATGTCACGTGGGTGCCCGCTCGAAGAGAAGAAGAAGAGGGGGAAAGTTCAGATGGGGAGACAGAGAGGAGGAGGAGACGAGTTGGAAGCAGTGGGAGGTCGTCGCAAGGAGCTAGTGGCACAGTCAGAGAGCATGTATCGGCACCCGGGGTCAGCCAGACAGCACGCCAATCAACGCATGCTGTTGCCACCACCAGAATGCCGTCATTGCAAAGCTCAGCAGTGTGGCATTTTTTTGTGTGTGTCTGCCTCTGATAACAGCGATGCCATTTGCAACCTGTGCCAAAAGAAACTGAGTTGTGGGAAGTCCAACACCCACCTAGGTACAACTGCTTTGTGAAGGCACATGATCTCACATCACAAACGCCTATGGGATCAACACATGATGAGTACAAGCAGCACACAAACTCAAAGCCACCATCCTCCTCCTGGTCCAGCATCTTCAGCCACGTCAACCACTGCTGTCCTCCTTGCCCCCTCTCAACCAACCGCCACTCCGCCTCTCACCTTCAGCAGTTCCTGCTCATCTGCCTACAGTCAGGTGTCTGTCAAGGAAATGTTTGAGCGTAAGAGTCACCCCCTTGCCCGGCGTCTGACAGCTGGCTTGTCGGAACTGTTAGCCTGCCAGCTTTTACCATACAAGCTGGTGGAGTCTGAGGCCTTCAAAAAATCCCCAACCTTTACTCTATTGCGGATAAGGAAGTCATGGCATGTCTGGCACACAGTGTTGGGGCAAGGGTCCACCTGACCACTGATACCTGGTCTGCACAGCACGGTCAGGGCATGTATATCACCTACACTGCACATTTGGTAAACCTGCTGGCAGCTGCCAAGCATGGAGTGCGTGGCTCTTCAGAGGAGTTGGTGACACCACCACGACTTGCAGGCCGGCCTAATGCCATGTCCTCTACGCCTCCTACTCTATCCTCTTTGCTAACATCCTCGGTTGAGTCCTCTTCTGCTGCTGTGTCTTGCGCCACATCAACTGCACCCCCCAGCTCCCCAGGGGCTATTCCACATGCCGGATACGACAGTGTCACGCCATCTTGGGGTTGACTTGCCTGAAAGCAGAGAGTCACACCGGACCAGCACTCCTGTCCACCCTGAACGCACAGGGGGATCAGTAGCTGACTCCGCACCAACTGGAGATCGGCAAAGTGGTGTGTGACAACAGAAGCAAATTGTTGGCGGCATTGAATTTGGGCAAGTTGACACATGTGCCGTGCATGGCACATGTGTTGAATCTGATCGTACAACGCTTTGTGCATAAGTACCCAGGATTACAGGACGTCCTCAAGCAGGCCAGGAAGGTGTGTGGCCATTTCAGGTGTTCCTACATGGCCATGGCGCACTTTTCCGATATTCAGTGGCGAAACAACATGCCAGTGAGGTGCTTGATTTGCGACAGCCCGACACGTTAGAATTCAACACTCTTAATGTTTGACCGCCTGCTCCAACAAGAAAAAGCCGTCAACGAGCATTTGTATGACCGGGGTGTTAGGACAGCCACTGCAGAGCTGGGTATTTTTTTGCCACATTACTGGACGCTCATGCGCAATGCCTGTAGACTCATGCGTGCTTTTGAGGAGGTGACAAACCTAGTCAGTCGCACCGAAGGGACCAACCGCAACATCGTCCCATTTGTTTTCTTCCTGGAGCGTGCCCTGCGAAGAGTGCTGGATCAGGCCTTAGATGAGCGTGAAGAGGAAGAGTTGTGGTCACCATCACCACCAGAAACAGCCTTATCAGCATTGCTTGCTGGACCTGCAGTAACGCTGGAAGAGGAGTCTGAGAAAGAGGAGTCAGAGGAGGAATGTGGATTTGAGGAGGAGGAAGACCAACCACAGCAGGCATCCCAGGGTTCTCGTTGTCACTTATCTGGTACCCATGGTGTTGTACGTGGCTGGGGGGAAGAACAGACCTTCAATGAGATCAGTGAGGACGAGGAATGGGACATGAGTAGCTCGGCATCCAACCTTGTGCAAATGGGGTCTTTCATGCTGTCATGCCTGTTGAGGGACCCTCGTATAAAAAGGCTGAAGGAGAACGACCTGTACTGGGTGGCCACGCTACTATGCCCTGGTATAAGCAGAAAGTGGCTGAAATGTTACCGTATTGCCGGAAGTCGGAAAGGATGCAGCAGTTCCAAAACAAGTTAAAAAGTATGCTTTATACAGCGTATAAAGAGGAGAGAATATTTAAAAGAAGAAAAACTGCTACAAGAGGACATAGTTTTAAATTAGCGGGGCAAAGGTTTAAAAGTAATATCAGGAAGTATTACTTTACTGAGAGAGTAGTGGATGCATGGAATAGCCTTCCTGCAGAAGTGGTAGCTGCAAATACAGTGAAGGAGTTTAAGCATGCATGGGATAGGCATAAGGCCATCCTTCATATAAGATAGGGCCAGGGGCTACTTAGTATATTGGGCAGACTAGATGGGCCAAATGGTTCTTATCTGCCGACACATTCTATGTTTCTATGTTTCTATGTATAAGGGTATTGTCACAGCACAACGGGAATCTATATGAAACAAAAGGTGCAGTAACGTATTAAAACCTAACTTTTATTAGGAAAATTAAGATCCCAGGATTGGGAAAAAGAACCCCTAACAGACAAACAATACACAGACAACAGCAGGGAACCTGGGGTAACAGGTCACCTTATGGTCAAGTCCGCATTACCGCCTCTGGACAGGGCGGAAGTAGGACTGTTGGACCAATAAACATAATCGGAGTAAAGACCACAGAGGTGTGCCAGAGGTCTATAGATATGCCAATAGGCAAAAGAAAAGGGTGGGTCTTACCGGTGGTGGATGATCAGAACCTTCTAGTCCAGTACCCAAGGAGAGGATGTTCTCACGCCTGAATACGTCCTTCAGTGGGTGGTTACTTTATGCAGGAGGGCCACGGGTAAAGTCTGTCCCTGTTTATGCCCTACTTGGCCTGTTATGCCCTAAAGTGAACCTCCTAACATGGGGTCCTATTCCCGCAAGGGGTGGCCCTGTCCGGAACCTAACCCTAAATAAATTACCCTAGGTGACCCTGTCGAGGACAGGGAAAGTGGCCCTATTAGGGGCAAGGAAAGTAACCAATGGTGTATCCAGAAGGTAGTGGTAGTAAAGAACTAGTGTGGAGATATACTCGACATACCTACATGTTTCATATGAGAATATATCCTAATCTAAAGGAAAAAGGTCTTCTACCTGTAAAAGACCCCTTAACTCATCAGGGGACAAGGGTCTTGAGGAAGAGTCCCCACTCCCAGAGCAGCTGTATAGGTATAACAGATGGGGGTGGGTGGGGTGGAATTGAGGTGGAGCAGACTTAGAAGGACGTTTTTAGTCCAAATCAACCCAGATACCTGTGAAGTTGAAAACATCAAGAGGAAACCATTCAGGTTGAAGGAACTAACTGCGGCTCAATCTAGTAGCATGTCAAGATGGTTACTTACTATTTTCCATGGAGCGCGCGTGGCCTTTACCATGAGGTGCGGCAGGGCAGAGGAGCGTACTGCCAGTCTGCCGGCGTCTGACAGCGCGACTAAGCACACTGTTGAGTTTAAATGGAAGGGGTGGCTGTGCGCATGTGTGATGGGCATGGCCGCCCACGTGACTATGTATATGTCATCTGACGCGGTGAGCCACATGCCTGCTAGCGCATGTGCATCTGCCTGAAGGTCAGCCCATTTGCGGTGCAGCCTCACCGACGTCACGGCGCACTCATTGACGTCATAGCATGAGGGCGTAATCGGGGCAGAGCACAGCGCTGGCTGTCCAAGGAAGGTACCAAGAGTGGGAGGAGCCGATGGTTAAAGCAAGACAGCTCTTACAACTACACTCATGGTGGTGCTGGAGAGAATAATGAGCATCACCTACTGCATGGGACCCAGAGGGGGACATTATTGGCAGTCGGACCCATGAATCTAGATAGGGTAAATTCACCTTGATGACACATGATAATAACAGTTGATGAATCTAGATAGCGTAAATTAACTTTGATAATATATGATGATAACAGATAGGAGAATAGACGGGGAAGAGCTCAAAACTGGAGGGGTGAATAAATAGGGTTTTAGCCCAAACAATGCACTACCCGTTACGGAATCGAAACACCCTACCTCCGCCCAATCAATAGGGGCCTATTGAGGACAAACTGGTAATTAACCTGTCATCACGTCCCTTAACCGAAGTAGAGACTAAGGTATTGAGACGAGGCTTATCCTTTGGTCCTACCACTCAATTTGATCTCTTCCACTGGACCAAGGATCTCCACCTGTTCGCCCGCAAGCTGAAGTGGCATAAACAATTCAAGCTTAGAGACAAAAAAGAAAGCCGCGAGCTGAGCATACCGGTAGAGATCCTGAGTGATGTACACCTCTTGAATAACCTTGATACCATGCCTAATAATACTGAAGGTACAGGTCCTTTTACAGACCTTAAAAACAGAAGTACTAAAATGTCTCCAGTGGGAGATATCTCATGCATTGACGTTTTTTTAAAACAAAACATCACCAAATTATCTGGGATAATCTCAAATCCAACAAGGTTTAACTGTAGTAGGAACGAGAGGCAGGCGATAAAGGAGCTATCGAAAGACACTAATATCATGATCAAGCCCTCTGACAAGGGGGGTAATGTGGTCATCTTAGACACCCCAGCCTATTGTGATATGTGACTTACATTACTCAGCGACAGACAAGGTTATAAGGTTATGAGGTATTACCATCTGACCCCACCCCAAGATTCCAGCTGGAATTGAGACAGATTTTGACAAAAGCCAAAATGGATAGGCTCATTAGCAGTGACGAGTTTGAGTTACTCTACCCAGTAAATCCGACAATGGCACATTGCCCCTTAAGGGTTGGCCGATTGTATCAGGGGTAGGCAGTCTGCCGCAGAAGAGTGGAATCTATGTGGATCAGATACTGGGTCCGTTTGTGCAATCGCTTCCCTCCTATGTGAGAGACACAGGTGATCTACTCTCTAAGCTAGAGAACCTTAACCTAGAACCTAGTTGGTTCCTGGCATCAATTGATGTTGAGGCCTTGTACTCTTCCATCCCCCATGAAAAGGGTCTCCTAGCTACTGCACATTTATTGAGAGCCAGGGGACGAGTAATTCTCTTTGATGGTCAGATATACCACCAGCTCAGGGGCACCGTGATGGGCAGCTCATACATTCCATCTTACGCAAATTTGCTCCTGGGCTGGTGGGAAGAGACCATTGTATTCGGTGATGCACCCAGCTGGTACACCAAATACATCATCCTCTGGGCCCGCTACATAGATGATATCTTCATTCTGTGGAGTGGGTCAGAGGATGACTTTAAGAGGCTGGTGGAGGAGCTCAATCATAATACCATCAATCTTAGGTTTACCTCGCTCATTGTACGCAATGATCTCCCATTCCTGGATATATGTATATCCAGGGACATCAAGGGGGGTTTGCAGACCACAATATACTGTAAAGAAACATCGATAAACTCACTACTTTGATAGGACAGCTGTCATCCTGTCCCATTGAAACGGGGGATTCCCGTCGGCCAATATTTAAAGCTTAAACGTAACTGCTCGGAACAACGGGAGTTCAAACATCAGACAAACGAGCTAAGAAACGTTTTCGGGCACAAGGCTACCCTGACAACACATTGAGAAAGGCCTACCAGAGAGCCCGACATGAGACACGCACTACACTTTTGCATCCGACTGGGGCCCCCACACAACAGAGCCACAAAAAAGACTATGAGTCATTGGTACATTTGACTCAGCGGCCGCACAAATCAAAGAGATCCTGGGACGTAATTGGGTTACCCTCCTGATGGATCCGGATCTGGTCGATGTAGTCAGTCCCCATCCATCAGTGACCTTAAGGAGAGGGACCAATCTCAGAGACCAATTTGTCCATAGCCATTATAGTCCCCCCAAAAAAAGGACATGGTTGGACAAACCAGTCATTGGATGCTTCAAGTGTGGTTGTTGCAGTTTTTGTAACTTTGTCACTCAGAGCAAATCACTGACATTGGACTCCACTGGATTTAGCCTCTACATACGTGATTTTATCAACTGTCGCACCGCAGGAGTTATTTACCGCCTAACCTGTAAGTGCAGAATAAGATATGTGGGTAAAACCCATAGGGAATTACGGGTATGTATAGGCGAGCACATTGGCGACATATGTAATAACAGAGACACCCCAGTGGTGAGACACGTTCACTCTGCCCACGGTGGGCGGGCATCAGTGGTCGCATTTTTAGGCATAGAACTGATCAGGAAGCCACCACTAGGGGGGGATTGGGATAAACGTATCCTCCAAAGAGAGTGCTGGTGGATATTCAAACTGAAAACCACCAACCCACACGGTTTGAATGATCAGCTTCAATTTGGCTGTTTTCTGTGACCCGGATTGATGATTGTTACCCAATAGTACTTCCCGCCTACGTGCAGGATGGGGTAACTGATTAAGTGGACCAAGGGGCATTTAAATCATAGAGATGCCCCGGTCCCACTATTTATTCACCCCTCCTGTTTTGAGCTCTTCCCAGTCTCTTCTCCTATCTGTTATCATTATATATTATCAAAGTTAATTTACCCTATGTAAATTCATCATCTCTTATCATCATGTGTCATCAAGGTGAATTTACCCCATCTAGATTCATGGGTCTGACTGCCAATAATGTCACCCTCTGGGTCCCATCCAGTAGGTGATGCCCATTATCCTCTCCAGAACCAGCATGAGTGTAGTTGTAGGAGCTGCGCTAGCGGGCACGTGGCTCGCTGCGTCAGATGACATATACATAGTCACGTGGGCATCAGCCACGCCCATCACGCATGCGCACTGCCACCCCTCCCCTTCCATTTAAACTCAACAGCGTGCTTAGTCGCGCTGTCAGATGCCGGCAGACTGGCAGTATGCTCCCCTGCCGCACCTCATGGTAAAGGCCACACGCGCTCCATGGAAAATAGTAAGTAACCATCTTGACATGCTACTAAATTGAGCTGCAGTTAGTTCCTCAACCTGAATGGATTCCTCTTGATGTTTTCCACTTCACAGGTATCTGGGTTGATTTGGACTAAAAACGTCCTTCTAAGTCTGCTCCACCTCAATTCCATCTCCCCCCCCCCCCCCCATCTGTTATAACTATACAGCTGCTCTGGGAGTGGGGGCTCTTCCTCTACCCAAGACCCTTGTCCCCTGATAAGTTAAGGGGTATTTTACAGGTAGAAGACCTTTTTCCTTTAGATTAGGATATATTCTCATATGAAACGCGTAAGGACGTTGAGTATATTTCCACAATAGTTCTTTACTACCACTATCTTCTGGATATACCCTGGGTTACTTTCCTTGCCCCTAATAGGGCCACTTTCCCTGTCCTCGACAGGGTCATCTAAGGTAATTTATTTAGGGTTAGGTTCCGGACGGGGCCACCCCTTGAGGGGATAAGACCCCGTGTTAGGAGGTTCACTTTAGGGCATAACAGGCCAAGTAGGGCATAAACAGGGACAGACTTTACCCGTGGCCCTCCTGCATAAAGTAACCACCCACTGGAGGACATATTCAGGTGTGAAAACATCCTCTCCTTGGGTACTGGACTAGAAGGTTCTGATCGTCCACTACCAGTAAGACCCACCCATTTCTTTTGACTATTGGCATGTCTATCGACTTAATTTTCCTAATAAAAGTTAGGTTTTAATACGTTACTGCCCCTTTTGTTTCATATAGTTCTAATTACCGAGCAGTTTTGGGGTGGGTTCCATTGCACCTTTCTCCCCTGAGGGACCACTCTCTATATTTCTTTATCAGTTACTTACAACAGGAATCTAACAGGGAAGAGGTGAAAGTAATCCTCCTCCTACCACGACCACGCCGGAAAGGATGCTTTACAGATGTTTTGTTGATGCAGGACATGCAGAGCTTTATAAGTCCTACGCATCGCCACAGCCCTTCGGGGTCCACCCTCAGAGAACGACTCGACCAACAGGTAGCAGACTACCTTGCCTTAACTGCAGCTATCAACACTGAGGAGCGATGAGCCCCTTGACTACTGGGTGTGCAGGCTTGACCTGTGGCCTAAGCTATCCCAATATGCGA
Organism: Bufo gargarizans; assembly: GCF_014858855.1. Taxonomy (NCBI): domain Eukaryota; kingdom Metazoa; phylum Chordata; class Amphibia; order Anura; family Bufonidae; genus Bufo; species Bufo gargarizans. The sequence goes on along the minus strand of NC_058086.1, from coordinate 120,903,668 downwards.
TAGAACTTCTGGTCTGCCCCGCTTCAAGTGTCCTGTCAGAAAGGATCTTCAGCGCAGGAGGAGGTATTGTCACTGAGAAGAGAAGTTGCCTAGGTCAAAAAAGTCTAGATTACCTCACCTTTATTAAGATGAATGAGGCATGGATCCCAAAGGGACTGACAGTGGGGGATACATTTGACTAAAATAGGCCTGATGAGATGCCTTGGGCTAAAAATGGTCCACACGCTGCTGTATTTAACCCCTGCATGCCGGATGACTTGCGTGACTTCTCTGCCACCAACTAGGGTTCAAGCCGCAATGTTTTAGTGCACTTTCTGCCTGGAAAACATCAATTTTTCCAGGCAGCGGCTGCAACAATACCTGATTTTTCAGACATGTGTACATGCCTAATTTTTCTTGCCTCTGGTGCTGCACTGTGGCTGCAAAAACAAAAGAAAAAAAAGGTACATACATGTGTCAATTCCCCTTCGTGATCGTTACCTTGTTGTGGTGAAGGGGCTTGCGTATCACAATGAAGAGATCACCTCTATGAGTGTGTTGGCAATGTTGGCACACCCCAGATAAAAAGGTTGTTGCTTCATTGTGAACAGACCAAAAGCGATCGGCTGGATAATTTTGCATAGAAAAAACATTAATTTTCTTTGTGATCATCTAAGGAGATAATTAAAGCCTACTAGGCCAACAATGGGCCCACACTGCAGAATCATTGTTTTCTGGGTCACTTAACTGTCACTGAACTACCTCAGCATGACCATGGGCTTTGAAAAACCGCCATTGCCTGCAATATCCCAAACATGCGCATGAGCACAGTCATCACTACACCAAGATTGACGCATAGAGGAATAAAATTTATGTCATGAGTGTGTCAACTATTGACAACTCTTTGTGCGTGTCTAAAATCTATTTGATACACATCCCCTGATAGGGGACGTAACAGGGATTAAACTGATAAGAATAGTACTACTTAACATACCAATAATATAGGGTGGCACAGTACATTGCACGGCGCACACGCAGTGCCCCAAATTGGAAGTAAGAGGACCGACCAAGCCTCTTTTCCATCTCCTGGTTCCTAAAATCTATTTCATACACTGGCCCCTGATAGGGGACGTAACAGGGATTAAACTGATAGGAATAGTACTACTTAACATACCACTCATATAGGGTGGCACGGTACATTGCACGGCACAAGTGCAGTGCCCCAAATTGGAAGCAAAAGGACCGACCAAGCATCTTTTTCCATCTCCTGGTTCCTAAAATCTATTCCATACACTGTCCCCTGATAGGGAACAAAACAGAGATTAAACTGGTAAGAACAGATTTTTTTTAATTTAAAAAAAAAGATGACAGCCTCTGCGGAGCTGGGTATTTTTTGGCCGCGTTACTGAACGCTCAAGCACAATGGCTGTAGGCTCATGCATCCTTTTGCAGAGGTGACAAACCTGGTCAGTCAAATCCAAGGCAAAATCATCGACCTCATCCCATATGCATTTTTTCTGGAGCGTGCCCTGCGAAGAGTGCTTGATCAGGCCGTAGATGAGCATGAAGAGGAAGAGTTGTGGTCACCATCACCACCAGAAGCAGCCTTGTTGTCGTTGATTGCTAGATCTGCGGCAACGCAGAGAGAGGAATATGAAGAAGAGGAGTCAGAGGAGGAAGGTGGCTTTGAGGAGGTGGAAGACCTTTTGGGGACCCTTGGTGTTGTACGTGGCTGGGTGGAGGAAGAGACCTTCAATTACGTCAGTGAGGACAAGGAACGGAACATGGCTAGCTTGGTATCCAACCTTGTGCAAATGGGGAGTTTGCGGTTGTGCAAATGGACTCTTTGTGGTTGTTTGCAGTGTGTTAAACGGGGAGTTTGGTCTGTCAGAGTTTGGTCTGTCACTGTGAAGCGGGCGTAACCCTTACACTACCAGATCGATAAAACATCATACCTGATCGTATACACACACTGGATGTTTTAAAGCACATTATTACAAACAATTTAGGAATGTTAGGTGATTTATGCCCTTTATGGACTAAAACCTGACTCGGCGTCAACTACGTAATTTTCCATGGGAGTTTTGCCATGGATCCCCCTCCGGCATGCCACAGTCCAGGTGTTAGTCCCCTTGAAACAACTTTTCCATCACTATTGTGGCCAGAAAGAGTCCCTGTGGTTTTAAAAATTTGCCTGCTTATTGAAGTCTATGGCAGTTTGCCCGGTTTGCGAACATTTGCGGATATTCGTGTTTGCCGATCGCGAACGGAAAATTTTATGTTCGCGACATCTCTATTTACCACCTAATACCGTAAATTTATCTTGAACTATTCATCGGTGGTTAAACCTTTAACAGACATTACTAGGAAGGGTGCAGATATTTCTGTCTGGTCTGATGCAACATTACAGGCCTTTTCTGCTATGAAAGAATGTTTTGCTTCGGCCCCTATTCTGGTGCATCCAGACTTGACTCAGCCATTTATTGTTGAGGTTGACGCGTCTGAAGTAGGGGTAGGAGCAATCTTGTCGCAGGGTCCTTCACCTAGTAAATGGCGCCCATGTGTATTTTTCTCTAAAAAACTCTACTGCTGATTGGAATTATGATGTGGGGAATAGGGAACTTCTGGCCATTAAGTTGGCATTCGAGGAATGGCGGCATTGGTTGGAAGGAGCAATTCACCCTATTACGGTAATTACTGATCACAGGAATGTGGCCTACCTGGAGTCGGCTAAGTGACTGAACCCAAGGCAGGTCAGATGGTCATTGTTTTTCACCAGATTTAACTTCATTGTCACTTACCGCCCTAGGGTTAAGAACGTCGCATAGCTTTCCTGGGGGGGTGAGACTAATAACCCTAGTCCCATTTTATCTGAAGGGGTAGTCATATCTGCTCTTTATCCTGATCTCAAGGCCAGGGTATTGGAGGCACAGGTGGATGCTCCGGACTCTTGTCCTCCAGGGAAATTGTTTGTTCCTTCCGAATTACGTCACAAGGTGTGTGAGGAACATCACTGTACGTGCTTGCTGGGCACTCTGGGAGAAGATCGACTGTCGATCTCATCTTTCGCAGATTTTGGTGGCTGGGGTTGCATAAGTCTACCCAATGCTAAAACTCTTGCACAGGTGTTTGTTGACAACATCGTGAAACTACATGGCATTCCCTCTGATTTGGTGTCCGATAGAGGAAGTTTGTTTGCAGATTCTGGAAAGTGTTCTGTACTCGTCTGGGTGCACAATTTTCCTTCTCTTCGGCTTTTCATCCTAAGTCGAATGGACAGACGGAGTGCACTAATCAGAATCTGGAGACTTATTTGAGATGTTTTTTTTTTCAGAGAATCAGGAAAAGTGGTCTTCATTTTTGTTGTTAGCTGAGTTTGCTATAAATAACCGTAGACAGGAATCCACTGATAAGTCGCCTTTTTTGGGGGCATATGGGTTCCAGCCACAGTTTGGTACATTTTCTGGTGCTCAAAATTCCGGCATTCCTGAGGAGGAACGATTTTCCTCTTCTTTGTCTTCTATTTGGTGGAAAATCCAAAATAACCTGAAAAAGATGGGCAACAGGTATTAGCGTGCGTCTGACACGAGATTTATGAGTGGTCCAGACCTGAGAGTGGGTGATTCTGTGTGGTTGTCTACAAGAAACATTAAACTTAAGGTACCTTCTTGGAAGTTGGGGCCAAGATTTTTTGGTCCATATAAGATCACTGCCATTGTTAACCGTGTAGCTTTCCATCTTGAACTTCCTCAGGCATTGAAAATCCATAACGCATTTCATAAATCATTGCTAAAGAAACTTGTCAAACCTGTTGAGCCGTTCTCCTTACCTCCCGCTCCTGTCATGGTGGACAGCAATTTAGAATTTAGATCAGCAGGATTGTGGACTCCCGAGTTCTCCGGAGATCCCTCCAGTATCTCGTTCATTGGATAGGGTATGGACCAGAGGAGAGGATGTGGGTTCCAGTGACCAATGTTAATGCTAGTCGTCTGGTGAGAACATTCCATAGAGCTCATCCTAATAACGTTGATTATGGAAAGGGGGGGGGGGGGTACTGTCACATCTGTGATAGGTCTCAGAAGGTCTGAAAGATTATCTATGCATTAGTGATCTGACAGCCTCTTTTGGTTTCACTTTGTCTGTGTGTTGCTGGTATGTCCACACCTCCTGTTCAGGTGTGGATCATGTCAACTTTACCTCGCCCTATTTAGTCTGACTTTACCCATCGCTCCTTGCTTGGGATAGCTTCATTTGGTTTTGAAAGAGCTGGAGTGTGGTTCTTGTTAGAGTCCTGTTCATCCATCATCCTCAGAAGCTAAGTATTCCGCTTGTTGTGTTTTGTATCCCCCCCCCCCCCCTGCTTGGGTTGTTTATTAGGCCTCAGTGAGATGCTAGTTCCTTCACCAGGGAAGGAACGGGTGGTCTCTTCCCTGTCATTATCTTTAGGGCATCCAAGGGTCACCAGGATTTTCTTGGTTCTTGTGTAAGGGTATCTCTACCATGGAGAGGTGCCCACACGGATAGGAGTAAGGGCCAGGAGCAGGGTTTTATAGGTGGTGACCCTTTTCGTTCCCTAGTGGTGAGGCCTAGTGTCTTTCCGCTTCCTTCTTGTTGACTTTTGGTGTTCTCCCCTACTACATCTGTGACAGCATGTTTCTGCAATGCACAGTGTTCTACACTACTATGCAAGCTCTCAGCAGCCTCGACATACCTGTTTTTTATGCAATTTGTCACAAATAAATTTGGATTGAATCAAATCTTTTTTGGAAATGCGGCTGAATGGAATTTGCTCATCTCTAAGAATAAACATTTGTTCTTATGTAAAGCAACATGTTAATCTTTTATATGTATGGAACTATTTCTGGTAGAATCCCACATGCACTGCTGCGATTCATCCAATGATTAAAAATGGAGAACATTAGTGAGCTAACCGAATTCACATAATATTTTATTTGATGAACCCCTATTTAACAAACAGTAATAGTAAATTTGTTACATAACAATTTATCTGTAATATCTTACGCATTAAATGGGTTGTCCCACTTCAGCAAATAGCATTCATCATGTAGAGAAAGTTAATACAAGACATGTACTAATGTTTATTATCATTTTTCAATCGCATTATACACTGCTCATTTCCATTGTTAAGACCACCTTGCAATAAATCAGCGGTGGCCATGCTGGCACACTATAGGAAAAAGCACTTGCCTATGTGTGCAAGATTGGTCCCAGCCTCCATAGAGGCTGGTGATTTTTCCTATAGTGTGGAGGCATGTCCACTGCTGATGGATTTCAGAGTGGTCATAACCATGGAAATGAGCAGTGTATAATGTGATGGAAAAATGAATCATGTCAGCTAAGGAAACAATACGGATAATAACAATACATTAGTAAACGCCTTTTATTAACTTTTTTACATGATAATTGCCATTTGCTGAAGTGAGACAACTAGGGATGAGCGAACTCGAACTGTATAGTTCGGGTTCGTACCGAATTTTGGGGTGTCCGTGACACGGACCCGAACCCGGACATTTTCGTAAAAGTCCGGGTTCGGGTTCGGTGTTCGTCGCTTTCTTCGCGCTTTTGTGACGCTTTCTTGGCGCTTTTTGAAAGGCTGCAAAGCAGCCAATCAACAAGCGTCATACTACTTGCCCCAAGAGGCCATCACAGCCATGCCTACTATTGGCATGGCTGTGATTGGCCAGAGCACCATGTGACCCAGCCTCTATTTAAGCTGGAGTCACATAGCGCCGCCCGTCACTCTGCTCTGATTAGCGTAGGGAGAGGTTGCGGCTGCGACAGTAGGGCGAGATTAGGCAGATTAACTCCTCCAAAGGACTTGATTAACTGATCGATCTGCAGCTGTGGATCATTGAGCTGCTGATCCTCAATTGCTCACTGTTTTTAGGCTGCACAGACCGTTTGTCAGTCACATTTTTCTGGGGTGATCGGCGGCCATTTTGTGTCTTGTGGTGCGCCAGCACAAGCTGCGACCAAGTGCATTTAACCCTCAATGGTGTGGTTGTTTTTTGGCTAAAGCCTACATCAGGGTGAAGCTGTCACACCAAGTGCATTTAACCAGCAATAGTCTGTTCATTTTTTGGCCATATACAAAATCAGGGGCAAGCTGCGCCTGTCACCAAGTGCATTTAACCCTCAATGGTGTGGTTGTTTTTTGGCTAAAGCCTACATCAGGGTGAAGCTGTCACACCAAGTGCATTTAACCAGCAATAGTCTGTTCATTTTTTGGCCATATACTAAATCAGGGGCAAGCTGCGCCTGTCACCAAGTGCATTTAACCCTCAATGGTGTGGTTGTTTTTTGGCTAAAGCCTACATCAGGGTGAAGCTGTCACACCAAGTGCATTTAACCAGCAATAGTCTGTTTATTTTTTGGCCATATCCCAGTCTAATTCTGTCACTAAATCCATACCGGTCACCCAGCGCCTAAATACTAGGCCTCAAATTTATATCCAGCTAAATCTGTCCCTAGTGCTGTAGCTGGGCGAGTTATTTAGTGTCCGTTCAAGCACATTTCTTGTTCTGGGTTGAAATACAATTCCCAATTTAGCAATTTCATAATTTAGTGGTTTCTGCTATATCAGAGCTATTTGAAATCTATCCCTAAAAGGGTATATAATATTCAAGGTGCACATTGGGTCATTCAGAATAACTTCACACACACCCGCTACTGTGTATTTCCAAGTCTAATTCTGTCACTAAACCCATACCTGTCACGCAGCGCCTAAATACTAGGCCTCAAATTTATATCCAGCTAAATCTGTCCCTAGTGCTGTAGCTGGGCGAGTTATTTAGTGTCCGTTCAAGCACATTTCTTGTTCTGGGTTGAAATACAATTCCCAATTTAGCAATTTCATAATTTAGTGGTTTCTGCTATATCAGAGCTATTTGAAATCTATCCCTAAAAGGGTATATAATATTCAAGGTGCACATTGGGTCATTCAGAATAACTTCACACACACCCGCTACTGTGTATTTCCAAGTCTAATTCTGGCACTAAACCCATACCTGTCACCCAGCGCCTAAATACTAGGCCTCAAATTTATATCCCGCTAAATCTGTCCTTAGTGCTGTAGCTGGGCGAGTTATTTAGTGTCCGTTCAAGCACATTTCTTGTTCTGGGTTGAAATACAATTCCCAATTTAGCAATTTCATAATTTAGTGGTTTCTGCTATATCAGAGCTATTTGAAATCTATCCCTAAAAGGGTATATAATATTCAAGGTGCACATTGGGTCATTCAGAATAACTTCACACACACCCGCTACTGTGTATTTCCAAGTCTAATTCTGGCACTAAACCCATACCTGTCACCCAGCGCCTAAATACTAGGCCTCAAATTTATATCCCGCTAAATCTGTCCTTAGTGCTGTAGCTGGGCGAGTTATTTAGTGTCCGTTCAAGCACATTTCTTGTTCTGGGTTGAAATACAATTCCCAATTTAGCAATTTCATAATTTAGTGGTTTCTGCTATATCAGAGCTATTTGAAATCTATCCCTAAAAGGGTATATAATATTCAAGGTGCACATTGGGTCATTCAGAATAACTTCACACACACCCGCTACTGTGTATTTCCAAGTCTAATTCTGGCACTAAACCCATACCTGTCACCCAGCGCCTAAATACTAGGCCTCAAATTTATATCCCGCTAAATCTGTCCTTAGTGCTGTAGCTGGGCGAGTTATTTAGTGTCCGTTCAAGCACATTTCTTGTTCTGGGTTGAAATACAATTCCCAATTTAGCAATTTCATAATTTAGTGGTTTCTGCTATATCAGAGCTATTTGAAATCTATCCCTAAAAGGGTATATAATATTCAAGGTGCACATTGGGTCATTCAGAATAACTTCACACACACCCGCTACTGTGTATTTCCAAGTCTAATTCTGGCACTAAACCCATACCTGTCACCCAGCGCCTAAATACTAGGCCTCAAATTTATATCCCGCTAAATCTGTCCTTAGTGCTGTAGCTGGGCGAGTTATTTAGTGTCCGTTCAAGCACATTTCTTGTTCTGGGTTGAAATACAATTCCCAATTTAGCAATTTCATAATTTAGTGGTTTCTGCTATATCAGAGCTATTTGAAATCTATCCCTAAAAGGGTATATAATATTCAAGGTGCACATTGGGTCATTCAGAATAACTTCACACACACCCGCTACTGTGTATTTCCAAGTCTAATTCTGGCACTAAACCCATACCTGTCACCCAGCGCCTAAATACTAGGCCTCAAATTTATATCCCGCTAAATCTGTCCTTAGTGCTGTAGCTGGGCGAGTTATTTAGTGTCCGTTCAAGCACATTTCTTGTTCTGGGTTGAAATACAATTCCCAATTTAGCAATTTCATAATTTAGTGGTTTCTGCTATATCAGAGCTATTTGAAATCTATCCCTAAAAGGGTATATAATATTCAAGGTGCACATTGGGTCATTCAGAATAACTTCACACACACCCGCTACTGTGTATTTCCAAGTCTAATTCTGGCACTAAACCCATACCTGTCACCCAGCGCCTAAATACTAGGTCTCAAATTTATATCCCGCTAAATCTGTCCTTAGTGCTGTAGCTGGGCGAGTTATTTAGTGTCCGTTCAAGCACATTTCTTGTTCTGGGTTGAAATACAATTCCCAATTTAGCAATTTCATAATTTAGTGGTTTCTGCTATATCAGAGCTATTTGAAATCTATCCCTAAAAGGGTATATAATATTCAAGGTGCACATTGGGTCATTCAGAATAACTTCACACACACCCGCTACTGTGTATTTCCAAGTCTAATTCTGGCACTAAACCCATACCTGTCACCCAGCGCCTAAATACTAGGCCTCAAATTTATATCCCGCTAAATCTGTCCTTAGTGCTGTAGCTGGGCGAGTTATTTAGTGTCCGTTCAAGCACATTTCTTGTTCTGGGTTGAAATACAATTCCCAATTTAGCAATTTCATAATTTAGTGGTTTCTGCTATATCAGAGCTATTTGAAATCTATCCCTAAAAGGGTATATAATATTCAAGGTGCACATTGGGTCATTCAGAATAACTTCACACACACCCGCTACTGTGTATTTCCAAGTCTAATTCTGGCAGTAAACCCATACCTGTCACCCAGCGCCTAAATACTAGGCCTCAAATTTATATCCCGCTAAATCTGTCCTTAGTGCTGTAGCTGGGCGTTTTATTTAGTGTCCGTTCAAGCACATTTCTTGTTCTGGGTTGAAATACAATTCCCAATTTAGCAATTTCATAATTTAGTGGTTTCTGCTATATCAGAGCTATTTGAAATCTATCCCTAAAAGGGTATATAATATTCAAGGTGCACATTGGGTCATTCAGAATAACTTCACACACACCCGCTACTGTGTATTTCCAAGTCTAATTCTGGCACTAAACCCATACCTGTCACCCAGCGCCTAAATACTAGGTCTCAAATTTATATCCCGCTAAATCTGTCCTTAGTGCTGTAGCTGGGCGAGTTATTTAGTGTCCGTTCAAGCACATTTCTTGTTCTGGGTTGAAATACAATTCCCAATTTAGCAATTTCATAATTTAGTGGTTTCTGCTATATCAGAGCTATTTGAAATCTATCCCTAAAAGGGTATATAATATTCAAGGTGCACATTGGGTCATTCAGAATAACTTCACACACACCCGCTACTGTGTATTTCCAAGTCTAATTCTGGCACTAAACCCATACCTGTCACCCAGCGCCTAAATACTAGGCCTCAAATTTATATCCCGCTAAATCTGTCCTTAGTGCTGTAGCTGGGCGAGTTATTTAGTGTCCGTTCAAGCACATTTCTTGTTCTGGGTTGAAATACAATTCCCAATTTAGCAATTTCATAATTTAGTGGTTTCTGCTATATCAGAGCTATTTGAAATCTATCCCTAAAAGGGTATATAATATTCAAGGTGCACATAGGGTCATTCAGAATAACTTCACACACACCCGCTACTGTGTATTTCCAAGTCTAATTCTGGCACTAAACCCATACCTGTCACCCAGCGCCTAAATACTAGGCCTCAAATTTATATCCCGCTAAATCTGTCCTTAGTGCTGTAGCTGGGCGAGTTATTTAGTGTCCGTTCAAGCACATTTCTTGTTCTGGGTTGAAATACAATTCCCAATTTAGCAATTTCATAATTTAGTGGTTTCTGCTATATCAGAGCTATTTGAAATCTATCCCTAAAAGGGTATATAATATTCAAGGTGCACATAGGGTCATTCAGAATAACTTCACACACACGCTTCTGTGCATTTCCAAGTCTAATTCTGTCACTAAATCCATACCGGTCACCCAGCGCCTAAATACTAGGCCTCAAATTTATATCCCGCTGAATTTGAATACAATACATTGGGCCAAATAATATATTTGTTGTTGTGGTGAACCATAACAATGAGAAAAACATTTAGTAAGGGACGCGGACGTGGACATGGTCGTGGTGGTGTTAGTGGACCCTCTGGTGCTGGGAGAGGACGTGGCCGTTCTGCCACATCCACACGTCCTAGTGTACCAACTACCTCAGGTCCCAGTACCCGCCAGAATTTACAGCGATATATGGTGGGGCCCAATGCCGTTCTAAGGATGGTAAGGCCTGAGCAGGTACAGGCATTAGTCAATTGGGTGGCCGACAGTGGATCCAGCACGTTCACATTATCTCCCACCCAGTCTTCTGCAGAAAGCGCACAGATGGCGCCTGAAAACCAACCCCATCAGTCTGTCACATCACCCCCATGCATACCAGGGAAACTGTCTCAGCCTCAAGTTATGCAGCAGTCTCTTATGCTGTTTGAAGACTCCGCTGGCAGGGTTTCCCAAGGGCATCCACCTAGCCCTTCCCCAGCGGTGAAAGACATAGAATGCACTGACGCACAACCACTTATGTTTCCTGATGATGAGGACATGGGAATACCACCTCAGCATGTCTCTGATGATGACGAAACACAGGTGCCAACTGCTGCGTCTTTCTGCAGTGTGCAGACTGAACAGGAGGTCAGGGATCAAGACTGGGTGGAAGACGATGCAGGGGACGATGAGGTCCTAGACCCCACATGGAATGAAGGTCGTGCCACTGACTTTCACAGTTCGGAGGAAGAGGCAGTGGTGAGACCGAGCCAACAGCGTAGCAAAAGAGGGAGCAGTGGGCAAAAGCAGAACACCCGCCGCCAAGAGACTCCGCCTGCTACTGACCGCCGCCATCTGGGACCGAGCACCCCAAAGGCAGCTTCAAGGAGTTCCCTGGCATGGCACTTCTTCAAACAATGTGCTGACGACAAGACCCGAGTGGTTTGCACGCTGTGCCATCAGAGCCTGAAGCGAGGCATTAACGTTCTGAACCTGAGCACAACCTGCATGACCAGGCACCTGCATGCAAAGCATGAACTGCAGTGGAGTAAACACCTTAAAACCAAGGAAGTCACTCAGGCTCCCCCTGCTACCTCTTCTGCTGCTGCCGCCTCGGCCTATTCTGCTGCTGCCGCCTCGGCCTCTTCCTCCGCCTCTGGAGGAACGTTGGCACCTGCCGCCCAGCAAACAGGGGATGTACCACCAACACCACCACCACCACCTCCGTCACCAAGCGTCTCAACCATGTCACACGCCAGCGTTCAGCTCTCCATCTCACAAACATTTGATAGAAAGCGTAAATTCCCACCTAGCCACCCTCGATCCCTGGCCCTGAATGCCAGCATTTCTAAACTACTGGCCTATGAAATGCTGTCATTTAGGCTGGTGGACACAGACAGCTTCAAACAGCTCATGTCGCTTGCTGTCCCACAGTATGTTGTTCCCAGCCGGCACTACTTCTCCAAGAGAGCCGTGCCTTCCCTGCACAACCAAGTATCCGATAAAATCAAGTGTGCACTGCGCAACGCCATCTGTGGCAAGGTCCACCTAACCACAGATACGTGGACCAGTAAGCACGGCCAGGGACGCTATATCTCCCTAACTGCACACTGGGTAAATGTAGTGGCAGCTGGGCCCCAGGCGGAGAGCTGTTTGGCGCACGTCCTTCCGCCGCCAAGGATCGCAGGGCAACATTCTTTGCCTCCTGTTGCCACCTCCTCCTTCTCGGCTTCCTCCTCCTCTTCTTCCACCTGCTCATCCAGTCAGCCACACACCTTCACCACCAACTTCAGCACAGCCCGGGGTAAACGTCAGCAGGCCATTCTGAAACTCATATGTTTGGGGGACAGGCCCCACACCGCACAGGAGTTGTGGCGGGGTATAGAACAACAGACCGACGAGTGGTTGCTGCCGGTGAGCCTCAAGCCCGGCCTGGTGGTGTGTGATAATGGGCGAAATCTCGTTGCAGCTCTGGGACTAGCCAATTTGACGCACATCCCTTGCTTGGCGCATGTGCTGAATTTGGTGGTGCAGAAGTTCATTCACAACTACCCCGACATGTCAGAGCTGCTGCATAAAGTGCGGGCCGTCTGTTCGCGCTTCCGGCGTTCACATCCTGCTGCTGCTCGCCTGTCTGCGCTACAGCGTAACTTCGGCCTTCCCGCTCACCGCCTCATATGCGACGTGCCCACCAGGTGGAACTCCACCTTGCACATGCTGGACAGACTGTGCGAGCAGCAGCAGGCCATAGTGGAGTTTCAGCTGCAGCACGCACGGGTCAGTCGCACTACAGAACAGCACCACTTCACCACCAATGACTGGGCCTCCATGCGAGACCTGTGTGCCCTGTTGCGCTGTTTCGAGTACTCCACCAACATGGCCAGTGGCGATGACACCGTTATCAGCGTTACAATACCACTTCTATGTCTCCTTGAGAAAACACTTAGGGCGATGATGGAAGAGGAGGTGGCCCAGGAGGAGGAGGAGGAGGAGGAGGAAGAGGGGTCATTTTTAGCACTTTCAGGCCAGTCTCTTCGAAGTGACTCAGAGGGAGGTTTTTGGCAACAGCAGAGGCCAGGTACAAATGTGGCCAGCCAGGGCCCACTACTGGAGGACGAGGAGGACGAGGATGAGGAGGAGGTGGAGGAGGATGAGGATGAAGCATGGTCACAGCGGGGTGGCACCCAACGCAGCTCGGGTCCATCACTGGTGCGTGGCTGGGGGGAAAGGCAGGACGATGACGATACGCCTCCCACAGAGGACAGCTTGTCCTTATCCCTGGGCAGCCTGGCACACATGAGCGACTACATGCTGCAGTGCCTGCGCAACGACAGCAGAGTTGCCCACATTTTAACCTGTGCGGACTACTGGGTTGCCACCCTGCTGGATCCACGCTACAAAGACAATGTGCCCACCTTACTTCCTGCACTGGAGCGTGATAGGAAGATGCGCGAGTACAAGCGCACGTTGGTAGACGCGCTACTGAGAGCATTCCCAAATGTCACAGGGGAACAAGTGGAAGCCCAAGGCCAAGGCAGAGGAGGAGCAAGAGGTCGCCAAGGCAGCTGTGTCACGGCCAGCTCCTCTGAGGGCAGGGTTAGCATGGCAGAGATGTGGAAAACTTTTGTCAACACGCCACAGCTAACTGCACCACCACCTGATACGCAACGTGTTAGCAGGAGGCAACATTTCACTAACATGGTGGAACAGTACGTGTGCACACCCCTCCACGTACTGACTGATGGTTCGGCCCCATTCAACTTCTGGGTCTCTAAATTGTCCACGTGGCCAGAGCTAGCCTTTTATGCCTTGGAGGTGCTGGCCTGCCCGGCAGCCAGCGTTTTGTCTGAACGTGTATTCAGCACGGCAGGGGGCGTCATTACAGACAAACGCAGCCGCCTGTCTACAGCCAATGTGGACAAGCTGACGTTCATAAAAATGAACCAGGCATGGATCCCACAGGACCTGTCCGTCCCTTGTCCAGATTAGACATTAACTACCTCCCCATAACCATATATTATTGGACTCCAGGGCACTTCCTCATTCAATCCTATTTTTATTTTCATTTTACCATTATATTGCGATGCTACCCAAAGTTGAATGAACCTCTCCTCTGCCTGTGTGCTAGGCCTAAATATATGCCAATGGACTGTTGCAGTGGTGGCTGACATGAAGCCTGATTCTCTGCTATGACATGCAGACTAATTCTCTGCTGACATGAAGCCAGATTGTCTGTTACGTGACCTCTCTCCTCTGCCTGGGTGCTGGGCCTAAATTTATGACAATGGACTGTTGCAGTGGTGGCTGACGTGAAGCCTCATTCTCTGCTATGACATGCAGACTGATTCTCTGCTGACATGAAGCCAGATTGTCTGTTACGGGACCTCTCTCCTCTGCCTGTGTGCTAGGCCTAAATATATGCCAATGGACTGTTGCAGTGGTGGCTGACATGAAGCCTGATTCTCTGCTATGACATGCAGACTGATTCTCTGCTGACATGAAGCCAGATCCTCTGTTACGGGACCTCTCTCCTCTGCCTGTGTGTGTGCTGGGCCTAAATATATGCCAATGGACTGTTGCAGTGGTGGCTGACGTGAAGCCTCATTCTCTGCTATGACATGCAGACTAATTCTCTGCTGACATGAAGACAGATTCTCTGTTACGGGACCTCCCTCCTCTGCCTGGGTGCTGGGCCTAAATATATGCCAATGGACTGTTGCAGTGGTGGGTGACGTGAAGCCTCATTCTCTGCTATGACATGCAGACTAATTCTCTGCTGACATGAAGCCAGATTGTCTGTTACGGGACCTCTCTCCTCTGCCTGTGTGTGTGCTGGGCCTAAATATATGCCAATGGACTGTTGCAGTGGTGGGTGACGTGAAGCCTCATTCTCTGCTATGACATGCAGACTAATTCTCTGCTGACATGAAGCCAGATTGTCTGTTACGGGACCTCTCTCCTCTGCCTGTGTGTGTGCTGGGCCTAAATATATGCCAATGGACTGTTGCAGTGGTGGCTGACGTGAAGCCTCATTCTCTGCTATGACATGCAGACTAATTCTCTGCTGACATGAAGACAGATTCTCTGTTACGGGACCTCTCTCCTCTGCCTGTGTGTGTGCTGGGCCTAAATATATGCCAATGGACTGTTGCAGTGGTGGCTGACGTGAAGCCTCATTCTCTGCTATGACATGCAGACTAATTCTCTGCTGACATGAAGACAGATTCTCTGTTACGGGACCTCCCTCCTCTGCCTGGGTGCTGGGCCTAAATATATGCCAATGGACTGTTGCAGTGGTGGGTGACGTGAAGCCTGATTCTCTGCTATGACATGCAGACTAATTCTCTGCTGACATGAAGACAGATTCTCTGTTACGGGACCTCTCTCCTCTGCCTGTGTGTGTGCTGGGCCTAAATATATGCCAATGGACTGTTGCAGTGGTGGCTGACGTGAAGCCTCATTCTCTGCTATGACATGCAGACTAATTCTCTGCTGACATGAAGACAGATTCTCTGTTACGGGACCTCCCTCCTCTGCCTGGGTGCTGGGCCTAAATTTATGACAATGGACTGTTGCAGTGGTGGCTGACGTGAAGCCTCATTCTCTGCTATGACATGCAGACTGATTCTCTGCTGACATGAAGCCAGATTGTCTGTTACGGGACCTCTCTCCTCTGCCTGTGTGCTAGGCCTAAATATATGCCAATGGACTGTTGCAGTGGTGGCTGACGTGAAGCCTGATTCTCTGCTATGACATGCAGACTGATTCTCTGCTGACATGAAGCCAGATCCTCTGTTACGGGACCTCTCTCCTCTGCCTGTGTGTGTGCTGGGCCTAAATATATGCCAATGGACTGTTGCAGTGGTGGCTGACGTGAAGCCTCATTCTCTGCTATGACATGCAGACTAATTCTCTGCTGACATGAAGACAGATTCTCTGTTACGGGACCTCCCTCCTCTGCCTGGGTGCTGGGCCTAAATATATGCCAATGGACTGTTGCAGTGGTGGGTGACGTGAAGCCTCATTCTCTGCTATGACATGCAGACTAATTCTCTGCTGACATGAAGCCAGATTGTCTGTTACGGGACCTCTCTCCTCTGCCTGTGTGTGTGCTGGGCCTAAATATATGCCAATGGACTGTTGCAGTGGTGGCTGACGTGAAGCCTCATTCTCTGCTATGACATGCAGACTAATTCTCTGCTGACATGAAGACAGATTCTCTGTTACGGGACCTCTCTCCTCTGCCTGTGTGTGTGCTGGGCCTAAATATATGCCAATGGACTGTTGCAGTGGTGGCTGACGTGAAGCCTCATTCTCTGCTATGACATGCAGACTAATTCTCTGCTGACATGAAGACAGATTCTCTGTTACGGGACCTCCCTCCTCTGCCTGGGTGCTGGGCCTAAATATATGCCAATGGACTGTTGCAGTGGTGGGTGACGTGAAGCCTGATTCTCTGCTATGACATGCAGACTAATTCTCTGCTGACATGAAGACAGATTCTCTGTTACGGGACCTCTCTCCTCTGCCTGTGTGTGTGCTGGGCCTAAATATATGCCAATGGACTGTTGCAGTGGTGGCTGACGTGAAGCCTCATTCTCTGCTATGACATGCAGACTAATTCTCTGCTGACATGAAGACAGATTCTCTGTTACGGGACCTCCCTCCTCTGCCTGGGTGCTGGGCCTAAATATATGCCAATGGACTGTTGCAGTGGTGGGTGACGTGAAGCCTCATTCTCTGCTATGACATGCAGACTGATTCTCTGCTGTCATGAAGCCAGATTGTCTGTTACGGGACCTCTCTGCTCTGCCTGTGTGCTAGGCCTAAATATATGCCAATGGACTGTTGCAGTGGTGGGTGACGTGAAGCCTCATTCTCTGCTATGACATGCAGACTAATTCTCTGCTGACATGAAGACAGATTCTCTGTTACGGGACCTCCCTCCTCTGCCTGGGTGCTGGGCCTAAATATATGCCAATGGACTGTTGCAGTGGTGGGTGACGTGAAGCCTCATTCTCTGCTATGACATGCAGACTAATTCTCTGCTGACATGAAGCCAGATTGTCTGTTACGGGACCTCTCTCCTCTGCCTGTGTGTGTGCTGGGCCTAAATATATGCCAATGGACTGTTGCAGTGGTGGCTGACGTGAAGCCTCATTCTCTGCTATGACATGCAGACTAATTCTCTGCTGACATGAAGACAGATTCTCTGTTACGGGACCTCTCTCCTCTGCCTGTGTGTGTGCTGGGCCTAAATATATGCCAATGGACTGTTGCAGTGGTGGCTGACGTGAAGCCTCATTCTCTGCTATGACATGCAGACTAATTCTCTGCTGACATGAAGACAGATTCTCTGTTACGGGACCTCCCTCCTCTGCCTGGGTGCTGGGCCTAAATATATGCCAATGGACTGTTGCAGTGGTGGGTGACGTGAAGCCTGATTCTCTGCTATGACATGCAGACTAATTCTCTGCTGACATGAAGACAGATTCTCTGTTACGGGACCTCTCTCCTCTGCCTGTGTGTGTGCTGGGCCTAAATATATGCCAATGGACTGTTGCAGTGGTGGCTGACGTGAAGCCTCATTCTCTGCTATGACATGCAGACTAATTCTCTGCTGACATGAAGACAGATTCTCTGTTACGGGACCTCCCTCCTCTGCCTGGGTGCTGGGCCTAAATATATGCCAATGGACTGTTGCAGTGGTGGCTGACGTGAAGCCTCATTCTCTGCTATGACATGCAGACTGATTCTCTGCTGACATGAAGCCAGATCGTCTGTTACGGGACCTCTCTGCTCTGCCTGTGTGCTAGGCCTAAATATATGCCAATGGACTGTTGCAGTAGTGGGTGACGTGAAGCCTCATTCTCTGCTATGACATGCAGACTGATTCTCTGCTGTCATGAAGCCAGATTGTCTGTTACGGGACCTCTCTGCTCTGCCTGTGTGCTAGGCCTAAATATATGCCAATGGACTGTTGCAGTGGTGGGTGACGTGAAGCCCCATTCTCTGCTATGACATGCAGACTGATTCTCTGCTGTCATGAAGCCAGATTGTCTGTTACGGGACCTCTCTGCTCTGCCTGTGTGCTAGGCCTAAATATATGCCAATGGACTGTTGCAGTGGTGGGTGACGTGAAGCCTCATTATCTGCTATGACATGCAGACTGATTCTCTGCTGACATGAAGCCAGATTGTCTGTTACGGGACCTCTCTCCTCTGCCTGTGTGCTAGGCCTAAATATATGCCAATGGACTGTTGCAGTGGTGGCTGACGTGAAGCCTCATTCTCTGCTATGACATGCAGACTAATTCTCTGCTGACATGAAGCCAGATTGTCTGTTACGGGACCTCTCTCCTCTGCCTGGGTGCTGGGCCTAAATTTATGACAATGGACTGTTGCAGTGGTGGCTGACGTGAAGCCTGATTCTCTGCTATGACATGCAGACTGATTCTCTGCTGACATGAAGCCAGATCCTCTGTTACGGGACCTCTCTCCTCTGCCTGTGTGTGTGCTGGGCCTAAATATATGCCAATGGACTGTTGCAGTGGTGGCTGACGTGAAGCCTCATTCTCTGCTATGACATGCAGACTGATTCTCTGCTGACATGAAGCCAGATTCTCTGTTACGGGACCTCTCTCCTCTGCCTGTGTGTGTGCTGGGCCTAAATATATGCCAATGGACTGTTGCAGTGGTGGCTGACGTGAAGCCTCATTCTCTGCTATGACATGCAGACTAATTCTCTGCTGACATGAAGACAGATTCTCTGTTACGGGACCTCCCTCCTCTGCCTGGGTGCTGGGCCTAAATATATGCCAATGGACTGTTGCAGTGGTGGCTGACGTGAAGCCTCATTCTCTGCTATGACATGCAGACTAATTCTCTGCTGACATGAAGACAGATTCTCTGTTACGGGACCTCTCTCCTCTGCCTGGGTGCCGGGGCCTAAATATCTGAGAATGGACTGTTCCAGTGGTGGGTGACGGGAAGCCAGATTCTCTGCTATGGAACCTCTCTCCAATTGATTTTGGTTAATTTTTATATATTTAATTTTTAATTTAATTCATTTCCCTATCCACATTTGTTTGCAGGGGATTTACCTACATGTTGCTGCCTTTTGCAGCCCTCTAGCTCTTTCCTGGGCTGTTTTACAGCCTTTTTAGTGCCGAAAAGTTCGGGTCCCCATTGACTTCAATGGGGTTCGGGTTCGGGACGAAGTTCGGATCGGGTTCGGATCCCGAACCCGAACATTTCCGGGATGTTCGGCCGAACTTCTCGAACCCGAACATCCAGGTGTTCGCTCAACTCTAGAGACAACCCCTTTCATTTAAGATAATGTAAAAGAGGGTAATGTGAAATAAAGAGCATTTTGTTTAAGTATTTATATATATATATATTTTTTAAATATCCTAACATATTCATGTGTACTATTGTTAGCAGAGAACATGATGTGTTGTTAGTGCAGACCTGCTGTGTAAGCAGCCTTCTGGTTTTATAATACATTATACTAATCAATACTTATATCCTGCTAATTCATATACAGAGCTTCACATTTCTTTGCATAATTCCTTTTTGGCTTCTACCTTGTATTTAGTATGTATTTTGGTTCAGTTGTTGGTAGCATAAATGACCTTAATGTGTATAGGTCAGACTCTGTAATACATCATAACCCTTTCCAAAGTGAGAGCATATTGTACAATATGAACTTAAAAGGTTTCAATTCAATGCCTTATTGATTTTCTTTTGCAATTTAAACTATACTCTATATAGAAGTGAAGCTTTCTTTCAGCACTTGGGGCTATAAATGTCAGCAGTGATGCAATTAGAGGTAGAGCCATGTAATAGATCATATTTTTTTCATTCCTAAGAGACTTAATAAATTGAATCTGTATACCAAGTCTGAACAAAAGATGGTTGGTTAACCACAGACTTTTGATTTAGTTTATTGATATGGTCAAATCTAATGTTTATTTGCTACACCTCATCAGCCAGATACTCACACATCAATTCCTATTTGGGTCACATTATTTAAGTAGGCATAGCATTCAAAAATGCACTCACCAGTAAATAGGTTTAATAAAGGGTAATCTTAAATAAAACTTGCAGTTTAGAAGATAATTTACAGCTTCAATAATATTAAGCTACTAAGAATCAAAATGTTTTTTTTTTTTATATACAGTGCTGTGTACAAAATGTTTAGGCGTGTGGAAAAATAATAATAGCTCACATCTATCAATTAATAAAATGCAAAGTGAATGGACAAAAAACATATATAAGGGTTAACTGGGTCCCCGCTCTGATAAAGACACTTTCTTCTATCTATACACAGTTGCAAGAAAAAGTTTGTGAATCCTTTGGAATGATATGGATTTCTGCACAAATTGGTCATAAAATGTGATCTGATCTTCATCTAAGTCACAACAATAGACAATCACAGTCTGCTTAAACTAATCACACACAAAGAATTAAATGTTACCATGTTTTTATTGAACACACTATGTAAACATTCACAGTGCAGGTGGAAAAAGTATGTGAACCCTTGGATTTAATAACTGGTTGTCACGGAAGGTGTACAGGAAACAAGACAATGCAAAATGAATATATGACTCACTGGATCCAAAACTAAGGAACAAAAGGGAGACCCCTGCATAAGACCTGGCACTCTCCCTGACTGCTCAGCCTATGCGAACACCCCAATGGTGGATGATCGCATATCCTCGTACCTCGACTATATAACACCTGAACACCCTACAATAGTGAGGGGACATGACCACCGGCTCCCTACACTAGACATGGAGGGAGTCAGGGTCACCTGGGATCCAGCAAACATAAAATCACAAATGAATGTACAACACTTATCTTCTAGAAGACTGGGAAATAGGATCAGCATGCACACACACTCCAGGAAGTTGTATAAACCGCACACTAATGCATTATGGGGAGGAATTTAAAGGGATGCAATCAGTCCAACTACATGACAGCTGAGAGAGGCTAACGAGATGAGGAACTGAAAACCAAAACAAAGAAAGCTCAAGGAGGAGGTTCTGAAAGGCATCTGTCAGAGCTTCTCAGATGTCTGGTTGTGACACTGGTTGAACTTCCTTTGGCAGTAATAACTTCAACCAAACGTGTTCTGTAGTTGCAGATCAGACGTGCACAACGGTCAGGAGTAATTCTTGACCATTCCTCTTTACAGAACTGTTTCAGATCAGCAATATTCTTGGGATGTCTGGTGTGAATCGCTTTCTTGAGGTCATGCCACAGCATCTCAATCGGGTTGAGGTCAGGACTCTGACTGGGCCACTCCAGAAGGCGTATTTTCTTCTGTTTTAAGCCATTATGTTGTTGATTTACTTCTATGCTTTTGGTCGCTGTCCTGTTGCAACACCCATATTCTGTTGAGATTCAGCTGGTGGACAGGTGGCCTTAAGTTCTCCTGCAAAATGTCTTGATAAACTTGGGAATTCATTTTTCCTTCAATGATAGCAATCCGTCCAGGCCCTGACACAGCAAGGCAGCCCCAAACCATGATCCCCCACCACCATACTTCACAGTTAGGATGAGGTTTTGATGTTGATATGCTGTGCCTCTTTTTCTCCACAAATAGTGTTGTGTGTTTCTTCCAAACAACTAAACTTTGGTTTAATCTGTCCACAGAATATTTTGCCAGTACTGCTGTGGAACATCCAGGTGCTTTTGTGCAAACTGTAAACGTGCAGCAATGTGTTTTTTTTGGACAGCAGTGGCTTCCTCTGTGGTATCCCCCTATGAAATCCATTCTTGCTTAGTGTTTTACGTATCGTAGATTCGCTAACAGGGATGTTAGCATATGCCAGAGACTTTTGTAAGTCTTTAGCTGACACTCTAGGATTCTTCTTCACCTCATTGAGCAGTCTGCGCTGTCATCTTTACAGGATGGCCACTCCTAGGGAGAGTAGCAGCAGTGCTGAACTTTCTCCATTATAGACAATTTGTCTTACCGTGGACTGATAACCAGCAAGGCTTTTGGAGATACTTTTATAACCCTTTGCAGCTTTATGCAAGTCAACAATTCTTAATCGTAGGTCTTCTGAGAGCTCTTTTGTGAGAGGCATCATTCACATCAGGCAATGCTTCTTGTGAAATGAAAACCCAGAAATGGTGTGTGCTTTTATAAGGGCAGGGCAGCTGTAACCAACCCCTCCAATCTCCTCTCATTGATTGGACTCCAATTCGCTCTTGGAGATGTCATTAGTCTAAGGGTTCACATACTTCTTCCACCTGCACTGTGAATGTTTACATGGTGTGTTCAATAAAAACATGGTAGCATTTAATTATTTGTGTGTTATTAGTTTAAGCAGACTGTGATTGTCTATTGTTGTGACTTAGATGAAGATCAGATCACATTTTATGACCAATTTGTTCAGAAATCCATATCATTCCAAAGAGGTAACATACTTTTTCTTGCAACTTCATATAAATATGAGAGTGTTTTTGTTAGCGATATACCAACTTTAACCTGATATATAGATAGAAGAAAGTGTCTTTATCAGCGCGGGGACCCTGTTAACCTTTGATTATCTGTATGTGCATACTGTTGTGAGTCTGGGCAGGAGCCACTATTTTGGAGAACCAGCAGCGACTCCCCTGATTGATACTGGGGAAGTAAGACACATAAAAAAAAGCAGCAGCACAGGTGTATATTTACTTTAAAAAATATATATAATTAAAATTAATATTTGGACTGACCACTTGAGTCAGAGTCGAGAACTTTAGTTATTGCAGTGTCATAAAAAGTGGAGAGAAAATTTGTATCATGGAGGGAACAGATGGTAGAGAGTAGCAGAAGAGAGTTAGAGAGCAAATGAGAGTCAAGATGCTTAACATTCCTACAAGGGTGTGGCAATTTGTGAACTTGGGGTGCAGCTGAAGATACAAGTGAGAATTTAAGTAGATTGTGGTTGGATAGAGGGAGAGGTGCGTTATAGAGGTTAGATAGGGAAAAAAGGCAGGTAAAGATTATTTCCAGTATGTGGCCAACATTTTAGGTGGCAATGAAGGACCACTGAAGGAGGTAAAAGGAGGAAGTAAGTGCTAGAAGTTTTGGAGTAGCTGAGTGGAAAGTGTCAGCAAGATTTTGAAGTCAATCTTGATGATAGTGGGGATGCCAGTAGAAAGAATATGTAGATAAAGATGATGGTCGAACCTGGGAGATGGCAGATAATGGCCACTTGGAGGTTGGAGGGAGTGTAGATGTGGACAGAGTGTACTTCAAAATGGAGGGAGGCATTGGATTTGGGTTGAAGGTGCAGTTGTCTGATAGGAGAAGAGCAACTCCTCCATCATGTTTGCTGCTGGACCGGGGTGTGAGTAAAATGAAAACTGTCACTGACAAAAACGATAAGGTTGAAAAGTACCAAAATAACTATCACAGAGAAAAATGACTTGGCCTGCTGGTGGATATAACGAATGCTTGGCCCAACGCGTTTCCCCAGTGTCCGTAGAGCTGGTTCATCAGGGGACCAAAGGTAAGTAATCCAATAGTCATAATAGGCATCATTCTGGATAGTTACAAAATGATATGGGCATCCTGGTATGATAAGGTGCCATACCTTCCCATATCAGGATGCCCATATCTTTTTGTAACTATCCAGAATGATGCCTATGACTATTGGATTACTTACTTGTGGACCTTTAGTTCCCTGATGAACCAGCTCTACTGACACTGGGGAAATGCATTGGGACAAGCATTCGTTACATACACCGGCAGGGTTACAGTAGGTGACAGCAAGGGCTTAGCCGCCGATAGGTTTGGGACACGAACGAGTTTGGGACACGAACTTGACCCCAAACCCATTGAAGTCAATAGGGACCCGAACTTTGGAGCGCTAAAATGGCTCTAAAAAATAAATGGAAAGGGCTAGAGGGGTGCAAATGGCAGCAAAATGTGGTTAAGAGCATGGCAAGTTCTCTGCAAACAAATGTGGATAGGGAAATGACTTTAAATAACATAAAATATGTGAAAATAAAAAATTATAATCTTGATCTTGGAGGACGAGGTCCATATGCAGTAGGCGGTTGAGAAGGCGGTGGATGTGGCGGTGCAGGTGGAAGCGGCGGTGGAGAAGGAGGAGGAGGTAGCCTACACTGCTTTTTTTTATTTTTTATTAGGGTACACCCCAAAATATTGAGAAACAAACGTTTAGACAATACACTGGCTGCAGGACAGAACCTCCAAGGCATGAAGGGCAAGCTCAGGCCATGTACTCAACTTGGAGACCCAGAAGTTGAAAGGGGCAGACCCATAAGTCAGTACATGTAGACGTGTGCACACATACTGCCCCACCATGTTGCACGTCCCCATGATGTCCACGATCCAATTTGATATCTGCTCTATCAACTTTTGATGTTCTTTTCTGCACATACTATGTTGATCATGGTTAGCAGCGAATCAGGGTTCTACCCCGGAGAGGGAGTGTGCGAAAGGGATAGCACATCCAAGGGAGATCAATGTATGAAATAAAATGTGATCAAGCGTAAATATGAGACAAATTATTGAAGCCGAAGCTTCCAAGTAAAGCAGGGGGCGCGCGGCAATTACCCACGCGCGCGGAAGTGACGATAAATAACAATACAGGACACTTAACCGCCTCCGGACCACCTAACGCAGATGTGCGGTCTGGAGGCGGCATCGCTGCGCAGACTGACGCATATACGCGTCATCTCGTGAGACGCGAGATGACGCGCTATGCCGGCCCGCGCATGCGCAGTTCGGGCCAGCATTTCGTCAAGGAGTAATTCGTCATCAGCTTGCCAGCCAATGATCGCGGCTGGCAAGCTGATGATTTTTAAAAAATCCAATCAGAGCGCCAGATAGCAGATCATATTAGTAAATATGATCTGTTATATGGCTGCCTGCTCCTCTGCTGGTTCTTTTCGTCGGTTGGATCCAGCAGAGGAGCAGGCTACACAGTGAGTACACCAACACTACACACTTAGCCCAAGATCACCCCCCTGAACCCCAATTAACCCTTTGATCACCCCTTTGATCGCCCCTGTCAATCACTAGTGAAAGGAAAAAAGTGATCAGTGCAAACTGTCACTTTTTTTTTTCACTGGTATTGACCGTTAGGTTTTAGGTATAGTTTAGGCCCCTTGGGTAGGTAGTTTAGGGATCAGTTAGCGCCCAGCCCACCGCACCGCAGTCCGTTATTCGCTGATTAGCTTATCGCTAATCAGCATTTGTACTTTTATAGTATCTGGAAGTGATCAAAACTGATTACGGTCAGATCTATAATTGTATTAGTGTCACTTTAGTTCTCCCTCCACCCAAAACGCAGTGTTTGCCCGATCAGGCCTGATCGGTCGCCCACACGTGCGTTCGCCAACACCCGCCCCACCGCAGTGACAAAAACAATTTTTTTTTTTATCGCTGCACATTAACTTTACACGCACTGCGGCGATAAAAAAATCAGTTTTGATATTTTTTATCAACCGCAGCGACCTCCGGTACTTCGCTAGCCTCCCCTTTGTAAGACAGGCTTGTTTTTTTTTCTTGGGTAGTCTCAGGGAATACCCCTAAATTTAGTTGCCCACATGTCAAACAGGGGGTATTCTTCTGAAGAGGCCTACAGGCTTCTGACCCAGTCGGATGAGGAATGGGAACCCTCATCTGATGAATCCAGCGGGTCAGAATACGAGCCTGTAGAAAGCAGTTGCTCTCTGACCCAAAGTTCGGACGAGGAGGCTGAGGTCCCTGATAGCACCAGGCGTACCCGGCCCCGTGTCGCTAGACCACAGGTTGCGCAGGATCCGCTTCAAGAGCAGCAGAGTGGGGCTGGTGCTGTCGGATTACGTGGTGAGGCATACACCAGCAGCCCAGCTCTCCCTGGAGCTAGTACCAGCACTGCCGTAGATCATGGTGAAGTAGCGAACACCAGAAGGGCAGTTGAAGCTGGTACGGTGGCACGAGCAGTAGTGACCCCGTCGCAGCCACCGCAAAGACGTGCCCGTAGAGCCCCTAGAATCCCAGAGGTGCTGGCAAACCCTGATTGGCAGTCCCCAACTTCAGCCGCACCTGTAGTTTTCCCTTTCACTGCCCAGTCTGGAGTTCGGGTTGAGACAGCTCAGATCGGTTCGGCCCTGGGATTTTTTGAGCTGTTCTTGACTGCGGAGCTCTTAGACATCTGCGTAGACGAGTCCCTGATACATTTTACCGGGCGCCTTGGCTTCAAACAATACATCCCAAGCAAGCGCGCCCGGTATGGGGTCAAATTGTATAAGCTCTGTGAAAGGGCCACAGGCTATACCCACAAATTTCGAATCTATGAGGGAAAAGATCAGACCCTGGAGCCGGTCGGTTGCCCTGACTACCTGGGGAGCAGTGGGAAGACAGTTTGGGACTTGGTGTCACCCTTATTCGGCAAGGGGTACCATCTTTATGTGGACAATTTTTACACAAGTGTGGCCCTCTTTAGGCATTTCTTTCTAGAACGGATTGGCGCCTGTGGTACCGCGCAAACTAGTCACGCGGGCTTCCCCCAACGGCTCTTTAGCACCCGTCTTGCAAGGGGGCAGAGGGCCGCACTGTGTAACGAAGAACTGCTCGCGGTGAAATGGAGAGACAAGCTTGACGTTTACATGCTCTCCTCCATTCACGCAGACACGACAATACAAATTGAGCGAGCAACCCGTGTCATTGAAAAGCCCCTCTCAGTCCACGACTATAACCTTCACATGGGAGGGGTGGACTTCAATAACCAGATGTTGTCTCCGTATTTAGTTTCCCGCAGAACCAGACGCTGGTATAAGAAGGTGGCTGTATATTTAATTCAATTGGCTCTGTAGAATAGTTTTGTTCTCTACAGTAAGGCTGGGAGAACTGGATCCTTCCTCAAATTTCAGGAAGAGATCATCGAGAACCTCCTGTACCCAGGAGGTTCCGTGGCCCCATCCACCAGTGTAGTTAGCCGTCTACACGAGCGACATTTCCCCAATGTCGTTCCTGGTACCTCAACCCAACCGTCACCCCGAAAAAGATGTTGTGTCTGTAGCAGGAGTGGAATAAGGCGTGACACCCGCTATTTCTGTCCTGACTGTCCTGACCACCCTGCCCTATGCTTTGGAGAGTGTTTCTGGAAGTACCACTCACAGGTACACTATTAGCATAGGGATCATCTCACCAGGACAGGCACACAGGGCTATTAGGGCCCATTCACTCACACAGCTGCTGAAAACCTCTCCTTTCACCTGGGACAAAGTGCATAACGCACTTCGCCACATCTTTGGGCGATTTGCGCTTTGCACATTGACCCATGGGGAAGGTTTGTTGTATAAAGGTAAAAAAATAAAAAATAAAAAGCACCAGTAAGCAAAAAGGTTAATGTTCAGTTAAAAAAGTTAAAGTTTATATATTCTGTTCCAAAGTTAATAAAATTATTGCGTTGCGGCCTGGTTTTTTCTTTTTTTTTTTTTTTTTACCTTCCAGGTGGACCAACCGATCGACTAGCTGCAGCACTGATGTGCATTCTGACAGAAGCATTGCGCTGCTGTCAGATTACACGCAAGTCGGTGTATGCGGCGCTGCAAGACGAGATTTCTCCTCTGCAGTAACAGATACGTTTGCCAAGGCATACGAGCTGAGGAGGAGGCGGCGTTCCTATGCTTTGGCAAACACTTTGTATGTAAAAAAAAAAAATCCCGGCAATGATTCATTCATCCACATCGATTGATGTGAATGGAGAAATCTGGTTTGCCAGGGCATACGAGCTAAGTGGGTATGGATGTTGGGCGGAGCTCCTATGTCCTGGCAGACGCCCTTCCCCTCCTTTTTTTTTTTTTTGGTAGAGATTTTTTCATCCACATTGATCGATGCGAATGAAGAAATCTGTGCCGTTCATTTTTTTCTTTCAGCCCAGAGGCTGAACGGAAAAAAAAATCTCATTACCTGTATGCTCAATATAAGGAGAATAGCAGAAACTCCTAATGCTGGCCATACATGTAATGGTTGCGGAGACCCTCAAATGCCAGGGCAGTACAAGCACCCCACAACTGACCCCATTTTGGAAAGAAGACACCCCAAGGTATTTGCTGAGGGGCATATTGAGTCCATGAAAGATTTAAATTTTTGTCCTAAGTTAGCGGAAAGTGAGACTTTGTGAGAAAAAAAAAAAAAAAAATCAATTTCCGCTAACTTATGCCCAAAAATGTTTTTCTATAAACTCGCCAGGCCCCTCATTGAATACCTTGGGGTGTTTTCTTTCCAAAGTGGGGTCACATGTGGGGTATTTATACTGCCCTGGCTTTTTAGAGGCCCTAAAGCGTGAGAAGAAGTCTGGGATCCAAATGTCTAAAAATGCCCTCCTAAAAGGAATTTGGGCACCATTGCGCATCTAGGCTGCAAAAAAGTGTGACACATCTGGTATCGCCGTACTCAGGAGAAGTTGGGGAATGTGTTTTGGGGTGTCATTTTACATATACCCATGCTGGGTGAGAGAAATATCTTGGTCAAATGCCAACTTTGTATAAAAAAAATTGGAAAAGTTGTCTTTTGCCAAGATATTTATCTCACCCAGCATGGGTATATGTAAAATGACACCTCAAAACACATTCCCCAACTTCTCCTGAGTACGGCGATACCAGATGTGTGAGACTTTTTTGCAGCCTAGGTGGGCAAAGGGGCACACATTCCAAAGTGCACCTTTCGGATTTCACCGGTCATTTTTTACAGATTTTGATTGCAAACTACTTCTCACACATTTGGGCCCCTAAATTGCCAGGGCAGTATAACTACGCCACAAGTGACCCCATTTTGGAAAGAAGACACCCCAAGGTATTCCGTGAGGAGCATGGCGAGTTCCTAGAATTTTTTATTTTTTGTCGCAAGTTAGTGGAATATGAGACTTTGTAAGGAAAAAAGAGAAAAAAAATAAAATCATCATTTTCCGCTAACTTGTGACAAAAAAAAAATTCTAGATACTCACTGTGCCCCTCACGGAATACCTTGGGGTGTCTTCTTTCCAAAATGGGGTCACTTGTGGGGTAGTTATACTGCCCTGGCAATTTAGGGGCCCATATGTGTGAGAAGTACTTTGCAATCAAAATGTGTAAAAAATGGCCTGCGAAATCCGAAAGGTGCACTTTGGAATATGTGCCCCTTTGCCCACCTTGGCAGCAAAAAAGTGTCACACATCTGGTATCGCTGTACTCAGGAGAAGTTGGGGAATGTGTTCTCACACATATGGGCCCCTAAATTGCCAGGGCAGTTTAACTACGCCACAAGTGACCCCATTTTGGAAAGAAGACACCCCAAGGTATTCTGTGAGGGGCATGGCGAGTTCCTAGAATTTTTTATTTTTTGTTGTTAGTGGAATATGAGACTTTGTAAGAAAAAAATAAAAATAATAATCATCATTTTCCGCTAACTTGTGACAAAAAATAAAAAGTTCTATGAACTCACTATGCCCATCAGCGAATACCTTAGGGTGTCTACTTTCCGAAATGGGGGCATTTGTGGGGTTTTTCTACTGTTTGGGCATTGTAGAACCTCAGGAATCATGACAGGTGCTCAGAAAGTCAGTGAGACCCCGTGTAGACAGATTTACAATTTGGAGATCTGTCACTGTCCCCTGTCCGGTCGACCCTGGCCGCGTAACTGATAAGGCATCACACTCTTCTCTAAAAAAGAGGAAGGTTGTGGTTGAGTTTGAATATTGTAATAACCAGAGGGAGGCGAGGAGGAGGAGGTATTCGGGTACCCTGATCCCCGTGTTCCCCATCCCCTTCCTCTGTAGCCGCCCCCCTTCTGCCATCCCCGACCACCACGTCGTCTCGTGCCTTGGCGACCTGAGTTGGAAGAACTACCGTAAGATTTAGAATACGAGTCGGTGTCTGAGGAATCGAACTCAGAGGAGGAGGGTTCTAATCCTACTACTGGTCCCTGCGTAACAGTATAAGCTCGATTCTCCTTGAACTCACTCAAGTCCCTTACAAATTGTCTATGCTTTCGTTCTTTGATCAGTCCCTGGAAGCGCTCAACAGAAGTTTGGAGGGATAACTCTCGCCTGGAAAATTCAGGGTCCTCTCTTAATTTCAGGGCACTCTCTATTTGATCATGTAATTTTTTAGAAGACTGCTCGAAGACTTTTTTCTCTTCCTCGAGTAGTAAATTCATTAAATTAAGTGAGCTCTGTGTTAGTATCTCCTCCCACTTAACTAGGAGAGATGGTGAAGATATTCGATCAGCT